>NC_088099.1:145182238-145831682 GCF_036370855.1 Dromaius novaehollandiae
AGCCGTGATTGCTCTCAGCACAGTGGTCCACTCCTATTGATTTGTATTAATAAGTGAAGGTTAGAGGCTTAGCTACACACACTACGACATTGCAGTTAGTACATGGAGCCTTCACAGAGCAAGGGAGAAAGATCAGTACAGCTTCGTATTTATGTAGTATGCCCACCTATTTGAATAACGTGAGTTAACTAACAACAGCTCAGTGAAATTAATACAGCAATCCCACTTAACAAACCTGATGAAGTGCAGGTTTTCCCTTGCCCAAAGCCATGAAGGAAAACTAAGGCAAAGCGGAGCAAAGGGAGAATCCTGAAGCCCTGCTTCGTCTCCCGCCCGGATCATGCCTTCTCTCTCTCAAAAGCAAGGCTGTCTTTTGCTCACCATAACATTTTCTCAGAGTGAAAGTAGCAATATTAATAACTTTTGTTATTAATAATTTTGTAAGTTACTAAGTTTCAGATTATTTCATAAACAGTGAATTCTTTTCTAACAGGATGAAAATTCACCAATTTAAAACTTTATCCTGTTTAACATGGTCTATCAGCTAAAGCCTAGCGGGGGACAGATACAGGTTATGAGTATGGGAGTGTCTTAACATGTGCCTTTTCTTCGATTTTGTGACGAAAATGGTTCCTATTCCAAGTTAGATAAAATGGAATTTTTTTTAATGTTTGTATGCAGCAGTTTGTGTGAAAGAGAGAGAGAGAGAAAGAGTGCGAGAGAGGTGAATTTGGGTTTAAAATCTGTGTTGTGTTTCACACAAGGGACAGCAAAGCAGGGCAAGATACGTGCACTTGTGAATGTACTGTGCAATCTGCTGACTCTGTAAGTATAGAAAAAGCACATTTTAGGAAAAAAGCTTTATACTGAACTTCCTTGTAACATTTTATTGCTGACTTTTTAATGGCTATTTTTAGTTATATAGGCCCAAATCACTTTAGCGTAACTCGACTGAAGTTAACGGAGTTCCCTCAAACACAAACAAAGTCTCACATGTCCCTATTTTCAAATTATTTACAGATGCAAGCAGACATGTCTGTAGCTATGTGTTTACATCAAAAAAAAGCTTTCTACACTTAATAATAAAATATCTTAGCTTTAAATAGTATTGTTTATTATTTTATTTAACTAGGTAATGAATTTGCAGGAATTCGTCCAGATACATAATTAGAGATAATGTTGGCTTGAACTAGTGAAGCCAAGATTGAAGTTCTTACTAGTTAAAGCAAGTTCCAGCTGGAACAGTCTCCTTTTTCCATGAGTTTCATCATGAAGAGACTTGTGTAACTTCTCAGAGCACAAGAAGAATGTGGAATAAAAGGGAAAATAATAAAAACCCCAGTATCCTCTCTGAAAAATTGCATCTGCAGTCTGGCACCATCTTTTACAATACAAACACCTATACTAATGTGAATTTAACATTTAAATACTTTGGGTTCTCACACAGCATCTTTTAACACACTCTTTCAAGGAGTGGAATAGTCAGAAAGCTGCTAATTGCCAGGCTTCAGAAACTAATATAACTATAAATTTGATTTAATGATTTAATACATATATATGTAAAAATTATTGTAAAACGGAAGGGAAGGGAAAGGGGTAGGGGAAGGGGTAGAGGAAGAGAAAAGGGTAGAGAAGAGAAAGGGGATACAGTTTCAAAAGTAACTAGTGTTGTGGGATATATTTATTTTTAAAAAATTTTTAAATATTCAACATCTAATAGTTAGAAATTGCTGAGTTCTTGCTCCCTAAAAAAACCAGACCAAATAATTGTGTAACTAACATATACAAAACATATCCACATTTCCTTAAATATTTCTTTATCACCAATAGTTTATTTAAAAAATAATTACCCTTGACCTATCTACTTTCTTAATTTTGGTAGCTGAGTGCTCCTTTGTCATAAGTACATAAAGGAAAAAGGCTATTAATATTTTAGATTGTGTGTTAAGAATGCAAAATGGTTCTCAGGGAAAAAGTGTCCTCTGAAAACTGGGTGACTACAAGTGGGCAATATTGTTGGGTTTTTCTGGCGGAACACTGATCTCTCCCTCAGTAACACTTATCAACAGAGGGCATTTTATCAGACAGTCAGGGACAGTGTAAACGTATGGAAGGAAGAAGTCCGTACAAATCAGCATTAGTATTAGGTGTGCTGCAATTTAAATAGCATGCAGCAATGATACAGATGTTTTAACAGTAAGCACTGCCTTTATGTTAGGCATCTTGCCTGAATATATGTTTCCAGTTACTTGAATTATAGAAGATGATGCATTAGTTCTCTACTGGATGAGGGATCTTACTCCAGCATTACTTCATTAGCTCTGGCTCTTAGTAGACTTTACAGTACCAGAGATTTACATAGCTCAGGGAGATCTCAAAAGGGGTCTGGGAGCATTCTCTCCTTTTCTCACCTCACCCTGCTGCAGTAACTAGTTGCTGCAGCTTATGAGGAACACTCAGTTCTGCATGTTTTGCCATCATGTCTTAGGGCGTCTCCAGGATGACATTTGCATACAAATGATTTGTCAGTGTTAACACATTCATGTTCACTGGTCATGTTGACTTAAAGCACAGAAGCTTACTTCTGTAGAGAGAAAAGCATTGAAGAGTTCAAGCTAACAGGAGGGCTTCCAAAAAAAAAAAAAAAAAAAAGGCTTAGAAAAGCCCATGTTTCTTAAATGGTACTGGATTCTCTGCTTTGGACACCAGTTAAAGCTATGGATAGCAGCTGATCTGATGGCTGATTGCTACTGCTTGGCTAGGCAAGACTTTTGACTCCCATACTCCCTGCTCCTGTAGTCATCAAAACTAATCATCAAAACTAATCAATCATCAAAACTAATGCATCACAGGCAAGGAGGAATGCCTGGTGCTTGTTGACAATGATCCTGATTATAAAGAGGGCCTATATGCAAATGTTCTGATTTATTTTACAAGCTTATCTAACGTTAGCATTCTTATAAAAAGTTTTGGAATTGGCCCTTGACTCTGCAAATGTCACCAGATTTACAGCCTGATCCAAAGCCTCTGGAAGTTCAGGAAAAGTATCCCAAATGAGAGTTGCAATTTGCCTTTAATTCACACTTACAGTCTTGGCAATAAATATTCTAGACAATACTAGGTATTTTGGTCTTATGCTCACCAAGCACGTCCATTCTATAAAATCCTGAATGTGTTAAAATACCATATAGATAATAAAGAACATGGTTGCAGGGATTGTTGTGAAAAACAGCACTGTGTAGACAAAAGTTCTTCATGAGAAAGCATCTTTAAGACTGAAAGAGAACACAGTTCCAGAAACAGATAAATCTTATGAGGGTCTAAAAATATAATCATGTTGCTCTAGGTAAGCTTCCTATTCATAACATATCAGTGATATAATCCCCCCACTCAGTTCTACTGAGTCATCGGGTCAAGCTTGCTCTTTTGACTGAATATGTGCTCCTTCAGCATTAAGAAAATCACTGAAAAATCTGCTGTGACTCTAGGCTCTCACTCAAGAAGAGCCATAACATAAAAGTCTTTCTGGAGTATGTAGTATAGTCCTTGGCTAGACTAGCTCAGCCAAGCAGGGTGAAATTTTAAAAAACAGCTGTTTGTGTCACTACAAAACAAGGCAGAATGTCTCAAATAAGTAATGAACTTCTTGGTTTTGAGCTACTGCATTCCTACATCACTCCTCAGGTTCCCATAAATCTCTTAAGAAAAAGTCTAATATACAATCTAGTCCATGAAACAGCAAACTGTGTATTCATTTTTCCAGCATGACTGGCTTGGGTTAAAATTGAAGTTCATAAAGAGAGATTTTTTTCAACCTTATTAAAAGAGAAAACTTTCATCTTTCCAGAAAGGAAACCATTCACAGCAGGTTTAACAAATAAAAGCAGACAAACTTAATCATGTCCAAAGAATTACTCACTTCTGCATGTTCTCTTATCTGCATTAAGTGTAAACCCATCTTGGCATCGACAAAAATAGGAATCATCTGTATTAACACATTCCTGTTCACAGCCATGGTCCTGCAGAGAACAATAGTCTGGTCCTAAATGGGGAAAAAAATGCATTGATGAGGAGTATACAAAAAAAAATTAGGTAAAAACCAGATATCTCATTTACTTTTGCGCACTATTTACCTTTCTAGGCACCATTCTGACTTTTCACCATATTGTTTCAAACCATGAAGATATAATGTTCCTTTTTTACAAATATCTACCACACTTAAATATACTTTGATGTGCTACGCACATTACTTGAATGAATTCTTGGAGAATACATGTATAACATGCAGTACCAAAATTAGCATCATAAATATTCCTTGACATTATGCAGCTAAATCCTATAAGTTGTCTCATTTGTTTCCTAACAAATTACCTGTTTATTTTATTCTGAGCAAGTTAAATATGATCTGTCATAAATGCACAAGCATGCTTTTGAGCTGCATTCACTAGATCAAACCAGGACTTCATCAGGAGTGTCAATGTTTTAACAACTCTGAGTGTTTGCTATATAGTTCTCCCATTTAAAATGTTCATGAGAAGAAAGATGCAAATTCTAGCAACAGCTACTGCTTGCATATAAAGTGCCTTAGAAAAGAAAAATAACTGTGCTGTAATCATGGAGATCAGTACCCCATAGGGTCTAACACTATTAATGAAGTCAAAAAACCTGACATTTACTTAGATACAGTGTCTGGCCATCACTTAGTTTTACAACAGTAGAGTTAACTAACTTTTACTAGTAAAAGAATGGTCTCCAACACTGATCCTCCAACACTGCTAAAAATAGATAAACAAGTCAGAAATCGAGTAAGTTATGTTTTTAAAGACATCTAGGAACTTTTGAATACCTTACCAAAGAACCATAACTGACATTCGGAGACTACTTTTTAATTCCAGAGGTAAGTTGCTTCCTGAGGCAGACAGTTCTTTTTTATATGCATGGTGGCTTAAAGCAACTAGCCTTTATGTACAATGAAAGCCCTTGACAATAATAAAATAACTATATTTTCAGGACAAATAAAGTGGAGTGTGACTTTATAAGAAAACTTGAGAATATTATTTTATCCCATATGAACTCCACTGTATATACTGTCTTTTCCAAAGAACACTTTCTTTCCCAAAGCTCTTTATGATGGCATATACACATACACATATACACAACAAAGAGATACCTTAGTTGGTTCCTAAAAACTAAATTGAAAATAAGGTTTGCTTGAAGAGACAGAAGCCGTAACGCCATGTGTGTGCACCACAGGAATATAGCTTTATGCATACTGGACCGAAATTAGTATATCTACACAGTGCTGTGTTGCATCTACCTGCTCAAATCCTTGCTAATTCAAGGATATCCAACGTACAGGACAAACTTTTCCTGGGTAAGTGATCAACAAGATGACCACAAGAGGTGAAAAATATATATTATTATCTCTGTTGGAACCTTGAGGCTGTTATGTTGGGAACACTACAAGCATATTTCACAGGGCTTCATTAACACAGTCCAAATAAAGGATGCTAACAGAAGGCCCCCTACCAGCTACAACTTATGTGAACCTACCCACAACTCAGACAGGGGCCTTTCCAACTCCTTATCCTTCTAAAGAACAACAACTGGGACTCACCTTCCCTAATACAAGCAGCAGGCACCATCTGTCCTCTTGAAGGAAGCAGCAGCAGTGGCAAGAGTCCCCTTAATAGTTAATTTAGCAGCCAGGAGTTAACTCTACCTGCTTGACTGATAATCTGAATTTGCTGCTCTCTTCTCTTTCTGCCACACAAAGAGTACTCTGCTGGTGTTTGGCGGGGCTCCTCTCATGAGCTGTGCTCCCTGCATTTCACTCAGAGAAGGCTGGAGTGATGCCCAGTGAAAACATTTGTAAGACAGACATGCATGACTATACTGATAACATCTACATTTTCAAGCTTTTCTTGCAGCCATGAGGATTACAGCTTACTTTCTATCTTGAAAGGAAAGCCAGGATGCTGAGATAATCACAAGAGCCTGGGAGCTGGAGCCCGAGGCCTAAGCCTCCTTGCTGATGCAGTGATCTGGTCTGGCATGAGTGTGAGTCTTGGCTACTTGGCAGTTGTCCCTGAGATGCAATAAGTAAGCCAAATTTGTAGAGATTTATGTTAAAGGTTTTACATTTACAAACATTTTAAATCCAGCTATTTGAAGCTTCTTCCTTCATGTTGTTTACACTGACTGAAAGCCAGCGTGATTTATAACATATGGGAACTTGGACACACTTCTGTTCTGAAGAGCTCTCATGTCTTAACTTTTGCAGTATTAAAAGCTACTCAGTTCCTTTCTTCACATTTTACTTTATTAGCAAGGCTCAGAAGACATCAAGTGTGAGGAAGTTAAGTGCCTTAAAAAGTTTTATTTATGCTTAGATTCAGAAGATGCATCTTGAATGAGAATGATTTTGCACAGTATTTGCTTGTCCTTCCCTGACTAGTGCTTTTAAATCAATCCCTATGGCTATGCCTAGCCACTTTGTTTTTCTCAAATTGCAACCTGATGGTATTTTTCCCTTAATTTTAACCTAATTTAAAACATTCATAGCAAAACAGAATGCAGTTAACATTGCCACTGTGGTCAGAGACACGCAGAGCTGTAAGAAGCCTTGTCCACAGCCTCTGCCCCTTTGCTTGGGAGCTGCATTTAAGCTAAGGCCCTTGCCCTTGGTTCTTGCTTGAGCTATGGGATAGATATGCCTGTGCCCAGCCTTGCACTTTGCTGATCCTGGCTTGCAGAATGGCTGACTTGACTTCCTGGCTTGACCTTGGACCACTCTCGTCCCTACAGACTTCTCTGGTAATCACTAGACTGTTGGCTGAGCCTGGCTACTGTCACAGGATCTGTTTTGCTTCTCTTCTTTGGGTACTGTGGGACTGCATGCTTTGTCAGAGACATTACTGACCCTATCTGCCTTGTTGTCACCCTTGGCTCCCTTAGCTCCAAATGTGCCCAAATTTTGTGTTATATGTTAAGGAGCTTCTCAGCTCCACAGAGGTCCAATATGAAACTGGATATGTGCCTGTTGAGAGTCTCTGGGTCAAGATCAGAGTGGGAAACAACATTGGGAACATGGTGGGGGGGGGACAGTCTGTTACAGACCATCTGACCAAAAGGATGTACTGCATAAGGCTTTCTACCAACAACTAACAGAAAAATCTCCACCTCACAGGCTTTTGTACACATTGGGAATTTCAAGTGTCCAAATACCTGCTGGAAGAGCAAGACAACAGACATTGTGCAGGCAATTCAGGAGGTTCCTAGACTGCCTTGGTGACAATTTCCTAACACAAACTCTAGAGGGACAATGCCTGACCTGCTGCTTGCAAGCAGGGAAGAACTGGTGGTGATGTGGCCACAGATGGCAGCCCGGGCTGCTGTGACCGTGAAATGACTGAGTTCAAAATGTAGGCTGAGAGGGGAAAGAGCAGAGGTAAGACTTGGTATTTTACAAGCTCAGATTTCAGCTTATTCAGGGAACTGCAAGGAAGAATCCCCTGTTAAAGAGCCAAGAAGAAAAAGGGTGCTCAGGAGAGCTAGATGTTTTTTAAAGAAAACTTACTAAGAGCTCAGAAACAAATGATACTGTTGTGCTGGGAAATCTGCTTAGTTAATCGCAAAAAGGGAGACTAGCAGAGGTAGAAACAAGGACTAAGAAAAAAGAGGAGTATTAAAGTATTGCTTAGGGACTTAGGAACAAAATCAGAAAGACAAAATCCCAGCTGGTGCTATGATTAGTGTGGTAGTCTAAGGGTAGTAAGAAAGGAGTCTACAAGTATGCTAGTAGCAAAAGGAAATTCTGAGAAAATGTGGATCTGCTGTTGGAAGGCAGAACAACCTAGTGACGGACAATACAGAAAAGGCTGAAGTAGTCAATGCCTTTTTTATTCCTGGTTCTCACAGGCAAAGTCTGCTCCGAGATTTCCATGTGTACCAGCAGAATTCGGGAAGGAGAGGAGCAAGCAACACAGGTTAGAGAGTACTTAGAGATGTATGGGTCTGACTGGTGCTTAACTGGGAATGCTGAAAGAGCTAGCTGATGTGATTGTGAGGCCATCATCTATCATCTATGCATACTCATCAGGGCTGAGAGAAGTCCCTGATAACTAAAAAAGGCTGACATTACACTCATCTTTAAAAAAGGCAAGAAAAGACACTCAGGAAACTATGGGTCACTCAGCCTCGTCTCAGTGCTGGGATCATGGAGCGCATTCTCTTGGAATCCATTTTCAAATACAGGAAGAGCAAGAAGATAATCAGGAACAGTCAGCACAGATTTAGCAAGGACAATTCACGCTTGACCAACCTGATCACCTTCAAAGATGAAATGCTTAGCTCTCTGGACCAGGGGGGAAGAGTGGATGTAGTATAGTTTGACATTAATAAAGCTCTTGACACTGTCTCCCACAGCATTCTCACTGGGAAGCTGACAAAGTATGTGCTGGAAGAATGGACTGTTAGGTAGCATGAAAATTTGCTGGACCAGCAGCCTCAAAGGATAGCAATAAATGGCTTGATGTCTGGCTGGTTGCTGCTAAAGAGCAGAGCACCGCAGGGATAGTACTGGGGCTCATATTGCTGAACACCTTCATCAGTGACATAGATGATGACACAAAGTGCACCCTCAGCAAATTTGTGGATGATGCTAAATTAGGGACAGTGAAAGCAAATATCACAACTGCAATACAGAGGGGCTTTGATAAACTTGAGGACTGGACCAACAGGAATCTTACGAAGTTCAGCAACAAGAATCACAAAGTTTTGCACCTGGGGCAGAAACACCCCTGATTTGTACAGACTGGGAAGCAACTGGCTGTCAGGGTGCAGTGAGGGCTGGAGGCTCCCTAAAGGATGGGGAGCCAGGAGCCAAAGAGGATCCCTGTGGCAGTAGGGCAGGCCCTCGCCACCAGGGCCTGTTTCACTGCCCTGTGAGGGCAGCTGGGGGCAGCTGGGGCAGCTCCAGCCCCAGGCATTGGGTGCCTCCGCGGGGCCGAGGCCAGCCTGAGGCCAGGCTGGGGAGTTGCTTGTGGGTCAGGGTCAGTGTGGGCAGGGCCCGTGGCCAGGCAGTGGCAAGGCCATGGTGAGACTGGAGACCAGCACCACTACAGCATCTTGAGGCAGGGACTGACAGCCCTGGGCTGGGGTGAAATGGAGTCCTGGGCCTCTGCAGGGGTGGGGAGGCCCTGGGGAGGAAGGCAGGGACAGTGAAGGCCTGGTGGTGCTCTCCAGGCCCTGACACTATCGCTAAGCAGCAGTTCTGCAGGAAAGGACTTTGAGGTTTATAATAGGTGTGAGGTTGAATACGACCCAAAAGTATGCTTTCCCTACAAATTATGCAAACCTCATACTGGGCTGCACAGCAAGCAGATTGAGAGAAGTTACTATCCCCCTCTAATCAGAAGTGGTGAGGTTGCACTTGATATACTCTGTCCAGCATCCCCCCACCCTGAGTTCAAGAGAAGAAACTGAGGAGGGTCCAGCAGGGACTTACTGAGACTGTCATGGGCACAGAGCACATGACTAGAGAGGGCACCTTGAGGGATCTGGGCGTATTTAGTCTGGTGAGGAAAGTATCTAATAGCAGCCTACAATTAGTGGTTGTCTGCATTTACACAGATGATGGAGCTAAACCCTTCTTGGTAGTGCCAGACAATACAACAAGTGGTAATCGTCACGACCTGTGGCTTGGGTGATTCAGGCTGGACATTAGGCAAAAGTTTTTCACTAGGAGGGTAGTGCAGCAGTGGAATTGGCTTCCCAGAGAGGTTCTGAAATCTCCATCTGTGGAGTTTTTCAAGATTCAGCGAGACAAAACCACAGCTAACCTGGTTTATGGTTTGTGACAGTGCCACTTTGAAGGGGAGGCTGAAGTAGATGACCTCCAGAGGTCCCTTCCAACCAACACTTTTAAGTGTTTATTCTTCTGATAAAAGAGCAGCAGCACATGGTCAGACTGAAAGTCTATATAGCTCAATAGCCTGTCTCCAGCAATACATACCTAAGGCAGGTAAGGGCAGGACAAACCTGAAATATTACTTTCCCAGAACACTCTCTGCTTCCAGCAGTCCGTGGCTCAACAATTTAAACAGGTTAAAGTGATTCATAGGATCAGACCATAAGCTAAAACCAATTCAAGATATATAAAATGTTTATATAGTTTTAAGGTCTTTGATCAGTTCAAACTGGGGGAGAAACCACTACTTAAAATCCACTTTCTTAAACTGAGGGAATCAATAAGAATTTTTGCTTGGCTATCGGAAAGCACGTACACTACACTAAGATTATTCCAGACTACAAAAATGTGGAAATATATGTGGAAGTATCAGAGAATTTAGCTAGCCTTTAGCTGAAAAACACTGACAAATGGACTAGTGCATATAAACTACAAGCAACATGAACTGGTATCAGCTGCACTCTGGCCCATGGTGAAAAGGAAGATTCATCTCCTCTAACTTTAGCCATCCAAAAATTAGGTGTCTAGCGTGGCAAGTCATAGCCATACTTTTTGCATAGTCAGGAAAATGTAGGCTCTTCCAGAAATATGTGTCTGAGAGAGGTACAAGCAATCACCTTCTAGAAGTTCATGTCTCTTTTCCTTGATCATCCAGCCTGGATGAGATGCTTTCTTTCTACATGGTTAAAATTAAGTGAAACATACCAACCACAATACATTCTACAGTCAATAGTAACATAGACTCTCATCATAAAGATTCAAGTACCCTCAAGACTGTAAAACCCACAGATATGTAGTGCTGTATTGATGCATTTTTTGAGAAATAATGTTTGTTCACACCATTAAACAATATAGGCAGAATTCACCACTAGCATCAGCAGTTCCACTCCTCTACAGCACATAAATTTTACGTACTTACAGACACAAAAAACTTTTTTTTTTTTTAATCAAGGTTCGTATTTATAAAGAAAGGCAATTAGGAGTGTACATTCAGATTTCCCCTTCACATTTCCTGAAAGTGAGTTATGCTATTCAACATGGCAGAGTTTTTAGCTTGGTCTCCCAAGGAAGGGAAAACTTGGCAAGAGTGTTTTCTGGTCGGTCAGTTCCCCTCCACCTCCAACTCTGCTAACTTTTGAACTTGTTAGCCCAGTATCAATCAAAATTGACAAAGGACAAATGGCAAAGCTATAACCTGGTGGAAACATGGAAGCTTGGTAGAGGCTACTGATGTCCCCAGAGCTTTGGCAAAAGGTATCAAAGAAGGCACAACGCAACTCCATACTGAGGAAAATTCATAGGAAAAATAGGCTTCAATGGTTCTTCTGATGGTGGAACTACTTGCCCAGTTTAATTTTAACTTGTCTTACAAACCAAGTTGAGGAGAAATTGCTTTGTACAGACTGATTTTTTTTTTGCTTGTTAACCTAGCTAGGGAGATGATATTCTAAATGTAAAAGCTGGATCATCAAAAGACTGCAAGATAAAGCTTTTGGCTTTTACTATCTGAAAAGGATCCTGGCCTCACGTTATGAGCTTCCTGTCCATAGAAGGGACCTCTGTCCTTCCGAAAAAAAAATCCCAAACAAACCCTCAAACAACATTCATTGGTTTTATGACCTTTGGCTTTAAGGCCACTCTAACCACTTTTTATATTTGACATATTTCTCAGTGTTCTCAGGAACACAGGGAGAATTACTGCTGAGAACTGGAAAGCAGGAGAACAAACTTTTCAGATTTAAACCTTAGCATAACTTACTTCTGCAAGTTCTTTTGTCTGGATTTAAAATGAACCCTGGATGGCATCTACAGTAGTAGGAGTCCTCAGTATTAACACATTCATGTTGGCAACCTTGGTTATCCACAGCACAGTAGTCTACAACTGAAGAAAAAACCAAGAGTAATAGGTACAATTAGAAAACAAAATTAGAACTATTATCATATAGAGAGATCATGGTACTAGCTACAAATAGTAGCTATAAAAGAAAGAAAAACTGACATAATTTCTGCCCTGAAGAGCCTTTCTGTAACGAGCAGTGCACTTTGAATATCAATTTGTACATCAGGTGACTGATTTTGATGGAGTCCCCGGCTATTTCTCCTACCATATCAGCAACACTCCAGTTGTCAGGCTGCTTCCAGTTTTTGTAAGACCTTCTCAACATGTTTTCTCAGATCTGGAAACCATGCCTCAGTCAGTAGCTCTGTCCAGATGTACACACTGTGGACCAGGGTGCAGCAAAGTCTGCCTAATTTAATTCTATTTTCTGTCTCTCCAATCCCAGTCCCGGAATCAGTGGAGGCTTGTTGCACCTGATTGCTCTACATTTCCTCAATATCCTCCCAACTGTGCTAGGCATCAAGAGCTGCTCCAGTAGCCAGTAGCCTGAATATGTAGAAGACCTATGGCAATACCTTCTACACTGAGGACTGTCACAGTACATTCAGTCCCTCTGCCTTGCTCCAGAATGATTCCATACGAAGTAGCTGCAGCTATGGAGCTTGACAGCAGTCTAACACTGATATTTTGCTTCTATAATGCCTTTGTATGAGAGAAATAAAACATCATAGTTAGTCCAGTCACTTATTACATAAACCTACATTTGCAAGATAGATTGCCAAAGAGTAAAAAATGTAATACTTTAGAGTTCATTCAGACAAGGAAAGTCAAAATAGAAGTGCTAAGGGAGTGAAACAAATTTTTTTATTATTATTTCCCCGCAGCTTAAGCTGTTTCTTCACACAGGAAGTCTTAGAAATTTAAAAGACGAATATCAATAGTTTGTTTTTAATAAAATCAGTTCTTTCTTCAATAGCCCTGCCTGCACGAATAAAGGCAGATATACTCTGGTGTGCTAAGTCAAGGCCATCCAGTCAAGAAAGCAGATAATTCATTTAGTTACTGTGAACGAGTTTCTTTCAATCCATCAGAATATTGGGGTTGAATCAAGTCAAATTAGACTGCTCACTGGGTACCACATGAGACCATTTTCTTGGCAAGTGCCTTCCAAGTTTCCAGACTGAACAGCTTCATATAAAAACATTTCAAGTATATACAATTCAAGCATACAATATATCATACATATTATATATAATATGTCATACAATTAGTCAGCTTTCCTCTTAAATTAATTCTAACCACATGCACATTTTCAAGTGATTTAAAAGGCACTTTAGCAAATAGGTAAGACAAAGAACGTATGATCACTCCTACCTCAGACCCTAACTGGGAAACAGCCTGCATGAATCTCTCCATAAAGTCACCTCCTTCTCTGCATTTAAATATGCATTTCTACCACAATAACTGCAGCTGAACAACTAATGACAATAAAGTTGAAAAATAACTAAACAGGTTTTAGAATTTTTTTTTGGTCAACGTCTGAGCAGCTGAACACTTTCAGATCACAGTCTTTTCCAGGGAGGCACTGTGCCTTCTCACGTCTATGCATCTGCTAATGTACTGTGGACACAAATGCGGGAATAAGTAATCAATAAAGAATAATAATTTTTTACAGTCTTGCTTTGCTCCATGTATATTGATTCTGGGGGGCTCTTACTCACAGTAGTAGGTCTCCTGGCCTCCAACAATAATGAGTGTATCAATATAAACAAAACCTTTTTACTGACATAGTAAAAAGTGAGAACATTCTCTTGACTGTTGTTTTTGGAGATAAGTATCATTTATTTTTTTCAATAATTTATATATACAAATTGCAAGGCTTAGCCTTGCAGACTTGCACTAACAATCCACCTACAAATTCTTTTCATTGTTACAGCTTCCATTTTCATCTTGGTGGCTTAGAAGGGAAACTTGTCAATGCATTTCAGTCAGCAAGTAAATAAGTTGTCCATGGAATTAAATCTTTCCGGAAAGGCTGAGAAGAATTATAAATCTATACTTCTTATATTGAAGCACTGCAATTCTTTACCTGGTATACAGAAAATACACAGTTTGTTTAAGACCAAAGCAGGATAATATTTTCCTCATTTTTGTTAACAGTTTTATTATTTTCATATTTCTGTACTGAGTTGTGAGATATACAATAAAATGCTAACACTTAGATATCTCACTGTTTTTAACGTTAGTCTATGCTTATTTCAATAAAAAATGTTTCTAAATGATGAATTAGTGATATTTTTAGCAAGCAAGCAATGAATTCAGTTGTCATCTCCCCATGTTTGTTCTACCCTGTTTTTCTTGTTTGGAATTAGTTGCTAAGTGATGAGAGACATATTTTATTTCTAGTTTCCAATTCTGCACTTGGGGTGCTTATGTCTCCCTCTCTGATCCATGGTCAGCATGGATTGCCTTTCTCTTGTATTCTCATTTTACTCCTTTAACGTTTATATAGCTTTTTCAGGCTTAGAAGAATGAAGTAACCTAAACGTGAGGGGGAGGAGAAATCCTCGGGAGAGAAGGGGGCAGAATGAGGAAAGGCATAAGGAGAATGAAAGAAAGAAGGCGGGGGAGGAGCAGAGGGGACTCGTGGAAGACTCTGGAAGTAGCACCAGAACCTAGAAACCAGCCGAAGATGTAGCAGTGCCAGGAGTGCAGACAGATGCCAGCAGCCCAACCAGTGCCGGGAGAAGGGATCCCAAAGCCAGCAGCTCTGCAGCTGAGATGGAGAGAGCCTAGTACCAGCGCCAGGAAAGAGAGGACAGTGTGTCCAGCAGCACCAGGAAGGTGGGGAGAGGGGACCAGGACAGGGAGTTCAACGTGCCCAGCAAGACCAACAGCATATAGTGGAGAAATAGTGGCACCACAAGACTTTAACTGACAGAGTTTTGTTCATGTGAAGGAGGGCAGTTAGCATGAAAAGCTGATTTAAAAGGTTCAGTGACAGTGCTCCGCCTATTTAGTTTGCAATTTTTTCATGAACTTTTGTATGGCAAACACTCAGACTTATTCCAAGTGGTCAATTGGAATAGATACATGGTGAGCTGCTGGTTGTGAGACTTTATTTAATTATTGCCATTCAGGTAAAGGGTTGACAGGTGTGTCACTTAGGCAGTTAGCATTGCCTTTGAGCCTTTACTGGAGAACACAGCCTCTCTGAAAAGAGGAAGAGAACCTAACAAACCTGCCTCTGAAATGGATGTTTGCACTTCCTCATCTCCTTTTGCTGGTGTTGAAATCTTAGATGTCTTAAATCTCTCAGAAAGGAACCTTTGTCTCTTTGAGAGACCTGCAAAATACGTATGTCCTACTGAAATTCTCTCTTCATTCTCTGGATGAAGAGGACAGAGTAACCTTAAAGAAGTCAACCGCTTTTTGCAAAATTACTGTTGTACTCTGATGTCTCTGGTATATGTATGTATCAAGAAGATCTTTCCTTTGATCCTGCTCATTTGATAATAAATCATTCACAGAAATGAATGTTTCACCAGCTTAAAAGTAATGAAAAGCAAAAGTAATTACTACTGGTTCATTACTGTACATAGTCTCATTTAAAGATTTTCCAGTGGTTCATTATTTATTGGTTATGACATTTGCAGAAGCTGGACAATTTCATTGTAGCATATTCCTTGAACAGTCTCAAGTTGTTCAAACTGAAAAAGTCAAATTCTTCAGACTGACAGCTAGTAGGATTTGCAGACAAATTAGCATCAAAACTGAAAATTAGCCAGACAATCTTTTCCTGTTCAGGAAATGTGGAGAGGCTGAATTCTACACATGTAAAACATAATTAACATACATTGAACCATTCTTGTACATCATTTTGAAATGAAGAAGTTAAATGGTCAAATAAATGGTGCAAATACAATTGAAAAGTAAAAGTGCTAATATGCTTTAAAACTGCAACTAACAGTGCCAGTTATTGCAGGGAAATGAAAGCATGAGTTCATGCTTTTTGCTAAACTAGGTAGAAATGAATAATAATCAAGTGGAGAGGAAAGGCAGCTGGGAAATGCAAGATATCATAGTGAACCTATGCATGAGCTGGGTTTTGAAAATAACTGAGAACAGCTGAGAATATGAAAGCTCTGAATGGCAACAACAGAGCTTATGACAAGCTTATATGTCTCACCGATGTCTATGAACATCAGTGAGAAGGTAGAGCAGAATAGGGAAAAATGTAAGTAATTAAAAATATGTAAAAATTAAAGATGTACCACACCTCCAAATAATACTCTGCTGACTTTGCAGAGAAATGGTTAATAGGCAAAAAAAAGTGCCATTGAAAGAAATTTAGTAATTGACATAGAAGTATTTTTAAGTTTTTAATAAGAAAAATGGACTTTGATTTATTACAAAGGTTTAGATTTGACATACAAATCGAATCTACCAAAGAATTTCACCAACATTTATTTTTATTGCTACTGAAAGAGAAGGTCATACAGCCAGTAATCAATGATGACTTGTGCTATATACTACTGCCAATGTAAAAGAAAGTATAGCACCTGTCCTGGCAAGTTACAATGTAATTTAAGGTGAGATGCTTCCAGAGCATGTGTAAAATTACACAGGAAATGGGGAAGGTTTGATGAGATTTTGGGGATGAGATGAAGGTTTGAAGAGATGAATGGTGATAAGAGAGGATTATATAATCTAGTTATTGTGACCACCAGATGACCTTAAGAAATGGAAAACAATTGTCCAACAAAATCCATAATCTCTCAACAGATGGCATTGATGGAACTAGTATCGGAATACCACATCAAATTCTAGTATGCATATTTAAATGTATCTTGAAAATACACTGTGAAGTACAGAAAATATATTTGGTTGTAAAGGACTGTTTAACTTAATAGAGAGAAAATAGTAAGAACCGCTGATGGCAATAAGTATGACTATTTCAAATCCAAATATATGGTAGAAAACAATTACGGATGAAAAAAGCCTGCCAACAGAAGGTGTGGATTTTCTGTCTCATAATATAGTCACACCAAGAGCAGAGAAATATATGATTTATCTGAACACCGGTAAAGGTCACTGGGATTAGTTGATGTTATTGCATGAACGTCTATGGAGTGTTAGATGCAGAAATTTGGGATAGAACATCTAATAGGCCTTCTCACCTTAAAAGCTTTGAAATAGCCATTATTAGCTGCATTTTCAAAACAATTCAACATCAGAAAACAGGTTCTTAAAATGGCACATTAGTCCCAGGACAAACATCAGCTACTAAGTATCAAAGCTACACATCACGAAGCATGGAGATGAACATCCTCTGAAGAGTATGTACATGATCCTCATCTGCATTTCGGTGACAGCGAAACCCAAGTACTTTCAATGTTACAAAAGCCTCAAAAAATTGTCCCAGTGATGCTGAGGCTAAATTTTGCTGAGGAGTGTAAACACTCCTATACTGAGGTCATGAGGCTACAAGTAAGGGAAACATTTCTGAAGAGTAAGTACTGAGTGAATATTCTTCAAAAATACATATGTTTTACTAAGTCTAAAAAAGCCTTACAAACTCATTTGAGTGCCCCACGTCAAGCTACACACAGAAAGTTCAGTTCCACAAACTGTCATCCATTCTTCATCTCAGAATAGGACTATTCTGCAAGGAATAACTCTGCGACGGTCATAAGAGACAGATTATATTATGTTAAAGTTCTTCAAAACGTCAAGAAAGAGTAGGCTGTGGGAAGCTGCTTTTCCTCGTATTAAGAAAAGCGTTGTGGTGGCCGTGTGGTAGGACTTGGGGCCTAGGATTCACTTCCATGGGATTTGAGCATATGTTTGAAATTAAGCATGTATTTAAGTGCCTACAAAGAATACATAGCAAATAAGGACATTTTTTTCAAGGACTTATTAGGTTTTTCTGTGATTGGTACCAGAAGACAATGTTTTCCTGAAACATAGCATGTGATAAAAGAATCCATGAGAAGGGTAATAGCCTGATGGACCAAATTATTCTAAAAAATATTTACTGTGTATAAATGGGAAAAAAAGTAAAGAGTGAGATACTTTTATGTCAATAGAGAGGGAAATATGTTTTGTGTTCAAAAATTATTATACTTTATTTCCACACCTTCTCTTTTGAGCAGTAATTCTTAGAGCTCATGTTCTTTGTTGCCCATAGTGCAAATTAAAGGCAAAAAAGGATGGATTCTTCATGGGGACTACCCTTTCCTTAAAGCCATCTGACTGAACAGAGATTGAAAGTTCTCTTGGTATGACCATAAAACTAAGTGAGACATGGCAAGTACATGTCCACTTTCAAGTTTTCCATACCTAACTTCTGTCTGAAGAGGCACTACCTAGTTTGTCTGCTTTTGTTTGCTTTTTAATGGTCACACATATCACGCCAGTACATTGCTGGCCACCTACGTGGATCTAGAATAAAACACCAGCTACTTTGTTTCAAAATAGCAATTTTACTTTCTGAGTGAAATTATTTGGCACATTTTTTTTCCCCAGACACAATGCCTTATAAGAAAAAGCCTAGGAACATGCCAATATATATCCTTCCTCATCTACCACTCATGTGGGAGAGGAGAGCTTCCCATAATTGTCTACAGCAAAACTGAACATTAATTTATATTGAATTTCTCTTTGTTTTGTGTCAAGAGATAAATGTGAATTGCTATGCTCATACTCACCGATACAATTCTTTCCATCTGCAGCAAGCTCATACCCTTCATAACACTGACAGACATAAGATCCAGGTGTGTTCACACAAATCTGCTCACAGGCGTGTTTCTCCACAGCACAAAGATCCTGAGCTACAAAACATAATTGCATGAATATGAATTTTTTTGACCTTCTATGGATTGAAAATAAATTTCAGGAAGCCATGAAGAGCTCTTTAGAGATGAGCTCATTTTAACATAGAGTGTATTGGCATTCTGTCAAAGGGTGCAACTTCTATGCCAGGAAGAAAGACTTAGGAGCTCATTCCTTTAGCTAATGGCAATGACTATTACTGGGGCCCAGTAGAGTTGCTTGACTGTATCTTTCTCTAAAAAACTTTGAAGGGCATTCTTCAGGTTTTTTTTAAATAAATATTTAATTTTTGTAGTCTTTTTTTTTTTAATTTTGTGTTAAAATGAGGATAGAAAAGGGAAGACAAGGAACCCAGGGGACCAAAAGTCTTGGGGATCTTTAATTTGGCTTTCTTTACAATAGACTAAAGCTACCTGAGAACCCCAAGTTTCTCCAGTGAAAGCTCTGGAAAGCAGAGTGTTTCATGTTGCTCAGGATCGGACGCAAAGACTGCTCAACACATAATCATTGTTTACAGCTACAAAAAAGGCTTTTGGATCAGGTTTGAGGAAACTGGCCAAGCAAATACACATTTTCTTTTATAGCTGTCTGCTTCATATCAAGTGACATGATGAACAGCATAAACAGTTATTTAACTCTCTTGTTCCAGTATAAACACCCACAAATAGATAATTTTTCAGCTTGTTTCAGCCACATTTGTTCTTTTGTACTATATTGTGTATTAACGTAGGATTCAAAACTATCTAAAGAGGGATCTAAGTGATTAAGTTAAACATTCAGAGTACAGAATATATGATTACAAAACAGCCATTGCCTGACAAAAGCCACTCGTCTCTAGAAAAGTTTAATCTGAATGCTCTCGGTAAGACATTAACCTTTTCCAAGATAAAATATGATTTGGAAAACTCATTGAAAGAAACAAATCTAATTGTTTGCCTGCCCAAAATAGCAAGTATTGAAGTATAAACATTTACAGTCCAAGTGCAAGGTCATCTGTGCAAGTACAAGTGCAAGTGTAAGGTGCAAGTGCACCTTCCCTACGTAAAACAAGCAACACAACCTTCAGCTCTGTTCATTTTTGGTGAAGCCAGCTTCGGACACCACAGTCCCAAAGAGCTATGAAAAACTGAAGAAAATCCAGATGACAGCCATATGAGCAGGCAGAGATAGAGCGAGATGAGGAAGAATCAAAATAACTCGGCTTGTTTAGTTTACAGAGGAGAAAACTGAGGGGAAACATGGTAATGGACTTCAACTATATCACTGCTATAAAAAAGATGTGAATAAAATGGTTTATTGCTAATAAAGTGAGAAGTAATATGGTTGGACAATAAGAAAGGACACCTAATTTAGACATAAGGAAAATTTTTGCGGGACAGTGAAGACAACCAAGCTCTGGCAAGAGTGCTCACCTACAGAAGTCATGAAACCTCTCTCACTGGAGAATTTTAAGTGCAGGTTAGAAAAATATATGTCAAGGCTGGTCTAAATGTAGTTGATCCTGTCTTGGGGAAAACTTAAGATTTTGACAGCCTTGTTTTTTCATCATTCAGAGAATTATGAGCTAAGAATAGAACTAAGGTTTCCTCGTGAGATGCTCGTGGACCTTACAGGGATGACAAACTGATAAAATGCACTGAATACTCTGAATAAACAAATAAGATTTAGCACTTACATGTTGCTAGTACTTTTCACCACTAAGGTATGTTAGAAATATTCACTTGAACCTTGACATTACATTTTTCTGGGCACCTATTCTGCAATTTAAAAATAAAAACAATGTATATGTAAACATGTCTATCTGAGTTCTTAGCCTTCTCAGAAGCATAATTGTCTAATTATATATTATATCTAATGTCTAAATATCTAATATTCAGAGATCTTCTCTGGAGCTAACATGGTCAAGTTACTTTTTGCCAATAATTAATTTGGGAAATCCAGCTTTTAACAAACATTTAAAAATATTTATTTAACCTCTAGAATCACTGTCATTGACTTTGGCCACATATAAAGTAGGTGAAAAGACCAAGAGTAGGTTTTCATCCATTACACATATGCAAAAACTTCTTAATGAAATAACTGTAAGAATGTAAGAATAAATGTAAGAATATTTTAAGATGGACAAAAGAATTTTTTTTCCTGGTCTTGTCCTGAAAGACAGCTGAGTTGCTTTTGTTCACGTGGAGAGCAACAAATCACCTGTATGACAGATTTTCTTCCTTTAATGCAAAGAAATTATTTTTGTAGAAATGGTGGTATACTGAAATGTATTAAGGAACAAAACTACCATCCATTCAAATGCACCCTTTTCCAGCCTGGAGCAAAGTTGCTAATTCACTCTGATGCTATTTGCTTAAAGGCTTTTAACAATTGAATACTGATCTGCTGTACTCTCACAACATAAAAAATGGTGCAGAAGGAAGAAAAGAGAATATAACTTCAGATGAATATCTTCTTTTTTTCTGCACTATTTAAAAAATGTTAAACTGTAGAGAAACTATCTATCTATTCATGAAAGAGCTTACAAATACATCCAAAACTTATAAAAATACATCTGGTTTATGTTGATCATGTATTGCACTAAACATAAACATGATGAAAATTTATTTTACAGGGAAGTCAAGCAAGGAACATGTTGTCTCTGTGCACTTATGAAAATCAGCAGGCAACAAAAGTGACTGATGTGGTCACAAGCTGTAGGCATTTCTACCACCATTTCTTCCCCTTACCTCCAGAAATAAACTGTCCAGTTTGTGCAAGTTTGGCCCCCTTTTCTCATGAATTCTGTTACTCCTCTGGAGAGTTTTTAGATATCATGGTCTGACCTAGTCTCGACTGCTACCATATCATCTCCCTCCTTCACCAGCGATTTGCACTTTCCCGGTACTTTATGACCAGTTTGATGGCTTTTGGTACTATATTTCCAGTGTTAATTGTTAAAATTAGTTCATAATTTAGGGAGGTAGAAAAAGGTCTATTAGAAGTAGGTTGAGAACACGCTGTATGACTCATTTCCCTTCCATACTTAGCTGACTGAAACCTAGTATCATCTGATGGGTGATCAAAGCAAGTACATAGTCATGCAAGCCAGGTATGTCAGGTAAGTGCGGAAAACTAATGTAAGACTGAGTCATAGCTGAAAAAAAGAGAAAACAATGCAGCAATGGGCTTTAAAAAATGGTATAGAAACAACATATTAAGGGTTACTGTGCATGTGCCACCAGTAGGAAAACAGTACACAATTCCAAAACTGTCTTGTGAAATTCAGCTGTAATTTGAAGCAGTGCAGTGCCCAAAAGCTGATCTATTGGCTAATAAAAATTATGGAAACATAACACACTAAAAAACGCCAAAGACACAATAAAGAAAGAATTCTTAATACTTTTAATTTAAAATTTATCTGGTTTTGAAATTACTTACAACAAAATTAAATTGTCAAAAATGATTTTAGGGGTGAGGAACGGGAAAATGTGAGAGAGTAAATTCAAAAAAAAGAAAAATGTTAAATTTCAAATAATTTCCAGAAAGTTGAAAGAAGAATAATTCTTCTGTAAAAGTTCTTTACTATGTGAAAATTAAGATCATGAGAAGGGTTTAGAAGAGAAGTTTAAAGGATATAGATGTTTTAAAATGAGAAGCATTTTAAAAGGGGCACAGTGAAAAGAATAGGTTCAAGTATCATTGAAATGTAATTATACAGTTGGAGCCCTCATTTGGGGTTCCGACAACTCTCTCTCTGAAGAGCTATAGCAAATTTGCAGAGGTGTAGAGAACAGGCTGTGTGAAAAACTGTTCTTGCCAGTGCTCTTGTCTTGGCTCAGCTGCCAAGCCAAGTAATAAGTAGAAAATATTTCAGTTTTTTGGTTCTTCTTGCAGAAAAAAAAATTGAATGAAGTGTTAAATTTGTTCCATTTATCACAAAACATTCCCTTATAACTGATACATGCACACATATGATAAATGTATATATTTGGTAGGGGTTGCTGGTGGGAAGGGCAAAGAAAATGAAGATTGGTAAAACCAGCCCTCCCCATAGCTTGACTGCATAGGAGGTGAACAGTTCAAAAGCAGTTTCCTAGTGTAGCCTAAGGGCTCTGAACACACTTCCACGCTCCAGAGTGAATGCCTGAATCACTCCAGTGCTGACATCCTTTGTTCCCATCTCTATTTACTGAGGCCCTGATGGAAACCATGTGTCCCGCTGCACATGTAGGAACTCTCATCCCCAAGTGACAGAGTACTCTCAGATACAGAGATGATCTCTTTCAGTGGGTGTTAAACAGTTGATGTAATATGCAGCAGCAAGTGACAGAGACTAAGGACCCTCTAATCCCAGGGTACCTGCTTGTTTTAAGATGCTCTCCTGAGATATGGAACGTGTGAATTCAAAACCTGCGGAGCAAGGCAAGGCTTTGAGCCTGGGTCCTTCACCTCATTTCTAAGTAATCTGTTGCAAGGGGAACATCCTCCTATGCTCTCACCAAGACTGTCTCCTCCATTTTTCTGAAAAGCCGAATTTTGCTTCTGGCTAAAGTCACTTTGGCAAATTTGGCCTGAATCCGTGAACTATCCAAGGATAACAAACTGCAATTTTATCCAAGCACATTTTCAACACATAATTAACAATAAGATCATAGAAGTTTTGTTAAAATAATGGTGGACAAACAAATAAAGATGGCATACCTGTTTAATTTAGTCTGCTATTAATAGGAAGGAAGTTAAAACAGACAAAAGAAATGCTGCTTACAAAGATCATAACTAAACTCCAGTACAGTTTGTTATTACAAACTATAACTAAAGTCAATTACTTAAAAGTGAAAAAAGTCAGCCCTTTCTAAGAAGAAAATGAGTGCAATAAACAAGACTTGAAACTATTCACTGAAAGGTTGTAAGTCTTTGTACTTCAAGCAGAGATTAGGAAAAATTTTCTGAACGGCAAGTTATTTCACAGCTGTCTAGTTTGGGGTTTATTGCACCTTTCTGTACCATCTGGTATTGGTTACTCTCTAGACTGGATGCTGAAATAGTTAGACCACTGCATGCCAGAAGATAAAGCAGTGCTTGGTTTGGTTGTTGCTCCATTCTTGAACATATTACACCAATAAAATTCAAAAACAATTTCATCTACTTACAGTGTACTTCTGCATAGAGTCAAGTAAAAATATTAACTTGACGTCTTTTAGAAAAGTTTATGAGAACTTTTTCATTTACAGAACACAAGAAAAAGACAGACAACCTCACCTTTTCAAATTCTTTGTTATGATCAGCATTAATTATATACAGAGCGCAGTCCTCTTTATGAACCCAACTCAAAAGATAAGTAATGTAAGCACATTTTGCAGTTGTGAGAGAGAAAAGAAGTTAAAAAAGATAACATACTGCTGCAAGTCTTCTGGTCAGCATTCAGAATGTATCCTTGTTTACATCTGCATGTGTAGGAGCCAGGGGTGTTTATGCAGAAGTGATCACAGTGATGCTCAACTATACTGCATATATGTGGCACTGAAAGAAGAAAGGCAAAAGTTTATTAATTGCTAGGATTACTTACTTGTGGTCAGAACTAAATAAAAAATGTTTTTAAAAACTTTACTGAAGTGACCTGGAAATTCAACAGTTCACCTAAATTTCAACAGTCAAGACAAAAATGGAAGCTTCAGCCTATAATTGGTTGTGAAAAAAACCCTTAACAAACAGTAATATATATTTATTCCTAACAACAGTATGAACATATATATTTTCTGTCTGGCTGACATTGGTGGCATATTTTTGGACATGGAATTGGATGTGGAATGGAGACATATACAATATAAAAATTTACAATAGAGTCTCTGGAAACACTAGTTACTTGGTGGTTCCAAGAACACAATGAAACAAACCTACCACACTCAAATTTCGAAAATAAATTGATTTTAAATACAAACTGTTCTAGAGAACATTTAATTTCTTGAATGAAGAAAATAACCTACAGCAGAGTGATAAAGTGCAATGACTAGAAAACATCTTGATGAAGAATCTTACTTGCTTAGTT
This sequence comes from Dromaius novaehollandiae, assembly GCF_036370855.1. Lineage (NCBI taxonomy): Eukaryota > Metazoa > Chordata > Aves > Casuariiformes > Dromaiidae > Dromaius > Dromaius novaehollandiae. The sequence goes on from NC_088099.1 coordinate 145,206,911, forward strand.
ATTGATGCTGAGAAACATATGAGCAATATATGACTACAGCGAGGTAATGCATTTACAAGGCTTAGTAAGTGGGAGCTGAGCACTACTATACTCCAGAATATAACTCTTCTGAGTTAATTTTTTAACTCTTTCCATTTTCTGTCTCCCATAGCATGTAGTAAAATGCAACAGAAGAGACAGGAGGAAAGAAAAGAATTAGTGGACCAGTTCTGTCATATTCATTGCTGATTTATTTTTTTCCAGACCAGTACGTATTTGGGAATTAAGAAATTTCCCTGATATTTTCTTTCCACTGAAGCATTGCTTATACCTCATTTCTATAATATATATGTGAATTCCTTCTCAGAGAGCACCATGTAGAAAAAAATATATTTTGTTCAATAAAGAACTAAGGATTGTTAGGTTCCTTATTGTCCTAGGTTGTCAAACCTCAAAATTTATGGAATAGATATTCAATAGTAATCTTCTAACAGCCACATCAGAAGCCTGATAAATAACTTAACACGTGGTATATGTGGTACTTAAGAAAAAAATTGTGGTTTTGAAATACATACTATGCATCCAATCTTTGGAATGGCTACCAGAGTTAGGCATTTATTACTAGTAAACAAACCACCACAATTCCCACATCTCTCAAGTAGCCTTTTGAACTCATCATTTTCTGTCATACTAAAATTCTCCAGGAACTTTTGTTTATGTGGATACAGATCTGCTGGGACTTCTTGTCTTTTCCTTTCATGTTTCTGTTGTTCTAAAATGGAAGTTCATGATCTCTGATACTTTCTAAACATAAGTTGGCTCCTGGCTATTTGTCACTAGCTTTCAACACCAGGTATAGCTTATTATAACCAAAGGAGCACTTTTAAATACGTCTCTGTTGCATCCATTTAAAGGAACGGCTAGTACTCTGGTCATCAGTCAGACCTCTGTGGCCAAAGAGGCTGTTGTCTATATGACCTCTCCGCAGTTGTTGCACAAGGTGTTTGGTGGACAAGGCCAGGGACTGAAATAATAGAATGGATGATTTCCTAATTAAGGAATTTGAATGTGAGCCTCGTGAACTGGATTTGATTCCTGCCTATGTCACAGGGTCCTTACGTGGTCCTGGACAAGTCAATACCATCAATATCTTCGTATCCTGTGTGCTCAGCTAGAGACACCGGAATCTGAGTTTGCAGGAATGCAGGGCTCTCAGCTGCAAGTGGAGGGAATGCAATGCTATATTAATGCTACATTACTCAAAAAATGATAAATATTCCAGAAAATTAGAGCATGGGATGCACTGAGTCAAATATCTAACATTAGTGGGTGATCTTGATAGTTTTAACCTTGTTTCTGTACCTCCATTCTTCCAATGTAAAATGGGGATAATGTCACTATCACAGGACAATGACAAAAACTTTTTTTGTTCCTGACTGCTCCATCCCAACTTCTATGTCTTTCCCACTCGTCTTTTATTCAGTCTCTACCTCTTTTTCTGGATTCTGTCCCCATTTCTGTTTCCCTTCTTCTGAGTTCTCATTCCTGGTCTCATTTCTCATGCCTCTGATTTGCCAGGATACTACTTCTTCCCCCTTTACCTTGCAGACTGGTAATAAAAAGAGGGCACTGGGATCCCCTGGCCTCAGCTGCTGTGTCTGACATCGCCAAATCTTTAGCAACCAGAGGCAGCAACTGTAGGAAAAGTCTGCCTTAGCGGGGAATGAAGCAGACTCAGTTCCAATAGATTCTTTGAGAATTTAGCTGCCAAGCACTGGGGAATCTCTGCCATGCATGGGTAATTAGAGGTTAATTACGTTTACTTTCTATTTTCTCCACTTTTTCTCTTCACCACTTGGCCAGACTTTGCTATCATCTTAATGGGAACCGCAAAGGCGCATTGCCACAGACATAAGGGCAATCCAGACACAACGGCAACTCAGGAGTCAAGTTCTTTTTCCAGAGCATGAAACCTAGCAGACTGGGTCTCAGGACACTTAACTACAGGGATGCCTGGAATTGCTTTAGGAAAAAAACAAGGTGTCTTTATGTCCAGCTCAGCAACAGCTGTGTTCCTGTGTGCCCCCACTGGGGAGAACTTTAAAAAACTAATAATATTTCCTGGGAAAAATCTAGGTGCTTTGGGAGGAAGGGCTATGAGATGTTCAGATGCTCTCTTGAAATTCAGTAAGCTGAATGCCGCTTTAGAGTCCAGACTCAACAAAACATTAATGATCCTATCTGCTATTTAGTCCTTGAAGCTGAAAACCATAGGATGTTAACAGCTTAAATTTGTTGTTGAATCTGGGCCTGGGTTTCTAAGTGCTTTTTTGGATCTCACCTTCAATTCCTGAAACAGCAAATGTTGTGGAAGCATTCTCTGAGAAGAGGAGTCAGCAACAATCCTTGTCACTTCCATACTCCTCCATCTGGAAGGGGTGATGGCTCTATTAAGGCTTATGTGTATTTGGATTAACAGTGAGCTATACAACTCTAATACATTTACTGGACACTGCCTAGTTGGAGAAATAAGCTTGTTATCCAGAGTAAATAGTACTTGTACTGGATTGATTTCTAACATGCAATTAAAAAAATCCAATAAAATGAAGTTCTGTAACATTTGCTGTTCATTCCATGTAAACTATCAATCCACATTTAGTTTACTCCTTTTTTTGTTTTTAAATGTATCTTACTACGCTAGCTAATAATATGGCAAGGAAGAAACAGGAAAAAATCTATTATCTGATGAATGTCTGTGATGGTATTTTGTGCTGATGCAGCTCAGCTGGAGCCCTGTTGCTCTTTGAAACAATTTTGGAAAAGACCAAGTAAGGAAAATTCTCCAGACTACCCTGACAATAAGCCCCAGTTCTTTTCTGGCAAAAGACAAGTGAGCATTCGATCTCACCATGCATTCTTTTTCTGGTCTCTGCTAAAAATGCCTGAGTTTCAAGCCAAATTTGTATGAAAATCTTTCATATTTATCTGAGGAAAAACAAAAATAGAAAGTTATATTTTAGACACAGATTGGAATAGATCTTCTCCATTGGTCTAATGAATGAGGTACGCCACAAGATTTTTCAAAGGTAATTTCTTATCAGGTAATTACACATGGAAGAAATCTCTCTCTTGGAAAGTAATACCTATTAAAATATTATTTACTTTATTATATGAATGAATAATATCATGGTAAAGACTTTTTTCAACCTTCTGTTTTTGAAATGGAAAGAATAAAAAAGCTACTAAGTCTCTGTGTCTCACTGCCAGTCATGAGGCATGGTCAAAGATAAGTGTTTACATGTAATTATTACTTAAGCTTTGGAAGAGGAATACCATGAACTCCATGGGATTTTTTTTAGCCAAAAGACCATAATGTTCATCAGTTTAAAGTGTCAGTCCTAAGGGAAAACACATTCAAAATCAATAGATGAAATAACTTATCTAATATTTAAATGGCAAAGGGTTGTAATTTCATTGCTATTATGCAATGAATAGGAAAATCATGATATGTATGTTTGTCTCACTGCTTATGACCACTAGGAATTAGATCACATTTTATGGCACTCAGCAATAGAATTAGCTTTTTCCCATATGTATGATTATTATTCCAAATGTTCTCTGGCTAGTCTCCCTTTTTTCAATGTGTATATTCTAACAGATTAGGTACCATGTTAAAAAAAAAAAAGTTTAGTGATAGCCCAAAATGTTTTTCTTTGTTTTACTTTCACCTGTGCATTCAAATCTATAGATAAATGCCTTACCACAAAGTTTCGTCTGGAAGGCGGAGGTCAGTGTTTCAATCTGACTGAAATTGGCAACCAGAAACACGTGCTCTTCGTGTGGTTCACTCCCAATGGACTTCAGCGTGTTCATATCCACTTTTCCCACTCCAATGGCAAAAATCAGGATTCCTGAGTTACGAGCTTTAGCAGCAATCTCTGCCACTGGATCCTGAGGTCGCCCATCTGTCACTATCATGATAATTCGGGGCACATTCTGGTTCAGAGGTCGAGCTCCTTCTGACTCTGAAAACGCGATGTTCACTGCGTACTGAATAGCCAGGCCAGTCATGGTGCCAGTCGCCAGGTGCATCATTCTCTTCACTGCTCTCTCTATATCCTGCTTCCTCCTGAATGTCTTCAAAGAGAACTCATGCTTCACTGTGCTGCCATACTGAATCAGGCCGACTTGGGTGGCGTCAGGACTGATGTCCAGGAACTGCAAGATGGTTAAAATGAACTCCTTCACTTTTTCAAAGTCATACGGACGGACGCTGCGAGAGCTGTCAATGATGAAGACAAGGTCCAGACGCTTGTTGTTGCAAGTATTCTCTGGAAGGCAAGATGCAAACAAAAATATATGAATTTTGAAATGCAGTGCAGATCAGGTTGACCTGAAGTCTCAAATATGTTGTCTAAATGAACACACTCCCAAGTGTTGGCAAAATATAGGGAAAATAGGAGATTCCAGAATTAAGACTACTTGAACAAGCTAAATTTGGCCTTTGGAGAATAACAAGAGTTGCCAGCTACATGATCAGTATACTATTTTTTTCCACATGCTCAGTGCCCAGAATGGGTAATGCCAATGGAACAGGCAGATATCTACACCATATCCCATTTTGTCAGCTGCTGAGGTTGTGACCTCATGCCTTATATATCCCACATAGCATGGAAACTCCCTCTGAATTACCTAGTTATTATTTTAGTGAGCTGCACTGTATGTGTTTTGTTATAGTGCCTGAGAATTTAGAAATCTTAATGGGATAACGCTCTGATGAGACAAGCTGGTACTAGTCCTCCATTATAAATAGGGAAACAGAACATAAGAGTTTCAGGTCAAAAGCATCTTTTAACTGCAGTGACTGATCTGAGATGTGAGGGGACTGATTTTTCAGGGAACTTGGCATTTGACAGCACTTCATATGTACAAAGTACAGCTCAATGACGTCAGCTGCAGCTGTGAGTGCTCAGCACTTCTGCAAATCAAACCCCATGATTTCAAACACATAATTATTGGCCATCTGGGAAAAGTCTAGTCTATGAGAGTAGCTCAGCATTAAATAGAAATTCTGTGGCTGCATCAGAGATACAATCCAGTTGTTTGCAGTGGCATTTAATTTGGCCAAATGACCACCGTTTCTCTTCCTGAAGTTTTCTCTTTCACTCATTCAACACAATCTATTTTCTCCAACAGCCACTGAAGCAGAAACACTGCAGAGTACGTCTGTATCTGACTGCTGCACAGATGGCCAGACTGAGCTTGCATGGATAAGAACACAAGTCAGGGCTGCCAACTATACTACCAGCTTTATGGGACTTTGGGTACATCCTCTGGCTTCTGTTCAGCATCCTTTAGGATTTCATAATATCCTGAGGAATGTGCGATGTAGGTATGAGCGGCACGGAGAGAATGGATATGGCCTGACTGTTCGCTAGCTCTTCCTATGCAGAAAGCTAGTACACGGCAGGCTTAAACCAAACGAGGGGAGGTGAGCCAAGGAAACACTTGCCACAGGAGGCAAAAGTGGTAAAAGTTTAAAAGGACTTTAAAGGGCTTAAAGGGAGGCTGGTGAAATGAAATCAGCTGAGGGTTACTAGCTACATTAAAGACCCCTTCAGATTAAAAAATCCCTAATCCACAAAAGTGTGTTGATTGGTGGAATACCCACAGGACGTTTTGCCTTGTTCTTGTACTTTTTTCCTATGCATCCACTTTTAACTGCTGTCAGAAACAGGATACTGAGTTATATAGGTCTATAGCTTCAATCAATACATCTGCTCTTATGATCTTAAATTCCTGTGTCTATGAATAAAACTGTGTGGTAGCTAGTTGCCTGTTTGTCTGCTTGGCTAGAAAGATTAAAGGTAGCAAGGATGCTCATCAAACTGCACTATCATCTTCATCCTATGAAGCTGAGATACCCTTAACCAGTAAACTCCTTTTCGACCCAATCCAGTTCAAATGCCAGAGCACTATCATCCATCTTGTGCACTGAATGAGGCAGCTGCCCTGTAGAAAAAGTAGTATTTGATCGTATAATTAAAGGTCATATCATACTGCACAAATACAAGTGGGCCAATTAAAGACTCAATTGGAACAACATCTGTCTGTAGACAAGTCTTTCTACGAGTTCGCTTGTGAGCTGCTGCTGAATGCTAACTACGTATTTCTGCCAAGGAGAGGGCTGAGAAAGATGCCTATTTTCACTTGTCAACTCAGAGGCCTCTTTCATAGATTACCAAGAACCTTTGTGGGCAAAGAATAAAAATGCTCTTTGATGACAATAAAATGACTCTCTGGATTTATTCATGTCTACAGCATGGCTTTATTCATAAGCATAGGAATATGCTCGAGTTGCTTATTCTTTCAAAACCAGAGGATGCTGAATGCAAGCCAAACGGAGCAGAAACAAAATTCCCACTCTAATGGGATACAGATATCCTGATATGTTAACTATTTTCCATCTTATTATCTTATTGATTTGTATATGTGATTATTACCTATTTTTAATAATATAACATGAAATACTGCAGCATAATTATAATACAGAGATAACACTGAGATATGATTTACATCAGCAAGGCAAGGGGAAAGAAAGCTAATTACAGAAAAATGTCTAAGAGTATATATATGTGTTTAAGGGAAAGTCAGTGAAGGGAGAAGTGTAAAATGGGAAAATGTAAAATGGTATTTTATTCCCTGTAAAAAACAAGTCAAAACTAGAGCCTTGTTGAATCCTTTTGAATTTCAGGGTGGATTTTTAAATTGAATATAAATATCTGGATCCCAGTCTGAACTCAGTTCCTCATTTTGAAGTCAGGCATGAGTCTTGGTGTGAAGAAACCTGCAGAGCACCAGTGGATGGTTCTACCAGAAATACACCCTCTTGTGGCAAATTACTTAAGAAGGAATATATGAATCTGAATATAAAACTAGAAAAACTCTATCTGTGGAAATATCAACCATTTGCATATTAAAAACATATTAAAAATCTTTGTCTTCAGAGGACACTATAGTATTGTGTTGGTGATGAGTATTTTGTAGTGATATCGTAATTATTAATGTTGATTTAGTTGAGCTGGGTTCAGTGAAAAATAAAGTATTACCATTTTACTAAGCAAAACTCCAACTGGGTGGTAATCAATACTGACTAACAGATATGAACACTCATATAAACTTTCAGTGAATTTTTTTGCAGTTCCATATTTTTGCACTTGCCCTGTATTCTAGAATATCTTCTTCCTACCACTTCTTACATTTAAACAACAAACTTTCTCACAACTTTGGCAAATGTCTTCAAATCCAAAAGCAATTCCCTTCCACTGTTCTTATGAAAAGTCACACATTCCAAGGATCTGGAAATTGGAAAGATTTGTTAAACCATAAACCTACTTCTAAGTCAGCACAGGTTTCTGTATTGTAAACACAAATGTTAAAAAAAAATTCAGAGCATGATTTACATTATCCAAAGTCATGACAGGAAAGGCAAGGCAAGGCAAGGCAAGGCAAGAAAAGATTAATGCTGTATTCAAGATTTTCTCTTCCTTCAACATCCAGTTTTTCTATAAATGACAGCTACAGTGATGCCAACTTTACAAAATTACACTACAAGGAGACTTTGGATTTCACTGGAAGGATACAATTACAGATATATATATGTAGAATAAAGCTTAAAAGAATATTGAGCCTCTTAATTTCCTCTGAAGCTGAAAATTCTGTTTTTATTTTCTCTGCTCCCTGCAGGTTTACTTCTGCCCTGAACCGCCACGCTGGCTTTGACGAAGCACACACACTTCACTTTGCACACCCACCCAGAGCCAGCACTGGCTGAGGAGCCTCCCCAGCTGCAGGGGGAAATCTGGGGGCTCTGCAGCCCACTCTGGGTCAGATTGCAGCAACTGCAGCAGCTCTCCTTTCTCTCCACAAATGTGGAGCAGAAAGGCATCTCCAGGACTTCTTCACTTTCTCAGCTTGGTCTAGAGGAGAGGAAACTACAGCTTTCTTCAGGTTCTCCAACTTTCCGTAAGCAGGCCTGGGACACAGGGCAAAGCGGGAGGGAGCTGGTTGGCTCTTTTTCACAAAATGGGAGGCAGCAGCAAAAGGGCCCTGAACAGCTCTTTCTCCTTCATACTTATGAAAATGTCAGTGGATGGACCGTCTCTCTTTCTCCTATATCCAAACTCCTCTCAGCTCTTCAGGGAAGCTGGGAGATGGTAGGGCACTGTCGGCTCCTCCTCCAGAGGAGAAATGGCCAAAACAAGTGATAGCAGGAAAGCCTTCTCCTAGACAAGCCTGAATCCATGACAGTACTGAAATCCCAGCAGAGAATAGTACCAATCTGGACCTTTATGTGTGCATCCTCCACTCATCCCTATGGCTCTCACAGCTGTAAGTAAGAGGACTCTAGACACTGATCTCTGCTTTGCCTGTCAGTGAAATTTCATCACTGTCCTAAAGAGATACAAGTGAGCCCTACCATCTTGAAGATGTCTGAGACTGTGTCTGTTCCCTCTCACCTTATTTCTAGTTATTGCTACATTGCCTTACTATGCTATGCAGCACCTTCCTTTCATGCTGTTCATGTTTGAAAGCTATCAGTAATTCTAAAGCTACATTTTAGTGGTAACTGAAACAGTGCCAGGGAGTTTTCGTGGGCATTGGAATTTAATTGTCTATGCTGTCAAATTGCTAGAACAGTCCCTGGTATTGTTTGGCCTAGGACAACTAACATTTTCTCAAACAATACTCCGGCATGATACGGGAAGAAGCATGAAAAAGGGACTCGTCCCAATAGACTATACAGATGCAACCATTCTGGAAGCTAAGGGTATGTAATAGTATAGAAGCGGACCATTTTATACTATTCATCTCAGTGCCAGAGAGCAGTCCAAGGTATAGGCTAAGCTCAGAGACTGGCTGGCCTGTATCCACAGTATTAAACTCATCTTTCTGCTAAAACAGAGTGGCTGTATGCAAACTGCCTTTTGGGAATAAACCCTAGCACACTGTAATCCCTGAATCATGCCTGGGGATTGCCTGAAGATGGCTAGTCATGGTGGGCCAAAGACAACTCTCACAATTTAGCAGTAACAATAATGGGGAAGTCCAGTGCCCAAGAATGTCCCCTGGCAATGTTTAATTTATCAGTATAGACATATCCTCAAACATTTCCAGTTAGAGATATTCAAACTGAACACATCCAAAAGCCCTAAGTTTTAGATGGTGATTTCTTAAAAGTTTTTGCAAGCCAGCTCCCTTTAAAAGGTCTGTTGTTTAGCACTAAAAATGGAGTTATTTATTTTTAATTGTTGTCCTATATCTTTATGGCTCCTTAAAGCATTCTGTAATACGCATATTACTTATTTGGTTACTATCCTAATAAATGAGAATGGATAATTGTTAAAGAAGGCAATTGCTGCATACAAAGCAAAATGAGGTTAGTTCAGTTTGGTAAATACTCTAGCAATGTTAAGATAGTTAGACATTGAAAAAGCCATTTATAACAAGTATGTACTAGTTCTGTAAAGATTTTTATTACACAGAAAGATAATTTAAGCAAGAAGGAAGGATGAGATCAGTTGAGAAAAAATTAGATCATAGAAAAATTGTTGCCTGAACAAGAAATGCAATAATGACTATTTTAAGACTCAATATATTGTGTTTCTTAGCTCACTCCACATTATTGTAGATACAAAACTACATGCCCTATGAGATTGCCAGCAATAACACCAAGTTTATTTTTACATTTTATCTTTATTTGAGTAACAGAACAAAAGCCTTCACTCGGAATTAAATAAAAGAGGAGAAAACTATTCTCCCAGCCAGCACATTATAAAACTTTTTAATTTTCTCTTCTTTCTTTGCCATTTTCTTATTTCATTTTTCCTCTAGCCCCAAACACTTCTTCTTGCTTCTCTAGAATTCTGCTTTTCCCTTACTAAGTATCCAGTCACAAAGATCGGGTTTGACAGGTTCTCAGATATTTCCAAAAAGACTTCTCCATTCATCAAAAGAGGGTTTGATCTTCTCACTATACAAGCATACAAGAAAACAATGCTGAGATTTGCAATTCAGTCATAGATTTACTAAAAGCAAAACACTCTGATGGGAAGAAAGATGTATGTATGCATTACCTATATACATCTAGGAACCTTTAGTAGCTTCATTTGCAAAGATCAGGCACAATGTACACAGTAGTTAATGTAACACTGTTTCTGTCCAGAAAACATATTTTGTGGTCGTTGCCATGAATAAATGAAGAGTAGCAATAATTCTGAGCACTTCTTGGTTCCAGGGAGACATTTTGCACAAGTTTACTTCCCCCCACCTTTTCTCTTTCCTCATTCTAATTCCAAGATGAGCGAAGGGTGGTGCAGTGCAGTTCTGATCTGGTCGTACCCAGTGCCTGACATAGATGTTAGAAACCGCTCAGTACCCCTTTCCTGGTATGTACACCTTCTGCACCTGGTTCAGCAGGCAACTACACTTGCCAGCTCTGGGACAGACCCTGGGTCCAAGAGCGGTCCCCATACTTCCTGCTCCTGTCCTTGTGCAAAGCCATTCCCCAGACTCACCGGGCTCTGGCCCTAACCCACAGATTTGTTATGAGTTTGTCAGTTCACCCATTACTCCTTAAAAATATCTTCATCTGGGAATATGCTCTGAAGATAGTATAGCCTCCAGACATCTCCTTATTGCCTCTGACAAAAACGTTTCTGAACATCCAAAATTTCTGTGAGTACTGTACAACTGTAGGCCCTTGTCCACAGATTTCCATTTCCTGTTACATGCGAATGCCCCGTTATCAGTCACTGTGGGAGGGTCCATTACCTTGTTCTCATTTTACCTCATTATTTCTATTCCTTCCCTGTCATCTTTTCCAAAATACTGAGGTCATTATTAAAACAAAGTCCTTCTAATTCCGCAGCCCCCAAACTGACTCCTAGTAGTTCTCCAGTTCTTTACTGAAATTAGTGCTGCCTCTGGCATGGAGCTAAAGTATGTTTTAGGGATAGTCTCAAATTTCCCAGTTCTTGCATATTTCAGCTGTTCTGAGATGGAAACTGTTGAGGCTCCTGGCAGGCATCAAACCTGCTCCCACAGTCAGGAGGACCGGGGCAGGGGTGCGGGTTGCCTTCCCTTGTAGGCAGGGGAACGCCAGGGTGAAGAGATGAAGCATCCTGGTATCACCATGTTGGTGCCGGCTCCAGGCCTGACGGCATCACCATCTGCCCACCGCTTCCTAACAGAAATAAATATCACGTCTCAGCTGAAAGTAGCTCATATGTGTAAAAGACAATGAATTTGGGTTTTGAGCCACGACAGGAGAAGCCTTGTTTTACATAATCAGGGTTAGCGCTCCTTTGAGTCCAGTTCCTACACACAATGTGGAGGCATTCAGCCTGCCTGTGACTCTGCCTTTTCCTGCACTCCTCTGTGAAGCAACAAATCAAAGCCAACACAAAAAAAGGAGTTGTACAGGAGAAGATCCTCATATCCTTCTCCTTGAAAATCTGAAACTTCTGTTTTGCCTCAGCTACCTGGGGTACTGTTCCAGCACCACGGAAATGATTACAGAGGTGAAGTTTTTAAAACTCCTATCAATGCTTTTTTTAAAGCTGCGGATGTCTTTGTTTATGGAGAAAGCTGTTAGCAACTTCAACATTACTCACTGATCAGCTGACTTGAAACCTAACCATTGGTAACAGTTTAAGCGTTAGACTCTTTTCCGGAATATTTTCAGAAATGGCATCATGGGATAGTGCCACATAGCATTTCCCCTTACCCCCCAAAATGCATGGGACATTATATCCACAGGAATACTATGTTAGTCCTACTACTTCCCCAACACTTAAATAAGTAGATGGTCCTTTCTGGCTTCCAAAGAAATTTAAAGAACTTGTCCCTCTTCTCCCACAGTAGTGACTAATTACCCATCCATATCTACCAAATGAGCCATTTCTTAGGTTATGCAAATGTTCTTTCCATGATTTTCAAGATAATTTTGCACATATGTGCTCTTTCAATTACTAAGCTCAAGTACTGACAATGGAGCCAAAAACACCACACTTCAGAACATTCAGTGTCCCTTTTCTGGCCTGACCTTCCTTCAAGATGAAATATGCAGAAGAGGCTTTGTGCTTTGGAAAAATATACACATAAAAATGGAGTTTGTAATTTTACTCAGTGAATTATTGTCAAGAAAAACTCTTTTTCAAACAGAAACAGTATTTCACAGTAATTTGTGGCAAGCTGTAACAAACTATTTCGGGAATACAAAGAGCATTTTCAGGTTAGTATATGACTGATAGCTTTTTCTTTAGCAACAGATATTCTTTCCTCTGTGTGGGAAACTCAAAAAACTCTCAAAAACAAAGAAAAAAAGGAAAAGGAAAAATAAAAAAGGAAAAAAGAAAAGGAAGGAATGAAAAAAGAAAAGAAAGGCTTTGTTGGAGGAAATACTCATACATTGTATCACAGAAATAATATAAAAAATTTCTTGTGGTGCTAGAAGAATAATGACAACCCACACAACATCAATTACTGAATTGCCCTTTAAGTGGGTAAGAAGGGAACAATGCTATTTTGATGCATGACTTGATAATTAATTATAAAATCTAAGTAAAACAGTTGGCGAGCGTAAAGATATTATGCAGAGAAAAAATTGCCAACGCAGACCAAAACCCAGCCTTTTTGATCTCCACAATAGTTGGCTTCAGATACGTGCATTCAGAATAGGACACAAATCCCTGAAGTCTGTCATGGGCCCACCTAGCCAGCACGGCTCATTAGTCCTGCTTAAGGGATCAGAGCTTCTACAGGAAACAACCGACAAGGCAGGCATGTGGTTGGCATTCAGATCTCGCCTTCTTGGACTCACGGTCCCCTTGAGGGGTTGAGAAGGCACAGCCTTCACCGCCGACCAGACTACCAGCCCTCAGAGCCACAGAGAGGCTCTGCCACTGTTGCCACTGCCAATAAAAAGTGGAAGCCTAACAGAGTAGAGCACTCTGGGAAGCTGCAGCCCTCCCGCCAACACTGCAGATCCCAGCCCGGTAGACAACAGCTATGGCAGGAAAAAGGCTTACAGCTGAGATGTTAAGATGAAAGCTGAAGTTTAAAGACGTGGAGTAAAGGCCACGGGACACCTCTCAGCTACTGAGACAATCGCTACTGGAAAGCAAAGCACATAATTTCTGATGTTCCCTTAAGGCACAATTACTATAAAATGCACTGACAGCTGACTCAGAGGGTAGAAACACATGATTTCACAGACTGTAAAATCCTTTATTCTCTCTCTTTCCAAATATAACACATCTGTATTTATATGGCAATTTTATATTTTGATTAGCAACAGTCTAAATTGAAATGTGTTTGATTTTCTTCATAAAAGTTTGGTTACCTTTTTATTAGAAAAGGATTTTTATATTATATATATATATTATATATATATATATATTTTATATTTTAATTGAATACATGATAATTCACAAGGTGTAATTTACAGCTTCTTCTTGCCTTTATCTACTGTCTGGAGTAGTTTTGGTCTCCCCAAAAGAAATACCACCATAGTAAGTCAAACACATGACACAGTTATCATGACACAATGCCTGTTTCAGCTGCAATGCAGGCTTCAGTTGCAATGACTCTACTCTACGTCTTTGAGGACATAAAAAAAAACTTGGCAGAACTGCATTTATGTCAAGAAATAACATGGACACACTTATGTTGAGGCTCTAAATGAGTTTCTTACAGCAGTCATCACCTCTTGGTGGTTCAGTAGTCCACATTAGCAGGATTTAGAGATCTCTGTTCATCCCTTAGTGTATAAAGGTACAATCAATTCAACCTAAACTAAACAGCAATCTTACATGCACTCCATAGAAGCATCATCGATTGGACTCACTTTCATCATGATTTTTTGCCCTTTCATTTGTGACTAACACTTAACCCAGGATAGTTAATCTGATAATCTTCCTGAGCCCTAAAGTTACATACACACAAGTTTAAGAATTAGGTTGGATATAAGAATTTTTGGAATAACTTTTAACTGACTGTAGTCAGTACTCTGTATACTTTCTATACTTCCCTTCATTTTATTAGCGGAATCATATACATATAATCAAGAAATAAATCATTACATATCTGGCTGCAAAATGTAATTCACCACAGACATGGGCCACTTGAGTTTAGCAGTAGCTTCTACTGAACAGAGTCCAAGTATATCTCCTTCTTGGCCTCCTCTCTCTGTTTCGATTCTGTGCAGTATCAGTTAATCTCTTGTAGTTTTTTTCTTCTGGTGTCATGTACTATCTGAAAGAACGCTCCCTAAATTAGCTCTTTGCTCACATAAAGAGTTATTCTCAGAAACAGGTAGGTGCATGATTTATGCTCCTAAGGAATAGGAGGAATGCTACTGCTTAGAATATCATTCCACAGCTTATTCAATTACTCACATGCATTTGCTTCAGAGCTCTTGAAAGAAATATACCCATGTGACATGAAACATGTCCCCACTTTACAAGAACAGTCTTCATCAAGGAAAATAACCTCCCTCCAATCTTGTGTTTTTTTGCAACGATGTTGAAACTTTGATTTGCTTCGTTTTACAATAAAAGATTAAGATGCAGGAGGGCATAGGTCTCAGATCCCCTCCCTCCCCCCAACACACACACTCAGGCAAACAACGTCAGGATATAGGAAGGGAAAAGGCACATCCTGCAAGGACAGGGCATCTGTCACTCCTGAACTCAGAACCTGCTGAAAAGTGCTGTAGACCTCTGACCACAGCCTTGAAATCACAGTGTGGGTGGGAATCACCACTCTTGAACAGCAGATACAAATTTTGATCAGTCTATTGACCGTGCAGGAGTCCAAAACTACATGTTGGTTGTACCGGCCTTTACCTGTCTCAGTTGTAGATGAAGGGAATTAGTTAATGTAATAGACATTATTTGATCTTTAAAACCATGTAGGCAAGTCTTTTTCCATTAATGTTTTTCTTTAGTGTTCAAAAAACAATGCTAAGCTGACAAGCTGTGCTTTCACCGATCTGGGTGTAATCTAACAAAGCAGCTGCACTCAGCAGGAACAGTGACTTCATCAGACAGCAAAATAAAAACTCTTTGGAGTGCAAATAAAACCTTTAAAAGAGAAGATTTTAAAACATAAGATTAATCTCCTTCAAGGTATCAGGATAAGGACAAAGATCCAATACTCAGGCTCAAACTGCTGATGAGGGAAAAGAGAAGACAGGGTTTTGTCTGTACCTCCTTTAAGGGGAGAGGGAGACTGCCCTCTACCACAGGAAAGAGATTACATGGGCCATCCCATTTCTTTCTGTTACTTCACAAGGTCTTAGAGGAGAATGGAAATGATCTTTTAAAACATAAATATACTTACATTAAAACAATATTTTACAGCAATGTAATACATACATATTGTTTTTACAATAAATACACATGTATTTTCTATTTCTAAACCTACCACACATGTGCTACAATTAAACTGCTGCAAGAAAGAACTTGTTAATGAAGTTAATTATAACTGACACAACTGACAGTTTTAAATACCTTGAAGTTTGCTTCAGTGTTTAAAGAAAGAAAAGCTAGATATGAACCCAATTCAAAGCAGTATAGCATGAAAGGGCCACACAGAGAGAACTCCAAGTACATTATGTCCAATTCACCCTTGCACACAAATTTCAGATTTTTTACAGGAATTATTAGGAACTGTAAAAATAATTTTAAATAATAATAAGCAATGTAAAGACCTGCAAAATGAAAACAACACGGACTGACATTTAGCTAAAACACTGGGGAGAAGAAAAAAAGCAGAAAAGACAGTGTAACGCCTTCTGATATCTTCCTTAAAACATACGATTTCTTAGCCTTAAGAAGATAATTAAGAAATCTAAGAAATGCTAGTACTTGGTTGCGAAAAATTAAATCCTCCCAAAGCTGGATCCCAAAAACTTGTAGCTGTATTTTGACAATGCCACGGGATCTTTTGTCTGTTCCGTTTTGCTTAATTACACTGTAAGTTTCTTGGGTCAAGGATCTTTACTTCTTTACATGGCCACTATTGGTATATTACCAGTAAAAACCTATATCATAGTAGTGTTCTTTTGTTTAAAAATAGGTAAAATAAAGAAAAAATGAACAAAATTATTTTAATGCTACTAATATTTACATAGCATTATCCTTCATTTTAGTCCTAAAAGCATAGGGACCTTCACCCAAAAAACAAATAACCCCCTGCATTGTTATTGCTCTTCCAGGTATTTGTTGGCTATACTACTCACTATTGTCTACCAAACAAGTCTCTCCAAAACAGCAGTAACTGTCATTACCAGCACTACTTATAATATACATATTCTATAGAATGGGAGAGGTTCTGATCCCTGTAAAATTGCTGTAAATCTGGAGTGATTTTATTAATTCAATAGAATTGATGTCACTGAGATCACGATTTGGGCCAGCTCTTTCTTGTATCATCATTTACAGTAACTGTTGGAGAACAGTATAACTTTACAGCAGAATTGCATGTATTTTACACATTCTATTCTTTATAGAGAGGCATGTTTTAACCATGCCATTATTTATATGCAACTGCTGAATTTAAAGCAGGTGACCTAATTCATTGTAACAGAATGCAATGCCCAAAGAGTCTGACTCAAAGCTGCCACGTACTTTTATTGGCTGGACCAGAAAATGTCTCAGGTTTCTCGCATCATTAAATGTCTTGAAAAGGTTTTTTCTGCCAGAGTTGCCAGAATTATTTGCATCTTGCACATGCCAAACTGAATAGGGAGCCAGAATTTTCCAAAAGCAGGGACCACAAAATTGCTTGGCTTTTGAAAGAAGGAAGAAATAAATTAGTCCATACGTTTTGATTCATATTGAGTGCTAATGCTTTTAATATATTTTGCAGTGTTTACAATATGAAAATGTGGGTATAAAAGCAAGTAAAAATCACAGGAAAAAAAGACTAACTGGGAAATATGACACCTTTTAGTTTCTCTATATAACACACTATTGTTGCATTCATTTTCTAGGGTTACAGGTAGTTCATTTCTTAAAGTACTAAGCTCACTTAGGATATTTGCTGGGGATTCTAAAATTTACAGGAGGGGCTGCTATTTAATCTAATTTTAGAATGTAGTATTTTAGGAAGAGTCTGGCTCAGTAAGGCATAAATGTGGATGTTTCTCTTAATCTCTGCTGTTCCACACCCAGGCTTTCCAATCGGCTAAGATCTCCAGAGCAGCAGATTTTAGCCTGCAGTCACAAAACAATGAGTGTCTCAAGACGATGTCTATTGGTCATGAGAAAGACAAATAAGAAAAGGAAATCTGCTGTCATTTGGCTTAAATTTGTTCTACAAGAATTGAAAACCACTGGTTTTAAGTTAATAAAAAGCCAGACTGTGAATGATACTCTATGTATTTTGACATATTTAAAGGCTGGCCTTGTAAATGTTGTCTGGAGAAAAGTTTCACACTGATAAAACCTGGTGCTCCCTCTCTCTGCCACCTCTTCTCCCATGTTCTGGCTTTGTTTCTTCTTCGTTTTTTTCCCAATACATCTTCTGCAGGCCATTTCACAGTTCTCATGTTCACTGAGATTAGGTGACCTTTATGGGGAGGTAGGTAATGTAACATCTCCCAGGGGCTGGAGAGATCTGATTAGATCTACTGTTAATGTGTATCATGAATCCCTAGTGATGGGTCATGTCCAAAGACCCCAACCATGCTACGTTTTCATATTCTGAGTTTTTCATTTAACCACTCAATTATTCTAAAAAATTAGCAAAGGAAAGTGATTCTAAGTCATGAACTGTCAGCAGATGAAAAAGCTGACCAGAAAACTGCCTGATGAAGTACAGGCAATGGTCAACAGGAGAGATGAACCTTATGTTTTTAAAATATGACAGCCACAAGTTAACTGCCATCCCTGTCCTCTGATTTTGGGCAAAACAGGAAAAATCAGCTTCTCATTATAAAGAAAATTAACCTGACAAAATGAAGGGATTAGCACTGAGCAATGTATTGAGAAGATCCATTTCCTTAGCTGCTGATTTAATTAGCTTCAGTTCAGTCATCATTACACACACCACACATAGCAGGTTACACATAGCTGTAACCTGATAGATTGGGAAAAGTTAGCTCTGACAGGACCTCCATGGACCAAAATTTATTTTTTCTAAGCAGTGAAAATAAGGTCTTTTTTTTCAATGCAGCAATCCTGTAGCAAATATTTATTTTATAACACTTAGATAAAGTAAATCTAGTACCCCAAAAGTAAACACCTTTCAACAGCTGCTAACCTGTCTACAAACTTTCTCTCATTCCTGCCTGCAAATGGCAATGTCCTTTTCATTATAAACTAACTTAGCCAAGGTTTGGCGAGCTGCTCACACCTTTATCATTTGTATCTGAGATGGCTTTTGATGGCATTTTTCTTTTTTGTTTTTTGGTTTTTTACAACTTACCAAGCAAAGCTTGTGAGTTAACATCCCTTCTTCGTATGAAATGTGCTCCAGGAAGATCTCTTGCCATGACTGAGACAGTGGAAAGCAGAGTGTGTCCCAATAGCAGAAAGAAACATGTAATCATTTTCTTCATTTTCAGGAAAGAGAGGGACATTCAAGGATGCAAAACTGTAATAAAGGAAAGAAAGAGATGAGCTCTCTGATTATAGAAGAAGATACACTGTAACCATCCAGTTGCATTGCCTCCCTGCCATCACATACATGCAGATGTACTGGCATGGAATAATACTTACACCTTCAAGAAAGAAGTCTCTACACAACAGAGTAGCACTTAGGAGACCCTGCAGAGTTTATGCATGTTATAGTTAAAATCATAGTTAACATTTCAGATGTATCAACTCTTACAATCATTCATAAGAATCAAGTATATTTAAAGCAAGGAAAGAAACTTTTTTTCAGTGAGCCTCTCAGCATAAATAGGTTTGAGGAGAACACAAATTATTCTATTCAGCCTCCTGTGTGTTGTGCTTTTTGAGAGATGCTTTCTTCAGAAATTTCTGGAGAAGAAAACAAGAGAGAAGAGAATACATGCCAGAAGCAGCGACTATTAGTGTGAACTGGCGACAGCTGATGCTTCATTATTCAGAAGAGTGTCCATGGTTGCTAACATGGAGATAACAGTGCAAAATGAAGAGATCTTGTTTACTCAAGGAGAAGGCTCCTGAAGACTGATAATGACATAACCTAACCATAGGTTAAGGAGAAGTTTTGTCATACAGAAGAAAAAATTAACTGGCAAGATTCCTAGACCAAGAGATGATTCACGTCCAGGTTGACACATCATCAGAAGCCATAGCTGACTCTGCCCACAAGCAAAAAGCTACCACTGACATGCTAAATGCTCATCTTTTGGCCAGGTCCCCTGTCGGCAGGCTTCCACAGGTGACTATTCCTTCTACCTTCCCCCAAAATTTCAATGTTGTGGGTCATGCAGAGCAACTCAGAGGAGCTAGATTCAGCCTTGGAATTGGTGATATGATGAATCTGAATCAAGAGCTCTCCTAGGTGTGCAAGAAGATGGGTAAAACTACCCACTTTTACAACAAAAAGGAACATTCTACCTGAAAGAGAGCAGCAACTTTACAAGCAGTGCACACTTTAATGGCAATTATTAGCTAAATAACTAGGAAGTTGAAAACAATTTTAATATAGGAGTCCTAAACCTGATAGGTAGAATTACACAAAGCCACAGATCTGTAACAGAAGACAATTAAATGCCCCAGCTCAACAAGAGAATTAAATTTTTCTTTCCCACCATGAGGTACTCACTGGCAGAATATGAGATTCTGAGTAAATCTAATCTAATAAAGGAATTTTTATACATTATTCTTAATTCTGTCCAGCACAACTACTACATGCTGTTCTATCTATGTATATCTATTTTTTTCCTTTTGTGTATCCTACTCAGCATTCCCAAGTATGAACATAATGTTCTGGTGTATGTGCCATCGAGTAAACCAGACTGAAGTTCCGGCCTTGCTTAAATGTTCAGTATTGTTCAGTAACTGGCAATATGTGAGTTAAGAGTATTCAAATTAGGGAACAGATTTATGGAAACGGTTGGTACTTAGAATAGTGGCCAGAATCCAACAAACTTTTGGAATCTGAGCAACATGGACACTTGGATGGCGTTACAAGTAGTGTTTCCGGTGCTCGAGTCAAAACAGATGGCCACTGCAGACAGTGTACACCAAGGAAAATGGGACAGCCTTTTGCTGAAGGCAACAGTTGTTACTGCTGGAGCCTACCACTGAGAGCTACTCCCAGGCTGTTTTCTCACTTCTCAGGACATCAGCAACAAACTCTGAGCTCTGCAAGGGGCTCTCCCTTCTCTCTCCTCATACAGAAGACAAATGGGTCTCAAGGACACATGTTGGTTCTAGCACCAGCATTTTGGAAGTGTAGAAGCCATGCTCAGTGAACTAAGGAGTGTAAATAAGTATTTCTCATAATTATCTGCAAGGCTATCACAGGAACCATGCATGAACAGCTCTCATGAAAGGGTCATCTGGCTGTTACCTGGTTATCAATGGCATCACTCATCCCTCCTTCCCATCTTTCCGAAACAGCTGTGGAGATCAGGCTAATCTCTAAGTAAAGCCATTTTACCTACTGCTGCTGGCACATTAATGAAGAACCAAATACAGTGTGGCAGACTACCTTCGCAACACGTCACTGAACCATCAAATAGGAACACAGTGCCAAAGGAAACTGTAAGAAGTGATCCAGGACAGTTCTACTAATTCTGCAAAGCACTCCAAACTGGATACTCTTACATTCTGCCATTTAACCTATTTTACACCTTTGTGGCGATTTTTGATGTTTAATAGTAATTTCACATTCACTAGACTCACAGCCTCTCAAGCAACTTGAGAAGTAAGGGGAGAAAAAGCTTTTGTTTGTTGTGATTTTAAATATTTGAATTCTACTAGGAAAATGTTTATATAACATGCAAATATCATAAATTAGCTAAACAACTAAACCAAAATGCCTAAGTAATCATTCATCTGATGTCACTGAATTCTGAAATATATTAAAGAAGTACAGGTAAATTTTCAATTTTGCATGATTTCACCAGTCACTTTTGAAAAGTAAGGGATACTAAAGAAACAGAAGAATTGAAAAACAATGTCTATTTTTTTTGGGGGGGGGTGTTTTTGGTTTTTTTTATACAAACTTCACATAACTTCTACTGTTTAATACTATCTCATTTTGATTTGAAAACCTTAGATCCTTAGATCTCAATAGCTTTACCAGTATGATGACTGGAACATAAGCGTACATATAGTTCCACCAAAAAACATGCAAAGCTGAGAAAACAAACAAATAATAAATCACCTATTATTATCCACATACTCCTACCTCCAAAAAGTGTTTTAAACTAGTTTCAAAATACAGAGGAGAGCTTTAATTCTCTCATATTACAAGTTTTGATATACAAGAGTATTTTAAAATAAAAATTAAAGTGAAATAGAATCATCTTCAATGAGAAAAACTGACGTGTTCCTAAAGCCAAAAGCTGTATATTTGAGAAAAGGCACCACTGAGCCAAGCCTGTTTTCTTCTCCTGCCACCTTTTCATACACACTGAAAGTTTCTGTACTGTTCTCCTGTGGTGGTGAGAGGCTGGCCTTGAATGCTTTGCTCTAGCTCCAGGTACATATTTGTGTCTTCTGCTCCTTGCATTTTTAAATGGCCAATTTGCATTGTGTCTGCAGGGCTTCCACACAGACAGTCCTCCCACAAGTCTTTTTTTATTTTCTGGGTCTTCTGCAATGTTCCCTGTCTTCATTCTGGAAACTGGATGCTGTTCACTGCACCACATTTGATATTTAACACCTCATTTTCCTAGCAGCATAAGCCAGGCTCCTGGCACCGCCCTTTGTGGCTGTGCATTGCTGGCTAACTCTTGCTCTACCAAGCTGAAGACATGTTCCCAAAGTACCAAAGTTACAAACAAATATTTTAGTGGATATTTGGAGAACATATTTCAAGCACTTCAATTCCAGCTGTCACAGCAGGGGTATTCATCATTATACCACCAGGAGCCAATTCACCTAGGCAGAACCACGACCAAGTTGTACGGTGAACATCCCAAACACCTCAAGAGCAAAGAACACCCACAGGAGGTGTGGCAATAGCTGGGGCTCAACCACCAAACAAGAGCACAGTGCCAAAGGAAACTCCTCTGGCTCCAGTTCTCCATTTACCTATTCATGGAGAGAAGATGAAGAGGGCTGCATGCAGGGCTTTCATGGCAACCTGGGGGCAGGCAGCGCACCACAGCGCTCTGCTGGACATGCTAGGAGAATCCTGAGAGACGTGTCCAACAGTGAACAGGCAGCTGCTGCTCACAGAGATACAATCTGGTAAGGGCTGCTGGCAATATCTGCAGCCATCCTGCGGAATTTTGGTGTAAAAGAGGAGAATTTTCCCAGAATACGGCAAGTGGCTATACAGGCTCTCTTGTTCTTTTCAGGCTTCCCTTGCTTCCCTAACTGACTGCTAATCAAGAGAAAAATGAAAACACGCTAAATAGGAGATAGAGATTTCCTTGGAATTTCCTTATCAGTTTTACCTGTGCTTACTTAGCTACACACCCACACAACCAAACGATTTTTCTGATGCACTGTAATGGATTTTCAGTTTTCATGAAATGCAGTTTAAGAACATTCAAAAATGGAATTGTGACTTTATCTTTAAAATACGTATTTCCTTCACTTGTCCACATTAAAAGTCAAGAGAAGTCTGTTCTACCCTTTCAAATATTTTTTCCTGGAAGTCTTCTTATAAGGGATTGATGGCTGTGTTTTAGACAGAGACACTACTGAATATTCAGTGTCACTGGTGACAAATGAATGACCCTCATCGCATGGTGCATATTATTCAAATTTGTCCTCTTTCATGTGATAGCTTTCAAATAATGGCAGGAGAGGAGAGATGCTCTATGGTGCATGCTGAAGTCAGTGTCCTTCTGGATCTTACTGAACTTGTGGGAAGGGAGCGATGCCTACAGATTTGTTGGTAAGCAAGAATTCTAGCTGGTCAGTTAAGTTAAGCCTTGCTATTTCACTTCTGAAATTCATCAGAGCTCTCTGTTTTCATGAACACTTTGCATAAAACACTCATCAGCACTTAGAAAATTTTGGGACATAGAATCAGGAAACCCCTTCTCTGGCCTGGAATGCCCCCACCTTTTCATTCAGATACCTTAAAAATGTACCTGTCTTTTCTGGGCAGCTCATGCCAAAAAATAAATTGGGAAACCAACATAGTAAAATGCTTCAGCTTATGCCTCCCACCCCTCTGGATGGTCTCCTTTGTCATCTTGCCATACAAATTCCTTTCCAAGTGCTAAATCAGACCCACAAGCTCTGTGGTCCCTGGCCTTTCCACCTTCCCCAGGTGCCATCAGAACCGGCAGAAGGCACTGAAAGTGCAGTTCTCGGCAGTTCACCATCTTTAGTAACTACAGACAACATCCTTCTCTCAGGCCTTATACAGTTTCTCATCCTAGATGGGAAGGAAAACACTGTAGAGGCTGCCTCCAGCTTTCCTCGTTTGACAGTTAAAACAGACAGCCATTTACTTTCCGTAAGCTGCCAGCAGAGCTAACTTTGATGTTCTTAAGTTATAAAGATCATAAACGTATACAAAGGAAAACATTCTGGAGTTCTTTCAGCACTCCTCATTATCCACCCATTTTTAAGATAACAGGAAACTGTGATTAAATCTGAAGAGCTGAAGTTAAAGAAACCGCAAGTGATCTATGTAAGTCAATAAAATCATAGTCCATGTTCCCAAAATAGCAAGCACGGTTACTTACATTTAAGCTGATACCTACTTTGGAAAACCAATCAGCTCTATTACATGCAAGCTACAAAGTATTCCATTCTCAATCCCATCACCTCAAAAGTTAAAAAAAAAAAAAAAAAAAGACAGACAGCAGGCACTTTAAGGCCCTGTTAATTATCAGTTAGAACATGTTCCAAGGTATTTCACTATCCACAAGCCAGCACATGCATTACTAATCTATTACTCATTAAAATCACTGTGTGTGGTAGGGGTATCAGGACATGCAGTAATAATAATTTCATCCATCTCTCTCTAGACCAAATTGCTGATACAGGCATTTACCAGTTCTGGAAAATGACTACAGAGTCCATCACAGCCCAGAATCTATTCTACTGGAAAATATCTGCCACTAGCTCTGCAGGTGTTGTGCGGGGGCAGTTGGCCACAACTGGGAGGATGATATTTAGAGCTTTAACAAGAAGCACCATCATGCCTTCATCCTTACAAAAGACCGTTTTACTGGCATCCCATTACCACCAAAAGATAACTGGATTTTCTGTGTAATTTCCTTCCTCCACAAGCAGGGCTTCATTAGGCTCAGCAGAAGAGGACAGGTAGAATTCCCTGAAAATCATGGTTATCAAATGTATCTCACTGATATGGTCAAATCATTAAGAGGGAACAAGGTTGCAGGTGCTCCATGTGTATAAATGCCTCATCTCCTCCAAACCCTGGTGGCAGGCATGGTGTGCAGAGTTATGCACGAAGCTACTCTTCATCAGTCTAAAATAATGAGTTCCTGGAGAGTAAGAGTAACCCAAATCTGCAGTGGATTTAGGACCAGAAGTTGTGTACTCCAGCACAAGAAGACTGGGACTAATTCTTTGCCTGGATCCATGAAGGTCTACGTCCTGACAGGGAAGTTCCAGGGGCACCGATTGTTCTTTTGTGTCTAGAAAAGAGCACGATCCCAGCACGTGATGGCAATCTGCCTGCTCCAGACGTGCCTGCATATAGGTGGGTACAGGGTGACAACCACAAATTCACAAAGTCTTCCAGACTGGTTTCACATGTTCGCATGCTGTCCTTGTCTAGCACCTATCCCTACTTCAGTAGCTAGGAGAACCTCCAAGATCTCTCCGAATACCAGATACCCCTGCACTCTGTGGCAACTGGGCTGCGGCTGAAAAACTCCATCAGCAAACTCATCATTCTGACTGCTGCTACAAATGCCTAAGACTGAGTTGTGTCCTGGATTAATAAAATCACACATGACAGCAGACTAAAACAATTTACACCACAGAAAAGTGAAGGAAAGACCTGAAATGCACTACAAACCACCTCCTAGAAGGGAGGTGAATGACATTAGGTAGTCAGCCAATTACTCTCACAAACCCAGCACTGTTGCCTGAAAACTCGTACGTAGAGTATGGCTGAAGGTGCTGCAGCATACATGACGGCAACCACGCACTGGAGCCTGTTAGAAAAGCACTGCGAATAGGGGGAGAACAGCTTGCCTATTCAGGCACAGCAGCCAGATATGCACATGCAGGCCGTGATGGGTATACACACCAAAACATAAAGCATATCAGAGAAAGCAAAGAGCACCACCCCAGTTCTGCATTGTGTTATTGTGAGATGTAAAAACCAGAGTAACACTTCTTCACCATTAGCTCAGTCACCTTAGGAGCTTAGAGAAAAAGTATTTAGCATATTTTCTTTAAGAGTATATACTACATGTATAAATTAATTTTCTATAACTGATGAAATAAAGAACATTAACGGATCTATTAGTTATTTCTAAATAACTTATCTAAATCCCATATCAAGTTCCTGATATCACTGTGGTAAAAGTAATAACTAATGGATCATAGAATCATAGAATGATTAGGTCAGAAGGGACCTCTGGAGTTCACCAGGTCCAACCCCTGCGCAGAACAGAAGCTAATGACCACTTCAATCATTTCAGAAACTTACCATACAACAGTTAACAGTGATGTTGTAAAACAGTGCACTCACAGTACAGTTTAGTCTGCATACTTTCCAGTGGTCAGACACCAAGATACAACAGCAAGAATTCTTATTTTATGACAGTATCCATCTCCATGTTATGATTTTCTTCAGTTGCCACTTGGACAATAGACCTTTTCATTAACTCGTTCTTTCGGAGCAAACTCATTTGCACTTTCTGGTTGCGAGTATGGTCTAGGCATCAGAGTTTCCACAAAGTTCCCAGAAGTGTAGCATGGGAAAACTGAGAAACTTTGCTTTTACCAGTCTGAGTAGATATTATATATTAAAGCATATATTATGTGACATATAATATGTATGTGGGTTGCTTAGTTTTGTCTCTGTAAGGTACAGTAACAAACCATAACAGACTGCTACTAATTGCAAATAGAAAGGTTTTCTTTAAAGAAAAAGGTGCAGTACTTCTAAAATGTATGTGAAAACCCACACTGACCCCGGTACAGTAAAACAGTAATTTGCTCTGGTAAAGCAATAATTTGGGGATATAAAACACTCCATTCCAAATACTCCTTACTCATGATGAAAACACAATTTAACAATATAAAAAGGAGCACACTATAAAAAGAAGCTTATTAATAATGTTCAAATTATAATTAAATAGCAGAGGTTGGTGTTTTACTCTCCCATGGAGACAGTTTATGTCATGCAAGAGATTTAGATCTGATTACCCTTCTCCTAGTTTTCATGAACCGACCTGAAACATCTTTTACAAACACAGTTAGGTCCCAGTTCGTAAGCACTAGAGCATGCGCTGGTTTGTTCATGAGAAATCCTAGCGAAGTCAAGGGGAAAATTCACATAATTAATCAAGTGTGTGAATATTGTGTGCAGGATTTAGGATCCTAGTTGCAGCCTATGTAACTGAGCTGTACCTTTTCTTAAGAAATAAAGATAATTTGATGTGTATATTTTGATACTATGAATATATTTTAATAATTTGATGAATACATTTATAATGAGATTAATAAAGAGTACATTAAGAAAAGTTTAAAAATCTGGAGTTCAAAGCTGACATATCTATACAAGCAGTGTATCATTCAAAAATGATTTTGGTATCAAAAGCTTCAGGATCTTGTGGAAATGATGGCCCCAAAAGGAAACCCAAGCATTTAGGAAGCGTTATACAAGTGACAGGCTGCATTCTTCCCTCTGAGTCAACACTAACCCGCTGTCGAGCATAATGTTAGGGGTCAGACCGCTGAAATACTGTCTTCCGAAGCAGGAATATGTGGTCTTTAAAGATCCCACAACAATTTTTATAAGATTAAAGAGCCCCATCCAGCTTGGGTTTCCAGGGGGAGCATGCCACATGCAGCGAGCCGCCCCCGGCCCCTGCCCGCTCCAGCGGCCGCGCTGCTGTCACGCAGCCGGGCGGCTCCGGGCTGCTGCAGCTCCCTGGCTGCGGGCTGACCTGCCCCGCTGCGAGCTGCTAACGACGCTTGCAGGCTGCCCGCTAAAGCATGCCCCTCGGTAACGTTTGGCTCCACTTATGCACTGGTTTAAAATTAATTATTTTTGTTTTCTTACAGCACGTAAGCTGTTGCATGAGTTACAAAAACACGCAGAGGGGGAGACGGCACACTGGGACTTCCCCAGCCCCAAACGGCCCGAAGGAAGGCGCAGCATTCCGCCCCCGGCTGCAACGCCAGCAGCCGAGCCCCGCACACCGGCCCGGTGCAGCCCAGACCCCTGCCCGCTCCCCGCCGGGCCCCCGCCCGCCCCGCTCCCGCACGGCCCCGTCCCCCCGCCCGCAGCACCGCGCCGCGCCCGGCTCCCCCGGGGCCAGACCTCCGCCCGCGCCGTGCCCCTGAGCTGTCACCGGTGCCGAGCGAGGAAGCCGGTCGCCGGCCCCCGCGCTGCAGCGCCCCGGACGCCGCCTTTGCACGCCGGGCGGGGAGGCAGCGCAAGGCGCGAAGCCGGGCGGCAGCGCCGCGCTTACCTGAGGCGCTGGCGGGGCCGCTGCGCTGCGCGGCGGCCGGCGGCGAGCGCGGGAGCGCCTCCGCCCCCTCCCCCCGTGCTGCCCGGACAGCGCCCCCCCGCCCCGGCCCCCCGGGAGCGCCGGGCGGAGGGGAGCCGCCGCCTCCCGCCGGCCCCGGCCCCGCGCGGCCGCCCGGCTGCGCCGCGAGGGAGGGGAAGGGCGCGGGGAGCGCGGCGGCGGGGGGAGCCCGCCCCTGCCCAAACCGCCAGGGCGGCTCTTCTCCCCGCGGCAGCGGGAGGCAGCCGCGAGGGGCCTGGCCCCGCTCCCCTTCCCGCCCGCCCGTGAGGGCGCGGGATGGCGGCCCCGCTCCTTCCCCAGCCCGTGGTGGCGCGGGATGGCGGCCCCGCTCCTTCCCCCGCCCGTGGGGGGCGCGGGATGGCGGCCCCGCTCCTTCCCCCGCCCGTGGGGGGCGCGGGATGGCGGACCGCTCCTTCCCCCGCCCGTGGGGGGCGCGGGATGGCGGCCCCGCTCCTTCCCCCGCCCGTGGGGGGCGCGGGATGGCGGCCCCGCTCCTTCCCCAGCCCGTGGGGGCGCGGGATGGCGGCCCCGCTCCTTCCCCCGCCCGTGGGGGCCGCGGGATGGCGGCCCCGCTCCTTCCCCTGCCCAGGAGGGCGCGGGATGGCGGCCCCGCTCCTTCCCCCGCCCGTGGGGGGCGCGGGATGGCGGCCCCGCTCCTTCCTCCGCCCGTGAGGGGCGCGGGATGGCGGCCCCGCTCCTTCCCCTGCCCAGAAGGGCGCGGGATGGCGGCCCCACTCCTTCCCCCGCCCGTGGGGGACGCGGGATGGCGGCCCCGCTCCTTCCCCCGCCCGTGAAGGGCGCGGGATGGCGGAGCCGCTCGTTCCCTCCCGCCCGCCCGTGAGGGGCGCGGGATGGTGGAGCTGCTCGTTCCCTCCCGCCCGTCCGTGGGGGACGCGGGATGGCGGCCCCGCTGCTTCCCCCCGCTGTGATGGCCGCGTCCCCCGGCCGTTGCCCCTCGGCCCCGCCGCCCGCGCCCTCCGCCAGTCCCTCCCGGTGAGACCTGCCCTGCCCCTGCGCTGCGAGGGGACGGCGGGGGCGGCTGCAGCCCCGCCGAGGGCCGCGCGGCCTCCGCGAGCGGACGCGGGGCGCGTGTGGTTTCGCGGGCGCCGCACGCTCGCGCCGGGCCGGCGGCTCCTGCTGCCCTCGGCGCCCGCGCAGGGCCCGCGCCGCCGTCCGGGGGAGGCCGCCGAGAGAAGGGCCGGGACGCGGAGGCCCCGCTGCCCGCACGCAGCATCCCCGGGGAGCGGCTGCTGCCTCCGCGGCGAGGCGGCGGGAGCCGCTGTGCGCGGAGGCGCCGCGGCGGGCGTCGAGATGAACGGGCCGGGTGGAGCAGGTCGCCAGGTCCCCAGCCATCGCTGTCGCGGCACGATCAGCGGTCTGGATGGAAGAAGCCGGGTGTGGGATTTATATCAACACTTACGATTTCATTATGCAAAAAGAAGAAAAATGTCTTGCTTTGTTCCAAAGCAATAGTCATTTCCGTTTTCTGGGGGGAAAAAGCAATAAAGCAGTCGAAGCTGTTCCAAATGGCAAAGGTGAGCTGGGTTAGCCATCACTTCCAGCAAGAAAGGGATAAAACTGCTAAGTCCTGCAAATTCAGGCTACAAGAAGGCATGCTGCATGAAGCGCTGGCGGGCTCAGAGGGAGACAGTTGGTACTTCCTAGTTTTGCTCAAATGGTGAGCAAACATTGGAAATCAGCAGAGCTAATTTTGGTGATTTTTCTATGGAGCGATTCATTGACTGTGAAGTCGGTGTGCAAAGTCTAATCCCTGAAAATAGGGATGTAGGTGACCAGTAAACCTCAAAATGAAGGAGGAAGGATTCACCCCACATTTCATGTAGAGCACCAGCTCTTCCATCTCTCCTCTAGCTAGAGAAAAGGAAAAAATTAAAAAGATAGCTAAACGAACTATATTGATAGACATTATAACAAACCCAACAAAACCCAGTGCAGAACACTTCTCAAGTTCTTTTAACCTCAAGATTTGACTGTGCTGTGGCCTGATGCACCATGCTGCTAAAGAAAGACAAAAGGCAGGAAAGAAAGTGCTGTGAAAAGAGGATGACATGAGCACCCAGAGGTTCAGCTAAGGGGCTCCAGCTCCAGTTTGCACATAAGACACCCCACCATTTGCTGTCCCCAGAAACAGGGGCACCTATTTGTTATCAGAGATAACAAATCAGAGAGATATCAAATCAGAGATAAGGCATCTATTTGTTTCATACGACACAGCTTAGAAAAAGATGAGGAGACATTTGCTGGACAAGCAGTCCTTGAGATGAGGTGAACGGTGAGCCTAGTGTGGGGCACGGTCACATGCCTTTGGTTTTGGGACTGTGCAACAGATTGCACCTTTCACTGTGTGTGTCAGGCTCACGGTGTACACCAGAGACTTCTTGCATCTCTCTATCCCCCCATTTCGATAACCGTTGTGTTTCACATGTCTCTGTTTGGAGGGCTGGGTCTCTGCAACGTCCCGCTCCCAGCATCAGGAATTGTGTGTATGTCCACCTTCTCCCCTCTGCTGTAAGCCAGGGCATCTCCATGGTCCCTGCCCTGTTCAAGGTGTTTTCTTCTCCAGATCTTTAAGTTCATGAATTAACTTTTCAATTTATTTAATACAGTATCAGAAGTTCTGTGTATTCCCCACATTACAGATTTGCATCATCTCTTCCCTGCTCTGCTGCTCATCCTTCCCCGAGTGATTAGCCTCCATCCGCCACTCCATGCGTGTTACTTTTTTTTGTTTGGGAGAGATGCTGTTCAGACTGTCAACATTTGGGAGAATGGGTAGAGCAAAGTTGGGAGCTATTGTTCTAGAAACCACTGATGGTCCCTATCAACTTGTTCTTTGGTCTTCAGGCAATTATTGAGCTGCTTGAAGGTTGCTAACTAGATGCCAGAGGCTTTCTGAGTTTCCTCTTTCCTGGTTTCTCTCAGTATCAGAAAGGTTCAGCTCTCAGTCTGGAAGAAACTCCAGTGACGAAGTCTGCTCTCTAATTATCACAGACAACCACATCATGTAAATCATTTCAGAAACAGAATAGTTAGGGCTTAAAAGTAGGTGTTTTAGTAGAATGGCTTGGTAGTGAATGGATTTTGCTCCTGCTGTTGGAGGACAGTTTCAGAACTTCCTGTCTCTGATAGCTAGACACTTTCTGCTAATTTCCAGCCTAAATGAATTCATTACCATTTTATACTTGCGTTCTAGTGCCAACATTGTCTTTCAGCACAGAAAGTTCTTTTTATTCTCCAAGACTTACCTAGCTAGTGTATTTGCAGACAGGCCAGCCTTCATTCTTCGCTGAACAAGCAAGCTCTTTTAATAGCCTCATAAAACAGGTTTGCTCTTTCCCGGTCATTCTAGTTCTTTCTGTGCATGTGCTGAGCTAGTTCCTGCTTCGTGAACGTGCATGATGGACATGAACATGGTAGTCCGTATGAGATCTCACCAGAACTTATACTTACCTCTCTTTACTGAATATACTTTGTCTGGTGTGGTCTAGGATTTGTCATTTTTTCGTGGCTGCATTACTGTTGACGGCTGATGGTCATCCCCGGGTTCAGTTAATATACCTAGCTGAATCTGGTTTTCGGTGGATGAATCCTAGCTGATACATGATCTTGCATTTTGTACTATGGTATTTCAACCTTCTTCTAGTTCTTCAGTTCTTAAGGTCATCCAGTCCTTTCTGAAAGACATCCCACTTCTCCTATTAACTCTCCCATGTTTTATCAGAAAAATTCCTCTTCTGTATGAATGAAAATGTTAAATAAGATTCCCAACTGATCCTTTAGAAATCAGTAATAGCTTTTCTCTAACTATATTTTCCCTTTGAACACTCTCTCATCCCATTTTCCTAGGTCCATATTTAGCTCACAGTCCTTCTCCTCGTTTCTTTTTAAACTAGTAATTTCCTCTGTAACAACGCTTTAGTGAAGTGCAAGTGGATTAGATCTACTGCATTTCCTTTGCCTAGAAAAGCAGGTTAGATGAGCACAACCTAATGCTGGGAAACTAATCCTGCATTTTATTGCTTGTTTATTTTTTGCAACAGCTTTAATTATTCTTTGCTTCAAAAAGAAGCTTTTGCTTTGTCCTAAAGTCTTTACTTGGATCTGAATAAAAGCTAGGACTGTAATTGTGCAAATCAAGTTTCCCCAAAGTATTAACTGCTGTTTATAGGGCACCATTTCTGACCTAACAGAATTGTTAAGAAAATTTGGTAGCTGTGCTGTCGTTTGGGATGGGAACTGTCTGCTCCCCCGATGTGACTGCGTTTGAAAGTTCACTTCTCCCTTGCTTGTAGTTGCTGCCATTCTTGTTTATGATCCTGTCTTTAGCTGTGGTGACTGTAATAAAATACTTATTTGTAGTGAAGCGTTTAGCATTGGGTAGGCAAACAGAAACAAGCCAGGTTTCTCGGAGGCCTAGATAAAAGTTTTGTTAATTTCTATCACAAACAAAAAATATTTAGACTTTGGTAAAAAAAAGGTTGTATTAAATAAATAACTATGATTGTTAGTGCAATAAAAACTCTATGGCTTTTGTCAATGGCTTTTTGTTTATTGACATGCAAGGCTGGAAAAGCTTATAAACAAGATACTAAAGCTGGTTTGCTATTAAGTGTCTTTATTAGACTGTAGTGAAATCATATCTTTCAGATCACTTCAAACGTTTGTATCTAACAGCACAAAGATTGGAAATGTTGTGATATATGTGTAATACTAGCTCACAAGGTTTATAAGGCATGCTGCATTGCAGTTAACCAAGGTGCAATGCACATGCAGACTGAAGTCTATCAATGGAGACATCATGCTTAATGATTTAACTGGAAGAGGAGTGCTTTCCCGGGTCCGTTACTCACCCAGATTAGCTTGTTGCCACTGAGTCATGAACTGCTGATCAGCAGGTACACAGTATCTGAAGACACATACGACCTAAGTTCCTTGTAGCTACAGTGGAATTTTCAAATTTCTTCAATAGTTTAGAAGTAAAACTGTGTTTATCTTTTCTCTCTCATTACCCTTCCAAAAAAAAGACAAAGCATTTTTTTTTATGGCTTAGGTGTCTGTTGTGGTTAAAATGAATGTCACATAATGCAGATATGTTGCAGTCAGTCAATAGCTGTGAGCTGCTCTATGATTCTCCATTTTTATCATTGAAGATGAGGTTATAGCCTTTACAGGCTATATCTTATCTGCTACCTTGAAGATGTACATAGATAATACGTGAAATCTCGTTATCCTAAACTAAAATCATTATCTTTTTGCTATGCCAACAAGCCCTTTCTACTTGAGGCATGTGCGCTCAACTTCTTTTCTTTGTTATTTTGATCGTCTGTTTTATAGCTAGCTACCTCCTAGTTGCTGGGCTGATGATAATTTGTATACAGTACATTATACAACTTCTAAAAAGAAATTAGAAGAGAGAGTTTTTGAAAATCCATACTGTTTTCTTACATGGTATTTCCTTTCGGTTCAGCTGACACTTTCCCTAATTATAGGACATGCTCTACTGGTTATCAATAAATTCAGTAAGAATTTAGACACAGTCAGAATGACACAGTGTTTATTTCATGCTTTTGTTAAAAGAAACTCTTCTGAGTGTTCGTGATGGACCTGCAGTGTATGAGGTACACGGTTCTGCTCCATCACTTGTGAACTTCATTACATATATAACCAGGGGAGCTGAGATGGGCCAAGGGGTGTGAAGGAATATGAACTTGTAAAGGAGTGTGCGCTTAGCTTTCTTCCACAACAACTGCAGCTACAACTGTGTTGACTTCACTGTGTTTTACTTTCAGATATTTGAGGATTAAGATCTTGGCCAGTCCTGTACTTAGTTGCAAGAATTACCTCATATGCTTAAGGCATCCGAAAAAGGCAAGGAACTCGCTGGTGTGTGTGAACAGACAATACACTGCCTCAGTTTAACCCTTTTGCTTTACTCTTTCTCAGATCTCCTTCAGACTGAAGTAGGTATGGGAGAGCCATCTTTCCAGTTGCCATTGATGACAAGTGCAGACGGCTGAAGTCTCATACAGTGGCTCAGAGAACTGGGCAAAAGGCTTGAGTTTTGCTTATTGAAACTCAGATGTTGCAGTTACCAAGGTTTTTCTTACTGAGATTCTCCTGGAAACTCCACTGGACTCCTTAAAAGTTTTTGAAGAATAAAGTAAGAACTCTTGCAGCTGGCACTTGAAAAGGAAATATTTGGCTTAAATATAGGTTATGTCCTTTCTTCATTATCCTCAGCAGAATTGTGTGGTAGTATATGATTACTGTCCAGACTGGAGAAGACACATTTTACAATGTTAACTGTGAAACAAATATGATACATGATATAATGCGAGGCTAGACCTCAATGAAGTGATATGCTGTCAATGTAACCCACACCGAATTTTTCTGGGGACTGCACTCACCTAACCTTAACTAACTGGAACATTATTAAGTGTATTCACATAGTTCACTTTTGCTGTACCTTTCAACATGTGGACAGGAAAACTGTCTTTACAGCATTTCTGTAGGTAATTCACACATGCCATGCTTAAATTCAACCCCCCTTCAAAATCCAATAGAATATTGGTTTACTCAGCTTCGGGGACAGAATCCAGATCATATACACAAGGACCCCAATGTAGACCTAACAGTGTGATACAGGAAGCATGCAAATTGCTCTCTCTAAATGGCTTCTCGCACAATGAAAAATGCTGAACACAGCAGTGTATTTGGATTTTCATCCTTCTGTGGAGCTTAAACTAAATAGCAAGATCCTTGGTGAATCTTAGGTAATATCTAAATATTCATGCTCAAAATAGGCACCTAAATTTAATTTCAGCTACAACTTAGGCAGAATTTAGGCAGTCTGGCTCTTGACTTGGTAACCTACTGTCTTTTATTATGTTCGTACAGAACTCTGTAGTTCAAAGGTTAATGGCAGCGACATTTAAATTATAATGATTTAGGTGCCAAGCAACTCAGCAGTAGCCAATCCAGCTATAACCCTGGTTGCTTTTGTGGGATCGTTTGCAGCAGGAATATCAGCTTGACTGATCTATCATTGTTGTGGCTTCCAACCTGAAATTTACCCTGATTTCATCTTTAATGAAATTAATTGGCTGTATCACTACTTTAAAAAGAGAAGCAAACTATGCTGTAGCAGATATCAAGGAAAAGTACTTGTACAGTATTCAGTACTTAAAAAAAACACATTATGTTAATACAAAAAAGTGATTAGTAAAACTTACCTGCCTTTGAATGACCCAGTAGAAATATATTCTGTTAAAAGGCTATTATGGTAATGCATATTGATTGACATGGAGAATTGTGGCTTTTACGAATCAGTTTGGTGTTGATTAAATGTTGCGCATTCACAGCATCTTTTCATTCATCTCCAGTGTGACTTTGATGCTGGGCCCTTATTAAGTTTGGCTGGTGAACCACCTTTAGGAGATAATACAGTGTATGTCCACGGGGCCTCATCCGGAAGGCACCAAAGCCTGTGCTGAACCTAGATTTAAGGGAGATTACTCATGGTCTTCAAGTTAAGCATGTATTCAGGGGTGACCAGACCACCCCCGCAGCACTGACCATGCTTCGAAACAAACCAGAAGCCACTTCTGCATTTTGCATGGAGCAGATTTGTGCCAGTTTGTGCAGGGTGCATTGCAGAAATGCCTTCCCAAGGCCTCACGCAAGGGCACGCAGTTGCAGAATGGCTTCAGGAGGCTTGTGCAGCAGCAAGGCACCAGCCCGCTCAGCGCTGTCCAAACTGGGGGTGCGTTAGGCACGACTGTCAGGTCCTTTGCATTTACCTGGGTCCCACTGAGGCCTAGGTGGGAGGTGAAGGCTTAGTTCTTTGGGCTGCACAAGTCCCAGTTGCACAGTACAGAACTGGAGGCACCAAGGCATCTAGCAAGTTTAAGCATCCATATGGTTAGGCAACCACTGAACAGATGTTGTCTAGACCCGGGTTTTGGAATTAGACATCCAGGTTCTTTTTTTTGAACCTTCTGAATATTAACAGACACAGGATTTCCCTGAATTACTTTGTGAGTTGACATTAAAAAAAATTCCTTTATTACTTAAAAAAATGCCCTTAAGAATTCATCAAATATGAAGGACAGAAAAGCAGGAAACCAGCTTACTGTTATTCTGATTTTTCTATCTGCAGCTTTGTATTTTTGGGTCCTGTTACTCTTGTGTTGGTTATATTGAAAACATCTTTTATTAATGTTTTGCTGCCTATGTACTCACTTATAGAGTGTCCTTAGGTCACCTCTTAAATTCCAGTTACTGAAGACATTGCGTTTCCTGAGATTTTTCACCTGATGACATATATTCTTCTCTAATGGTTCTTTCAGCTCTTTGCTAACTCACCCCAATGGTTTTAAACATTCTGCTTGAATTACTCACAGGTTTAAGGTATAGGGGAAATATAATCCATTTTTTCCCTTTTATTGATGATTTGTACGTTCTTTAAAGTCAAAGATTAATTTTAAGTGTCACAGAGTCAAAAACTGATCCCTGCAGCATTTCTCTCGAAATATACTCACTTATGGAGAATTTTTTCTTTACATACAGTTGAGATTTATCAGCTTTTTGTGCAATCTATTTAATGTGTGCCATGTTGTTGCTGTATCATTCTCGTTTCCTAGTGAAAACATCAGGTTGTATCAAGTCGAATGCCTTAGAAATGTCCAAGTATATTATGCTTACACTCATTGACCCATTTCCTATCCCTATTTAAAAAAATGAAAAGTCTGACAAAGTTTGTTTCTCCTGGAGTTCTGTATTCTATTATCAGTTTTCTGAGTAATCCACTATATCACAGAATTATAGAAAAAATAGGTAAGAGAGGACTTAAAAGATCTCTGAGGATGGTGTCTAGTGTCTCTAAGTTACAGCCAAGTATGATGAATCTTCTATTGTATCTAAAGTCTTATAATTAATTGTAAACCAGGAACTCCCCAAAACATTGAAAAGAAAGCAAACTTTGAAAAAGAAATTGTAGCGAAAGGATATAAGGATAACTATTTAAGATAATGAAAGACTTCTTGAAAATACCACTATACAGTTGTAGATATATTATATCTTAAATAATTTTATATGTTCCTAGTAATGCTAAAAAAAAAATTCTTACTGCCTCCCGCCCCCAACCCCAAATATCTGCAAAATTCATCCAATTTTAAGATTTTAAGATGGTATCTCACAGAAAAAGGCATCAGGCCAAAATCACAGTGAAAGAAAAATTATGAGATGCAAAGGAAGATCTGTAGTAAGCTCTTGGTATACCTTAGAGCTGAGGTAAACCTGAGTAGGTAGTAAAAAAACCCTGCAAATAATGTTGCTGAATCCAAGGGAGTCTGTCCCTTCCCCTGTCGTTCCACGCATGTGAAATCCAACAGTTCGAGTCAAGCTCATCTCTATTTGAGCTTCATATTTCCCAGGGGGCCTACTTTTCTAGACCGTTGGAGTGTTTGCTCTCTCTGCTCAGCATAATAATACTTCACTTCTATTGTACTTTATTTCTTCAAAGCACTGCACCAGAATTTTTTATCAAGGGTGAAAAATTGAATCACAAAGAGATTGGAAAAGCAACCAAAAGGTAACTGGCAATCTCTGTGTATTATGTTGTGCTTTGGGTTTTTTTTCCTACAAATTCACAAGAAGAAAATGCAAAGAAAGTATACCTTTGAAATGGAAAACAACAAGTTCCTAAGATTAAATTTTTGCCACAGACTCCTTTACTAAATATCTGTAGTCAAAAGGAAAACAACTGGATTGAAAAGAAGAAGCAAATTTCAGTATTTTTGGAGAAAAAGAATGATGAATTGTTGTATCAACTAGTCTGACTCAATAAAAGCATTTTGAGCTTCTTCTTTAGTT
Source organism: Dromaius novaehollandiae (assembly GCF_036370855.1). Classification (NCBI taxonomy): domain Eukaryota; kingdom Metazoa; phylum Chordata; class Aves; order Casuariiformes; family Dromaiidae; genus Dromaius; species Dromaius novaehollandiae. The sequence goes on from NC_088099.1 coordinate 145,244,661, forward strand.
GCTCTTTTTTTACGAAGGCAAAGGGGGATCACACAATAGCAGGAAATTTAAGCTGGCCTGTGCAACTCATAAAATTAATTTCATTCTTTGGCTTTAAAGCAGTGAAGGAAACGAAACCCATTCCAATTTTCTAATGGTTTCACAGGGAAAGAAATTCATGATCTGACAAAAGATAAATATTTGCAACTAATTGTCTGCTCTCACCTTTGCTTCTTTACTTTTATTGCCCTCAGGTGGGTGCATCTGATTGTGTCAGGAATGACTGCATTACTAATATACAAAAATTACTAAAATAAACAATACCAGCCTCCTTGAGTGTCCCACCAATTTGTTGTTTATCTAGCAGTCTTAAACTGGAGTACTGGTAATGTTCAAAATAAAACTGTAACAGTAATAGTCTGGCCAGCCACGTTTTCTCCATAAGAGACGGAACATCTGTTTGTGCTTGCTCCCAGCCCAGAGAAGAGCCCAAAAGAGCTACACATCCGTCTTACTAGGATGGTATCTGTATTTAAGAACACCTGGCCCAGGCTGTCACTGAACATGTTCAGAAGAATTGATGCTAAAAGCCTACCAAATGCTAGATGTCTGCCTCTAATTGCATTCTTGTCACTGCTGTCATGAAGGGACCTGAACTGGGCACTCTGGATGGGAAAACAGTCTCAAAATTGCAGGAAATCAACTCCCTAGGGTTTCTGATATTGAATTAGAAGGAATCTGAAAAAAAAAATTCCCAGACCCAAAAAAGCCAGAAGCATTTGGATACTTAGACATAGTCTATATGCAAACATCTGCTTGTTAGAATTACTAGCAGGATCCACCTCTGTCCTGGAATGGAGCTCAGATTCTGGGCTATGAAGCTGTGTGTGGTGCAGCCCTGATATTCCTGGTCATGTTGACCTTAAACAGCAAGTAGAGGACCTCTGAAATGGTTGCAGAAGCTCCTCTGTGCCGCAGCTCCCTCTTTCAGAGCAGCTTCACAGCTCTCCTGTCTCTGCTGGCCAGCAAGCTGCTTCTGTAAGCCAAGTAGCCAGCCCTGCTACATGCCTGATTCATCTCCTCGCTGTTTGTTCAGCCTTCCAAGTGACCCTGTGTCCTTGGCTCAGACCAATTAGTTAGTCCAGCCCTTGCTACAAAGGACAGAGACGTTTTATGACTTTCTGAAGACCATCCTGTTTGAAAGGTTTGAATAATGTGACAGAAAAAAAAAAGTTACTTTAAATTTCACTAAGTTCTCCGTTTAAAGTAAGCAGCTGTTTCAGTTCATTGTCTGGGCTCTAATATATGCTTGTAGAATAGCCTTTTTGCTTTGGAGTATCTTCATACTTGTTGGCTAAGCGACAATGAGGTTTTTCACTCCTTTTGCTTTGGTATCCTATTCTGCTGGAGGTAAGATATGGGCTGCAGGCAGAAGGTCACAGATCTGGCTTCCACACCCTGCTGAGCTATTTAGCTGAAAAACTGGCCACGCTGCAGAACCATTTTGGGTCAAATCCATGGGTGTGGAGACATCATTTACAAATACCAAAGTCTTTTCCTGACAGAACTCTAATCCTGATTTATTAGAGCCAAACCTCCCTTTGGATACCTATGGCTGTGATTTTGGGTTGCTCAGGGCTGTGGACTGGAACATCTCCTTAGCCAAAGGCTGAGCAATTTTGCAAGGAATGCTCTGTCATGGTACCTGACTGCAAATTCTGCACCTAATATAGACATATAAATGGGAAAGATATTACAACTCCAGGGAAGCAGCTGCTATATGGTTGGAGCCCTCCATCAAACGAGACAGTTAGGTAGGTATTTAACCAATGCTCCTTCAGGTTTAGAAAAAAAATCTGTAGATATCTAAAGTCTTAGAACAGATAAGACCAAGGCATCCTCCACTCCAGTGATGAAATTCTGAAACAGAGCTAGTGTAACAGCTAACATAACAGGTTACAGGAACAATCGCATTTCCTCCTGGCCATAGCACAGGAGAAAGAGAACATATAAACTATCCATGCTTGTAGCAGTGAACCCTGTCAATACAAAGACATCTGTCTCTCTGTGCTATTGAAAGGATACACATGGGCCTTTGCCTCCTGTGCTCTGTTACTATTTCCTCTCTCCTCATTCTCTCCTTACCAGTAGCCATGTCTTCCATCCTGCAGATTTCCATCCAGTGTGCAGATTTCCTGAGATTAGGAAAAATTTGTTAAAACTGTCTGTGGTGTCCCTAATTGCTATGCTTTGGCCAATAGGGTAGTGGTGATGAATGCACCACTTTGAAAGCACAGAATTTGGAATTTGTTTCAGACTAGTTATCTTTCCCTCTGCATCCTTGCCAAGATTTTCTCTGGCCATAAATTGATCTGATATGGTCTTTGGTAGCATAATGAGTCTGGACTGTTTTTACAAACTAGAGATTTTCCCACAGGAATACAAACAGGATAGCACCTGAAATAATGGTTATTAATAATAGTTTTAGAAAAATGATGTATTTACAAGCACAAGTGACACACTGCTGGGTCACCACTACACATTCCTCTTTGCGCTCTCTCTGGCTCTCTCACAATGCATGCATGCGTGTATGAGAAAGGGAAGCTATATTGTTCCGTCTGGGATAAGAAACCATCCATCACAGATGAGAGAAACAGTATTTGTGCCTTAGCGCATGTTGGCTTTGAGAAGCTTTCAAAATCCTATGTCCGATTTTTGGAAAATTAGAAGATTTCAACAAAAGATCTGCTTGTATTTTTGGTGCAATCAAGGTTTAGATTCTTATTTGCTGGTTTTGGCCCCATAAGTCTGATGTTCCATGTCAACATGCCTTGGAAATAATTTCTTTCCATTCTTCAGTTACTAGGCATTATTAATAATGAACTGCCATAACAGAGTTTAAGATAAGAAAAAAGGACAGAATTAGAGTAAGCACATGCTCCTAGTATCTGGGAGAAAGGAAGAAATGCATTTGGTGGAAGGAACACGGAGAAAAACACTGTTAGGAACAAGCAGTTCCCAAAGCACAGGATCTTAAGAAGCCAGGTTTTTAATGGATTTGATGTCACAGATGACTGACTTTTAAAATGAATTATAGAAAAGCTGTGGTGTGAATTCACCTGAATTTGACATGGAAATGGAGAATGAATTCAACAACTAAAGGAAAAAACCTTCAGCTGGAGTTTGTAGCTTTTCTTGTAACCAAGAGAATGTAGTTCGTCTTTGGGAGCAGGAGAACTCATTTCCCATGTGGATTCTCTGATGCTTCAACAGAGTTGAGCTCATGCTACGTTTTCTGCTCTCTCCTACCCAGCTGCCTGTCTACACTGACTGCAGGAATGTCATATTTTTGATACCATAACCTCTCTGCCTGCTTTAACTGAAATTAGCCAAAATCCAAAAGATTTTAGGAGTACTGGCAGAAAGACACATGTACTCACACTCATACACATATGGTGTGAATGAAAAAAAAAAAAATCTTCCTTTTTAGCAAGCCAAGCTAAAGTCTACAGAAATTACATGTGAATTAGCACAATGTTATCCCCAAGATGATGGGGAGAAAAAGAAACCACAGCTTTCAGTAGAGAGCCCTTTTCTGTATTAGGCACTTCATCAGCACCACGCAATAGGCCTAGGAAACTGTCTGCAATTCTGGACAACAAACTAAAAGCTTGAATTATGTCTTGCTTTTATTGTACAACAAATTACCTGATAAACTTACTGTTCTTTTCTGCACTTATACAGTATGTAGGGAAGGTTGGTGAATGGACTGAAAAACTGTTTTTTAGTTCATTTATAGAGAAAATCCTGTCACGCTGGATTGACTGGACAGGAATTTGTGTAGGCTTGTGCTGGAAAAACTAGCAAAAATGATTTCCATAGTCTTGAGGAAACACCCTTTTATTGTAGAGAAGTTTGTATACACCGATGAGATGTATTTACAACCTGCTTTTCTCAAACAAATAACTATTTAAAATCCCTCATAAATCAATCAAGAATGAAAGAAAATGAAGCTCAGAAGCCCAGAAAGCCGGCCTAACCCCCCAAATTCAGTTTAATTCTGAAAGCTAATTGTAATGAGACGATAGTACATAGAGTTTATCCTGAAGAGAGCAATTTGACTGTGGTGGAGAGCAATGGATAGACTTTGAGATTAGTTCAATCAAAAGCACTGCCGAGTTTGATCTCAGAGTGAGTGAAGCATGGAGTTAAAAGTCAGCAGACAGATTGGGACCTGCCTTTTTCCAGGTATGTGGAAGAGACAGGCAGAAAGCGAGCCTTGCCTTTCCTCCCACGGCCTATGCAAGGACAGATCTCAGTAGCAACCTCTTTGGAAAGAAGTTTTTGGTCCTGTGTTTCTCTGGAAAACTCTTTTCCAGAAAAAGGCAGGAAAACCTCTTCTTTGGTCTGCACAATGGAGTCAGTGCGCAGTGGGCAAGAACATGCGTCCTCCTTAGGAAGGGTGCAGACTCACAGCTCAGGCCACTTACAGGAGAGATGGCACCTCCTGCAAGGGCAGTTTCTTCTGGTGTCCCTCCAAACTATGCTTCAGCTCTGCACTGCCCTTTGCCTGGTGCTGTGTGCAATGGCATCAGTCATCATGTTTAATCACCCCAAAATGCAGAGGAGGCACCATGGGGGGGAGTGATGAGAGGTAGAAACACACTCATTATATTTACTTTTCCAGTTCCTTTTCAGTTAAAAGTAGAACTTTCATCAACAACAAAAAGTTGCATGTGCAGGAGGCACTTCTCAGGGGGAGGAAAAAATACCTTACGCAAACATTCATTGATGGATGAGTCCCATGAGAAAGATTCTCAGCACAACCAGTTCAGTCATAGAACGGACTCTAAAATCCCCATGCTGATGTGTATGAGAAACATGCAAAAGATATTTGCTAATGCTCGAGGAAGTTACATGCATAAGTTTCCCATAGGTTGGGAAAATTTACCTTAGTATCTGCATAATTTACTTCACACTCAAAAGAACATTGCAATATTTACAGGCACATTCCAATGGAAAAATATTTGCATATTGAGTGCCAAAGATGCAGCTTTGTCACCAAACCATGTGACTTTAAAAGCCTAGGTTTTGTGACTTCCAAAAGCATAGGCTTTGTGACTATTTGAGAGGTTACTGGAGAGGAAAAAGCTGTAGAGACAGAAAAAGAAAATTACCAGAAGTGGGCAACAATTGTTTTGGGGGGGATCATTAGAATGGTTGCAGGCTGGGACAAAGTGAGACCATGTAGTCCACAGATCCTGGCTTGCTACAGTACATCATAGAGCACTTTGTCTACTCTGATTTCCCATACCCATTTTTTCCAATTAAATGTTTGCCATTAGCCAGGTTGATGAGAATAGTACCTGAGACTCATTGTTCCTCTTGCAGTCATCATCTTTCATAGCACAATAACTTAACAATTTTTTGTGGAACAGGAATGAAGTAGAATGTCACCTCTTTGGACTTGGTCTGTATTCTCAAGTGGAAAGTGGGCATTTGAGAAACACATTTTAATGCTCTGGAACTTTTATAAATAAAAAAAGGAAAGTTACTCTGAACCTGATTGAGACTGCAGAGTTCTGAGTTCTCTAGCACTGCATGTCAGACAGGGTGGAAAAAGCTATTCAGTGACTACTGTAACCTTATCACTACCTAGAATGGTTCTGAAACTAGTTCAGCACACTACTGTAGTTGCAGCAAATTATTAAAACTATCTACACAATTTTAATCATACAGTTTAGGTTTCAATATGTCAGCAAAACAGCAATGTATAACCCATAGAGGTGATATTCTGCAAGTGAAATTATCACACTATTGCTCCAACATCTGGAAAGTAAACCTATCCTCCCTAGGTCCACAGCACGTTCTCACTTATGCTGACACGTAAGGTGGTGGTGGATCTTTAGCAGCTCCATTCACAGGATCATCATATGGTGGCAACAGCACCTGCAGGAGAGGAAAGAAGGTTATATTTTTTAAACAGAAGCCAGCTGCTAAAATTGTCAGAGAAAAAACTTAAGGCCTTGTCCTAAAAATAGCAGAAGTGAACAAATTAGTAAACAGGAGCTGTCTCAAAAACGAACATTTACAAAACAAAACACTGTTAGCTTAATATTCCACCATTTCAGTTTGTGTGTGTTTTCATTACGAATGAAAAAGTGATTTCTTCTCATTTCTTACTGACTCCAGTGACAGCTGGATTTCAGCCACAGACCACTGCTTGCTGGTACCTGAATCTGGTCAATTTGGCAGTGACAGTAGCTGCTTATTCTGCAGCCATCCTCTTCAAGAGTTCTTAAGCCACGTCTCCTGGAGAAGAGCTCAAATTGTTAAGCTAGAGTGAGAAAAGAAAAGTCCCTCAACCCTCTCTGGCTGAGGTCACACTGGAGTAACTAATAATTATTCTGGATTGCGGAAAAGGAAAGAAAGTGGAGAAAAAATTACCCAATGTCTAACTAAATCTCCAATTTAGTGCTTATGGGGCATTCAGCTGTGAGAAGGAAGGCCTAGATTCCTGTAAGTACCCTTCAGTGAATATTTAAATATCTGATAGAAATTAGGACAGGTTTAATCAGACATCATCCCCATTCATAGCTGGGAGGCAAGACAGCTTCCTGGGACACGGGAGATGAAATTTTAGGCCATCCAGGGCAGAGGAGGCATTTTAACCAAGGTTTCTACTACTTTAAACAAGCATGCTAGCTATCATGCAATGTGTAATGGCACCAGTACTGTCATTACATGGCTGGGATGTGAAAAGGCACAAGGTCTGTGAATCCCAACAGGGACTGAAGGTAAAACAGGTGCCAAATGAAGAATGCATGTACATTCCCTAAAACATCTCAATACTGTATATGAACATCAGTTATGGTGCACTGGCAGAGTTACTTTGTGTAGCTGAAGATCGATTTTTCATGATGGAATTTTCAGATTTATTGACATCAATTTTTGGTCATTAAAGGGCACATAAAGCTGAACATCTAAACATACATAGGGAAAATCCCAATCCCATTACAGTCAATGGATATTTTGCCATGAAAGGATTTCATCAGTATTCTTAAAGTTGATAGTCTGCCTTCTGCAAAGGAACTTCCATAATCTTCCCTTTCAGACCTCAAACACAATACAATGAAATCAATGGGTTTTTTTCTATAGATTTAAATAAACTTTGGATCAGGGTCTTGCAGTACAGCTCCAAGAGTGATTCACATTATACTTCTGTGAGTTTACAGACATGCATTGATGAGCATGTGTTCAAGTACATCTGTGCACATGCTTGCTGGATTACAAAACGGATACCTTGGCATCTTCAGCTCTTCGTCAAAAAAACCTTTATTATTTAGAAAAGGAAATTCTAACACATTTGCCAGAATCATCACTCTTTATTAATACCATATGTCTGAGCTTGTAAGTGGAATATACTATGCATGCATCCAGTACAAAATCTGAAAAGCTTTGTATTAAAAAGCATTTAATATATTATGTCAACTTAAAGGGTGCAAACAACTTATGTCAGACTACATATCTAGTGAAATTATAATAACATATGGAACTTTAAATAAATATTATAATAAAAGTCTTAAATATATGGCACAATGTAACCTCGGTAAATCACACTGCTAAAATATGTAAACTATAAATGACACTTGAATTGGGATCCTCTCCCTAGTGATGATCATTTCCTTAGTAGCAAGATCTCTAGTAAAATCCTTGTGTTACTAAAAAAAGTTTCTGAACTGTACGGAAATATATTCATTAGTTGATTATGAAGCACTATAATTAGCAATTAAATCTGTTCTACAGATGAGTCTGAAAATAAATCAAGTACATTTTATGATGATTTAGCCCTCTTACTGCACTCTTTCAAAGGCTAAGCCCCAAACTGTGGCCTTTTCTTTTCAGATTCAGAGTCCATTTCCACAGGGCTGATAAGAAATGACAGCGGACTTGATCCAAAAAGCTGTCCATTTCCCAAATCAATACATCTCAGATGTGCTCAGATCCTCTTTTTGATCAATGTATCCTAAGACTACTGTAGTTACATCAATATTACTACTTCAGCATTTAGGATACTGTCATTTTCAAGAGGTCTGCCGAAGAGGCTACTGATATGAATGAGATTCTTCACTCTGGGGCATCCTGCATGAAATGAGGTCCATTAGGTAGGGGAAGAACCTCCTAGTGAGGCTCTTCCCATGCTCTTGGGAAGTGAACACTTTGCTTTGCACTACGGACGCTTCACTCACACATGGGTCAATGACCCCAAGGAGCCTCAGAAGACAGCTTCAGAAGACACTTTAGCCATTGGCTAAATCCTACGGCATATGCATTCCTATAGAAATATTCAATAAGGGGTACGAATTGGAGAGGCCACTAAAAAGTTTCAGAAGGTTCACAAGAAAATATCCATGCTGGAAGGAATGTCTGTAAGGGTAGGGTCACTCTATTGCCAGAAAGGGTTATTTGTCTGAACAGGTCTATTACTAATGAGCTTACAGACTTACTCCCAATATAGATTATTCGTTATTTAGATACCCTGATCTTGCATTTCCTTGACATGAACAGGATAGTGAGCTGTAAAATATAATTAATATAGAAAAAGTAGGATGCAAAATTACTACCTCTGCCTAGCAGTGTTTGTGTTAGACAAAGAAAATATGGACAGAATATTACACAAAGGTTAAGATGAATGAAGAGGATGGACAACACCTGGAAGAAAGCACTCGAGTTTGTGGAATGCATGGGGCCAGCTGTGACCCTAAGCACCTCAGCATAACTTAGTTCAGCATCTTTATGTCGTTAGAACAGTGAAAGTCCTTTTAACTAATTTAACCATTTTACTTTAAATGTGCTCTTGTTACTGTACTTAATCATTTGCCAACTGTAAGTCAAAATAGTCATTATTAAGCTACCATGACAATTTGAACAGCTCATCAAGCAGTCCAGAATTACCAATTATTTTTGACTTACACAGAGTTTCAAGCCATTACTTTACCTTAATAATCTTTCAATCTTTTCTCAATTAAGTCCATTTTGGCCAAAGGGTAAAATATGAAAAAACCTGATTTATCTCAGCTTTTAACTGTTTACTGTTGAGCTGTTTAACAGTTCAAAAAAATCCCGAGGAAAAGAGAATATCATTAAAATTTTAATCACTGGATTTATACCAGAGTTGCTAAGATGAAAATCTGGACTACATTAGTTATCTCTTCTCTTGCATTAATCTTAAATCTCAACATGGTTTAATGGAAGCAGGTAAGTGCCTTGGACATAGAATAGCTTAGCTGCTCAAGCAATACCTTATGCTGTCCAAAGACTATTAAAATAGAAGCCAGCCACTGAGGAGGTGACATTATTTGCTCTTTGTACAGGTGTCTAATGATAAAAGCATTGCCCAGAGACTGCGAGACCAGAGCTCTAGGGGGGTTCAAACTCACAGCGCCCACTGCTCATATGAATGCCCCAAGCACAAGGTTATCAGCTGGACTGGCAAGGCCATTTTCCACCCTCCTGATGAGGCTGAGAAGTAACTCAGACATTGTGAAGCCAGGTATGCAAGAATCCATGGGGAAAGAAAGAAGGAAAATAAGAGGAAGTGTGGCTGCATAGCCCCATGGTTAGGGTACTCATGTGGGACAGAGAGTCCTGGGTGCTGGGTCTGGCTCCCAACACCGTTTAAGCATTTTGTTGTAAGCAGTCTTCTTGTGTAATATACAGAAATAATCCAGAACTGACCCATGAGAAATCCTGGTCCTGTCTTAACTGATGTCATACAAGTTGTTTGGATAATTGTGTTATGTAAACCTCTCTCTATTTTAAAGCACATGATTCAGGATGACCTTCTCTGGAAGAAGTAATTACCATACAATTTTCCCAAAGGCTATGACATACTCAGTTAATATAAACATATGTAGTATCTTAATTTTTATGTCCTGGTTAATATCTTTTTGGAGAATAAACTTTTAAAGATACTGTTTAGAAAGATGCCTAAGAAGAAACACGGGCAAATATTTGTATACTAAAACAGCTTGGAATTAATCTTGGCCCCAAGATTTCTTGGCAAGTGCATCATGTCAATGATCCACCCATATTTTTTGCAGCTGTTTCCATATTTACATGAACTTTCAGTAGAAAAATTTCTTTCTTCAACATATGTACAGGTTATCTAGCATTGCTGCATTTTTTCATGTCTGAACTAAAGATCTTAGATATATTTGGTTTCTAAAACACAAAATATACTTAGTTCTGTATGAGTAAATGTAAATATTTAGTTAATTGATTATTTATGCATTCTTAAGGGTCTCACTCAAAACCCACTGAACTTTATAAATACCTTGCTGTGTCTTCAGAGAGCTTTGGATCACATTTTTCCACAGCCATTTGCATTCTTCACTGAGTGGAATGATACAATTATCACCTGAAAGCTCCCAGTTTTAAAACAGGATTTTGGCTGGTAGCTGTATGTTTTTTTGGTGAGATTTTGTAGCAAAATACCTTGTTGATGTCTTGTTAGAAACAAACATTGTTAGAACCAATCCTAAAATACTTTTTTCTAACATTTTCTAGAACAGAAATGCACTTGATGATGCCAAAAAAGCTATAGATTAAAAATTCCAATAGTAAGTGCTGATGGTGGTAGGGAGCACTCAAGATGTTTTCTCAAACTCTATTTTCCAGATGCATCAGTTCTTCAGTCCCCTTTCTATAAATCAAGGATTTTTCTATGAATTGGAGAATAAATTTGAAAAAAAATCCTTCTATGCATCATATTATATAAAGAAATCCTAAGACAAACACAAATTTACATCAGAATAATTAAAATTTTGATTTTTATCATATGAAATAAAGTGGACTGAGCTGTTGGCTAGTGTCTGAAGATTCTTCCTGCAAACATGAATGAGATATTTCTACTTGTCAAAATGAATGGTTTATTCTGGTGCTAGCCTTACGAATTCTCAGCATTTCAACAACTGCCTGTGGAACACAGAGAGTATCCCTTCTTGGAGAATTTGTGGGAAGTACAAGACTCTACCACTCCATAAAACAAGGGATCATCTTCCTCCTCTCTGTAGCCAGGAGGAACATTTCTGCGGTGCAGTAACTCCCGACTTTACTGTTGAAGATTCCACAGGGCAACAGTGAACTCATTTCAGGGAAACACAACAAACACAACTACCTAAGAGCTTTTCAATAAAAGCTGCAGTCCTTTAGGCTAAAGAATTTCAGGGTAGAGGACAGTTGCATAAAGGACATTGCATCAATGCACAATATTTAAGCAGGGTCAAGCAGGTTAAACAGCTGACAAATTGTTGAGTGAAATTAGGGTCATCACTACTGCAATTTAATCCTGGTCCTGTCTTTGACCCTTTGAGTTTTGGCAAGTCATCTGACTTTGTCTTTGAAAGATTTTCCATTTGTAAAACAGGCACATTGTTTGCAACATCATGAGAGCTGGAAAGCTTAACAAAGACTTAAAACTCTCTTGGATGAAACTTGCATGTGATTATATGAGATAGGGACTAAATTGTGGAAATACTTACAAATTAAATATGTACTTGCAGAAAATTCGGCCTATACCTGGAAATGTTTACCCAACCCCTTCACCACAATGATGTGTGCATTATATACCGTACTTCTGCAGAAGTGACATTTACATTGATGACATGATGACATTTAGCTGTTCAGACAACTAAACCACTACTAAGAATTCTTAATGAGGGGCCTGTGCTGATACGCAGGGAAGAAGTGAGAGAGGGCAAAAGGAGTCCTTTCTTTTATACAGCTTTTGACACTTTCTTCCATAACATCCTCACAGACAAGCTGATGAAGTACAGGAGAGATAAGTCATCAGTGAGGTGGACTGAAAACTGCCTGAACTGCTGAGCTCAGAAGGTTGTGATCAGTGGCATGAAGTCCAGCCAGAGGCCAGTCATTAGTGGTGTCCCCCAGGCGTCGATACTGGGGACAATACTGTTAAACATCTTCATTAATGACCTGGATGATGGGACCAAATGCACCCTCAGCAAGTTTGCTGATGATCCAAAACTGGGAAGAGTGGCTGATACACCAGAGGGCTGTGCTGCCATTCAGAGGGACCTCAAGAGGCTGAAGAGACAGGCAGAGAGAAACCTCACTAAGTTTGAGCGAATGGCAAAGTCCTAGCACCTGGGGGAGAATAACCCCAGGCACCAGTACAGGCTGGGGGCTGACTGGCTGGAAAACAGCTTGGCAGAGAAGGCCTGGGGGTGCTGGTGGACAACAAGTTGACCACAAGCCAGTGATATGTCCTTGCAGCAAAGGAGGCCAAAGGTCTGGACTGCATTAGGCAGCATGTTTGTTACCAGCAGGTCAAGGGGGGTGATGCTTTCCCTCTACTCAGCTATGGTGAGACACATCTGGAGTGTTGGGTCTAGTCCTGGGATCCTCAGTGCAAGAAAGACATGCATTTCCTGCAGCGAGTCCAGCGAAGGGCCGCAAAAATGATTAAGGGACTGGAGCATCTCTCATAGTACGAGAGGTTGTGAGAGCTGGGACTGTTCAGTCTGGAGAAGAGAAGGCTCAGGGGGGATCTTATCAGTGTGTATAAACACCTGACGGAGGTTGTCAAGGGGATGGGGCTAAACTCTTCCCAGTGGTGCCCAGTGACAGGACGAGAGGCAATGGATACAAACTGAAATACAGAGAACTCCATCTGAACACACCAAAACTTATTTATTGTGAGGGTAGTTGAACCCTGACACAGGTTGCCCAGAGAGGTTGTGGAGTCTCCATCCTTGGAGATATTCAAAACCTGACTGGACGTGGTCCTGGGCAACTTGTTCTAGGCGACCCTGCTTGAGTAGGAGGGTTGGACCAGACAATCTTTAGAGGCTCTTTCAGACCCCAACCATTCTGTGATTCAGGCCTTACTCTCTGTTTACTTAAAAAGGGAGGGAGAGTAACCACAAAGTGAATACTGGTAACCAGATGGAGAGCATAAGCCAAAACCACGACAGGAACAGTGGATCTACTGCTGCTCTGTACTGCAGGTAGCAGTGCGGAGCCTCAGGGATTTCTTTGTCCACGAACCTCTCCAATATGTAGCCCCTGACATGGTGACTGAAAGAATACGAACAGTGCTGAAAGATGAAATAAAGAGTTACTGCACATCTTCTCTCTTGTGGCTGGTCTTTTTTTCCTCTCTTTTCATAATTCAGGATAAAATTTCTCCTTGATGTAGCACAGAGCTGATACATCAGGTTCAGTGACAATATAGTTGAAATATGAGGTTTTAAGTAGCACGTGCTTAGTTGCACCAATTCTCTTCTCGGGGTTCATTTCATCTTGGTGATTTCAACACAAGGCCAACCACCTACTTGTACCAATCCGATGACAGGCATTGCCAAATGTACAGTTGTTACTGTTCTGTTGTTTGAAGTGGTTTTAATGAGTGTGCAATCAGATTTACTAATTTCATGTTTACTTCTCTGCTCTCCTGTCATTCACCCAGCCAAGAGGAGTGGAATTTCATCCCACAGCTGTGGTGCTTTGAGAAGCCTTTAACTGCAACCTAAACTATATTCAGCTGCAAAGAAGCAAGCAGCTAGCCTAAAAACAGCTCTAAAAGGAAGGCTGCTGATGTGACCACCTGTCCAGTTCAAGATAGTCCCAATAGCCCTCTCATAATGTTGGGATCTTGACTACACAAATATTATGAAGATCACCCAGGGAAAAAGATGATTTCTGTGTGCGTAAACAGCTATAGCTTGCTGATTGCTTCACTCTGTATACAGAAAATGCAGAGAATAATTCTGTCTTTGTAACATTTTCCTAATGAGTTTGACAACGTGTTTTTTTTTTCCCCCTGAGAAGTCTGAGATTATAGAAGAAAATGTAAAATTAAAGGTGGGGTAACCCAGGTTGATTCTGGGTATCATTAGTCTACTTGGTAGAGTGGCTGAAAATACTATTTTTGGTGTGCGAAAATATTTGGTAAGAAACCGTATCTGTATTTGTTCCTGAAAATTTTCAGAAATCCAAATCTTCTCAGTGGAGCCCTATTCGAAAGACCTAAGGCACCAGGTGGCAGTTATTTCCTTTAATACTATGTATAATGATAAGCATCAAACTGTGAAAATATCAGTGATATAATTAACTAACTATTGCCTTTTACTTGAAATAAGCATATTAATGTAGCACACATTTTATTTCTTCTATAAATTTACTGAATGCTACTATATATACTGATTTTATTGAGGAAAACTGTTCAAAAGTTTCCAACATTTCAGTACATATGGTGGGAAGAAGCAAAGCCTAGCACGAATTTCTGAAAAAATGTGTTTTTTTCTAAAATGACTGCCCAAAAGTTCTGAACCTCTGGGACTTTTGCGGTATCTCAGAATAAAGTCACCTGAAGTCTTTTGCTACTTTTAAAAATTCATTTCATAAACTGTAGGTGGAAATCTTCTGGTCATCTGATCTGGTCATCTCTGAGGTAACTTCAGAAAAGTAGGGAGTATTTGACCTGGAGGAAGAGTAGATCACAGACTCCAATTATCAAGAGAGAGGTTGACTGAAACAGTTAGGAAGTATCAAGACTAAATCCTTTGGAAATTCAGAGAAAAATCACTTTAACCCACTAACATGAAGACACATTTTACCCTCACTGTATAAAAAGACTGATAGCCTTCCAGAGAAAGGGGAGCTTTTTCATCATATTGAGGAAACCAGAAAAACAACAGTAATTCTATGGTGAGAAGCATTAATTAAATGTTGCATACAAGATAAGCACTGGAGAAAGAATTGTGGATTAGCTTTCATCATACTGCAGCTAAACCTGTACATGTATGAACAGCTCTACCAGTTCAGGTGAAAAGTCCATCCAGATGACAGTGATCAATGATGGACGTTGAAAAAAGAGAAATGCAAGAAAGAATAGTCAAAAAGGGAAGAAAGAGCAGTGTAAGCATATATAGTCCTGACTTGCTCAAAATATTCACCAGACTATCAGAAATGTACATGTTAAGGATGTACTGAATTACTGGTCATGTCTTGGAGAATTTTTCTTTCATTGATTTTTCTAGCCTGTATTTGAACCCAGGTAAACTTTTAGCATCCACGAGGTCCTCTAGCAAGGTGCTGCTCAGTTAATTTGTGTGTTGTGTGAACAGATACCTTCTTTGGTTGCTATGAAATCTGCCACTAGCTAGTTTCACTGCATGTCCCCTAGTTATTTTGCTAAGACAGTGAGCAGTCACTCCTCATTTACTTTCTCTCTGCTACTTATGATTTTAAAGACTTCTATCATGTTCTCTCTTGTTCTGTCCCTCTTCCATCCTCCCTTCAAGCATCCTTGCTTCCCTGCAGTACAGTCACAATTAATTTTGTGATACTAGACAACTTGAGAGTTTGGAGTCCAGGCTGAAAAAAGAGCTTAAAGAGCAGACATGACAGAGAAGCATTACAGTCAGGAGCGGGGCAACTCACATCCCTGGCTGGGGAGGTAGGTGACCTCTGTCTGAATGAGGTTTACTTCATGCTCAGGAGAGACACGTGCACTGTCAGGCACTTTTGCCCACCTGATTTGCGTTAGGTACATTCTTCCATATGAGATAAACTGCCCTCTAGAAGCAATTCTTTTTCTCTGTTGCTTATAAATAACTACCTCAGAGGTGGCTGTTTGCAAAGTAAATCACTGCTCTGCTCAAATGAGTCCAGTCAAAGCAACTGTTTCTGAAGAAATTAGAGGTGATGTTTACAAAAAAGCTGCCCACTTTTCTTTTTCTCCTCAGATTAAAAAAGCCCTGTGTACAGGGCAAAGCTTTATATCAGAGCCAAATCATTCTCATATGGAATGAGAAATGTTTTACTTTTCTTCATTCACAGATGCCTTTGCTTGAAGAGTTTGTCTGAAACACACTAGTTAGTTAGTTACTATTTGTTTGAGTGTTTCATATGTTATCTGTCAAGTAAATCCCAGGAAACCTCTCAACATGGACAGGAAGTATTTTCATGTTTACATGTATGCATTTCCATTAGAAACCACACTAGAATGATTACAGATGGAATAACTGGAAGCAGAATGTCTCTGAGATAATTTATAACCGCAGTCAGTGAACAAGTAGGCCTCAGTGCTGCAAAATCATCTGTGCAGAGTTATAGTTGCTATGTTTTGTTTTCCTTTGACGAAACTCCTTATTTTTCTTAAAGCCACCAGCTCTCTAAAACACTATTTAAGAAACATTACTTGAGCTTATAGATTTCTATAATGAAACAACAGAATGTTTTCAGCACTCCAGATAGATGAATAAGTGTATAGATTACAAGGACACAGCAATATTTAGGGACAGATTGTGATTGCTCTTGTGTGGGAGGAAAATTGGATTCAGGAAGCTATTGTCTTTTCCCCTCATGTGCAACTTCATAAAAGTCATCCAGAATAATGGCTAAATTACTCTCCATTCAAAGGGCTGGAGGGATAGTTCACCTCAGGCCACAAAAGTCTTTCCTATATCTTGGCCAGGACTCCTCTGCTTCATCTCTTGTTGCACATCATGATCTTGTACGGACAGAGCACATCCTTCACGCTTTCAAAATGAGCATTTGGTGAATAAGCATGTGCTTTCTCAGGGAGTACTTGCCTGCGGGTCACCAGCACTGGTGACTTGGAAGACGTATACTCTCTGCAGAGAAATGGTTAATGTGTGTTGTTCTGACTGCAAGGACTATGACAGAGCACTAATCTTTTGATGAGCTTTTTAATTACTAACCTGCATCTCTGTATAACAATACTCATAGCAAACTCATCTGCTCTTACAATTTTATATCCTACTCAATAGTCAGCTAACACAAGAACTTATTAACAGCTCACATGGGGCAGCCAAATTGTTTAATAGGAATGGTCACTTCCTATGAGCACTGTTATCACATCTGTGCCTGCATTACAGATAATGCACTGCTTATTCAATCGTAATCGTTAGCTTGCGTGACTGGAAAGGCTTATCTTAATCTTACCAGATGGACCATTTTCCCTGTCTATATGCCTAGGAATATGGGGTGACCCAATATAAGTCTTTGGGCACTACAAGACCAATGGGCCATTTGTAAAATTTGGAGGTCAATTTTGAAACCTCATTCTAATGTTTGGGAGTGGTTAAATCTGAAACTTTGAGTTGACCGATCTCCGGTTCTATCTTCCACAAGTATTTTGCACTAATTACTATTTTTTCTACAACTATTTTTTTATATTGCTATTAAAAAGTAAGGTATGATATTGCCATATAAGCTCTAAATTTTATTGCACATTGCACTCAGGCATTTCCTAGTGAAAGCTGAAGGAAAGCCTTTGTTTATAACAGAATTTTTATAATACTGTTTTAAAATGTCAAAGCTCTAGTGTCATAAAAGGTGATGAACTGACAGCTTGAGGAAAAAATCCTATGTTTATATAAATCCTGTTAATGTTAACAAATTACATTTGTAAAGCACCTGCCAACGAGAAACTCTCATGAATTTTGCAAATCTTCTAAGTTTGGCACATGAATGACAACTCAGCTTGTTTCTTCTAAAATTAAGCAGAGTTTGTCATGGAGTTCATTAAAGCGTATTTCATTTTCCTCACCGCTCATAAGATAGAGGACCCTATCTGGAAGTGCGGTGCAGCTCTGGACAGGGCGCAGCAGAGGAAGTCCTATGTCCATAAGAAGGCAGTTTGGGAAAAAAGCAGTTGTTCCACTGCCTTTTGTTGCCACTAAAGCTGGTTGAAAATGGACTGGAAGAATGGTCCAGAAATCACTAGCAGCCCTTAATAACTGCAGGAGATTGGATTTGTGGATTATTGTCACACCCTCAACAGAACAGCCCAGCTGCACGCTCCTCCCTGATACGAGGCTTCGCACACGTTTAAAGCAATCTCTAAGAGAACAATGCCACCTACTGAACCACCAGCGACAGCGTCTTCCTCCCACCTACGTTGCAGCTGCTACTATTTCTGCCTCTGCACAGAGTATGGTATTGGGTAAGTTTAGGAGCAGAGGCTCAGGGCTGGAGGAACTGGGATATGCAAGGATATTTCACCACTTGGCAATGGGCAGGCTTGCGCTGTGCACAGGGACATGGTGCAAAGATACCAGACAGCGCTAGCTCTGGAGCTGAAAGCAGCATTGTGGCACAGCGCAGCCCTGCCTCTGGCTAGAGCAGCTTTGCAGAAGGGCAGGGTTTATAAGCATGGGCCAACTGCGGGGCTATATAGCCACAGTGTGGCTAACTGCTGCCAGGACTTGGCATCTTTGCACCCTGCTGCACTGCACTGCTTGAACAGTATCAGCTTGAGTTTATCAGTTTATACACCCGACTATCCTTGGCAACAAGGACTTAAGTTGTCATCGGCTTTTGCTGCACTGATACGTATCCTTGGAATTATACTGAAGACTTCAACTCACTTTTGAAGCCCACAAAACAGCAGCTGTCAGATGGTAATGAATCAACCCTGTTAGAAAACAGGGTCTATAAAGGAACACTGCAACTTTATAAACACTCTATTTTTTCCTACACTGCAACACTTCCAATTACTGAATCTAAAAAGATTTGGAAGATTTGCTTTACCTATCCCCATTTCAAGTCTTATTTTTAACCTATGAACAATGAGAACAGATTTATCTCTTTCTATTGCAATTCTCTCACTATTTTTCACATATTAGAATAATTCCAGTTTTTGAATTGCAAACATAACTAGAGATGTTTTTTGTTTAAAATAAAATTCTGCTGGGGGAAATAGATAAAACCTACATTTTGATTCAAATTTAACTTGTATATAAATACACATAAATATGTAACCTGCACATAAATGTACACTGGAATGACTGAGATGACAAGTGAAGATGTTTTGGAAGTCTTACTTTTAGACTTCAGTGGGCATTTGTCCTAAATCATCATCATTAATAACCTGTCCCAAACAGCACAGCTGGCTTCTGGGAACAGCTACCTAGTAATAGGTGAAACCTGTTACAAGACATTAGATTAACAAATAGCATGAAGCAACAGAGCAAACATGAAGCAATACAGACCACAGGGAATGCTGCATTTGCAGGGAAGCAAGAGTTGAGTATAGCTGATAAGATGGGAAAGGAAAACAAGCAGAAAGAAGAAACATAACTATTCATTAAGGTTAAAGGAGAGGGAACAAGGGGTGAGACATTACTGCAGGTAGAATGGGAAATGCTGGAGCAGCCGAATAGGTGCTTGTTGACAGAGCAGACTGTCACGATATTTTTCTGCAACCCCAAATCAAACTGAAGAAGAGGAAATGAATACATGTATTAGACACAAGTCTGGCATCCCCGTGGAACTTGAGCCCACTGAAGATTCTCTAATTAAAGACATTGCTTTGGGAATGTGCAAGTCCAGCTTGTAAGAGCAATGCTGCAGAAAAACAGATTCAGCCTTACAGCAACATTTCTGGGTCCCATGCAGACTATTACATATGGCTAATAACTAATCAACCCCTTTACTTCAAGTGCTGTGTATTTCTGCTCATATACCTCTTTTTTTTCCCTGCTCCTGCTTCTTCTTCTTCTTCTTCTCTGCCTCCCAGTTTACCAGCTTTCTCTCTTGCAGATTTTGTCAGACTGTTTCCACAAGGGGAGGTTGGAGCTCCTCTGCCTGGACTCAGATGGAGGCTTTGAGAAGGGCTCAGGGTCATGCCAGGGTATTCATTTGTGGTGTTAGCTCACTTCAAAGTATGTTCACAGTTACCACTCACTGGAAAAAGATGCCTCTGATCTAGTGGCCTAGTAATAATGCTTGCATACAAACTACCACCCAAGACTTCAGCTACCTGGTGCACATTGACAAGTTTCCAGGATTTCTCTGGAACATTATGGCAAATATCTTTAAAGCAGGATTTTTCTCGAAGTTATCCTCCACTCAGACATGTACCATCTCAAAACTGGGTCAATATTTGGAAATCACAGGTCCCACAGAACCCTTCAGAAATAAGTGCATGGTCTGTCTGCCTCTGGGCTGCTTCTCACACTTTTGTCTATTTAACTGGCACAAGTCTAAGGATACTTCTCTCCTCTACCCAAACTAATCGCCTTCCAAACACACAGAATAACATAAAGAACAGCTTTTCCAACCTTACCAAGAATATTCCTCCCTCTGCTCAAGGAATCATCCAGCAGCAATGAAAGACCTAACTCTGCATTTCTCAAACAGGCCTCCTGTAACTTTGAGAAAAGGAGAACAAACGAAAGGGAAGTGTTGGCAGATTAATTACAGACTAGTTATTTGCTGTCATGCCCACAGAAGGAATGTAGCCCTACTGCAAAACCAGAGAAGTTATTTAGCTCTTGTGGATAAATGTGATGTCTCAAAGGACCCAGTGGAGCGATCTGGCCAAGTACATAAAGATCTAAATCCCACTTTGAAGGGAGATTTACAGCTTTACATTTTATCCTCACTGGCAGCATGACTGGAGATTAAACTTCCACTCGACTGGCTGCTGTGAGAGTTAAAAATAAACAAAATGAAATCGTCTGGCTGCCCAAGAGCACGAAGGAGCCCTTCCTATTATTCAGAGCAAAATGTGTAACTTCAGGTTACCTTCTGCATTCATTTCTAGGCTGGCAGTTTTTCCAGATTGGACTAACGTTTCCATGGCCCTGCTGTGACAGTTTAAATTAATGCAGAATACTGATCTTCATCCGTGATGTGCTTGGAGTTGGTAGGAAAAAGAAATACCAGATTAGAAAAGTGGAAAAAATAAGCTTCAGGTGACTATGGTTTACTGTGGTGGAGCCACTTTACTGCCTATGCCAAAATCTCCCTATACAGCTACCTCCAGAAATGCATGGGAGGGAAGTACTGGGAAAAACTGAAAGGAGGGAGATGACAACATATCCCTGAGTGACTTTGGGGCCGTTGTGACTAAAGTGTACAGCTGGACCCTGAGGTCCTGGCATTATCCGCTTCCAAAGCATCAAAGGGTCACTTCTTCCCACAGCTTGGGGTCAGGCACCAGCTGGTCCCTCTGTCCCATATGGTGGCCCATTCCCAGAGCCACACTGTATATATTCATAAAAAGTCATACTTAGATCAAAGGCCACAGAGGGAAAGCCTCTCACTTAAAAGGATAATGGGAATATTGCATTCACAGCGTGCAGTGGGAAAGAAATTCATGTTCCAGATGGCACACTTGCAAAAAGTATGGCTTAAATCATTTACTTACACTGAGTGACAAAAATCAGATTATTTGGCAGCTGATAACTCTATCTATCAGGTTAGTTACAGTTCAGACGTATGAGTGTTATTTATAATAGAACCAGTCTGACTGGGGGGAAACTAACTGGCAGTTTCTGTGCTGGACGTCAAACAACTAAGACAGTCCACACTTCAGATGTACAGCAGCCTGCTGTTTTTCCAAGGTATGAATATTAGACAATTAGTAGGAAAGAAGGGAGGCAACTGACTATTTTTTTAAATGAAGTATTACTGGTAATAATAACTATTGGGGGGCTGTAACAGAGAAGGTCCTGTAGTGCGGATCTCACAAGGAGCTGTGAGAGAACAAAGTCCAACAGATGTAGGAAAGTTACAGTGACAGGAGTTGGCAGAACAGTTCTTTATGAGGCTAAAAGCCACAAAAGCTCATCTCTTGGAAGGCCATTCCTGTAGCTTTTTACCACCTGGCAAGCCAAGGAGAAGATAGAGGAATATTGCTGTGGAGACCTATACACTCATAACATGAATTAACAAATCATGATGGATTTCCCATAGAAAGAAATAGGGGAAACTAATTGTGAGAGCAGTCAAGGACTTCTTGAATCCACAGAGCTGTAACGCCTGAATCCACAAATCAGTAACAAGTAGGCCCACATAACTGTGCTTAAGAAATTACCCATGCTCCTAACTGAGTTTGGACATAATGTTTAAGTGTGCTTATGCAGCTTGCCAGTGGTAAATTAAGAAATGCAGTAAGATTAAAGATAATCTGATTATTATTTACAAAACCATCTTCTGCTTTTGAGAACCAATTATACACAACCACAACGCCCTTCTCTTTTGAATCAAATTCCAATGCTGTATATTAAAGAAGTTTCTTTTTTTCCTAAGAAAGGGCCCTGCAATCCAAACATTTGCGAAGGGTTCACAGATGCTGCAGCCAGCTAATAACTATAGACCTTTCCTCTCTCCAATGGTGTAGCATCTCAGCCAGTATGGATTTGAGTGTTTTTCTCTAGAAAAGCTCAGTCATTAATGCCATATTTCCATTTAAATTGGAAGTCTTAGATATATTTTCAATTGCTGAGGAGGTAAATCAGGCAATTCTAGTTCAAAACTTAAAAGAGGGAAAATAATGATCTAGATAAAGCTATAGGTAAATTTGTATTTATGGTACATCAAAGAATTTGATTTTGCCAAGATTTCAATAGACCAGAAACCAGATAATTATTGTAACTGAAATGTCTCATCTTACATCAAACACGGGTCTCTCTTTTAGAAGTGGAATACAATAATCAACAAGTAATCGTAACAGCTACAGTTCAAGCATTTTTTATGACTACCTAATGACCGATAATAAGAGCTATTAGAGAATGTGAGTTTACCTATCTCTTTCCATTTTCCGTGCAAGTCTTGCCAGTATACAGCATTTTGAACTCAAGGAAAAATGCAGTGTCTGCCACTGATGATGTGTTATTGAAGGCACAGAGATTTCTTATTGGCACTTTTTTCCCCCCTGAGTATTATGAAAGACCTAAGATACAAATTTCATTTTTTGGATATATTTCTGAGACTGCACTCCTGCAAAATTGTAAGACACAATAATAAAATGTTTGCAGTACTAAATATCTTAGCTTTTTTGAAAACATTCATGTAACTACAGAAAGACTTTGAATTTCTAACCATCCCAATTAATAAACCAGATCTTTTGAATTTAGCAGTAAACTCACCCATACTCCAGCTTGTATCTAAACTCCACACTAAATGTTTTTAGTAGTACAGTATCTTGGATATCTAATAATCTTTTTTTAGATCTAGCGCTGCTGAGTGAAGGTAAGAGTCATTACTTACTATGCAGTACAAAAGAGAGTAGCAGGTAACAGCTGGAAGCAGATCTCTAGATTTTGGGGGTATTGGGATATACTTAAACTTTCCTATTCTGAATTGCAGCTACTATGTCCAGTCCCATATTTAAGCTTAGATTTTCACTTTCAGTTGCAGAAATTTTTGTGTATTCTTTCAGTTAATTCTATATATCAAAACAACCATATCTGAAGATGAGAATATGCCCAGCAGGTATGACCTACAACTCAGCTGGAATTCAGGTAGCAGATTTGATTCTAAAATGATGCATTTCTTTGAAAGCAGAGGGCAAAGATTGGCCCACATTTTTTAAGAAACATGTAGTTTATAATTTAAAGACATGTCAGGGTGAAACAGACCTGCCTGTAGAAGTTTCCCAGCATCAAAGAGAATGAAAACCCATCGTTTTAATACATAAGTACACTTGAGTGTTGGGGGAATATTATACACTTGAACAGACAGCAGTGACCTATCTGGATATTTCAAAATTTCATGTGATTTCTTCAAGGGTCCTCAACTCTCAAGGGTCTTCAGCACTCAACTTTCAAAGCCCTGTTCTTCCACACTTCATTTTGAAACCACTTTTATCCAATTCTATTGAGTTTATCTTTTTAAAAACGTGTGAATAGGTATTTTTGCTGATCTCTCAACCTAGACATAGAAAAAAGATCTTTTTCAGTCTATGCTTTGAGGGATCAAAAGAGGGAAGAACAATCTTCTGTTTCACAATGGAGAATAACTGGGATTTAACCTGACAAACTGTTGTGCCTCACTGAAGCTCAGCAATGAGCAGCAGAAAGGGGCCTGCTCCGGAGCACTTTGGCTCCTCCATCTCGTCCCTCACTGCAACGCGCTGGCTGGAGAGAGGCAGTCAGATAAGGGTTTGAGTCAGGCCTGCCTCTATCCCAAATAAGTCATTCAAAAAACAGGCCATTTGTGTCTGTCTCTCCTCCTGCTTCTCTCTGGCTTTCTCATCCCACTCTGGGCCTGAGGACCTCTTCCCCAGCAGCACCTTCCTGTCCTGATGAACAAGCATTTTCTGGCAAAGTTAGCTGCAAAATGCCAGAAGAGCTCTTTCCACGGACCCTGCTCTAACGGCATCATACTGATCTCACCTATAAAGAACAAACAACAAATCCATCATACTCGAAAGCACGAAATTCTGACCATATTCACCTTAACAGAGTGCCAATATTGAGGAGGAGAGTCCAATGGTCAGGGCACTAGCTAGGAACTCAGAGAGTTTCTCAAAGCCTGCCTCTCTGCCATAGCTGTCTTGTAAGATAAAGATAAGCATAGTTAAACTAAACTCTCAGTGCGAGAATGTCTCATCTGTAAAAAAGGATAATAGGACTTCCTTTCTCCTCACAGAAGCACTTACAAATGCTTTAAAGATGATGAGGCAGCTCAGGTCACTTTGGTAATTAGTAAATACAAAAGTACCAAGGAGATTTTCGGTAACCAGGCATCTCTGAAAACCAGTCTTCTGCCTTACAAAGGCAACAGTGGGATCAGCGAAACTTTTAGAAACCTTGGTAAATTTAGTTTCATAAATAATTCAGCTGACGGTCTCCCACAACCAAGCCTGCCAGTTGTGTGGATTATAAAGTTAACAGTGTTTGAAGTTGTTACAACTACCTATGGGCTGAACAAAAGAGCTGTCAAAATTATTTCACATAAAATTCCTGGTTTTACTCAAAGTAGATTCCAGTAAACAAAATAGCAATATTTCTTTCAGTTAGCTTTCAGGAAACTCATATTTTTGTACTTAAATGTCCTGGTTGCCAGCTCTGATCATAGTCTGCAAAACTTCTGATGCTTTTCATAAAGCTCCAGGTACTGAGGACAAATAGCTATGTGAGAGTTACAATTTTTATGTAAAAATAGTAGTGGTTGTCTAATCCTTGTGGTTGCACAGGAATCATTCATTATAATGGTCTCAAGTTGGTGCTGTAATACCTCAACATGCAGAGACCACCGATGCTTTTGGAAAGCCTGAGGCATGCAGTCCTGAAATTTTACCCAGACAATCTAAAGGACTAAGTTCATGCTGCTGTAATTCTGTTATGTAAATTATGTAAAAGCCCTCTTTACATAAACCAGGGGAGTCACCCCAAAGATTAATCTGGCACAGTGTCCTCAGTGCGGGGCTTGGGTGGACCTGAGTATGTGTGCAGCAGCTCCGCAGAAGTATCACTGCAAACAGAACTAGCGCTTTCCAGGGACTCTCTTTTTGTATCGTCTTCTACAATGAGCAAGGTATGGCTTAGTAGTAGCGCCCTCTAATACTCATGTCAGAGCTAAACTACTGTGAAGTGAACGGACGCCTTCCTATTTGTCGTCAAAATCTGTTTATTCATTCCTTCACATTGATCTTTGCCTGTTCTGTCTCCTTACCACGCAAAAACCATCATGTGCTGGGAGATCAATCACTGACTTTGCATTGGTGTAAACCTACTTTAGACCATCTCTGTGATGGTGTAAAACACCAATTGCTGAGTGTACTAAATCACAGTCTCTGCAACTAAATCCACATTTTACAGCAGTTGTAGACGATGGCATGCCCTGGGTCCCAATCAGTCCCAGTACTGTCCAGATCATAGCTCCAGCTGGGACATGCCATGGGATGGTCTTCCAGTGTAAATGATGGGGGGTGCCCCTCACAGCAGTGGGCAGATTGCGTCAGCTCATGGCTTGACTTGGGATTATCAGGTACCTGGAAAGCTCAGAGCTGAGGGTCATTCCTGGATCCACTAGATTAGCTGTAGTTTATCTTTAACACAGATTCTTTATCAGACTATATGCATAAAATAAAACCAGTATTTTAGCAACAGATGCCATCTGTAACCACTGCACACCACATTGTTGAATCTCAAGTTTAAACACACCCAATAGATGAGGACTCTCAAGGGAATTAAGAGGAGTAAGGAGTCAGAAATGAACAGAAAATAAAGATATTAAATGCAAATTATTAGACATAATGTTTGCTCTGCATCCTAACATCCTTACCGCAGTGTCATTGGTGGTAATGTAAACCAACACGTCCGAATTGTTTCTACTGTTAATGTATCGGTAACAGTTCCACACGCAGCTTATCAAGTAACCCTGTAAAGAAAAGAGATTTATCATTATGTGCAGAAAATAAACCATATAGATTTTTCTGCCATAGCTTTGTGTAAATTATTCAACCTGGGCTGGTTAAAAGTCCTGGTCTGACAGTAAGAACAGAAGGAAAGCACAATTACTGCGTATTCTGTACAAAATCTCCCCCCCCCCCAAAAAAAAAAAACCCCAGTTACTAGGGAAAAAGGGTACATATGATTATTAAATTACCCCTTTTGCTAGAGAAATCTCAGCTTCTCACTCTCTTTATTCTGGGCCTTTAATGAAAGGCCATACCACAAAGATAGCTTTCCATGATGCACTGTAAATTGTGTGCTTGCCTAAATCTCTTGTGATGTTAAGTGATAGGAGGAACAGGCAGAGCAGTGCGGCGTGCACAGCAGAGTATCATGCTCTTCAGAGCTCCTTTTAGGAACCAGTGCAGATAAACAGTAAAGTACAGATGTAAATAAGGACACGAGTCTGACAGAAGCACAGGACAGTGCCTTTGCTTGTTACAGCTGACTGTAAGGAAGGATGTGTAGGGATTCACTAAATAATCTGATACCCTACCTCTTACTGAGCAGAAGTTTACGGAGAATGTGTTGGACTAAGTGCTACTCAGTTTAGGCAGATACTATAATCTACACCTATCTGAGTGAAGTTTATTATTCCAGATATTTAATACTACAGCATCTTCAGTAGTATATTCAATTTAGCATAGACTAATTGCTTTGAAAACAAACAGCAATTTCTTTGGTCCTGAATATTGCCAAAGTAACACCTTTTTGTGTATATAAAGTCTGCTTTGCTCAAATGAGCAGGTCATGTATGCTGGCTTTCTGTTTTACTCCTCTCTATGAAAACAGAGAGATACGAATTCAATCAGAGGTCTCATTACTGTGCATAGGATACTGCATATAATTGGGGGGGGGAGTTTTACAATACAAAACAAAGTATAAGTCAGACCATGACAAACAGGAGAAGGTGCTGCAGATGCAGAACATCTCAGGAAACAAGGTAAAAAGTAAACAGAAACCAATTTTGAGAAAGTGGAAGCAAATCTCAGTAAAAAGAGCACAAGCAAGGTGGGAACTGAAGAACCATCGAAGAACCCCCGCCTTTCCTTGTGAGTGGAAGGCTGGCCAGTGACTATGATTAAGAAGCTGACGAGCCCATATATCATGTGCATTGTTTTGCTACTCTGTTTCACCTAATGTGGCATTAATTCAAGGTATTCCATATGACTGGAATGCTCTGGGGTCTGACTATTCATGTCTGACCAGAGAAAACTGCCTGCATAACAGTTTTTATTGAAATCCAAAATTACTTCTGACCTTTTAATCATTATTACGAATACTTTTTTTTCAATATAATGCACAAAAGTTGTTATTGTAGCAGCAGTCCTACTATAGGACCATAAACTTCACTGTTTTTGTTCTTGGAGCTCACTTGGCTCAGGACAGGGTTGCTGCCTGGCAATGAACTAGTAGCCTCCATTTTTTAAAACTGATTAGGCAAAATGTTCATATCCATCATCTCCTCTGCCAGCAGAAGAGATTCCAGCCTGGCCAGCAGAGATGAACTAAGAGGCTGGAAGGTAGACAGGAGGCAGGATTTCATGCGGAGGGGCAGGAGTCAGATCCTCAGCATGCCAGGGACAAGGCTGGTGGGACTAAGCAACTGGGTCACTCTGATGCTTTCTGCTTCTCCACCCAAGAAACTGACAGAGAGAGAAATGCACTTTGATAGTGACCAACTTTTCTTTTTAATGAGTAGTTTCTGCATAGCAGTTCTTTCAAAGACATAACGTGTGCAAATTAAACTGCCAGCGCTGATTGGATTTGCATGTGTATCTCAGAGTGAGTCATATTTTCGTGACTCACTTGCACTGGTAACCTTCCAAAAGCCTCTTATCCTCTTTAGCTGCCCTGTGTTTCCGCCCTCTCCAGAGCTGTCACATAGGAGCTGTGTTTTTCAGGATGCCACAAGACTCACTGATTGCTTCCTGGCAGATCAGGAAGAAGTTTTTCCACTGGGGCTGAACTGGCTGAAGTCTAGTAAGTTTGCTGCTTCTTCTTTATGGCATCTTGCAGGTCCTGGATGATTTGTGTCACTGACTTTGACAATACTTTTACCATGAAATGGAGAGGGCAAAAGACTTCTGGAGTGAGCTGAGCCCTAAGGGAAAGTTAGACTGGCTCCTCGTCCCAAATTACGGGCTATGAAAGCCTGCGGTAGGCTACTGAAACAACTGGTGTAAAGGCGTATAAACAAGGAATTGAATCTTTTGTAGAATCAAATGCCATTGCTGTTTATTATATATAATAGTAAGCAGTTCAACAGCTTTCAGTGCTCAGCTACTGTGCACCAAGAAAGGCATATGAGCTAGTAGACAACGGAGCACTGAACACGGTAGACTTCTGTGGAGACACCGAACCCATCTTTATAAGAAACCCTTGTCCATTAAGGCTACCAATTTGCAAACTAATTTCTGTATTTCTTTGATTAAAATCCAGTCTCAGAGGTGATCAGCTTCAGATAATATAGGCTTCTGGGAGAAGCTAACATGAGATTTATTTTTCAAATCTCTCATTCAGTTTTATGTTTAACAGCACAATATACACGTGGAGCTGTTCCGTCCCTGAGCTTCAGCTCTGGTCAGCCCTGCTGCCTGAATACAAGGGCTGTTTCTCAGGGGGTGAGGTCCATTTTAGCCCTTGAATTAAAGAGGTCATCAGTTAGCACACAGCAAGTAATCGGCTCCAGGACACTGACCCACATACATCTGAGAATAGAGGAGGCTCAGAGCATTTCACTGTCCAAGTGCTTTGGACATGTGTTCCTGGCCTGCTAATCACAACTCATGGAAACTCATTTTGCTCAAGATGTACTGACAACCCTATAACTTTTCCTTTAAACTTGTTCCTAATCACTGTTTTATAGTGATGCTGCTGCATCATTAAATGGAATTGCTGATTTAGTTACCAATTTTTTTTCCTCAAAGACTTGGATGGGGTTTCAATGACTGCTTTAAAATGTGTGGCTGCACAGCACAGTATAATGGTCTTCTCTTTGGAGAGCAATGTTCACATTTGGAATAGGCCCTACGTAAAAGGCATTAAATGACCTCAGTCTTACCCTTAGTGGTATTCATGACTACCACAACACAGGCTGCAGACAGACTCATTTTGGGGTGGCAGCCTTTTTTCCAGAGGAGCACAATGAAGTAGCAACCACTTGAAAGGATGGGTGCACGAGAAGGGCTTAGTGTGGAAACGAGCACCATGCCTACTCCTACCAGCTTTCAATCTTGCCATTTCAAAGGCAGTAAACAACTAGCCTCTAAGGAAATGGAACCCACAAAATTTTATAACCCTGCCTCTCACAGTAGTTATTTCATATGCACTTGTGAAGCATGCATAACAATACTAATGTACTGCACAACTCCTACTCATCAGACATGTGCCTGACCAGCTGCTGACCAACATGTTTGTGGAAATTAGAGGTTCCTGTATCCTGCCATTTCTTGCAACACAGCAAGGAAGAACCTCTGACGATCTGGGTCACAGCAGCCCTCTGGGCAGTTCCTTAGCTAGCGGCCGAGCAGAGGGCAAATGCCATGGATCTGACAGAAGGTGCTCGGAGTCAGGGCTGTCTGCACAGAGACATTTTAGATTCCAGTTGTTCTGAATTTTCTGTCTATTCACAAAGCTTGGCTGGTCTTTATTACCGATAAAAATGAGATAAAAATTGCTGCACAAACTGAAATTTATCATGAAGGTTTCAGAGGGGTGCTAATGAGAGACCAGTTAGCCATTCATATTTCTCATTTCAATGTTGCAGGGGAAGAAACAACACAGATTTATGAAATTGCTATACTGATGAAATCTGCAGTTAAATCTACCTTGTCAGCACAATAAAAATATTCCTTATGAGCATGAAAAGAGTGCTGAACAAGAACCATTCTTTATAACTGCAAAGAAATGCTGCACTGATTGAAAAAGAATTAACATAAAACCAAACCACTGGCCCGCAAGTTTGTAAATAGCACCTTATATGGGCCAGGGCATCATCTGCTGTCTCACAGTCTCACATATTTGGGTATGTAACTTAAAACTAGTGACTCATGCTTTAGAGAGGCTTCCTGCATCTTCTGTAAGTACTCCGCTGTCAGCAGGCCCAGTGCTGGGACCTCTATCAGCCTTTTGTAAAGAGGGTGGCAACACCTCCTGACTCGGTGCTGGCTGCTCCTGGGTGCGGCAATCGGCGCTTGGCCACTGGAGCCCTGTGTTCACAGTCATGATTGCTGCTCCACTTGTCAGGGCAAGATGCCACAGGCCAGGGTTAGCCCTGCCAGCAGGATCCCACTGGGCTAAGATACTAAATCTCTCAGGATGAGCACGAAACTTCATTCTGCATCACCCTTCTTCTTTGCTGAGGACACCAGGACACACAGAGTAGTCACGTCCCACGCTCAACAGTTTGAACATGTGGCCTATATGCATATTGCAGAGACTAGTGTGCTATTTGCTTTGCTGGAGCAGCTTGCATCCCAGAACTGGAATACCTCTGGGCTGCCTCACTGGCAACCACCTCTTCCAGAAGAAGAAAGAAGGAAAAAGAACAGACAAGAGGCCCTATTCTGCAGCTGAGGAGTGCTCAGGGCAGCTTGGGAAAGGGTTTATTATAGCTGTATTTGTGCTCACCTGAGTCTAGTCCATCTGTGCACCGGGGCTTTGCCCTGGGCAGGGAGGGGAGGTCGAAGCCTCACCCTTTCTATCTTGGTGGCTGGGGACGGCCAGAGGAAGCCATGGCCCTGCTCCCCAAACCAACATCAGACAAGAGTGCAATTCAAAAGCCACTGTGTTGGTTATATGCCATCCGAAGTTTCTTGTACGTATATATATATATAAATACATTTATGCTGCTGGATGTCCTCCCTCAGCCAGATAGGAAACACCTATATTTCATGGTATGTAATTCTGGTTCAGTTTCTAGACAAACACAGTAAGTGATATAACACGTTTTGGTCCACTCTGTTTTCAAAAAGATTCTACTCGGTGAAAGCACCTGAAATATCCATTAGCTGCTTGGGATCCAAGTGAGTAACTACGATTAAAAAGACAAGTGCTTCTGCGTGGTTAGCTGGCTTTAATTCTTATTATTTCCTCCCACCTGCCCTTTTTACAATGCCATGATTGCCAAGCACAAAGCCACCATCTAATACATCTGTATCTTGATTTCTGCTCAGTAGTGCTTTCCTTTGCATGTAGCCACTCCTGAAATAAAGTCTCATGATGCCAAATATTTCTGATGAATTATGTGATTCTGTTTCACATTTCCCAACAACTGAATACAGTTTTTCCTAATGTAGCTTTTCCTAGGTTACAGTGTTTTGGTTCCTCTCTTTATTTCTGGTCAAAATCCAGAGGGAGCTCAAGCATATTTTTATGCACGGTACCTTTTCACTTTCAGTATATAAACCTGGAGCCATCTGTTAAATCTATCAGTGGTAAAGTGCGAGGCATCTAATAGTGCCCAGCTTTCTTGTCATGTAGCAGATTCCATAAATCTGCATAGCAGCTCTTCTGGAAACACAAGAAATTCAAATTAAAATGCCAGTGCTAAGTGGAGTTTAGTGGCTGTTTCTGTGTGAGTCATACTTTTTCTGACTCATTTGTACGATAATATGTTGCTAGAATGAGCATTAAGAAAAGCAAGAGTCTGTAACAACACTCGCTGTAAAGAGTTCACATGAATGCAAGAATGGGATATCAATTAATACTTCGATCAACTAGCCACTTCTATTCTTGGAAATAAGAGTATGAAAATGTGCTAGCAACTTTAAAATTGAATAACTCTTTTGTGCTATCAATTTCTTAGGTTTTCTTTGTTTCTGTAATAAGCATTTTTGCCCTTTCAGTTTTAGTTGCATTTCTTTATAAGCTTGAGACAACCTTGTCTATAAGCTTGAGACAACCTTGTCATATTTATCCAGTGAAATACCAGACTCTTTTGAGATAAACAGGAGGTAATCCTTGCACATGAGAATTTTAAAGAAAATGTCACTTGTGTCATCTGGCAGGTCTATATATTTATTACATTTATACATATTTCTTAAAGGTCCAAACAAAATCAACTGCACTGCTGTGCACAGACATTTCCCACAAAGCCAGCAGGCTAAATTAAATTTCTAAGCCACAAAAAAAAAATGTGTATCACTTTCAACGGCATCCTAAAATACCGTATCTTTTGTTTTCTATTTTGAAGCAGTTTCAATAATTTAATCTACCTTTTTTATCACAATAACTTTCCCTCTTCATGTTGTCAGGTCTGTTGTTTGTAAGCAACATCCCAGCTGTCATCCTGCCACTTTTGGACTTCTCTAACCTAAAGCATAATTGCTCTGCAGAGAAAGGGCAAGAACTATTATGAAAAAAAAAAGCAACACAAATAATACAAGACTGGCGGCACTGCACCAGAGCAAAGGTAGATGCAGTGTGGTACCCTGTCTCTGACAGTGACGGCTATAAGAAACTTGCAGAAGAGCATGAGACAAACATACTAGGATACTTTCCAGAAGTCAAAGCCTCAGGGGACTACTTGAGCCATAGGCGATGGTTTTTTTCATACATGAATTTGTCTAATCTTATTTTAAGCTCCTTCTGGACTCCTGGCCCACCTTGCCGTGCTGTGAATCTGGTGCGGGGGCTTCGCATGAGTCCTTTCTGGCCGTGCCAGGCAAAGCTGCACCTCCCCTCGCCTGGAACCTGCCACTTCCACACCTCACCCTGGAGTTTTGCATGACAGCAAATAAATCGCTCCCTATTCCCCTTAGCCATCCGGTGTGACAGTCCTGTATGTCGTCCCTCCCAGGAGGGACAATTTGAATCTATTTAGCTGTTCCTCATACAGAAACTGTTGCATATTCCTGACCATTTTTGCTTCTGTCTCTACAGGTCCTGCAACTCTACAGCATCCTTTTTGAGATGGGGCAACCAGCCAGGAGTGAATGTTTGCTTCAAAAAATCAGTGCACTGCAGACATCAAAACTGGCACAGTAATGGCTTCTGCTTTGCTTTCTATTCCTTTCCTGATATTCTTAACATTTGCTTTACTTATTTGACCATGACTGAGCACTAACTTAATATTTTCACAGGTCCATCTATTCTAACTACAAGAACCTTTTTAGAGTGGTCATGCTTAGTTTGGAGTCCACTGTAGTGTGCGTGAAACAAGGACTGTATTTCCCCTATGCCATCACTTAGAATTCATCACCCTAGAGCTTCATCTGCCATTTTATTGCTCAGTCACTCAGTGCCAATCTCTGGTGTTTTCTGGGCTGTTTCTTTTCCCTGTTTTGAATGACACTGCAAAGAACGTTGTCACTTTATCTTCATCCCCTTTCCCAGATCATTCATAGATATATATACACATAAAAGATACACACACACACACACACACACACACCCTCCCTCCCTGCATGGGTCTCACTGTTGCAAGGACTGATAATTAATCCTTACCCTCTATTTCCTAGCTACAGTCTAGGAAAGGACCTTCCCTCTTATCCCTACACTCTTTTTAAATTTTTTTTTTTAAGACTTCAAGGAAAGACTCTGCCAAAAGCCTTTTGAAAAAACGAGACAACAACATCCACAGGCTCTCCCTTGTCCACAGGATCATCCACTCCTTAAAAAACTTTTGTGGCATTAGCTCCCCATACAAGAGCCATGCTGACTTTACACATTATGGCATATATGTTCATGTGTTTGTCCATGAGATTTTTTTTTAACCTGTTCTTTTTTATAGTGTCTATCACTTTGCTTTGTAAAGCTGTCAGACTGCCTGGTCTGTAGTTCTCTAGGTCCCTTCTGGAGCCAGGTCTCGCAGCAGGGGACATTTCACCCATGACCAGAAGTAAATTTTATGCACAGTAATGCACTTACCTTAAAAGCCAAAATGATACTTATGAAAAGAAGTATAATCACAACCAGACAGGTCGGGTTCACTGACATGATCTCTTCCTTGTAGGGAAAATTGGTGGGCTGCATAAGCAAAAAAAAGGAAAACACTGTAAGCTAATCTCAGGAGTCATTTAAGAGCCATTCAGTTAATGCACTCTGTAATTAATAGCTCACAAGACTTGTGATGTACTAAATCAAGGGGCCTTTGCACCAATAACCAGTTTCTGAAAGCCTGGCTGAAGCAGGCAGTACAGGGGCTGCAAAGACTCAGCCTGC
Source organism: Dromaius novaehollandiae (assembly GCF_036370855.1). Classification (NCBI taxonomy): domain Eukaryota; kingdom Metazoa; phylum Chordata; class Aves; order Casuariiformes; family Dromaiidae; genus Dromaius; species Dromaius novaehollandiae. Next base: position 145,279,049 of record NC_088099.1, read on the forward strand.
CCAGTGCTCACCAGAGGGCTGAGGGATCCGCTTTTTGCTTGGTATATGTTGTGGGGTTTTTTTCCTTTGTGCACATTCGTTTTGTGCCTCAGGTCCTTCTGTTATCTCATACATGAAATGGAAATGACAAAACTCTTCTTCCTTCTTAGAACAGGCTCCAGTGATTTACAATTGTGAAGCACTTCAGGATCACTGGCTGAAAAACAGCCTCTAACAACATTTTACTATATTCTTTATGGCTCAAAGAAAATCACACCATAGCTGTCCCTCTAAAATGAGTGTTCCAGATTGTTATGAAATATTGCAATGCACAACTTCCTGTCTCAGTTAGAATAAATTATAGTCCACAGATAGAGCTGTTCTCCACAAAAGATAAGTTCACTGCAACACTAGTTCATTACAGATGAATGCATCAGCCCCTTTTATACACAACTGCCTTTGTCTTTACAGGTCTAATTAATTAACCAGGTCTGCTCTGCATCCTTCTCTGGACAATTAACTAGAGGAAGCTAACTGCATTCTCAGCTATGATGGTGTAAATCCAGAGCAATTCCTGAATACCGCTTACACCAGAACTTTGCTCAGTGCATCAGGATATTCTCTTTTTTGACAGCTGTTAGTGAGAATCGTTCTTTAGCGCTTCCATGAGCTGTTATGAGTGGTTAACATCAACAGCTGCTGGAACCATTTGAAGCTAAATGTTACATAAGCACATTTTCCGCTTCTTGACAGCAATGTTTCTGTTCTCGTATTGAATTTCATGACTGAAATTTTTATCACTTTATCTTCTTTGTCAAAGTACAGTTTTGTAGGCACCTAGCTTGCTATAATTCATTGAGTTACTACTTGTTACTTAATGCAAAAAGGTTATTGCTAAACATAGTGGATGCAGTCACCCAGAGACCGAGAAAGCAAGGGCATATGTCAATGAAAGACGCACTGGAAAATAAACACAAACATTACATGTGCAAAATTCAAGAATTAATGCCACAGCTGACCCTGCTGCTTGCAGTAGTGAGGTCACATCTTTGACTAATATTTGATAGTAGGTCAGCGCTAAATGAAATTGTATTTGAACAGTTTTATTGTGACTGTCTCTGACTGTACTAACCAAACTAGTTTGTGAATGAAATAAAAACTCCTAGTGAGGCTTTGGCCCTGTTTCACTCGGGTTTTGGGGAACTCAAGGGAACCTGTCACCAGTTTAAGATGGGATGACCGACCTGCTGGTGCTCTGTCCAGAGCCTCACAGCCTCTTTCCAGACCCAGCTCAACGGGGATGTACATGGAGGCAAGAAGAGGGTGGGAAAATGACCAATACACTTTCTGCTGCCCTAAAGAGCAGGAGCACCTGCTGGGGCCATGGCTCCGAGGTGGCCAAGCCCGGTGCAGCACGCGCTGCTGAGTGGCTCCAGGGTCTCCCTTGCGCCCGCTGGGTTTCAGCTGCAAGGACAGTAACAGCCTTGGCAGCAACAAGCCACGCGAGACGCAAGGAGCAAGCACTGTGGTTTGCATCGTTCCAGCTCAGCTGGCTGCTTTTCTTTCCCAAAGAGATGTGCCCTGATGGGAAACCTCCACAGGGCTTCCCCAGTCCCCTGCGGTGGCGGGCCAGGTGCCCGCGCGGCAGCTGCCCCCACTGCCAGGGTGTGGGCAGCGCATGGCAAAGAGTGTGAAGACTCATGTCGTTCCCTCGTGGCGGCCTCCCATCTTGCCGTGTGAGAGGAGAAGCCTGCTGGGCTTTGATGAAGAGCACAGGCCCAGCGGGGCAACAGGGAAGAAGCTCCCCTTGTTTTCCAGCATGGCTGGTGGCTCCCTGGCACCGCGGCCTCAGTGTCCTGATGGCTGCTGGGGGAGGTTCACCACATGCCGACGGGCACCGTTCCTTGAGGCAGCCACCACGCTGCGAAAAACATGTTATACCATGCAGAAACATGTTATACAAGGAGTATGGTGAAGACCTGAATTAATGTTAGGAGGAGAAGTTACGGCCAGAGCAGGCAGCAAGGAGACAGGGGATGCTGGGGGTGCAGCCCTGGGGGCTTGGCGCGCTCCCATGGGCAGGCAGCGAGGTGACCTCGGCCCCTGGCATGACCGGAGCTGTCCCACCAGACGCATGGCACCCACCGCGCCCCGACAGGCTAAGGCATCATCCCACTTGTTGGTGATGCAGCTGGACATGCAGCACCTGATGCACCCCAACAGGCTAAGGCACCGTCCCACCCATCAGCAGGACACATCCCACCACAGGGAGCAGTTCGCGGCACCTGCTCTGGCTGGCTCCTTCTAAACAGCAGAAGTTTAACACCGCTTTGCCCTCCGTTTTAGTTAAAAGTAGGTATCAAAAATTGTTCAGACAGTTCATTCTTTAAAAACACCCATTGCCCTCTGCTGATGATGGCGTGACCTCAGGTATGGAGGCAGGTGTACGCAGTGGGAAGGGACAAATTTCACTCCCTGCTGCTGTGCTGGAGGTTTGCCCCCCGTGGTGAAATCAGGAGGTGAAATGCTGCTGGGGGAAAGGTCCCGGGCACAGAGCTCAGGACGAGCACGCGGCGAGGGCACCGGTGCTGCTGCTCCACGGACAAGCTCTGTGTCAAATGTTGTGCAAGATTTGATGAAGCTGAGACAGAAATCCAGCTGCATGGGGAAAATCAAGCCTGTCATTAGACATACACGAGTGATTTTGCAGCAGGACATTATGCAATTTTATACAAGAACAAGAAAGTAGTTGTAGCGGTGTGGGACCAGCATGCTAAAGTCATCATTAAAGTGTCATTCATCATATTGTCATGAATACTGAGAGTGCTACAGACATAATAATTAACCTGGTGAACTTTCAACTTAAAAGAATTACTGCTCACGCATAGCAAAGTTCTAGTATTCACTTAAAAAGAATCTAAAACTTACATGGAAAGGATATTTCTCGTACATTGTACAAATCCACAACAAAAATAAAAAACTCAAGCCTCTAGCTCCACGCCATTCTCTCAATTTGTTTGCATAACCTTTCATATTTTCCTTCTGCTTGGAACACAAAAATGCACTTTAAAACACAGCATGGATTCTCATTCAACAGTTATAATCCTCTGAGCATTAACATCTTACAGAACTTAAAGAAAACATTAACGTGTCTGTAGAATTTTTTAAGCTATGCTATGAATTTAATCATACTCCTATTATGGAATTATAAAATGACATTAAAAATATCAGAAAGGGTATTCCCTATTTAAGATATAGTTCATAGGAATAATTTATTTAAGTTAATTCTCTTTTACATTCTATAGAAATTGCCCCTAGAATTTAAAAGCAAGATTGATACAACCTTAACTGTTAGACTGCAGTACTCCAGTTAGTTGCATAGTAAAGCTATTTAATATACTTTGAAATTTTCTTTAAATGAACTGCAACAGTTCAGTACTTCAATAAAAACCAAGTTTGCATAAGTCAGTTGCAGCCTGTTCTGCACCTCTGGTTTAATTCCTTATGTATACTGTATCAAATGTAGAAGATTAAGTGTTTAATTTTAAGGTTTTAGAAAGCACATATATCAAAGACTTAGTGGGGATAAAGAATTGTGCTTTAGGTCAAACTACTTTAGACCCCTACTGCTCCAAGAAGCAAAGCAATTTTCATTTTATACATGCAGTATTTACTGTAAGGGAAGAGGTTTTTTGCCTTTATAGTGACAGTCATAATGTCCAGTATAACTTTTACAAAGTTTTATGACATATCATTGCCGTACAACAGTTCAAACGCTGGATTTGTAACAGCTACTTACTTTACATGACTCTTCATGTTGAGATGTTCTTGAAATTTATGGGTATTGTGACACACCTGTGTGCAATTAGATATTAGAAGGCAACAAAAAGTTTCCAAAGACACTTGCAGCTCTGAAAGAAGCAGTCAGCATAAGCTGACATTACAAAATAGCCTGTGGACATAATGTTCCGTATTTCAGAACTGCACCATTTTTAGCTAGGGCTCAGCTTACACTATTGATAGGTACTTTATTTATCACCCTGCTGAAAGTACATGGAGCATTCTACAGTAGCTTCCAACTCACCACTGTTAGACTTAAATCCGTACCAAAGTGAACAGACAAAATAATTCCAGATACTAGCATGGGGGAGTAGAAAAGGTAAAAACATGGTGTTTTGACCTTAGAGTGACCATTGGCATTGTAAGAAAATTAGGACTGAAGTTTTACTAATGTTCTTTTGTGACAGCCAAAAATACTCCATTACCAAATGCATACATTCGTCCAGATATTCAATAATGGATTTACAAAATGATTGGGATTTTTCATTTCCTTGATGGAGCTGTGCCCCCTAAAATATCACTCCCCAAATTCACAGCAATTTTAGATGAACAAACACTCTAAGAATGCCAGGAAGAAAGACAACCCAGTCCTGTCCTTTCCGCCTACCTTGGCGGGCCTCTGCAAAGGGGACGTGGGCAAGATGCCTCTAGGGCTTATTTATAAGGGATCGGGAGTGATCACTCCCAACTTGCATGACTAAGGTCTCACCTCTGGGGGACAAGGGTATTAATTACAGTCTTGTTATAAGCACAGTGCTTAATACTACAAACATATCTAGCACAAACACTATTAAAGGAGGGAAACAAATCTATGGTACAAAGCTTGTTCATCAATATATGGGTTCTAGCGCTGCATTGCTGGCATTGTTATTAACTGGAAAGGCTTGTTTTTAGTTTCCTCTTGTCCTGTATCTGAATATCTGATGCCAGCAGATGTGATCTTCACCTGTCCCTTTTGCTTCTACCCACTCAGAGTGTATTTGCTGTAGACCAAATGCAATGTCCTTTTGCTGACTGATGCAGACCTCACGAAGAAGCCTCCGAACAGATTCCTGCTGAGCTACTTGGGCTTGGGGCCACAGCTAAGACAAAAGAGGGGTAAACAGCTTCAAAGAAAGTTATATAAGATAATCAAGACTATTGTACATCAGCTGAAATTAACTGTACAAAATTCACCACAGATCTTTGTAGTTTTTGCCAACCACTAATCTCCAATGTGACCAGTGAAATAAAAACAGGTCCTTGTTTCTAACTGAACTTGACCTGGATTAGTTTTTAGCTACTCATTCTCATTATGTTTCTCCTCTAATTTAAAGAGCCTTTTAATACCTAGTTATTCTGCATACGAAAACTGTAATGACATCACCTCTCAGTCTCCTTTCTTGGTAAGCTAAGAAAGAAAAGTTGATTGTCTCTCATCATACAACAGTGTATAATTTTCACAGAGTTTTTGGAGGAACTTTTTTGCATATTCTCTGACTTTTCAACATTGTTCTTAACACCCAGACACCAGAAATAGACAGATGCAACTGATGACACCAACACAGAAGGAAAGTATTCTATTACTGTTCACTGCTCCTATTTTTTTATGTCCACAAATCCCATGAGCAGTTTTTGCAAACAGCAAAAAAAAGAATTGGAGACACCTGTTTTGTTACTCCTTAGATTGCCTCCAGAGTTACTGCATCCTAGGTACAGTTGCCATACAGTAAGATCATCTGTATTCCTCATTCTTAAAAGCATTTCTTTGTGTTAGAAATGCAACACACTGCTGAAATGGACTCAGGTCCCAGTCTGTCTCGCTCACTCCGAGTAATGGCTCTGTCCTTAGTGTTATTTACTTCTCCATCAGTCTCTGTGTCACCCACAGATTTTATTAGAAGTGATCTTGCTGGGAAGAGTCACAAGTACTCACTCTGGGCAATGCAGGGATAAAGTCTTTCCAAGAGTGATGTGGAACAGATAGATGAGGTTCCTGGCTGAACATCCCTCTGGAGAACTTGATTCGTCTACACAGTGAGCCTAGCAAAGCTCTCCTGAGGCTGAAGTGAGCCTTTGTGAACAGCCTCATGTGTACCAAGATTACTAATGGAAATCAGGAAGAACACGAAACCAAGTCTAAATTCCCAAAGACCTTCCTCCACCCATGAGAAAGACCCATTGGAAGATGCTTGCCTTGACCATGACCCTTTGCAGTCTATCAGCTAACCTGTTCTAATCCATTTATATATCCTTTATTGACCTAGTGCTTTATTGTTGCTCTGAATAACGTGCTGCAAAGTCAAACATCTTACAAAAGTCCATTATGCCAGTGCCGATCTTTACTGACTAACCTAGTAATCTTGTCAGTGAGAGAGAATGAGTTTGCCTGCAGAACTGATTTTCCATAAAACCATGCTGACAGTCATTAATCATATTCCTCTGTTCTAATCCTTTATCAATTGACTATCATCTCAGCACTTCTGTTACTCTGCTTGGTAGTGATGTCAGGCTAATCAACCTATAATCATCTTGGAATTTCCCATCGCTCTTTTGAGCACTGACAGTTCAGCTCATGAAGTCTTGTGGAATTTCATTACCAATCCAAAAAAAGATGTACATCAGTAAGACACAGATGTGTGCAACCAGGCATTTTAACACTCGAGAGTGCAAATTATCTGGACCCGCTCATTTAAAAATGATGTATTCAGAGCAAAAACTGTCTAAAACGTTCCTTGACTGTCAGTGAATGGAAAGTACTTCAACACCCCATGAAATATAAACATGCTATATTGCTTGTTTCCAAATGCAGATCAGACATAGCTAGTGAACACCTTTTCCTTTTTTGAATCAATAATTTCATTGCCTCTGCCCAGTAATGGCCTTTCCTTGGAATAGTTTTTTTTTTCTTTTTCACTTCTAATATCCTTACACTCACTAATAGCTTTTGTCCTTTCCAGCTATAGATTTTTCTGTGAGGTATTTAGATTTGTTAATTATTTTTTACCTCTTGTAACTTCTAATGAAGCTTTCATTAACTTCAGCTAGCCAGAAATAAAGCATCTCAACAGCATCACAAATTCTTAAGAGGAGACTAGGAAATATGCTCCTTTCTGCAAGTCAAACAGTAGGACCCATCTCTGTGCCTCAGCACACCACAGAAAAAGCTTCTGTGGACAGATGTGGACAGCAGACGGTGGCTACACTGGATAGGAGGCAAAAACATGTCCTTCTTGGAGTTATCAGTAACACATTGGAGTTACATTTAGACACGTAGGTCAAAGTAGCAACATGGCTCAAAAAGCATTTTTCTACACGATTTGAAATATATTCCAAGGTGTGCTCTTTATATTTCTGCTGTGGAAGAGTTGTAAATTACAGGGATGACAGTGATGTTTTAAAAAACTTTCTGAGAGAATCATCTCTTCCTTCCCCTCCTTTGTGCAAATCCCAGCTGTGGCACCAGACAATGGGTTTTCTGCAGAACAGCAGTGACTTTTCTGTGTGCAACTCCCAGCCTGTTCCTGTCCTCAGGTTGCTGCTTTCCCCCTCACATTCTTGCACAGTGACCAAGAAAGTGTTAAACCTGGTTACATTTAACCCTCTGGGAAGGGGGGTGAGTTAGCTCCAGAGCCCCAGTTCATCATGCAAGCATACAGTTTCTTGTGCTGCTCCAAGAGAGGGCTGGCACTGAGTCAAAAATGAGGGACTGCAGACAAAGGACAGACAGGAGTGCTCCTTCCAGTGGCAGTGCACTTAAAGCACTCACCAAGCTATGACCTTAATTTGCTGTTTTCCACCTGTATCTCTAGATATCTTTTGAATTATTCCTCTGCTTCTCTTCCAATGAAACATCCGCTGTGAACGCAAGAGGGTGTTAAATAAGGCGAAGGATAACACAGCCTCCTGATACACTCAGCTCCTGCTGGCCTGACACATTGCCACTTCCCACAGATCTGTGAGTGACTGCTTATCTGCCTACTGTTTCTCATTACCTGCTATTTATAATTCCCTAGTTTTCTATCGCCATAACAAAGTTCATAGCCAAGCTAATCTGAATTCAAGTTCTCAGAGCAGATTTGCAGAGAAAGTTGCAGCATTAGCTGCTCCCAGAGCTTTGTAACTCCATCCGAACCCACAGACCAAGGTCCTGTGATGAGAGGGAGGTCAATAAATTCTCGTCTTCACTGTAGGTGCTTGCAATCACATCATGTAAGCTCAAAGGATCATGACTATGGTTGTTAGTCCAAAGTAGATCATGACAAGAAGGGAGCCTGTAATTGTCCGTAAGAAAGAATCTGATAATATTTTCTAGCAAAACCAAACCTATCTTGAATCAAACTCCTGCCTAATGAAATCTGTGCTAAAGTCACCAAATTAATTCAAAGGAGCAACAAAACATCCTTGAAACAGCACCAAAATTAAGTCACTAATTGATCAACTCTATATCAACACAATAACTTTGAATCCAAAAGCAATCACTTACTGATCTGTGTCTTGAAATACAATTCTCATTCTAAATGAAATGGTGCTTAGAGCTTTCACAAGATTGCAAAATTCCAGAGCTCTGGACAAATATTGTAACCAGTTATTAATGCAACCTCACAAGGAGGCTGAATACAGACAAGCAAGCTCAGACTGAGAGGACTTTTCAAGGACTGCATAGGAAGTCAACAGTAAAGTGTTGGCTGGAAATAAAGGACAAACTGTGCATCTTTTCATTTTTCCCTAAAGCCTCAAAACACTTGTGAACATCAATTGATTTACCAGCTGGCGGAGGTAGTCCTGAATTGTGCTGGGATAGACAAGTATGCTGATGGCAACCAATGTGTTGAGAGCAAAGTCAAAGATCTGGTAACAGAAGAAAGGAATGATCCAAGCTGCATGTTGCTAAAAAAGAAATAAAATAAAACTCATCAGCCACAAGTTAAAAAAGGAGATATTACTTTCTGCACTAAAATCTAAAGAATATTTGACAGAATTCAGTGTTACATTTCATGAAACCATAACAGAAAATAACTGTTTAAATGAGCTAAAGGAAACATGACATTCAGCCAAAAGAGTTGGCCAGGCCAACTTGGCTGCTAAACTGCTACAATATGGACAGTGTATGTCCCGTGACTCGTTTAACTGTGACATGTAGAAACCACATAACACCGCCCTCACTTTCTTGGACATCAGCCTTTTTTTTTTTTTCTTTAATTAATGGGATTAGTATCAGTATGAACCTCAGGCTGGGAGGTGAATGGGAAAAAATTCCCTTAACTTTTATAGGAACAAGATTCAGTTCTCTGAAATCACAGCTTCCCCAGAGCTTACTCATATTTGAAACTGTTGACAGTAAACATAACTGGGCAGTCTTCCTGCCATCAGCATGGGACTGCGAGATACCACGGATTTAAACAATCAGTTCTCTCTCTTGTTTATTTCACTGTTTTCAACTACACAACAACTAAACAAGAAATCGTTAGGAAGTAGTTTTCTTAATTTTGTTTCTACAGTTATAAGTCGCTTGATTCATGCCTTTACTGACTATAATGAATTACCTTATATGCTCCATATGTAGCCATTGCACAGATCAGAATCATAAGGAGAGAAATTGCCGTAGCTATGCACATATCTGGAAGAAAAACAGATCAAAATGATTGCAGATAAATACAGAGCTCAGTTCTGTTATTTTGCCATCTGCCTAGTGCAGTGCATCTTGAAGAGCAAGATGGTCCAGTGAGGTGGAGATGGGGGCAAGCAGATCATTCAGCCTACACTGGATGAAACCTCTGGCTCCTGTGGGAAACCTCCCAAACAAAATGAGAAACAAAGAGCAGCATCTGATGAACACATCACACTGCACAAGCATCTGCAGCCTCTACCAGGCTGAGGAGATGCTGTGAATATTTTCATTTTTCTGAGGACTTTCAATAGTCAGGGGAAGACTTGACTAGAAGACTATTTTGCCTGTGATGATGACATATGTATCCACAAAGTGTCTGAACTGTAGTGAAAAGGTGACCGCAGCAGATAAATCTGAGCTTGCCAGACCCACATGAGGCTCAGCAGGAGCCAGTGGCCTGGCTATTATTACCCACCCCTTCCGGTACATCTACATCCTGCACCAAACTTTGCCTGCTGTGACACGGCTCCCAGTATCAGCACAACTCATGTGGGTCAGCAGGAACTACTGTCACATCTTCGACCACTGTTGTGGACATGTCTCTCAGTGTAAACAAATTCACAGCCTTAAAAGTGATGTCCCTATTGAACTAAATAGCTAAGTTCAAATTAACCTTAGCAAGACTGGGATCTTCTCATTATCACCACTCTTACTCTGTGACTAACCCAAAGGATGGCCAAGCTAAAATGGGTCTGGAAACAAACAAACAGAGAACAAACACCATAGCTTGTTTTTGCACTAATAGCTTCTGTGCACCATTGCTCACATATCTCTAAAATCTTCAGAAAAGCAGAAAGGAATTTTTAAAAGAAAAACTGGACAAGGCAGGAAGAGGTATCTTAGAGTAGAAATCCTGAAAACTTTAATTTCAACTGAGAATACTACAGAGTTATACTGTTTATTAATAATATAAATGCATGACTGTCCGGAAAGGTAAAGTAGTATAAGAAGCAAAATACTCTTTAAGGTTTTGATTGGAACAATTACAGGAGCCCTATCTTTTTCTTCTATGGCCACTGAGCTTTCAATTAACTTCTCAGTACATTTTAGGAGTTCCTATGAACTGCTGGAAGGAGATCCTGGGGGAAAAACGATGTTTGGCCTTTTCCTATAGACTTCCCTGGATACTATTACTGGCTATAGTCAGAATGCCAGAAGAAAGACTGTATTTCTGAGCCTGACGTTGCATTATTTGGGGATGCCACCAAACACTGCATCTACTTTTCAGAGGCTAAGACAGTGTACAAAGAGAAAAGAGGATGCAAGATATATGGGACATAATCTCTAGAATTCCCAGCTGGCCCGTGAGATGTCTGCTGCTTACAGCTCTGTTACCAGGTGCATTTAAACTACCTTCCCTGATGAAGCATCAGGTAGAATTGGGTCACACTGAAGTGCAAGACAGGTATTCAGACAGTTTACTACCCATCATTGCCTGGAGGCATGTAAGGTGCTAAAATGCCTCCATTTGATCACAGAGCTGCCATGCCATCTAAATATGAATTCTAGTACATGATGAGAAGCATCCCATAGCTAAGGGATGCCTCTTTGGTTGCAGCAAAATGTGGTTCTTTGTAGGTGCCCTCAAGCCTGCAGTGAACCTCAAAGGGCCTGGCTGTTAGCCACAGTGCATACACTTGAATCTTTGCATTATTATCAAAATAAATAATTTGTGCCACTGTCAAATCTCATCCAGGACAGAGGCACCCAGCACTCAGCCCTGAGTTTAGCTGCAGCCCAGCACTCAATGTTTCCTACCAGGTGGCTTTAAGCAGCTTATTTTGTGGATGCTGGGAACTGCCATATAAAGGCATCTAGGGTCCCTGCTTGTGATTCAGAAGGGGCTGACACCTCATTAGTGCATGCCAAATTGCTCTTTGGAGGAACCTCCTTCTCCTCTTTGATTGTATAGGGAATACTGATAGGCAGCTTAGGCATCTGAGTTATATTGCCATGACTAGTCTCTGGCTTTTTAGGTGCTGTAATAGCTGTGCTGTTTGCCTATTATAGGTAAGCTGAATTCTGTCCTCAAGAGAGAGAAGCACCTAAAAAACAAGCCTGTGCTAACAAAAGCTACCACAGTCTCCCCTCACTCCTATTTATGCTGTCAGTTACTCTGATTGCCCCATAGGCATCATGTGAAATCAAAATGATTTTGAATAGACCAGGTACAATCAAGATAATGAAAGAAAAGAATGGAAACAGCCACTAACCCAACAGAAGCTCCTGATAAAGATACTCTTGGATCAATTGTGTTATTTTAAGTCATCAGTTTGAAGGTACTGCTCATTTATTTATTCCATCCATTCTTAACCCCAGTCACCTATTCACTGTCTCCAAGGGGAAGCTGCTTTCATTGTCAGTGATGGCAGATGCAGCAGAGTTACAGGCCTTGCTTTGCTTATGATCACGGCAGTACTGGTTCGAAGCCAGAGCCTAGTAAATTGTTATAAACTTGACATTCAGGCTTTGATCTGACACACTCATGCTCCCAGTATTTTCTGCCTCTCTAGCTGTGCTCTGCCATGCCAGGTCCTGCTTGGCTCAAGCTGGTTCCTTCTCATTTAAGACTTCACTGGGTTTATTGAGCTGTGTTTGCTTAAATTAATGAGAATGAAATTAGATATGCAGCATACTAACTGAGAAGCTGACAGGGGTGTGTGCTTTTTTTTGTAGCAACTAGTCTTGCTGTACTTTCCACGGTATTCATGACTAGAAGAACTCTATTTGGACTAACACAGTATTTCCATACCCTGCTGTTTTTGATGGCTTTTTGAGTTTTTTGTTTTGTTCTAAAGAAACCAGTTGGATTTTTTTCCTCTTACATTTTGCAGTGAGATCATACCTTCTTGCCTGTGAGGACTCCTGCTTCCTACACCAGGGAGAAGGTGCTGCTGGTGTTGGGCAGAGCTCCTGCCATGTCACACTGACTTGCATGGAGCAGCTCAATACACCCAGGCAGCGCAAGCCTGGGAGCAGGACCTGACGGAGAGGTGGGAGAGCAAGGCTGAGAGCACCCCACCAGCAGTGCGAGCATCCCATCGAGGCCAACACAGGAGGCATCCCACCGCAGGAGTTCCCTACCGGCCCCTCTTGCAGATGCGTTTCCCTGCCTGCAAGAGCTGCCTTCCTCCCTGCGCCTCTCCCCGAGGAGGCTGGTGGTGGCTGCCGCGGCAGTGGGCAAGCAGCAAGCAGCAGCCAGGGGGCCAGTCCCCAAGCTGGGACCAGCACAGAGTGACAGAGACATCACATCTCCAGCTCATCGCCTTCCCCAGCCCTGGAGTTCATTGCTGGCTCGTAGCTCCTATGGCAGAGGCTAAAAAGCTCCTGATCAGCAGCCTACATTCTTCAGGCAGTTTTGACCCCTCCAGCCTTATTTACCCAGTAGCCTGGTTTCTTTCCAGCTAGCTAAGGATTATTTATTTGCTTGGTGTATCCTCCAAGCAACTGTGTGAGCTCTGTGCCTCTCCTCCTGGCGGCCGTGGGCCTAATGGCATTGGTGCCCCGGAGCAAGCCATGCGTCAGTGGCGTTTTCTCTCCAGGACAGGAGGGAGGCCAGTGGGAAGGAAAGAGCTTTCCTTACCTTTGAGCCTAGCTCATTTCCTCCAGAGCATGAGGCTAGACAGGAAGATGCAGCCCTGAACAGGCTAAGCTGGGCAGAGATTTCGTTTTTTCCTCCCCCCATGTCATGGGGCTTATGCTACATTGGAGATGCTGATGGAGGGGGGCAAAAAGGTACATGCCCTACAATTTGCCTTCATCCCCAACAGAAATCCAAGCCTGCTATCTGTAGGCTTCCTTATTTCTATTCGAATTAATCTTTTTAGGTCCCAGATGCATGTCACATTCTCCAAAGAGACCATCAATCAACGTACCCTGCCTTTCATTCCTCTGGGCTCTGCACAATCCCCTCATTCGTCTCGTTCACGTGTCCCTGGGCAGGGACACAGGCTGATTTTGGCCCCATTCACTAACGCTGGGATTGAAACTCCCATCAGTTTCTGCAGGGCACACAGAGAATTTCTGTCCTAGTTTTCATATGGTTTTTGAAGCATTACATACATCTGCGACACTGTGGAGGTAGTAAATAAAAACAAGCAGCACATCTGCTGGGCTGTTAAAATGTCAGGATCACAGTCTGCATATCTGGGCAAGCTGAGCAGGAGTCTCAGGTGAAACCCTCAGGAAAGTCAAGATGATTTATAGGGCTTTTCCATCTTCTGCACAGAGATTATTAAAATCTTTTAATAGCAGAGGTATTACACTGGGCAGCTAACACATTTCTAGTGTTTCCTAGTCCAGCTTCTAGTTCATAAACTCCCTCAGGCCCTAAGGAAATAGTAAAAATAAAAATGAGACTAACTGGACTCAGTGGAATATCCAGTAGAGTAGAAAGCCTAGAGTTTTCCTTGGTTCCCAGATGTGAGTCAGCCAAACCACACACACCGGTGTCCTCCCAGTACATCCATCTGCCACATGGCAAATCTTGGCAGGTTTTTTTTTTTTTTTTTTTGCCATTGTTCGCTTTCTAAAAGAGAAGGCATAAGCTATAATTTACAGCTGTTTGTAAGTGCTCAGGTAAATACTTCCTCTGCTTAGTAGAACAGTCATTGCAGACCCTATGGTAATGCCATAGGAACCATGCTAAATCCTGAAATTATGGATAAGAAGTCATTTGCAGAAGAACTGATGCTACATTGGCATTTTCAGACATTTTGCACCAGACTGGCTCTGCTTCTCTGCATGTGACAGGACCTTTTCCCACTGCAGTAACAGAAGTTTGAAAATACTCCATAAACCAGGCCTGTGCATACTTACAAATAAATATGAATATAAATATTAAGGGAATCCTGGTTTCTTGCAAGTCAAAGACAAATCTGTCATTAACTTCATGTGAGCCATAATTCCACTATCAGTTGATAAGTTTATTTTCAGCTGATATTTTCAAATGTTATGTTAAAGAGCCTATCTGGAAAGGGAGTAACAATTTAGCATGCAAAGTCTGTGTCTATTTTTTTTTGTTTGCTATTGGTAGAACAGTATTGAGAATAATGGCTACTAATCTTTCTGTCATTATTATTTGTCAGCACAAGTGCATATTGTTAACAACTTTGAGACCTGCATTGACATTGATGTATCCTGTAGTCTTAACTTACTGTATTTTGCGTACATGGTTTCATGTAAGAATGTCAGCACACGTAACGAACCTAGGAAACATTTCTTCAGAGAAAGACAAATAAAAACAGGACAAGAGAAGAACCTGTGAAAATCTGTCTGATGTTTTATCTCAAAAAGAAAATGCTTCCTTAGATTTGAACAAATGTGATCATACTGTAAAAAAACCCCAAAACTAATTCTCTCTTGCCAACTATTTCCAGTAGCTAGAAAAGCCAGTAGCCCGATTCAGCTGCCTTTACTCAGTAAGGCATTAAACCCGAGGGAGTCAAAGAATAAAAGGAGACATTAATTCAGATGTTCATTCGTAATTTAACTGCCTGGCAAATGTTCCCTTTACCAAATGGAAATGAGGTTGCTTGGCCCACAGGCCATCCTTTTACTGTCTTTCAGGGTTCACTTCAGAAGCCTCAATAAAAAATACAGAAAATACAATTTTCAAATGTAGATGGAAATCCCCAATGTACTTGATCTGACAGCTATAGCATTACAAAACAGAATTACTATTTTAAAGCCTTGGGCACTGGCAGGCCTCTGATGTCGGCTATATAAAACCACACTGACAGACAGTCATTACCAAGGTTAATCTCTGAGAATTAGGACAAGGCAGTCAGTTTTAATATGTCAGAAGCAGCTAGGAGCCCATCTGTATCTACTACGGTCCTTACTTTCTTAAACCCAGTTATATAAAAAGATTTTTACTCAGAAGTTGTAGTTGCTTTCAATCAAGACAAGTAAAGTAGCAATTGCCCCTATGCCCTCAAGTTATCCCTCAACTGATGTCCAGGAGCTCTGACACACCATGGTCATAATTATTTTTCTCATGTGTGGAGCTGTTCCTTCTCCTGCTGATATTTTTATGGACTTTAGTGGGAATAATGAAAGGACTTAAAACCTTTTGCTGTGGATGTGTGTCATTCTGAGCAGCAAGATATCGCTATAACTAGTATGAGACCTTATTTCAGATTATAGTGTTGATTGTATCAGTCTTACAAGCAAAACTGCAGATAAACAGGCATTTTTATCAAAATCACAGAGAGGAGAAAATTTTCTAGATACTACTCAAAAATTTAAAACAGACAAACAAGCAAACAAACCAAAGCACCATCAAATCATTTAAAACAGTCATGGAAGAAAGAAGTATTTTTCCTCACAAGAGATGGGAAGTTTCTGTTGGAGACACAGATGAGCCTAAATCACCCTTCCCTGAAACTGTACTGAAGCTTTGCTACATCCTTTGGCAAGCAAAGGAAGCAGCTCTGTATTATTGCTAACACATCTATGACTATACTGTTAATATTTATTCTTGCATCTGTTACAACAGGCTTGCACAAGTCATGCCATATGCACATGAGGGGTGCGTAAATATGCGCAATGGGAATGAACACTTTCAGACAATTATATAAATAGCAGCATGTATCTTTATGCATGTACAGGCACTAAAGGACACGCTGCATGGAGGTCCAGAGACTCCACATCACCCTGTATCCCGCAAAATCCCACTGGGAGGTTCCAGCATCACTTAAGGGATAACATCTCCATGTCAAGGAGATGTCAAGGCTCTGTCCTCACCTAGTCAGATAAGATTACTAATATAACAGACAAGGTTACTAATAGGCAACCTTTTTGAACTGTGCCATAAATATACCTTTCACAATAAAAATGTAACTATAAGACACCGAGCTGATGAAATAATTAAAGTATAATAATTACTGAAATTATAGAATAGCTACATAAATGCTGGAGAGCAATGAGTGCTAATAGTTAAATATTATGTACTTACTGGCATCATCCATAAATTCAAATTCGCCCCCTAACTCAGCAGTCGTTAAGTGGTACTGGTCAGGATCGGTCAGGGCGCTCAGCAGGATCAGCAATACCACCGAATTGATAACCTACAGAGAGGAAGAAGGAAAAGGGTCAGGGTATGGAAGTACACAGTGAAAACACTCTGGAAAAGATATGCCCACCGCAGGCTATGCTAACTATAGCAGAGGTTGTGTTTTGACTGCAAAATTGTAAGTATTTAACTGACACTTTAATTAGTTTGCATAAACAGGATATATTTCTTCCCCAAGTGGCAGGAGAATGAAACACAGCATAGGTTACCCCTTTTCCTTCAGACTCCCTCCCCACAACATCGGACAAGTTACCACTGCTCTTTCAGATTGTAAAACATGCTAAAACATCCATTTCAGTTTTTTCTGTTACAAAAACTGGTATCAACTAAAAAATAATCACTCCGAGATTATTATAAATGAGCACTGTAGTCAACGATTATTAGCATGGCAGAGCTGGAACTGATGACATGTCCTGTTAAATTGCTAGATGATCAGAGAGGAGCTGATTTGCTGGAAGAGACTGAATTTTAAGAGAGGCTGTGGGAGACAAGCTGATTCACATGAACCTCCTAAATCAGGAGGCCCAGGGAGACAGGAGTAGGTGGCAATATTAGCCCAATGTCACATGCACATTTTCCTATGTCACATGCCACAGACAGAAATTCACATACACTAAGACTTTGTATATGAGATGCAATAAGTAAGTGAACAAAAAGCAAGAAAATAATATAGAGTGAGAAAATTCGTAGAAACTAATTGCCAAGTATCAGACATTAGAGGAATGCAGAGGTAGCCAAGAGCTGTATTTTAAAACAGATCTGAACAAAATGCTCATATCACATTGAGGTGAGTAGGACTAATTGTAGAAAAAAAGATTGCTCAGTATGAAACAACAAAACCTGGCTAAAAGATTATTCTCCAGGACTGATCAACAGGAAAACTATTAAATAAAAGCTGATTATAGAGTATGCTGGGAAAGCTGGATTTTTATTGCTTCGGTTCTCATTTCAAAGTAATCCCAACCTGACCACAGGTTACTAACAGCAGCAAAAAGGGGTAAGAACACAGGCTATAATAAGACATTAACAGGCTATCTCGGGTAAGATACATGTTTTTTGATGGGTAAATTCCATCAAGTCCAGCCAATTTCAGCTCTGTTAGCAATGATCTTTGAAAAACAGTTGAGAATAGACCAGATTCACAAGACATGGAAAGGGCAAGCACAGTGTGGGCCTTTAAAAAGAAGAAAGGCCACGCAAAGAATTGCTTGCTAGATTGTGAGATTTAAGAATAAAGGAGCCCAAGAACAAATAATCAATCAGTCTCCTTGATGGCACTCAGAACTGGTATGGTCAGAAGCAACAACCAGCATGGATTTGTCAAGGACAAACCATGTTAAACCATCCTATCCTCCTTCTCTGACAGGCTAACGGGCCTTACAGACAGCAGAAAACTGGCAGATATCATTTCTTTCCATCTTAGTAGGGCTTTTGACATTATCCTTTATGAGATTCTCATACGTGAGCTAGGAAAATATCCCTGGGTTGAAAGTGCAGACAGGTGAGTGCTCAGCCAGGTAGGCAGTTGTAATGAAAGAAAAGTTCTGATGTTCTCCAGTATTGTAGAAATACTCAGTACTGTCACTTGTGACTTGTATCTTCATTTATTTTGCAGCCAATGCCAAGCTGTAAGCACTTTAGGAGACGCGATTAAAAAGATTTTGATAAACTATAGCAGAAGCCTGAGATAAATAGAGCATAATTCTGTAAGGACATGTGCAAAGCATTGCATTTGTGACAAACAACTGCAGACGTACAAGAGGAAAAATAACTGGATAGGTAACAGTTCTTCAAAAAGGGGGTCTGGGTATGACAGTGAATAGACTCTGACCGTGACTCAGTGCCATCTTGTTAGCTCCTCTCTGCTGCTGCGTCATGCTGGGCAGTACGGCAGGAACACGGGCGTTAGGCTTGCAGGGCACCCTTCCCTCTGCAGGACCACGGCGTCCCCTTCACAGGGCTTCAGGAACTTACCAAGAAAGACCCTGGGGAGGATCTGACCACAAGAACAGAGGTCATCGGGCTTCCAAAAAGCATGACTGGTGGAGAAAAAAACTGCAGTTGTTTAGTCCAGTGAAGATTAGATGGAGGGAGATGGAGAGATGATGGAGTCTTTCATATGCAGGAAGGCAAAGAAAAGAAGAAGGTAATAAACACTTCTCCAGATACACTGGGAGGTGAGCAAAATAAATTACAGCAAAGGGAGATTTAGGTTAGACAACTTGCAGAGCAATAAGAATAACCAGGCAGTAGAAAAGATTGTCTAGGGGTGTTAGGGAGTCTTCACCACTGCATTTTTTTATAGAACAGTTAGATAACTTTGTGTTGGGAATGCTGTAGCCATAGATGGTCTTGTCTTGGCATTGAAGATGGATCAGATGATCTTCAAGATCCAAACTTATATTCCATAAGTCCTCTCAATTTGTAACATTGTTTATAATTTTATACTGCAATCCAGTTATTGCTTTATACTCTTTTGTAGGAAGATAGAGGATAGATGCCAGAAATAAATGTTACTTAAGAGGAGTACTCAAAATAATCATGCAATCAGGAATTACAAATGTATATAATGTTGATATTTTAAAGGCATACAAGTTTAATCTTTTGTACAGATACAGAAAGATTCATAAAACACTGATCTAGGCACTCTACTTTCTCCACTTGGATATGTCCAGATTCAGATTATATGTTTGTCAGCACAGTCTTTGTGCCTCTCTCTAAAACACAGGATATGTTTGCTTGATCTAAACTTGATCTAAACCTCCTGCAGTCAACGGGAATCTCTCTAGTGCCGTTAGTGCATCACTTGTCTTTCTATCAGTTTTTTATCCTGAGCTCCTCATAATAGTCTCTGAGCACCTTCCAACTGTACTGTCAGCAGGGCAAATGAAAAACACCATGTATTTATTCTCTCAACTTCTTTCTGGTGTGCACAGTTGGATGTATTGTATTTGATTTTTGTTTTGAAAGTGATGCAACTATAGCATTTTGAATAATGCTTTAACAAAGAAATTTAGTATGTCTAAAAACTTACTGATGTAGCATCTTCCTAGGAGACATAATCAAGCAAAAGAGCATAAAGTGATTCCCTGCTGACATGTGCAGTTGGTATGAGGGTTGAAATCTCTGTTATAGGAAAAGCAAAGTAGATGTTGCTATTTTCTCAATAGAGCCACAATTTCCTTCAAGATATTTTATATTACTTCAATAACTAATAATGTAATGACTAATCAACATTATGCAATGTTTCAGGAAGAAACTAATCCCTATGCCTCCCCTATGAGACATGTTGTCCTCCTTTCACAGATGGAAAAATGGACATATGTTCAAGAGCATGCATTAGGTTGGTGTTCACCAGTGAGAATAAAATGCAAGATTTTCCACTCAACTCAGAACGGTGACCAGCTGGTCCTACTACTGCTTATGGCCATAGTGCTGCCCAAAGTGATAGGACAGGGCACTGCGGGCACCGACAGCCCCCACCGTCCCTGCTGCCCCCCAGGCTCCCCCACCCTGCCCTGGCCCAGGCCCCCATTTCAGCCCAGCCCAGGGCCCTCAGTCTCTACCCTGTGATGCCACAGCATTGCTGGCTCCAGCCCCGGCTCCTGGGTGGACTTCTCAGACGCACATTTTAGCGTGTCTCCAGGCCTGTCTCTGGCCCCATCCCCTTTGGCTGCTGGATGGCCCCTGGCCCTGGTCCAGCGCGTGCCGTGTTGGGGGCTATCGATGAACCCCATTGCCAGCCCCCGGCTCAGCCCCACGGCACGGTGCTCGTCGGTGCCAGCACAGCCTGCACAGGGCACCCCCCCCCATCCCGGCTCGTCCCCCTTGGGAGCAGCCCCGTTCCTGCTGCTCCCCTATGAGATTTTTCTAAGAGGACAAATTCAGCCCTTTTTTGGGAGGGTCCCTGAAAAGGAACAAGTGAAATGACGCTACCTTCTCAAAGCCTTGCTCTCTTTGGCTCTGTTTGTGGACTACTTAGCACAAATGTGACTGAGAACAAAAATGCGAAATGGTATTACAGCAAAGCACTGCGTTCTGCACAAAAACAAACAGGGGAGTGAAGCTGTTACGGATAATGGTGTGAAACAGGGTGACTGATCTCGGGCTGAAGAAATAGCTCTTGAGAGGCACCAAGAGTGTCCTAACAGGAGACTGCACATGGGAGACAGTTCTCACACAGACTCCTAAAAGTGCCCAACTGTCCTGTTGCCTAATACAGGAAGAAAAAAATCTTGCTGCTCTGGCAAACAGATGAAATACATACACCTTCTTGTCAATGTAGGGCAGGAAAAGAACACAATGCTTTTGCACAGAGCCCAAAATGTTTAATGAAAAGAGAAAAATGGATTTTTCCCACTATGTACAACAGGAAATATTCTGGAAGAGACAGCTGGTCCAAATATTGAAGCATTACTTGGATTTCCTATTTTGGTCTTATCAAACATGATTTTAAATTTGACTACAAGATATTTTAAATAGCACCAACCACATGTGAGAATGAGAAGAGAAAGGTTGCCTGTGCTGAGAGCAGGACTGGTACCACCAGCCACTCTTACTGCTTTCACTTCTGCAGCAATACAGACCTAGAGCTCGGCAGCTATGTCTGACCCCAGGGAGCTCTGCTAGTGTTTTGAAGGCAGCATCCAGAGTTTATAAACTATATAATGCACTGAAATTTCAGACCTCTGCCACCGCAGAGTTAATTGTCTTCTTTGCCGTATCATTTGCTTCAGCGATCAGCAGTAAACTATGGGGACCCGCAGAGATAAAACATAGGAGAAAGATGATGTCAGGAACCTGTGTATCAACGGGTGATGCGAAAATGAAAAACACAGTATCATTTCAGACTCTTCACAGAACTGCATGGTATTTATCCCCTCTTATCTGACATTAAACTAGTTCCAGTAGCTCCTAAGAACATATCATTAATACAGATCTTTTTCTGTTTCCTAACTCAAAATAAAAGGGGGAAACATTCAAGCCAGTGACTTAGATATAAGTATATAAATACTAAAAGAATTGTCAGGAATTATGTTAGCTAAATTTCTTGCCAGTTCTGTCTAGCTTACAGGCAAGAGTTGAAATAAAATGGCTCTGATAAAGCAGTTTATAAGAGGAAATATTAAACACACTTTAATTTGACATGTTGCATTAAAAACACACCAATGTTTCTATTAAACACCACAGGGTCTGGTGCGCAAATATTCTATTACAGTTCTCTCAACAGTTTCCAATGTGGTGAAGAGAGGTCCTTATATTTATAGGAAAAACTAAGAAAGAACTAGTTTTATTTGTACTGAGAATTCAATTTGTCCCTGGATCCATGTATGCAACATTCTGTACATTGTCTCTTTGGTGAAAAGATTTATGCACACTTTTAATTCTGTGGCTGCTTTCAGCCTCACTGAACTCACGAGAGATCAGCAGAAGCTCCTTCCTTAAACCTCTGCTGCGGGGGAGCACCACCCCGTGCCTGTGTTCCCGGCCAGCTGGGTCCTCGACAGCTCCAGAGAGCTGTTCCGAGTTACTTGGTTTAATGACAACAACACCCCAGTAATCTGTAGATGGAAAACCATTTGTTTAGATGAGGGAAGAAAAACAGAAAACTCGAAAAGGAAACTTTGCTGCTATGACATAGAAAATAATGAAAAGTTAGATTTAATGAAAACAGTCATTCTGGATTAACATCCTCAATTTTCTGTAATCCGTATTAGTGAATTAAAATTGATCGATGTAGGGGGCTAATTACCATAAACATCACCATAGTTGAGTCTATAGTCCTCTACCTGACACAGTATTACTCACCAGATGCAGGAGGAGATGGCGTTTATGAACAAAAATGGTTGTGACTGAGCAGTGAGTAAGAGCAGATTTCTGCAAGGATTTCGAAGGGTGGACCATCTCTGGGATTGCTAATGAAAACACCTAAACCTTGGCTATGTTTTGAATTGGCAAATACAATTACAGCAGACAGTAAAAATCCACAATACTGGAGGATTTAGTTTGTTACCTCTACAGAGATATCACTGAAGGAAACCACTTATTACATTATTTTTGCTAGCAAGATATCCTAAATGTTTTTAATAAAACTGAAGAAAGTCTCAAGCAAAACCTCATATATTCTGTCCCTTCCAAAAAATCTCTTAGTAATTTCATGGCTGTAAGTATCCATCTGCTACAGAAGCAAAACCCCACTCCTAAATTTTTTTGCGCCTTGAACCTAAGTTAAGTATTCTACACTACTGTTTAGTATAGTAAGTATCTTATACTACTGTAACTATTTTATACTACTTGGATATTTGAAGTCAGTATTACTATTAAAAAAAGTGAGAATTTATGGAATATGTATAGTTAAAGTAATCTGAACATCCTTAACTCTGCTCCATTTATCTTTTGCTTCCCATTTGGCATGTTCTTTGCATTTTCTTGCAGGGAAATGTTTAACATAGAAGACATTAATAAAAACAAGAACACTTTTTTCCATTAAGAGGACACACAATCCTGCAGCACAAAACAACCTTTTCACATTCAGGTTTTAACTGAACAGTCAGGGAAAGCATATATGTTTTTAATTCTAATTGAAAAGAAAACAAGGATGCAATTTTAGGAATAACATTTTGACAGCTGTCTGACCACTGTGGATAGGAGGCAAATGGTGTGAGAAGGAACAAGCTGTCTCCTATCTGCCCAGGTTTCTTTATAGATCTTATGACAACAATTCATCATCTGCCTCAGAGCGCATAGGATCTAGGAGCTGTATGTGAGGATCTAGGAGCTGTATGTGAGCACACGTCCTTTAGTGGTTTGAACTCCTAAGGAAAGAAGGAGCAGGAGAATTCTGGCTGTCAGAGAAGATCCTTCTTGCTTCATTTCTCCGCTATGGAAGCCTTCTGCCTCACGCTACTTAAAATGTATCTACTCTCTAACGCAGGGGGTAGGGACAAGCTACAGATATGTTAGTGATACACAAAAAAAAATGAATGGTACAAGGACGAAAGCCCAGCCACATTTAGTTACCTTTTTCCCCAATGAAAGCATAACACTCTGAAGGGAAGCAGAAACATGGCCATGTGAAGACAGGTTGAAAGGAAATCCTTCATGCCATTTACTAGTGGAGTTCATTATCAGACATTATTACTGAAGCCAAAAGGTTGGAAGAATACAGAAAAGGATTAGATGTTTATTCAGAAAATGTATGTGTTTAGCTATATTACAAATCATCTTAAAAAAACAAAATGTAAGCCCTAATGCTTCAAGCTATTGACCAACCTTAAAAAATAATAGGGGAATAAAAGAAAATGCTTTCCCTGCACAAATCATTCTTTCTTACTACCCTGTGTGGCTTCTTAAAGCATATGTTGCTGGCTGCTATCTGAAATACTGCACTGCAATAGAGAGAACATTAGTCAGATCAGAAGTAGCAATTAAGTTTTTATGTTCTTTAATCTGGAGAAGATGGTTGAGTCTGGAATTCTGTGGCTTATTTTTTTGATATTACTCATGAGAAGTTAAAGAATGGTCCAGGCAGGCTCAGACTAGCATATTATAGAGAGCATATTTTAGAGAGCTGCATAAAATATTTTAATCAGACTTTATATGTAATATCAACTTGGATTATTATAATGACACTAAGGCATTGAACTTTAAAGTCTATGCTGATTAAATTGATATAGGAAGTCCAGCACAATTTATCAGCACTCTTCTATACAAATGACTCAACTAATGCCTACTGCCAGCCTTCTAGCAGTCCTAAAGCCCAAACCACAAGAGGCCTGTCACTAATGAAATATGGTAATGACTAAATTTGTAAAGGAAAAATTAGATGGAGAGACTGTGCAGGATGCACACTAGAGATTTCTGCCTCCCTAGAGATACAGTTTAATTTGTTATATAGTTAAACTTAGTCCTTTCATGGTTTAAGGAAATAGGATATTTGTATGTAAATTTATTGGTGGAGTCTTTGTTATTTTTACTTCCCGAAAGTTAAACCTGTCTGAGCAAGGTCCTGAAAATGACTGCTGAGATCTTCTGCTCGGACTAGGGGAAATATAACCATATTCCCATGTTCATGTTGCAACACTGACAGACTCACTCACAGTTTTTACCAAAGCACATCCTGGTTCAGGATGCTGCGGAGAGCTAGCAAAGAACTGGTGAGTATTAAAATCTATTTAGAAAAAGAGTTGTTGAAACCATCAGTTGGGATTTGTTTGGTTTCTGCATTTGTTCTTTACTTCCAAAAATGGATGGTTGAGTCTTGCAGGTGACTCGGGAAGACTGAGGGCAGAGCTGTCAAAATGTTGTCATTGGTGTGAGTTATGGCAGCTCCCAGGGGTCTGAACCTGAATTTGGACTTGTGACAGAGAACGGCCCAGCCCGCACAGCTGTAACTGGGCAGCTGAGGGTGCAGACAGGATTGCCAGAGGCAGCTGGCCCTGGCTAGCAGCTCACATGCCCCAGCCATGTCTCTGGAGCGGCCCATGCTCAGGCTGACCTGCAGCCTCCTTGGACAGGCATTGCTGCCCTGCGGACAGAAGTGTGCCCAAACTTTTGACACCAAGCTGCATTCTCTTAATTAGAAAAAACACCAAAGCTTTGATCAATTACTCTTATGTAATCACCATAAGCAATACCCATGGAAACCATGCAAGGGTTCAGGCCTGTCGGTAGCAAACACATCACATCACTTTGCAGCCCAGCACAGCAAATCAGTTACATAAGGAAGAAGGGAGCATGCCACAATGAATGGTACAGTTGACTAGAGCCAGATAATTCCTAAAAGAGTAAACAGCGTGGGTGCATTTACCCGACCTGTCTGGGCACAGCTGTTCCACAGCTGGAAAATGCACCTTGGCAAGGTGAAAATCTCCCACAAATCTGTACTTCTGACAAAAGCATTTGTCTCGTCCCTTTTAAGTAGCTTAATATATCTCCTGGCTGAACAAGACTTTCTTCAGCATAAGCCAGAAAAGAAGTGAAAAACAGCTACAGCACTTTAAAAAGCTCTTCGAAGCCAGAGGACTAAAATCACTGTAGTCAGAGCTGACTGCAGACATACGAAAGAGGGCAAACCCAGAGGGGGTCCAGGAACAGTGCACTAGGCTCAAGCCCAAATCATTTCTTCATTGATGCCTTGCTGGCAGATTCAATACATCTGATCGACCAGGAGCACTTTCTTGCTCCCTCAGCAGTGAGCTTGATTTTTCTTTATTCTAGAATTTCTTTTTTTTATCCTGCTGTTTGGAGATTTTGGGGCTATAACCTCATATTCATCTGCAGAACAACACAGAAACTTGCCTACCCACTTTCAAGCCTCAATAACTTTAAACTTTCATAGTTTTACAGTCAAAAGATAACTCTAACAATAAAATAGAGAAAAAGAAAGCAATAGAGGAAATTAATCACTGGCTATTTTGCAATATCCGTTCCATATGTCCAGGAATACATAAGACTAATTCCATTTTCACTGACGTCAGCCTAATCAACGATCAGTTTACGAAGCTTAATACATCTACCTCTGGCTCACTAGGAGATAACATATTAACCTTCAACAGAACTTCTAAACACATTTTACTTGATTAATGTAATACATCCCCTCCTTTTCATAAATATATTCATGGTGTTTGTATGACATCTTATAAAAAACAAGTATAAATACAGTGTATTGTACTCTTAGTGTGTTTATTTTCTTTAACAAGCATTTATGTAAACTTTGCTCCTCTTACAACCAACCATCTGTTTTCTCACAGGCAGGAGACAACTGTTCCCTATAATCCCAGTGAATTTATTACCTCAAATGAAGGGCTTACTTAAAAAAGGGGTATATTTTAAAAAAAGTTTTCATTTTCTGAATTGATAACTATATTAACTGGAAGAGAAAACAGTGTGTCATTATCCTGGACAGCTGATGCAGATTATCAGCTATAGTTGCATGATTCATATACTGTGTGAAAAATCTTGGTGTGGTATTTGGGGATATAAGAAAACTTGGATACGCACAGTGGTAAGTGCTTAAAGAAGTTTACAGAAATCCTCATGTTGTGTTACAGGCTAAGAAACAGTTTGGTAAAATCATGCTCCAAAAGACACTTACAGAAAATTTTAGCTCTCCAATGCCTTAAAAAAGCTTTTAAAATAAAAACATAGATACACTGATACATGACAAAATCTGGTAAGAGTGACAAAATGCTGTTTCTGCTCTTTTGTGCAATACAGTAAACACACAAACCTGGATATTTTCACTGAGAAAAGAAAACACAGGTAACTTGGGATACTATATGGACCCATGAATCCATCCTTTTTCCAAATAATCTTCCTGGCCTGTTGACAGTTTGAATCTGTCAGCCACAGGTGAAGGAGTAGGATCCTTGCAAGCAGCCTTATTGTTCCTACGCTTTTAATTTCTCCCAGATGGTACTTTATTTTGTAATTTAACTGAAAAGGCCCTCAAGTATGAACTGGAGTGAGGAAGAAAGGAAATGGAATAAGGTCCTACATTACAAACACTAACGTGGGTTTGTGCATAGGAGTGTTACGTAAGGAGTTCTCCTTCATGAAGCAGACAATTAACTATTACCTTATTTAAAACTGTTTTTCTATGTAAGTTACAGAATGTAGTTCTTTAGAAGGTCCTCCAGAGTAGGTATATTTTGTTCATGCTAATGATCAGAGCTGGTCTCTATTCCTTGCTGTATCACGTCTAAAATGTATACATATATTTTCAGTTTCTTATGAAAATGCCGCACGTCTTGATTAGGTATTTAAGTGCAGGATCATTCATGTATTTCCCACTTGTCCTGAAGATAATGAAATGGATGTATCCACTCTAAGAATAAATACTCTGAATCTCCTCTGATACCAGTCTCGGCTGGATATTCAACATGCAATCAATCATACAGGGAGGCCTTTGAAAGCAGTATTCTTCTTTTTCTTTATCCATAATAAATTCCAGTTTTCCTTCCCACTTTCCTCAGGAGCAGGCCTGTACAGAAAGCAGGAACTCTCCCGGAATTACTGGGAAATATTACTGCTTTTTTCAAGATCTCAGCTTTCATTTTATGAAAGGAAGCACAAACAACAAAGAAATTATGGATCATTTTATAGACACAGAACTTGGGATATAAATTTTTATTCACTGCAGCCATCTCCACAACAAGAATCAGGAAGCTCAAGTCGTTTCAGATCAGATCATGATCCCTTGCCCTGCCAGCGCAGAAACATCACCAGCTGCTGACACTACATCTCCTACCAAGGGAGGGGAATTGCTCATCTCACTGGCACCACCCAGCTCTGTCCTCTCAAATGCACGGCTCAGGTCTGGGCCAGTGACCTGGCAAACCCACAGCTAGCCCCGGTCTGCAAAATCCCTTTCAGCAGCGGCCTCAGGGTGGGACTAGTGGTGGAGCTGGTGCAGGCGGTGGTGCCTGCGGGAGTAACCCGCCACAGCACCCAGCTGTGTCACACTGCCCAACATGGGCAGTCGCATCCCTGGCTGATATGAAGGGACAGAGCCTTGAGGGGGCTGGCTGAAGCACTATGACCATTCATATCTAGGAAAAAAAAAAAAAGATTTTTAAATCTCTATTCTAAACCAATTTCATTTCATATAAAAACAAAGAAATCTGGATTTTTAAATAAAACAGGCCTCAAACCTGTATTCATGCAGACTCCTGCAGCCCCACACTGGGATGCATCTGCAATGACAAAGCTTCCAATTGCCTCACATGTTGAGCTTTCCAATGGTGTACTTTCCCCTTTCCACTATTTCAGTTCTTTTTTCCAGTTTTCAAAATCTCCTCATTCTCACAGGTTTGAAAATAAGTGATAAATTAACATTTTCATCTTAAAATTTCTTTTTACTCATTCTCCCTGAGAGGGCCTCTTAGAAGGCCCCATGCTTACAACTCTTCATGAGTGTGAGCAGTTCTATTAAACTGAGCAGGAGTAGCAGGCATTAGCTGTGTTAGGATTGCAGGAGTGGGGCTAGAGGAGCTTGTAAGGACCTCCAGCATAAGTATATTTTATTTACGTGAGCAGTCAGTGTGGACCTCTGCTCCTTGCCACATAAACCAGCATTTTCAGTTCTCTATAAAACTACCATAGGTATCTCTTAACTGGTATTTAAGCACATTGCCATGCATGCTGTTTTGCACCTGTGCTTGAAAAAGATAAGAAAGTAAGTGTGGCCCAGTCCCAAAATGCTTACCTTCTTTCTCCTTTTGACATCAAGTGAAGCACACTCTACTGATCTCAGCAGGGTGTTCAACTTGAAAATCAATTGTACAGTGTGACCTTAGTAAGCAATATTTTTCTTTTGCTTTACAATATCAAAAGGCTACTATCAGTACATTTTTGCTCCATTAGGATTCGGTCATGTTATTAAAAAACAAGTGGGATCTAGACATAAATTATACCAGTTTTCATAGCAATATCTTGAGTAAAACCCAGAACTGAAACGTCAACACTAGCATTTTATTGAACTTTCCCTAAATAGCAGCTCAAATGCTGAATCCATCCTGGCGAAAAACTTAAGCTTGCTCTATTTACGTCCTTACCACGTGTCCTTCACAGGGTACCTGAACACCTTGATAACTCTCAGCTATAAAAGGCTCTTATTCTTCCATTAGTTTTTATTCCAGTCCCTCTTTCCCTGGGCCCCAGGGAGCACGAAGGTGTCTTGAGCTGCAGGACAGCTCTGGTGGTGCCGGGCAGCTCCCGGGTCCCGGGGGGGGGGGGGGGGGGGGGCCCTGAGAGGGGACACTCTACCAGTCCCCCTGCCCCAGGCACCGCTGCAGCAATGCAGTTGGCAGAAGGCACTTTGGCACACATTCACTCAAAAATTAAAGCTTCTTCTTGATGTTTTTGTCCTGAACCATGGCTTTCAAGTTTTATCTTTTCCCTCCACCGAGGTGAATGGAAAATAATTCCTGTTGTCCTGGATGGGCCAGTGGAGCCTTGGTGTGTGCATAAACCCCCACTGCAGTGTGTCGAGGCAATGGAAAATCCCTCAGTAACGCCGTCAGCACCCCTGCCATTGTTCCTGCTTTGTTTTTTAAAAAAAGAAAGTGAAATCCAGTTACTCAGGAAGATGACATGCTGTGCTTATAAATGCTGTTAAAGAGCTTACCGAAGAGGGTATTATTTCTGACCCACCAACGCTAACTGGATCACTCAGAACTTAAAAAGACGTCAGCTTTTGCTTGCACTCCAGTTCCAGGAAGATTTCAGAACCAAAGTTGGTTCATTTCAGGGGTGCCACTGCCTTGAACAGCACACCGAAACAAGTGTCAAAAAGAAAAGGAAGTAACTGGAAGCAATTTTCTCATTTTCCTTCTTTTATTTTCAAAGTATGACACTTGCAAGAGTTTTGTGCCCAGAATAAATGTTCCTGTGTTATTACTTGTGACCTCTGATTTCATGTTTGATACTATATAGAGAAGCGTGAAGTCCAGGCCAATGTGAGAAAAAGCTAAAATAACCAACTGAATTGAGCTGATCACCCGGTTTTTGGAATGAATATTACCCCTCAGCCAGCCACTTTTTACTGCCATTACTGCCATTTTTACCTTTGACACACTATTCAACATTGTGACACCCCCTCTTAAGTTTTCCTCCCCAAGACAGCAAATCAGCTCCTGAAGTGGAGGCTGTTTTGCAGTCATATTTGATCTTGTTTTCAGGAATTGCCATCTTACTGATACTGGGCTGCCCCATTCTTTCTTTAGAAGTTACATTTGGCACTAAAGTACCTCAGTGCTGTGTGATAGTATATATATTATATACACAATACTGGAATACTAAACAACGCTGTATTGCATTGTATTATTTTAGATGCAGTGCCTATGGCTCCACCAGGAAGAAACCAGTGAAACACCATAGTTATGGAAACATGAGCATTCTGAGAGCCATTACGTTCTAAAACAGGGCAAAGTTAAATATTTATTTCCTAGCTATTGATACATCATGAGACTACCGTTAAGTGTGCATGGCTGCTGGGTGTGTGCGCTAGAAATGCAGCATTCCTTCCTCGCACCTACGGGGCAAAGTGCTCTGATAGTGCAGCCACCTGCACTCAGCTCTCCACTCTCTCTGCTATTTGTAGAGTCACAAACCTCCAATTAAAGCTAAAGAGCTAAAACATTATCCCAGAGAAACAGACCATTTTTCCACAGTTACTCTGACATGACATTCTGCCTCCAGAAATTATCCTAGCTCAAAACCAGTTCAACATGTGAAAATGTTATTTCGAAAGCCTGGCAAAACTTACAAGCTACCATTTTTATTCCTTGAGAAGCCTATTCAACTGAATCATGCTATTAACAGTCCCAGAATTAATAAAACTTATACTTCACAGGTAGTGATATATGAAAAAATTACAAGAAAACTATTAATTCCCTAGAGGGATTTTTTCTTCAAGTCATTTCCTGTAAAGCATAATGGCAAACAGTGTACAGAATACCTATTTGTGTGTTGAAAAAAATCAAAATTTTTTTGTTTGAACTTTATTTGAGATAATATCCATAGCTCACTTGTGGTTTCGAGTAACACAACCACTTAAAATGCATGCAAAGAAAAAGATTACCACCAAAACAGCATCTATTTTTACACATACCTCTCCTCAATAGCATATGGTATCAGGTCATAACTGATCTTCTGAGATAAATCCACATTTTGATATATGATTTCATATATGCTTCTGTGAACCAGGGCCTTTCAACTAGGGTTGCTATTGAACCAAGGAGCTACCCCTATTTACTTAATACTTTAAATCTTTTTAAAGCTAACAAAAAGGTTTAGGATTTATTATCAGCATGCATCTACAGTTCTATTATTAATAGTCTCCAACCTTAAAATCAAAAGGTTTGCAATATAGGGAGAGCAGAAAGAAACTGGTACCATGACATGTTATGAGTTATTGTCAGTTTGAAGTCATTCAGAAATCTGCCTTGAAAAAGGTTATGAAAAGAAAAAAGAAACAAAGTAGGAAGATGTGTAAATTAGGAAATACCTGCTAGTTAGAAAAGAAAATTTTAAATCAGACTTTGCAGAAAAATACTACGTCAAATTGGGTCAGTAATATTTAAACATTGGCAATACAATAGGTAACTAAGTCTAACATACAGCCAGGCTTTTCTTTGTATCCAAGGCTAGTTGATGCACTTAATTTCCTCTTCCTCAGATATCTTTGAGGTCCATTAAAAAGCTAAAATATCTGTATCCCTGTCTTTGTTGAGCCAATATGAAGAGGTTTCATTCAACTGAAGACAGAATGAAATAAATAAGCATCCTGGAAGAAATGTTCAAAAGCTTTTAGGTCATCATATTAAAACTTATTGAAACTCCATTGTAGCTAGACAAAGACGGATGTCTTTTTCAACACTGTAAGGATCCCAGATACCATGGGCTGCAGATATTTCATTTAACTATACTGTATTAAATGAAGAACAATAAATAGCTCAACCGATGCACCATTTTCTCAGTGGTGAAACACATATTTTATAGGACATAGATCATTTTATATGATTTCTAGGACATTAATGTCAACCTAGCCTTTTAATTACACTGATTGAATTTATTTAACAAGATGTCCTACGATGGAGGACAGCCCTGCAATTTTCACTTGCTTCTGAAGCGAGTTTCAGTAGGTAGCAAATAAGCCTGCTTGGGTCTAATCTGCTTCCGTCTGTGATCATTTGAAAAATGATGCTTGGCAGAAAGCTCTGCATGGCCTTGGCATCAGATGGAGACTTATTTCTCATACCAAGGGATGCTGAAGACTAAACAGGTTGAGAAGTGCATCTACATAATCTAAAGTGACAAACCAGTCCTTTTTATTGTTGTGACACATGTTTGCAAACCCTGCAACTATGGCAGAGCAGGCTTTGGGAAAGCCGCTTTCCCTGCATTGCTCCCCAAGGGATTGAGGAAAGATTGACAGAGACCGAAGGGGAACTGAGCGCTTGATGCACCTCCTCCTGCAGGAGCCTTTGCCCTGACTGAACAACTGGGTGTCGAATGGCCTCTGGGACAGAGGATAACCATGAAACTCGTGCCTTGAGGGCCAATTCCTCACTCACTTCCTATATGCCCGATGGAGGAAAAGGCGGCTTTCTAGTACCTGACAGCAGTTGCCTAAAATGTTTCAGATCTCCATCAGGTGGGCCAGAATACCAGGACAAACAATTATCTGACAAATAAGGAACAGCAGTGATATAAGAACCTCTGAGTTCTTCACAAGGTGGCAAGCAGAGATGACAAAATAAGATTTCCGTGCAGTGCGGTCAGGGCAACCCTGATGTAGCTAACGCGCTTGCAGGATCTCAGTACTGCAGTTGACATCGACCTGAGAAACGATGCTTCAAAGTTTGGGGGAGCTATGAAAACACCCACGCCGGGGGTCTTCACCTGCCACGCTTCCCCTGCAAACCGAGCCTTTCTCTTGAGACCCTCACGACCCTGCGTGCTCCCTGCAGCTCCTGCCCCGCCCCCCCCCCCCCCCCCCCCCCGGCCCTTCAATACCTGCGGCCGCTTTTCCACATCATACACATGCTTTATTTCCCAATGTAGGCAACCTCCGCGCCTGCCTAGCCAGGAATGAAGCGCCGTAGCCCAGAATTACGCAGCTAAAGAGAATTATCGCCGGAAATGCCTAGGCTGCAGAAGCAGCCCCAGCGGCTGCTGTGAGCATCGCCCCAGCAGCGGAGGCTGCTGCCGGCAGCCGCGCTCCGAGGCGCGGAGCAGCCGCCGGCAGAGGCGGGGGGCGGGCGCGCCGCGGCCGCTTACCAGGTACCAGACGCCGAGGAGGATGGTGCCGGTGCGGACATGGCAGCAGAGGCAGCAGCTGTTGGAGTAGAAGCGCGCCCAGGGCGAGCTCAGCATCTCCGCGGCTCCGCTCCGCGCCGCTCCGCGCCTCTGGCCGCGCCGCGCCGCGGGGCGGGACCGGGGCCGGGGCCGGGGCCGGGGCCGGGGCCGCCCCTGCGGCGGGCGGGACCGCGGCGGCGGTGGGAAATCAAGTCGCTGCCGATTCCCGCGGCGGGAGGCGCACCGCCTCGGAGCAGGCTGCTGCCGAGAAATTCTCCAATTTGGTATATTAAAAAAAGAAAAAAAAAAATCCCCAAACGCCTCGTCGCCCCCAACCGCAGGGTTCGTCCCGGGACGGTGTCGTTCCTCTTGCGGTCCCGCCAGCCCCTTCCCAGACACGACTGCACTGAGAATTAGTGCGACGAGAGTAAATCCACGACAGTGGATTAGCAAGAGGCTTCTTGCTGTTTGTCTCCCAATTATTAACTGACAAACTAGTAGACATGAAAATCCATCTCACTGTTGGAGAAAGGTAACGTTGAAGATGATCATGGAATACTTTGGGTTTGGCCCAAGTTCCGAAGCCGTATTTCTTTCACGCTGTCCTCCTCATCCCCTCCAAGGTCGCTCCTACAAACGAGGCTGAAAGGGGCTTGTTTAACTGATACACAAATTAACATTAACCTCATTGTCATCAGCTTTATTCTTTCCACTGATGGTGGCAGTGCAAGCAGCATTAGGAGACAGGATCCAATTCTGTGTGTTTAAGCAGTAGCAGAACCACCAATGCAGGTAGAAGCAAAGCTTACTACTGAGTTGACTTCTTCGTATTTTATTACTTGAGACTTGTATCGTTCTCTAGAGGAAATAACGATGAAAATTCTACCATGAGGTCTGTATGCTTAGCTTGATCCTAAGAATAATTTATTTACTGATGTCTGTCTTGGCTAGCAACCAAATTCCACAATTTATCATCAAAATATAACACTGAAAAGTACTCAGATGTTTCCCTACATGGCTGCTTTGGGGCTCCTCTTTATTACTTCCATACATCTGCACAGAATAGTAACTCCGACATAAAAGCTAACTTGGCATGGAGGAACATTTCTAACCATGCCTCATTCC
Source organism: Dromaius novaehollandiae (assembly GCF_036370855.1). NCBI lineage: Eukaryota > Metazoa > Chordata > Aves > Casuariiformes > Dromaiidae > Dromaius > Dromaius novaehollandiae. The sequence goes on from NC_088099.1 coordinate 145,313,521, forward strand.
TTCTTGTAAAACCACTACAGTAAATTAAATTAAAAATACCTTAAGTAGGAACTTTACATAACCTCTGTTTTTAGCTTGTCCTTATGAAAGTTTTAAGCATTTTTTAATTGTGCATAACGAGAAACGCTGCTTGAGACTGAATTTATAATCTTGACCAGGTTATATGCCAAAGCCAAATATTACTTTTTAAGAATCATATTCAAAAATGACACTACAATTCTAGTAAAATGAAACATCCATATTGACCAAAAAAAATAAAATAAAATCAAGAGGCAAAAGAGCCTAAATAATGTGTTCTGTACTATCTCACCGGTAACCTTGACTGACCTACATATTTAGTACCAGAAAATAAGCAAGGTAGAAAGAGTAAGCTCTCAAATATACAACTCATATCTTTGTAAAGAGAAATTAACTGAATTTCTCCTTTTGCTCAAGGTTTCCCATCAATGGCTTTAATCTGGATAACCTAAGAAAAAGGAAGGAAGAATGAAAAGGTAAATGCTAATAACTTCAGTGTCGTTTCCTGTATTGTATAATTATGAACTTCCATTCAAAAGGCCTGACAGGAAAGATCAGGAAACACCAGGGTTTATATCACATTCCTGATTTATTACTGACTCTAGAAGTTCAGACAACTAAAACCAGTGAATCATAAGCAGAGTTTAGGGAAATGACCAAGTCCAAGCTGCTTTCATTTCTGTGGAATACTGCTTACTTTGCAGATACAAGACCTAGTCCTTGCCTTGAAGCAGTTGTAGCCTTCAGCTCTACTCAGTAATTGGCAGTGCATAGGCACAAGTCATATGCTCATATAGCGCCCCACCAGCCTGGCGGGACCCCCAACAACTGATCCCAGCTCACTCCCCTTGCTGTGGAGCCAAAGAGTTAGCTGCAAATTGAATTAAAACAAAAAGATACAAGGCAGTAAAAGTGGTGGCGATCACAACCCAGACTACAGCATGAGGTTCACTGTGTACAGCGATCTAGTCTCCTAATGGGTGAACAGATTTTGAGAAGACATTTGACTGTCAGTTAAGCATGCAGCTTCCTCTACAAAACCTCATTCAGTGGGAGAATTTGCTCTCCTGCCTTGGCATCTGAGCAAATCCTTTTGAAGGAGGGTTGGCTGGCAGGACATCAGCATCAGGCTGCAAGTTCTGGGGGAGGCAGTCCCTGCATCCTGCTGATCGTTTCATTCAAGGCCTGATGAAGACTATGTTCAGCCCCCATTGCTGTGCACTCCTCTGCCAGCAGCCAGCCTGAAAGGCCTTGGACAGCCACTGTTTAGCAGAAGGAAATACAGTACTGTACAAACCTTTGATGGCCTTAGAAGTATGCTGTCAAGTACAGATCAAGTGAGAAATTCAACAGAAATGAAGTGCCTGGAAATACACAAAACTTAGCGTTTACTAATTTGCTTCAGTGCCTGTGTGCTTCCATAGTTATAGACCCATAACCACACTCTTTGTATTTCAAGCCTCTGTGCCATTCACTTAGTCATAAACAACAAACACTCTTTACAGAGATGACTGTGAATCCATCATATCTAGTCTTACACCCAAAAGCAACCAGAATAGTGGAAGATAAGATTGAAGTGTACCATTGCCACTTCTGAAGTGGATGAGACCTGAGTTTTGTCAAGACTACTAGAGATGTGAGACACAATGTGGATTATCATCTTTATAAATCAAAACTTGAACAGAACCATTATTGCTGCCTTACTCAGAAAGTGATGTATATAAACTTAAGTGAGTAGACAGTATAAAACAGGCAATTACTTCAGTTGTACTGAAAAAATATACAACTTTTTCAATTCTAGATTGCTTAAAAAGGACACCTGGCTTGGAAGCTGCCATGTCCTTCCCACCTTGTGTCTGGACTCCCAGTCCACAGAGATGGTGGAGTACAGTTCCGCTGGCCTTGAATAATGCAATTACATTGTTGCACGGACCCACAAAAGGGCAGTTCAAGGGTAGCCCCTCCAAGCCGCATCTTTTGCTCTGTGGGATTAGCCATGTGCTCCAGGGCAAGCAAATCTGTTGTTAATCGTTTTGTATTTGGCCAGATTAAAACCAAAAAGGGTTAAACAGAGTCTAGAAACCAAGGTTTTGGCATTGTCCTTGGACCCAGTGTGGTGACAGCATTTGGGAAAATTTTTTAAGAGTCCAAGTTCTTGTTTAGTCTGGTTCAGAACTTGTTTTTCAGGATGACTGTGAACCATTCAGATATTCATGGCTACGGAAATAGTTAATGTAATGAGACTTGAAAAAAACTTAAAAACTATAACCTTCCAGTAAATGCCTGCAGTCACAGAGAACAACTAACAAGCAGTAAAATAGGAGTGCTGCCACAATTCAAAATGGATTCAAAAGGTCATTCATTCTCCTGCCTTGTATAAAAAAATTCAAGGTGAGACCAGTATTTTTCTCCAACATGTTATCACTCAGAATGCATTTTAGAAGCCGATGAGAAAGCCATCACAATGATACAGCTTGGTACATAACCACTTACACAGCACTAGTCGAACACACATGTTTCAACACCGAACAGTAACAATTACAAGTCTCTTCTTCTTTCTAAGCTCTCTTTTAACCTTTGAAAAATTGTTGGGAGAGATGTCTGGACCTTATCTCACTTTTAGGGCGTTTTGTCATGATCGGCTTTTTGGAAGATGGTGATTCTAATCTCTTGAAGCAATAGAAAAAAATATTATACTTACGCATGTTCTTTCATGATGGTAAAAACAATTTTTCAAAGGTCAAAATAGAACTTTCTTAAAAAATAAAGAAGAAACTTTTAATTATTCATTGTTTGAAACTGAAACATGGGTCACTTATGTAATCCTGTTTTAAAAGCACAGATTTTAAAATCTGTATCATTAACACATTTTGATTTGTTGCCTTTAGAAATAAAACCCCCAAGATTTCAAATGTTCTCCAGGAAAAAGCTCACCTGTCTTCTTCCTTTTCTTACTTGAGAGGCTCTTAGTTTTGCTGTGAAGATGCGGGGCTTGCAACAGGGCTGGTGAGTCCTGGAGTGAACCACGAACCAGCTCTTTCTTCTGGCCTTCCCAGTCACACGAGCTTCACAGATTAATTTTAACACTCCGGATAAGAACAACACATCTGTGCTACATCCACTAAAAACCTCAAAAAGAGGTTATCTAATTATTTGCCCGGCAGCAGATTTGCCATTTGGAAACAACATACTAGCAGCGTTTCTTGAGTGTCAGGTATTAACTCTTGCCCTTGCAACTCTTGCATGGTGGGAGTGAGGCCTTGACACTATTAAGTAGTTTATGAGCAGTCGCAATACTCTTTCAGAAAGTCCGTGGGGAATATTCTCTTTTAGCGCACCCAACCTCGCAAAGCAAGTCGCTTCCGGCTGCAGTTTTGGGGCGTATCCTGTGCTGCGTGCTCTGCTGCCCGCGGGCTGCGCTATGACAGTCCGTGTAATTTCCTTTCCGTTTCTTCCACTTCCCTATCCAAACTCTGCTCCAAGGGGAGCCAGTGGTTTGGCCACAGTGGAGAAAGCTCTTGCAAAGCAAGTGCAGCTTAAACTTGCCTTGATACCTGTGAACTAGGACAAGCTGTCTCGTGTTGTGGGCAAAACAGTCTTGATGCAGGGAATTTTAATGAATTTTACTTAGCACAAGCTTCTGGTCAGTGATTCACATTGAGAAAAAGAAACTACAGATGGTTCAACACTTCGGGAAGCACCTTCCTTCCCCCTTCCCCAGGCTCAGCTTCAACCCAACGTCTTGTCCTCCCCGCTTCGTCTTCCTCGCTCCCCTCGCTTTTGCCATGTGTTACGCTCGGTGCCTCCCAGGCCCTTCAGTGCCGCGAAGGGCGGTGCAGGAGGTGGCAGGTTGGTCTTGGAACCGGCTGGAACCAGCTGTGACCAGCGCGGGGCAGTCCATGGCCGACCCCAGCCAGCCCCCCTGCAGCTGCTGCCACCAAACCCTGCCGTTTTCCCCGGGGTGGGTGGCCTGCAGTGCCCTGGGTTGCGGCACAGCCCCCATCGAGCTGCATGCCCTCACCCCAGCGCTGCAAATGGCTCCCCTGCACTCACCGGGCGAGAGCACGGGAAGGCGCCGGCAGGAGCCGTGAGCCCACCTCCTACGAAACAACTGTCTAAGAGAAGTACAACAACCGTCTAAGAAAAGTACATGCTCAACGCCAACACTGAAGGGTGCCAGTTAGCTAACCAGCTAATGAAACACCACGCAGCAGTGTTTAGAGATAGCGGAGACGGTAGTCACTAATTACCAGAAACGCAGGCGTGACTAATGCTGGAGATTTTCCCCCTGGGGTTAGATCAGACCTACCACAAGCCTCGGCTGCTGCGCAGTGACCTCGCCAAAGCAGAGGACAAGGCGCACCCTAAAACTCAAATACCTTCTAGTGCTGTTTGTCCTGCCCTCCAGAGGGTCAAAATGTCTCGACTTCTAAGAGGGAACAAACAAGGCAGAAGATATTCCAGCAGCCTAAATGCATCATTTCACGCTGGTATACGAGAACTGTTTTGTTACACAGGCAGATTGGATGGGTCTAGATATTGATTAAAAGAAGAATAAAGACATGAGAAGTTTGCTAATTTTGAGCATTTGGATTATTGGCTAGGATCAGTTTTGGTTAGTAACAAACTGCAAGTTCTGCAGAAATTTTAACAGTACTAATGCAAATTTGTCTGAAGTCATTTGAGAACTAAAATGCTTATAGGATGAATATATAAAAGTAAGATATATAAAGTAAAAGTAAAGGAGTCTAAAAAGTACATCTAAAGATGGAGTACAATGCTGTGTTAGAGGCACATCTATTCCTTGAAGCTTTCTACACCGCAGCATTTCTAGACAAGTAGCCAGTAGCTTAGCAATAAATTCTCTCTTCTTTTAGCTTGGCTAGATCTGTGACTTTCTGTAATAATTTTAGTGCCCCTGGTTAAACAAAACTAGCAAACCTTGTGCCCCATCTCACATCTTGTGAAGCGCAGAGCTCTTGCCCTCCCCACGCTGCTGGCTCAGCTTGCTTGGCTGCCCAAACGCAGCGCCATAGGTGCCGCCTGCCGCCCCTGTGGATGCCCTCGTCATGCACCGGCTGCTCCCTTCACAGGGCGTAAGGCCAGACGAAACCCTCAGCGAGTGCACTCTAGCATCTATCGCGCAAGCCATTACGTTTCACCCGGGTACCCCCGTGCTGAATTCAGTAACTTGTATCCAGCTAGCGTCCTGCTCCCCGCAAGGGAACTGCTCCTCATCTGAGGACGTGAAGAGGTGGAGGCTAACGTTGCCAGCTTTGTTTGAACCGTTATCAACTTGACTGATAAAAATAGGTGTCTTGTATCCAAATCAAATTCCTTTGGTCTGTTTACAGCCACTAGCTCATTATGTTTTCCTCCACCAGACTAATAAACCCTTTAGCTCCTAGTATCTTCCACCAGTGGAGTAACTTCTACTCTACAATGAGGTCTTCTCTAAAACTTTTTGATAAATTATGTCTCTGTCAGCCACTGCTTCCGACTCTCTATGTATGTTTATTGCTTCTCTCACTCATGTCTAGATCTAGCCAGCTTTGTAAAAGCCTTTAAAAATGCAGATGTCGGATATTACAATATTTATGTAATCAATGGACTCATAAACAGGATTGTACCCCATATTCCTCTTCACTGTTCAAATTCGGACATCCCAGGATTTACATTTGGCATTTTATTATAGTGACCCGCTGGAAGGTCATGCTTCATTTTTTTGGCCTTTCTGACATCTAAATTATCTTCAGAGAATATTTCATGACACTATGGTTCCCAGTTCCCTAGATGTTTTGTATTAAGGAACATAGACCTCTTCTAATGTGAGTACTTCCTTGTATACATGCACATTAAGTTTTACAAAATCACAGGGAATATGGTTGTATGGTTGTACTCCTTCAAATGATCTACTGAATCAGATCTCATTAGTGAGTTACTTTAGATTCTTAGGCTTGGATTTTTACCCCTAATCTCCCCTCTGTTCTGTTAAAAACTTGGTATTTCATCATCCTCATGTGGACAAGAGATGACACATAACTGTCATATAACATCCCACAAACCTTGGAGACCAGGAGCAGTTCATCTGTGAGAGATGACAAGAACTCCTCCAGCAAATCCATCCCTCTGTTTTGAGGCAGGGAGAGTTAGGCCAGGTAGGCAGATCTACAAGTGATCCTGTCCTGTCAGCTGGTGATTTGCTGCTTCTAGCACCCTGTAGCTGTAAGCCCATAGGCTGACCACACCAGTAAAAACCTGATCTATTTCTGATAAAAAACCAGAATGAAATATTTTCAACAGTAGTCTGCCTTTTCCATATCCTTAAGAGGCTAACAGCCTCCACTTCATAACGTTCTCATGCTGTTGCTAGCAATTTTTTGTTCCTTTTTTATTTAAAAAGTAAATGTCATCTTACGCTTACCTTCCCTCAAGACAAAAATCATAAAATTACATGTAACAATCAGTAGGAAAGCTGCCAGCTAGCACAGGACCCTTTGGGGAATGGGGTAAAGCCAGTGTTAATGCCCTAAACAAAACCTGCAGTGAACTGAACCCTGCCGCATTTGCAGAGAGCCAAAGGTGTAATTCTTCGTTCACAAGGATACTGCAAACTGGAGAAACTTGAAATGTGGCCTGAATGCATATACTGGGCATAGTATTAAACTGGCTGGTACAGATGTGTACATTTTATCCATAATGCTATTGTGTAACCAATTATAAAACATGAAATGCAGTGCATTAGGATGAGGCAGATTCTGACATATCAGATTGTAGCGGCAGGATAAATAGGTTGTTCTGTAGCCAGCAGTGTCTTACTGCTTGCCAGACTGCTTGAACAAAGGAAATCCAAGTGACAGTTTTTAATACTGTGTTGAGTTTGTGGTCAGAGAGGTCACAAGTCTTTGGCTGATGGGAGAGGCAGACTTTCTAAGAAAAACTAATACACATCAAATAATATTTACTTCCTCCTAGTTCCATTAGTTAGATTAGTTAATTTTTAATTTATGACTTCATTTAAGTATGGCTCGACAGTGGGAATTCTGCCAAATTTTATTCCCTTTTTCATTATGTAATAATGGGTTCTTTTTTCTTCTTTTAAAGATTTTTTTTTTAAAATAGAAGAATCTAGATGTTCCTAATCAGTTTGCTTATCAAGCTTTAAACCAACTAGCAGAATCACTGTCATTACTTTGAATGATCTCTGGAATTATTCCTCTTTTTCTGCTCTCTTCCAAGATTGCTGAAGTTGTGAGTAAGCTTCAGGGCATGCCATATAATTCTTCTCACCACTGTCCACCGCAAACTGAAGTTTACCACAGACCTTTACAGCGCTTTCCAATCTCAAAGATGTTATTTTTTCTATGAAAGAAGAGTGCTCGACTTTCTCTTAGTCTCACATCCTTTGCAAATTTATCCATCTACTACTTAATACGGAGTCACCAATGGAGATTACTTGCTTGCCAGCAAACCTGGAAGAGCCTGCCACGATAGCTGTTGGCCTCATACTGCAGAAGTGCCTACTGGATTTGCCCCCTTCTGCAATCTGTTCTGAATCTCTAGGTAAAGCCCCCTTGACAGTTGACTTGCTGAGTATCTGACAGCAATTCAAACACTGCTAGCTCATACTTGCATTTTTTTTCATGTACTGCACATGCAGTGTAATACTTTCACATGTTACAGGTCATGGCTTGTCCTTTATGAAATGCAGATACAGCACAGATGGATTTGTTACTTCAAGAGTAAACCAAACACTTTCTGTACTATCAGCACAAAGTTTAAGTAGAAGTTTGTTACATCTTATAAATCCTTTGTGCATATCAGGAAAGGCAGCCAGGAATATAGGTTAAAAGCTACATGAGATGGGGCCAGGAGTATGGGGGGGGGGGGGGGGGGGAAGAGGGTGAGACTGAAGCTCTCTAATACCATGTATTTTACATCATCTCTTCTGAAGAAAGATTGATTGGGGTGCTAATGTTCTTCTAAAGATAGAAACCTGAGATACTCTTGGCTTCTCTCCGTCATAGGCTCCTAAAAATGTCCGAAGCGTCCTCTTAGAATCCTTCATGCCAGAAATAAGATTGATAGTTTAAATAATATGCGTGATCTTTCATCTTTCACTTTGTACAGCAAATAGCATCATAAATACTAATCTAATTGTACTGAAATAGCATTATTTGGCAACAGATCCCCAAGTGCAGTATAAACATCACTTCAAAAGCATGTCTCACATACACCGTTTTCTGTTTTGTGTCTCTATATAGGTTATCAATACGAAGTATATTACTGTATTACCACTGTAAAACATTTCCTAGGCATGCATCATATATCTGAACATGTTTGACTATACTCTCAAGCAACTGTTGGAAATACCAGTTGAGCCCACACTACAGGGATCTCCCAAATCACTTTGGTATTCAGTAATACTCATTTCATCTGGAACAGTGCTGTGCCACTAGTCTGCCAGAAGTAAAGGACATGACTTGTAGTTAGGAGCTTTTCTTCCAGTTAACCTGCCAAAATATTGTCTTCGAGGTGGACTGTTCATGAAATATTTGGAATGATTAAGTCTAAAGAATTTATAGTTAAAGCCTCAAAATTTGTCATCTTCTCAATACAGCAGCAACATGAAGAAGTAGTGAAATGCTATGTGAAAGAAGTGTGGCATCATGCTCTCAAGTAGTGTTGGTATTAGATTAAGTATTTACAGAGCAAAATCCATTCCAGTAAGATGTTCTCTGGCAACACAGAACCATGTATCCCAGCAGTGTACTAGCATAAAATCAAGATTTTTAACGACAGAATTGTTCATACAAAGTGAAGCACCTGCAATCATACTTCCATATGTTAATTGTTATACTGCATCATAGATATGCTACCTGGAAGCGAAGAGACAAAAATCTACTTTCTGGTGTGACACACTACATCTGACCTCAAGTTCCCCATAGCCTACTATTCAGATGATTTAACTACTGAAACTCAGAACAAATGGTAACCATGTATGAAAAACCTGCTCCTTCCAGTCATGGATATTCCGGACTTTGTAACCCTTCAGTTACAGGTTTCTGTTAGCATATAAAGTAATTTTTTTTTTTTTTTTTTTTTTTTTTTTTATATTTGAGGTAGTACAAGCACAAGTATTTTAATCATTACAAAAACCAGTAGCTAAATTTGCTATTCTGTGTGTCTGCTAATAACTTGCAGTAAGAGAAACACACCTAAAACACTACAAAGAAATCCACTGTTAACAGTTAGTAGATTGCATGATGGGTGACTTTGAACAGAAGCTCTAAAGGACATAAATGTAAAATACCACAGTATTGATTTTCAAGCTCAGTTCTGCCAAGTGCTGAGCATTCTGACACCACTCCAGAAAGCACTTAAATATCGTTCCTCTCATTCATGCAAATAGGCTAACTGAAGCCAACGTACAAGATCCTCAGCCTTGCCCCTTTTATGGGGCAGAGGAGACAAGATGAGAATAGAGATACCTTAAACACCAGCGTCTGTATAGAGAAAACAGATGAGTCCACTTCCAAAAAATCCCATGTAAGCAGTGGCATAGGGGCATGATGCTGAATGCTGGCCAACAGCCTCCTATCGCCAGCTTTTCAAGCAGAATTTTCAGACCTTGCTCAGTTCTGTTCTCTGTTGCTCCATTACTAGCAGTAGCACAGCTACCCAGGCACATTGACTACTCCTTCCCTTTCTGTACATGAATGGCAGCAGTCTCAAATGTAATCACGCACATACACGCACATATATATTTTAAAAGACTCGGGTACTAAGGTACCAGGTAAGATTTTCTTTTTATACCACATGATCCATATACAACATTTATTAAGTGAGGTAACAGCAATAATGCAGTATTTTGGTCAAGATTTTCACACCTTTTCATAGGTACACATTGTGCAAGGAAGAAGAAAAAGAGCCATTTAATTTTGTGATGATTGCAAACTGTTCAAAGTTGTTAAATCCTTAAGTTGAATCTGAATAAGATTTCTTTTGCTTAATAAAAAGTCAACTTGTTCTTTTTTCTAATTTCTTCATTAGTTCAGAACAAACTGCTCTTTGAACCTATATCCCTGGCTTCTGCAACAAACAATTCCAGTGAGAAGGAAAAAAAAAACATATTTCAAGTCTCTATGATTAAAATTTTAGAAAGTTAAAAAAATATATATCAGTCAGACATGAATGTAGCAGCAAGTAAGGGAATAGATCTACCTTGGGTTGGGGGCAGAGGTGAGGGGGAGTCATGTTAAAGTAACCTGCCAAAGTTTGGACTTGAAGTGACACCAACCTTAATCCTACTCTATACAAACCACAGATATGATTTACATTTGATTACACTTACAGTAGAAATGCTGAGCAGCCAACTCAAGTAAGAGAACACTGTTGAACTGTCATCCTAACCTTGGCTTTACTCAACAGCTACGCTGTCACTTTCTGGAGGAGACTCCAAGAAGGCAGCGCAGGTGTAGACATGGGTAACTGTCACAGTTGGTGAAGCACACTGGGGACAGTTGTTCTACAAAAGAGCACAAATCACCATACAAGCTCATAAAGAAACAGAAGATTAAATCTCAAATTTTGATTATTCTTGAAGTGGCTGCTTAGAACATGTCCACAAGCACAGAGGAAAAAGTTTATCCAAAGAATTTTCAAAGAACTTGAAATTTCAACTCTAACTTTCTAACCAAGCTAAATAGTTACGCAACTAAGACACAAAACTGGACTAAAATAGTTCAAAAGTCAAATGAAACATGAATGCTCCTAATTTTAACCTGTACTATGTTCAAACAGCAGGAGCACAGCAGATCAGCTTATGTCTGGCTCCTCCCCCTCCCCCTTTTCTCTTAAAGTGAAACTCCTCTTCATTCAGATGTACCATCCGTGTCTTACGGTTAGTTCGAGATCCCTTCTCGAGATGTCCAAGATCCTTAGTTAAGGGATAACATGCAGATGCAAAGTCACTAGGTACAGAGGAAGTCACATCAGTAGGTTACCTAGCAAAATAGGTACCTGTAGGAAAAGCACTCAGTTTTTCAGCTCTTCTGGTTGATAGCTCCATAAAATTACCTTAAAAGCTTAACTTTTCTTTCCTGATATGCAGATAGAAAACTGGACAAGATACTTTGAGGAAAAAATAATGCTTGCAAAGAACTGCAAAAGTCTAATTAGCTTTGTCAATTATGTTTTGAAGCTGGGACACTTCAGTGATTACACTTAGTCAGGAAGAGATTACCTTGCCATTCATGGTTTGGATGTCAAAGCAAGTGGCAATCATCTTTCGAGTAAGGAAGATGAGGAACTAAAAGATTAATCAGGAACAGAGAAAACTGGATTTTCAACTTGTGCTAGATACCTGAAATACTTCTGCTCACAAGGTATGGATTATTATAGAGGTATGGATTTACTACTTTAAGCAGCCCTTTCTTTCCTAGACAAGCACAAAGTAACAGTGGTTGATGTTAGTACAGCCACACTTGGGATACTTCTGGGAGTTTTGTACATGCAGATCAATGACTAACCAGTTGAGGGTACAGAGGAAAGAATGAACTAAATACACTGAGCTCTTCTGAGCATTTTGCAAGGGACTTCTTTCAGTTTTTAAAACAACATAGTAAAATTTAAGGAAAGATCTAATCACAATATTTACATACACAAACAGGAAATTCAAAGCTATTCATTAGCAGACAAGAAGATAACTTAAAGTAGAAAAACTAATTAACTCAATCTAGAAATAAAACACTTAAATCAAGATGATTTAACAGTTACAGATAATATAGAATCTAGCCTGTACTTTTCTTAAATTCTAAAGACCTCTTTCCCTCTCCTTTAGAAAGGCATACCTCATTCAGACAGGAAAGTTGCCTTGTTTTTAGTATCCACAGATTACAGACCAAATGGGGGCAATAGGTATCTGAATGGAGTGTGATCAAACAAGAACCAGATTTGGGTCAGATTTGAACTTCCAGCAAAGGCAACTCTTGGAGAAAAGTTACTTTGCGGTAATCTTAGGCAACTGACTGCAGACATTTTTCAAATACAATGCCTATGTATGTATTAAGGGGAAAATGCAAGGTTGCCTAGGCTTTCATAATGCTTTCAGAGACTCCTGAGAGCAAAAGCAAAGTTTATGCATCTCTTAGATACATACCCAGCCTCTCAGTCCCTCAACAGCAGAAGGACCATCAATTGATACAGCTCCTACCCCTTTAGTTAACTGGCTACGGCTTGGAAGGAGATGGATCTCCTGTTTAACACCACAGGACAACTCTACAAAAGACGGTTTAAAGCTTGGCTGTACAAAACAGTGAGCAAGTCCAAGTTAGAGTATCATATCAAAGAGCAGTTGTCCCCTATCCAGGGCTCCACCTGCAAGTGATTTTGCTTGTTAGCTATGTAGATAAGGATGGCTGAGGAAATACTGTAGTTGTAAAGTTCTTTTGCAGTCATCTGCAAACAGAAAGGCCTCTGAAAACAAAACTCTCAATAACAAGATATTTGGTTTATACTTCATTGGACATTTGAAACGAGAAGGGATCACGTAACAGTAGAATCAAGTCAGATTCTACTGATAGCTAGGTGGAAATATTCTGTGTAAAGACGACTTTGTATTCCTGAGCAAACATGGACCTGCTTATAGTCAGCTTCATGAGTTCATTGTGATGATCCAGTTCTGAATGGTCTGTAATTTATCCTCTGCCATGGATTGCTTTAGAAATACTGAGCCAAGTTAAGATGTCCCTTGATGCTACATTTCAGATAGAACATCTACTTGCTTCAAACTGCAGATGTTCTTCAGCACGTTCTTTTAAGAGCACTGTATGAAACCCTGAAGCTAGTGGTTTCATCATAAGAGTTTTAAGTGTAACTTTCCAAGTTCTTTTACAAAATACACCAAAATTAAAGACACCATGGTTTCAGTAAAGAAACTAATTTTCAATGAACTAGAAATCTTCAATTTGGTACAACTAACCAGAGTTTAAAAACAGAAGTTCAATAGTTTCATAAATTGAGAAAGGGATTCTTTATGGAGACCAGATAATTTTCAATTCAACTATGCTTCAAAAAGAGCACTCCATGAATCATTAATAGGAACATGCTCTACAGTATAGGAAATAACACCCTACCCCATCTGACAAAATGAGATTTCTCCCACACCCCAACTAACAGTAGTTTTAACCCTGTTGGGAACAAAAATAAATGGCGATACCATACTATTTTCAGGTTAAGAACTATTGGCTATGGAACCCTTTCTGCTCCTTTTTTTAGCTCCCCTCCCCAAATTCACTCAACTGATGCCCTTAGTTCTTATCTGTAGCAATTCAGTTGGAATTCTAACATTAAAATATGTAACAGTATCTTTTAAAACAAAGCTCTAGTTTGAAGTCTTTTCCTTCAACCTTTTCCAATATAATAATGCAGAAATCTTTTCAGTATCAGTCTGGAAAACAGAGTTTCTGTACTTCAGTGGTATGCCTGATTCACCAGAAGGAAACTCACAGGTACAAACAGCTGGAAAAGTCTTACAGCTTTTAACACTGAAATCTTGATCAGAGGCCTACTCAACTCATTTAAAGGCAGAACAATTTGATTAATAGCATCTGGAAGGCTGCTTAAAACCATGCATTCTCATGTCATCTGCACTCATCCAAAGCCTTATTTCACAGGCTAATCCCATGGCTAGGGAACCATTAATAAAGCAGTTTCCAGTGAGATACAATTCAGTTACAAACACAACAATACTAGTTGTATTTCTATAAAGTTTGAAATGTTTTTAATATGTACATTCTTTCTTAGTAAATATTAAAGTAGTGCTGTTGTCTTGCACTTTCCCTTTAGATTTCTAAAAGGAGATCAGAAATACAGTTTTCATCCCCCTCCAAACCAATGCACAGGTTAACCTCGTAACAAGCACATGTGAATTCTGTACACCTCTCCCTCCCCACAAAGAAATAAAAATATGCCATGACTATCCAATTACACATCATCACAACAAGTTTAAATTACGCAAACAAATCATTTCAGAGTATTTAAAAAACCCAATATATTGGATTTATGAAACCATTCCATGCACTGAACAACAAAAAAAAATTAATTGTAGGTTTCTCTAAATGGTGTTTTCTCTTCCTATCCAAGTACCAAAGTCTGGATTCAGTGTATCATTAAGACTAACCACTGCTTTAGTCATAGAAACGTGACAATACATAGATAACCGAGTTTCTGTTTATAGACAATATGCTATATAGTTACTACCTCTTTAATGAATGTCAAATAAAGCAAGTCTAACTCTCTAAGACATTGAAGCTGCACATTTGAAAAAAGAAAAACACAAGAAGAGGTGCTGCTAAATAGGTAACATTTTGACAGGAAGGCTATGCATTTATATGATGCTGCCTAGCAGTAACAGTTATTAGCAGGTTTCCTATGTTGTTAGCTAATTTTTATTCAGAATGACAAGCTATTCAAGAGTTAGAGCTTACTAACCAATTACTATCACCAATTTTATTTTTAAGAGACCAAAAAAAAAAACCACAAACAAAAAAAACCAAAAAAACGACGACTTATGCAGTGAAAGCTCTTGAGGGCAGTCTTTCATACTTAAGATCATCATGTTTTCCACAAAAGAGGCTTGTAGCACAATACAGATTGGAAACACATTTTGGACATACATTACAAACCTGAATTCAAAGGCTATTTGTTTTACCTTTACATAGAAAGAGATAAGTAAATAAAATGAAAGTATTATTTATAAGCAGAGGACTCTACGTGATTTTGTAATATTCAGTCTGTGTGTTTAATACTCCTTGAAAACTGTACTTCAGTTCTAACTTTAGTTTACATAAATCCTGACAGGTCTCAATCTTAAGCATTAACCCCTCCCAAGTAAATAAATCAATACTGTCAATATGCTCAGTTTATTGTAACAAGTTGATTTAGAATGTCACTGAATTAAACAAAACTTCTGAACATGTAAGCATATTCTTGATATACAGGGGTTAATACCTGTGCAAGTTAATATCCATTTATTAGGAAAGCTCTCCATTAGCAAGGTGCCTTTTCAGTACAATTAAACCCAGCTTGTTTCATTAACTATTCTTGCCCTGCAATACTGCTGAACTGCAGTCAAGTACAGTAAGACAGTAAAAGATTTTTGATCTACAGTACCATGTGTTACAGCTGTTAACAATTCTGTTTGTTCCACAAAACCAAAAGCCAGCCATTTAAAAAAAAAAAAAAAAATCATGGCTCTTCTGTAACAGAATTCAACAGGTGATGTTAATTACCATCCTTACCAAACAAGTTTTTGTAAAGGCTATTTACAATGTACACAGCTGAGCATGCACCATATAGATACAAATGCACCTGCCAGTTTGATAGCATGTAATTACACAGTGCCTAGAAATGACAACACATCTTAAAACACCATTTTAATTAACAATTTCAAGCAGGAAAGGTTCTTTATTTTACAACTGCTATACTTGCATGAATGTTTGTTTGTTTTTCTTTTTCTTTTTTTTTTTTTTTTTTATAAAAACACTAACTCCTGTCCAGAAGTCTAGACACATTCTATATACTACAGGTTAAGGCAGTTAAAAAAAAAAAAAAAAGAAAAAAGAAAAAAAAAAAAAAAAGAAAAAGTGTTCCTGATAACTGGTCTAGACAATGTCAATTAAAGCTGTCTGAAGCCACGCCAATTCTTCAAAAAGTTTTTGAAATCCCATATAATTTGTGAGTGAAAACAGTTCACCTTGCTTTTTTCAGAGTTTTAGTAATACAGAACAGAATTGGGTGTAGTAAATAAATGCTAAGAGAAGGGGACATTTGATTTAAATTCATTCCATGAGTTTAAAAGTTAAAGGGGTACAATTTTAGACTGGAGTCTGAATCAAACATATCTGTAAGGAATGAAGCAGAAAAAACTAATTTTATGCACATTACTGCATTCTTAAAAATATATTGTTATTTTCAACAATTCAAGTAAGGTAATAGACATTATCAAAAATAACTTCATGAACCATACTCAAGTTTCAAATCACATTCTCAAACTTTTAACTCAAAGCAGTTTTATTGTGTTAACTTCATATAATAAACCATGAAGGTTTGACTGTACAAATAGTTAATGATTTGCACTTGTGATTCCTTTAATAGCTAGCAGAGTTGCTAACCAACTTACTATAAAGATATGGCAGATTATGTATTTAATCAAAGCACTTTGATTTAGGCATGAAACAAATTCAAATGGTAGACATTCTGTGCTTCTAATGCATCACTCAGAAGAGAGGCAAGAAACACCCACTATTGTACAGACAATTATTTTACAGAACACCCTTAAAATTAACCATTTATCCGCAGCTGTAGATGAGAGTATAATCTGTTGTAAACAGGGCACTGTGTTGTAAAACCAGTTTTTAATTAAGATCTCTCTCCATAAGTTGGAAAAAACACTCTTCAGAATGTCTTTCAAATGTAGTATGTTCTGTTTTCTATACCATAGTTACTTTCCTTTGACTCCTTTTTAAAGATGTTTGTGTTCACAGCAGTTCTGTTTTTAAAAATTGGTTGAAATTTATATAAAATTCTGTACATGTTCACAAATTATTGCATAAACAGCATAATCTTCATGATAATATTCAGCAACACATGTCCATCTCTGGAAATTCACGTTTCCCTTCTTGCTTTTTTCTTCTTTTTGACCTGTTTGGGGGATTCCCAGCTTTCTTCAGACTTTGCTAAAAAGGTTAAACAAACAAAACATAACTATAGCATTATGACTGAGAAAGTTTATGTAGAACTGACTTATAAAATACTCAAGAGCACATCCCATATTCTGACACTATTCAGAAATGTCAACTAGCATGATTTTTGAAAGCAGAGTGCTTTTTACCTTCTTACCCCAAATAGGATAATTGAAAATGCAGCTAAAACAAAAGTTTATTTGCTAATTTCAAATTCCTTTTTTACATCACAAATACAAGAAGTGAGACACAAAGGAGGTCATTCATTTTCTTACTTAATGAAGATTTACAGTAAGGTCATTATTATTTTTTGACTAACTTGAAATTATGTACATGTAAACAATGCACATTAATTGTTCATTTTTATCAGATTACACCATTTTTAATCACGAAATGTAAGTGACCCTTGTCTGTCAGAAGATTAATTTTTAAAATCAGGAATCAGGTAAAGATGTGGTTATGTGGAACCCAGAATCAAATAAAGAAGCACTATGTTAGTTTATTGAAAGAGATTACCTTAAAACATGCTGGCTATCAGAAATGGTAAGTCAGGTAAAACATAATATATGTTGAAAATAAAAGATGTTGTTCTTCCTGAGGCATGATTTAGTAATAAAAACCTTGACATCTTAGAACCAGAATAAAAACAGTAAATTGAGACACTGACTTGAAAGATTTTCTGTTGTTTCAGTTTTTAATTTCTTCACAACCAAGAAGCCAGTTAATGTAGTTGAGTGAGGTTAATACTATGAAGTCTAGTTTCTTCTGCTGTTGTTAAAAACAAGTTTAGTACTTCAGCACTTAGCCAGGAATTTTTTATGAAAAGTCGGTATTTATTAAAAAGTCTAATTCAAACCAAGCTTCAGTAGTATGTGTGGGGGGTGGTGGTGGTGCTTTGTTTTGTTTGTTTTTAAAGCTTTCATACCCTGACATCCCTTATACCATCTTTCTTGTAGTGTTAGGTGAGTATTATGGTACAAGTATCTTTTCCGAGTGCAACAGAGGATGTGTTTGAGACCTCTGGGCACAGCTTAATTTTAAAATGCAACAAACCTTCCTTTGTTCAGGTTGAGCTATGCACTGTTAAGCTATGGGGGGGAAGCATCACCCAACACCTTGCTACTTAGCACGTGTGTTTTTGCATGACTACTACATTTCACAGAAGCATTGGGGGGGGAGAGGGGAGAAGGGGAAGATGTTAATGAGCTAAGCTGAGAAGCGAAAAAACCAGTAGGTTGAAAATTCAATTGCTCATACTTTTCCAAATTTCTGATTGCTAAACATCTTGTCAACTGGTAGGTTAGCACCCATCTGTGCCAGTGAAGACTTGCAAACAGGCCTTTAAAATCATGTTGGCAGAACTACTTAGTCACAGCATGAAACTCTAGTCCTGATGGCAAAGAGTATGTCCAAATGTCTGGTGAGGACTGTACAAGGCCAATAGACATCTCCACAGTCATTCCAGCATATGAAGCCAGTTTTCCTTACAGTGAAAGGACATTTGTTGAACTTCTTCTACCAAAGTTAAAATACAGCAAGACATATAAACAAAATACACAAATACTGGACTTGACACCCAGATCACATGGTTAAAGCACATGTAATCAGAATGCTTATGGGAGGAAACTACACCCTGAATTAGGATGCATGAATTGTACTGAGATACTTACTCTGTGGAGGAGGCACACTGTTTTGCTTAATATTGGGACTAGAAACATCTGTCTCTTGCAGCATCTGTGGCACTTGGGAAGTGATCTTGTCAGAATCACTTTCTGATACAATTACAGATGGCTCAGTAGAAACAGCAAGCGAAGGAGCCTCCTCAGGCTATTTAAAAAAACCCAGAAAAATAATTACAAAACTTAAATAAAATCATACAACAGTAAAGCATTCTTATGCAGTGTCTTTTCTGGCAGCATACTTGGCAGATACTATGAAGATGGCACTGAAAAATTAAGCCAATATTAAAATCCTTTAAAATTTTAATCAAAGCTGTAAGACTATGACTGCCATCTAGCGCCAAAAATTTTACTTGTATACAACCAAAGATAAACCAAACAAGTTAATCTATATTAAAATGCATAGTGTGTAGAGAAAGGGAGAACAATGTAAAAATCACTTAGACTCTAAAAAGATTCTATTACACATATGCAGAATAGATGCAAGACACAGTGACACATTGTATGCATTTTTGTTCAAGGCAAATAGGTCCAAATATGTAACTCAAAAGATGAAACTTTTATAGTATTCAGAAAGTGTTTGTAGTTATTTCTATCAACTGGTCCAAACATGCCCTGTGCTTATATTACAGTAACTTCAGACAGTTGCAAAAGCAGTCAAAAATTTTTCAATGGAAACTACTGTAGGATGAATTGCTATACAGAAGATATTCTTAGTGTTTTCCAATTATCCATTGCATTTTGAAGGTTCCCACTGCAGAGAAACTAAGCGTAGCTTACTGTGTATCACTGGAAATTAAGTGCAGTAAAACAGAAATTGGAATGCCAAAAAAAAAAAAAAAAAAAAAAAATTGATGTTCCAGTAGAAATATCAGAGCAAAAAAGAGTGTAAGAGAGCCATATGATCCCACAGCAGGTCACCTATTAGCAAAAGGCTTCAAGTAAGATTATATTAGGGAACAGTGCATCAATCAAGCAAAAAACCCCCAAATTTTAGCATGTTGTTAAAAAGTTATGGCTGTAGTTGTGCCACAACAACCAGGACCTGGAACTGTCACAACAAAGCAGTGAAGTCTACATCCAACCCAGAAGTATACGGATCCTAGATATCAGTTGGTACTGTTTCCATCATTGTAACATACAAGCATGTCACAAAAAAACCTTAATCAGAACATACAAAAGACCAAAACCAGATATATCTATGTTTTTTACCATACCACACCAAGCATGAAGTTGAAGAGCTTTAATAGCTTACATAAAAAAAGAGGGTAAGAGTTCTTAAACCTTTTACGAAAGATGTTTACTGTGCCATTATACAGCAACTGATTTTTTTGAACTAGAATTGCAATATTTCTCTTAATACCATAATAAAAAAACCCAAACCAAAAAACTTTTTGTATCATCTATGTTGAGAAAGTAATCTTCCATGCTGCAGGATTTCCAGCTTGGCCAATTCTGTATTGTCTAATGGTTAGCAATCATCACCTACACAAAATCATTAATTATAGAAGGATTGATGTGACCTCTAAAGCAGAAAGAAGAGTTACCTGGCACAACTGGGAACTCTTTTGTAACTGATTCAGGTCATTGGTATTGTTCAGAGTTTTGTTAATACTGAGTTACTATGCAACTGCATGTAAAGCCACTCAATTAAGATTTAAATGGCATACAGCTGTTACAGGCAGACCAGTGAACATGTCTCAGCCTGAACATTAAAGCATGGAGTATTACTGCAAGGGTAATTATACAGCTGCATATAGCATTATCTGCACATCTTTCCAAATGAGGTATTTTTGTCTGACTTCTGGATGAAGGGAAGTGGTTACTGATACTGAATGCTAAAAACTCGCAACTACTCTTAGCTGAGATTTTCTGTGTTTACTGTACACAGTAACAAATCAGTTCAGAAAAGAAAACTGAAACAAGCAACAAGACCAATTTGCTGATACAAGTAGTTATATGCATGATTCTACAGAGTTTTATTAGTTAGTAATAAGTTTCACAAGTTATTACTTATGAGTGATTTCTAACAGCATCTCTCAATATAAAAGTCTGTGCCTGCTGAAAGATGCCAAAGGTTTTCCCTAACACGTTCAGCCCAATATGGAGGGGGTGGGGGGGGGGGGGGGGGAAGGGAGGAGGGAAGACTGTTTCTTTGGTGATCTCTAGCCTTTGGCAAAAGCTTCCATTTTAAGCCACCTGCATTTGAACTTTAAGACCTTGTTATCTTAAATACCAAGCATTTGTTACATAAAAATGTAAAATTCAGTATTCTGACAGATGCTCTGTGATACTGAACTGCTGTCTCAGTAGTATTAACTACTCTTTATAGAAGATAAAACCAATACCACCAGAAAAATTAATTTTTTTTTTCCTACGATGCGATTCCTGTAGAATAATAGTACCTAAGGAACCTGCTGGCTGGAGAAAGGTGAAAGAGAGCTCCTATTATGTAGAATATCTTTGAACTGCCAGCTGAAGCAAATGGTCAGTTTATGAAATGGTTCAGCAAAAGCTTTTATTTTTCAATCATTAACGTTAAGCTCAGCATAGCTACTAGAATTCAAACTTAGACTATATTTAAGTGAGAATATAAAAAGTTGGGTTAACACTTCACTCTGTTGCAATGAAAAATAAAATATAGTAAGATATTTGTCTTACTCTCAAGAGCTATTAGTTCTTAGCTCTCCAGATCTCAGAGTTTTAAAGTATTATTTATATATTCAAACAAGAAAATAAGTTGGCAGTCATGAGAAGTTTAGAAAATATTGCTTTTCAGAGAGGACATGCTTTTTAAAACTCAGTGTAACTGACCTATTATCTAAAATTCAAGACCCCAATCACCTTCATAAACATGTAGCCTGAAGCAGCATCCTCACTGTGACATTATCATAGACAATCTTAGTGCTTCAATGAACTTTTAAGACTTCAAAACTGGAAATTACATAAACCCAGTTCTTTATTCCTACCTTAGCTGGTTCACTAGTATTTATGGTCTTCAAAGAAAAAGCTATTTCCTGTTGCGGTTGAGCTTTTGAGGTATCCTCCTGAAATTCTTCTCCAGCTTCTCTATCCAGTTCTTCAGTGTCCTACAAAAGAGGTAAAAACCAGGAGCCCATATTTGTAAAAAATATTCTGACTCTTCACCCTCCAGATCAGTTTTGATGCCATAATCTGTTTCAGTAAGAAAAACAATCTAAAAAACAAATTACGGAATAGTGGGCTAATACAGTCAGCCTATGCTAACACTCAATTTATACAGTGTAATACAAAAATATCTGTAGAGCCCAAAGAAACCCAGAAAGCAATACTCTTCATGCTATTTACTAACAAAAAAACCCCCTATCAGAATGAACTGCACTTTATACCTGCATGAAATTACAAGGGTGGGAAAATCAAACAATTTACTCCAAAAATTCTGTAAAAGTATCACTAAGGGATTTGATCTTTCTCAATTCTGTGCTTGGCTATTAATACAATTTTTTTAATGCAACCTTTAATATGATAAAAATCTATACAGACATTAGTTTAGGCTTTAACAAGTATTCTGCAATCCAATTCAGTTTTCCATGATGCCTGTATAACTAACTTTTCTGTTCGCAAACTGAAAAGATTTCCAAAGTATCTAAGAGTCCGAACCTTTAGTCTTCAAACACTCTTATGGTGGGAAAGTTTTCATTTACACTAGGAATTACAGAGTAGATACATTAGTTTAAAGTACCAGAAGGACCCTGTGGTGGAACAGTAAATGGACCACAGATGTCTCGTTTTAGGCTGGAAGTTTCTTCTGCTTCTTTCCTTTTGTTATTCTCCCTGGAACCCTGTACAAATGCAGTCAGAGTCCAAGTCTGTTCATTTCGAAGAGGAAAGACTGTATCTTACCTTTTACTAGCTGTGATAATAGTTTCTACTCATGTTTCTGACAGACACTCAAGCCAACAAACATGACAGTGAACACAAAAGTATAATCAATGCGTAAGATGTTATTTATATGAACATATTCAATTTTCAGAGTATAAATATACAAGTTTTAAGTGAATTTTCAAGTAGTACTGGCAAGTTAAATGAGTAACTTGCTGTAACAGAAGAACAACCTATTAGTGATGTATTAGCCGTTTTGTTCCTGTGAACGAACACCTCTAATTTTCTCTAAAAATATAGAACAAAAATGTTCACTTTCATGTTTAGACTGATGTATTGAGTGAAAAAGGTAACTCAAAATCAGAACCAAGGGAGGCCCATGGTAGAATAAATGAATTTGCAATATTAATTTGGACAATAGGATTTATTTGACACATATAGCTTAAAAGGTAGTTTATGGGTAATAAAAAAATTAATTTCAGAGTTCACTTGCTAAGTTGAAGACCCATATAAGACCTCTGAAAACTCTCATTAACCATAACCTATTAATCATGACTTATATCTACAGTCATGGATGGATATCAGAACAGATGGAGATCAGAAACTGGGTATCAGAACATGACAGATTTCAAAGATAAAAAGCAATTACATTGCAGTCTGAGTATCCTCTCTTCCTCTTCACCTCAAAAAAAAAAAAACACTGCAAATTCACATTGACTTCATAGAGTCTCCCAGACTGAAAACATGCTAATCGCAAGAAACAAATCCAAAACTAGTATGACTGGAATAATGCTTTCCTCCTCCCTCCAATTCACTTAGTCAGATTCAGCTGGGAAGCTAACGTCTTGAAACAAATACAAGTTACGAATGGCTACCAACTACACACAGAAATAGAGATGTATTCTGAGTGTAAACTATTAAAAGCTTTTTTCTATTAGGAAAGTAGTTGCTTTAATCTATTAAAGCATGCTTCAATTGTAAGCAAAGTGTAATCTGCTTTTGCTATGTTTACAATAAATTTGTTTCTCTCCGAGTAATTCTTCAAAAGCTACTAACCATTTAAATAACATGGAAGACTCCAACCATCCTCAGTTTGCAAATAACAGCTTGTTCAGATCTCATTTACATAAAATAGCTCTATCTACTGAGTTACAAGGCCTTGGTACTTCAAATCTCACATAAATCAAACTATAACAGTACTTCAGAAAACCACTATATCCTAGTATAATTGTGTTTGAGACAGCCTAAAAGAGAACTTCAATTTCTCTTCTACTTCTTGGTGGGCATAGCTGGCTAAGAGGCTGTCTTTCAAGAGAACACGAGAGGACGTCCCATGAAGAGGAAAAAGTTGCTGCTAGCAGTATTCCTATGGTACAGGATAATGATTTGGCAGAGCATAAATAATTCAGGATAAACACTTTCCTCATATTTCATCATTTCCATAAATCCAACCAGACTGTGTTCATAAGTCAGACATGGAATCATTCAAAATTAAGAAAATGCTAATGAGAGTTAAGTGCTTTAAGGATCATTTTAATTCTTGCAAAACAGTAGTAGACTAATCCAATACCATAAAGAAATTAACTTCATCTTTCCACAAAAGGATTTTGCATTAAGTCAATAATAAACAAAAATAAAGTCATTTTGTGAATTCCTCACAAGCTGCTTTACAGACTGTCCAGATTTTACCTTTGCAGGAGAGTTAGCCTCTTCACCCTGCTTCTTCTTTTTCTTCTTCTTTTTCTTGGATTTCCCACTTGCAGAACTCTGAAGTGGGTCTGCTTTTTCTCTTTCATTATCTGAAGCCTTCATATGGGAATATAAGGGATTTAACATTTAGAAGCACAATGAAACTATAGCCTAAAAATAATAGTTATAAGGGATTTAATTACATATCGATGTTTAAGTGAATACAATTGTATCTGTTCAGTTCATTTTAGAAAGACTACATTCTTAACATGCTATCTGGAAACACAGAGGAGTTAGGAATGAAAAGGGTAATGGAGCTAATGTCATGGAAATAGTGTTTTTCATACAGAATAAAAATATTATTAAAGAGCAATTATGAAGAAGGACTGAAACCTCTCTTAGTACGCAGTGATAAGGTAATACCTTACGTTAATATAAGACAGTAAGATTTGACACAGAGCTCATTAGAAGAGAGTGGATTCTATTCTCTCAATAAGAACATTCAGCATTTCCTTCTCTGTGTACACATTACCATATTTGTGCGGCTTTTATGAATGTAACAGAGACAAGAGATGCCCTTTATCATCATTCTTCGGTCATTTTAAGAAAAGGCAGTGGTAAGGACAAAGTTATAGAGCTTAGGAGAAAATACTGCCTTTACCTTCTGAACATCTGATGATGTCTCTTCAGGCTGTGGAACACAAGCAACTTTTTCTTCATCTACCCAATTTCCCCACTCTTCTGCTGGTGCGTTCCAGTCAGAGCTGGGATCAGCTGAAGAAAGCCCATCTGCAAAGATTAAAAAGGTTTTCAGGAATGCCTTCTTACTCTAGTGGTGCTCTTAATAGCTTAGAAAAAAAATGCTGTGCAAATAACCATTTCTTGATATCAAGATATAATATAGTCATTTGCCACATTTCTGAAAAATATAAAGATTTTAATGACAAGTGGAGGACTTTGCGAGTAATAAGTAAACTTTGTCTATTTTACAGAGCAATGTGATTACCAACTAGTCACAGCAGCAGCTAGCTAGATTTAATTGCTTTGAGACATTTTAATAGACTGTGTAAAGAGGGACAAATTTAAGAGTTGTTCTCCATCTTAAGCCTTCTTCCTAGCTGGTGAAAAAACCAAGATGAACTGTGAATAACACTGACGAATCTTACTTTTGGTACGAATTCTATAGAAGTGACATATCTGAAAATGTTAAACTTAAAGAATGACTTTTGGCTCAGTATCACTGACATTCTTAAATACCTTATTTTTTCCTAAGGCTCTGCAAGCCCGTACTCTGTTTTGCCACTAGCGTCCACTTATAATGGCACACATTTATGTTGTCATGAATGACAGATTAACACGTCAATTAGTAGAAAGTTACAGAAAGAGGGTTTCAAAACTGAACACCTTGTAACAGAATTATAAGCACAAAATAAAGACCAACATCGCAAATACTTCTTACTCTTAAACTATGCCAAACTGAGGGAGAAGATTTAAACTTGGTCTGCAAACTGTGGCAGGATTCATTTTAAACATCTGAAAACTTAAGTCAAAAAGAAAAGCAGTAATAAACCCAATTACATTTACTAGCAAATGTTCCAAGACCAATCTCTTCCTTCTATGTAAAAATATTACCTAAATATTAAAATATTTAGGTAATAATATACTTTGGACAGTCTATACAAGAATTTACTGATCTGAATAATGAATCGCTGCTTAACATAGCTAACAATTAATAGGCTTATCTATTGCCTTCTCACCAATTTCTTAAAGAAAATTCTCCATTCTTTTTTAATAAAAAATGAAACATTGGCAGTATCTGTACATGCAAGTTTCTTTGTACTAAACCTGCTACCACAGTAAGGTGCATCACAGTAGCTTGAACTTTAATTATTGCCCCTATTTCTCTTTTAGCACACTCCAACTACTTGAAATCTATGACAAAATGACTGTATTAACAGAAGCTATAAACATTCCACTCAGAAATGTGAATAAACTATGCTCTTGCTAATACAGAGAAATGATCATTTTCAGATGATTAACTGAAGTGTGCTTTACTTATCATTAACCCAGACAAGAGAAAAGGTAAGTTCTGAAATGATTTAGTATCAGAATGGTCATGCCAGAATTGGTGGAATCAATGATTTTGTCAAGTGCTTCCACTCTACTTTTGTGTGTTATCTTCTTTCTAACAAGAATTTTTTGTTTAATGACTGCAAAGCAGCCTTTTTGGTCAGTTTTTTCTTTCTCTTTAAAGTTAATCACCTAATGACAGACACTACATTACTGTTCTTAATCAAACATTCTTAGATTTGATTAAATGAAAATATCAGTTATAACACAATTCAAAAGGTGACCTTGGGCTCAAAGCTTTCTTCACAGGTAGTTTTGCTAGTAAATATTTGGATATGCCTGTAACTTCATTATACTACAGCCCTGATTTTGGGAGAGACTGTGATAAGAACTACCAGCATACATTTTGAAATCAGCAGGAGGGGAGAACAAACACGAGCTTGACTACAATTCCCAAGTAATCTCAGTGACCTCTATCCAATACTTCTATGCATATTAAAACGTCCTAATTTTGCTGAATGAGGAAGCAAGTTGGACTACATACAAGAGTTATGTCACATTAAGTTTTCAGTAAGATACAATATAATACAATACATAAAAGCAAACTCAGTACAAATACAATCTAATACCAACACATCTTTTCCAGTCTTGTAGTAGACTTTTCCTATAATTCGCAGTAAATTAACTATTTTAATTCATTATCAACTTTTTTAGCAAAAGCCAGAACTACCCTAAAATACATGAGCTTTCTTTCACTCCGAGTTTTGATAACCAACTATTTTGTCTAAAAATGTAATTATTATCTCTTATCATCCATCAAAATACTTTTTCCTGCAATCTGCTTCCTTCAAATTGATATTTAGCTTTACAAAAGTAAAATACTTCATTTTTTTCTTCAGAGGCTAGCTACTGGCTAATGCAAGTAGATAATAGAAGTAACAACACTGTAAAGACATGGAAATTACAATTTTTGTTTATGAGCATTTTAGAGGAACATACTTAACCCAGACCATTCGTCATCAACAGGGGGCTGAGCATGACTTAAATCCCACTGAAAATCAGAAGCACCAGCCTGAGCAGCTGACTCACTGTTGGATCCTGGAAGGGAATAAACACAATTGTACTTGTTAGTTACGAGCTTCACGAATTTTCTTGGGTAAAGAAATTCAAAGCAAAATAAGAAGGAAAGACAGAAGGCTCAAAGAAAAAAAGTATGCCTCTAAAGACTGCACAGAAGGACAGGAACTCTACTAAGCTCTTCAAAATGAGATATATTCAGAAAACAAGGGAACTGAAGATGGAAGATGCAAAGTTAAGTCAGGGAAGAACAGGAAAAGAAAAAAAGGATAAAAAGGATAGATCAGGAGAAGGAGAAGATAGATAAGAATAAGATGATAGATAAAAAGGATTAAGATAGATAAGAAGGATGAGAAAAGAAGGATAAATAACAGCATTCTATAAGACTTACAGCAGTCTTCTTAAACTGGAAAGCACAATGAATTTTTATGGGTAGTAAAGTTATCCCTGTACCAGCAAGAACTCTTACAGAGAGTAGCTAAAAAACCAACCAAACAAAAAACCAAAACCCAATGACCCAGAGTGCTAGGAAGAAACCTGATAAGTTACACTGCATTAAATTATTCATTACTAAGAAAACATCCAATTCTCAAGTAAAACACTTCAGGAACATAAAAGCAGCATGATGCATGAAAAGCAACAATAAGGCCAATACCAGTCATGATAATAGGAAGTACTAAACACCTAATATCACTATTTTAAGACCATCTGAAATATAAGGCATCATGAAACAAAAACAATTTTGGAAAAAAGGACGAAACTAGAACTACTTAAGTGTGAGACCATAATGAAAGAAATTAACATGCAACTTTAAGATGAGACTTATTTTTGAAACAAAGTTTAAATATGAATATAGTTATTTGGTTCTCTCTACTTTATAAACATTCATGCAAAACGGTCTCTTTGCATCACAACATTGTTGGCTAATGTGCAAAGATGATGAATATACTTCATTGTCTTTGTGCTTCTCTCTAAATTAAGGTTGCAGTGGTAATATTGGAGATTAATCTCAAACAAGTCATCTCATTTTATTTACTATTTTTTTTTTTTTTTTTTTTAAGTTTTAGCCCAGTGACTGAACTTGAATTTAAATGGCTCCCCTAGGAAATGTAACTTTCCATATTAAAAAACCCTTTGTATAGTTAAGACTTCTTTTTCTTCCCGTTCCTCAAAACGGGCTTTCTGTCAGTCTTTGAGTGAACCGCTGTCAGTTCCTTGGAAAGTCTGATAAATTATACCCTGGCATACATAACTTCTTGGCTATACTGGCACAATGTGCATGTAGAAAATGAAGCACTAATGTGAGGTGTAGGACACTGAGCTCTAGTTTCAGTTAACAGACTATGGACTGCAATAACAGCAAGTAAACATAGCCTGAAGTGCATAAGCACTTTGCCAACTACCTCCAAAAAGAAGACAGCCATGCCAAGGTTGCTAGACCATGGGAGTATACAAGCAAGAGCAGAAAACTTGACATACTAATAGATTGCTGTAACACTTAGGATGTCAGTAGTTTTAACACGCAAGAGTTGTTAGGAAGCCAGGTCTGTACTCTACAGCAATTTCACCCTTAGAAACAAGTAAGTCCAGAGTTCAGATTTCTCACCCATTCTACAGAGCAAAGACTCAGGAGTTCAAATCCTGCCTAAGGAACATATTTAGAAAGTAGTGCTTCAGTTCCTTGATGAAAAAAACAAGTTGAGAGTAAACAGACTTTCCTAGAAAGCAAACTTCAGATCTCCAGCTTGAGACAAAGCAATGACTGAGCAATCCCTTATGCCCATCGTTTAGAGTGAACACACAAACAGGAAGGATATGAAGAAGAACAGGAAGTACTACCTTCTGATCTAGCTCTTGATTATGAATTTAAAACACTGACTTTATTTAATAATTTGAATGCAACTACAAAAAAAACACAAACAAAAAAACCCCTTTCCAAACTCTGATAAAAACCTGTCTTCAATTTGTTTACAGCTAGCAAGACTATTCTTAAAGAACAGTGGGAAAGACTCAAATTAACAACACTTGGCAAATTCTATTTCATCCTGGTGGGGGAGAAGCAAGGGGAAAGTCTCTGGAAGGATGTACATACCAGACACTCCAGGAGTTAATCCAAATGAAGAGAAAGAAGTAGAATTCTGTTCAGAGGTATTAATCCTTGCATCCACATTCCAAGCAGCTGTGGGGGAAGAAAGGAAAAAAAAAGAAAGAAAAGAAAAAAAGAAGAGCTAACTTCCCACTGCTGGCATTGCTGAAAATAAAGTTAGCTATTTAACCATGAATGGGGTCAGAAAAACAGAAGCTCCAGCCATATTAACAACATTTCACATAATCGATGGCATTATTTCACTTACTAAGTGACAATCAGTACTGAGAGAAGTACGCATGTATGAACGTTCAATTTGAAACAATTATTCAACTAAGGTATTTCTCCCTCTATAGCCATTTCTATACATAAACTTTTTGCAAAGGAGAAGACTGTACTTTGAGCCTCATACTGTTACATTTTTTCCCATTATTATCATCTATGTTATTAAAAACGTATTTTTAACTCTGTAGAGGTTGCTTGTCTTGGAGCAAGTTGTAAATATGTCGAAGAACAGAACTGACTTCAGAACAGTTTTTGACAAACAGGAGATACTGATTTAAAAAATAAGATATACCTGAATGTCAACTAGAAGGTAGAAAAAAAAATAAGCAGAAAAAAATCAGTGGCACAAATGTGTCCAAAGAAATAGCTGGTTAGAATGCTGCTCTAAACAAAAACTACTGGGGCTACAGTGAAGTGCAAATAGAATAAATGAGGCTGGAAGGGACCTCAGGAGCTCTCTAGGACAATCTCCTGCTCAAAGCAATGTCAGCTCTGAGGTCAGACCAGGTTGCATAGAATTTTATCAAGCTGGGTCTTGAAAACTTCTAAGGATGGAGACAGCACAAAACCCCTCTGGGCCACCTGTTACAATGCCTGACGGTCCCTCATGGGGAATAAGTTTCTCCCTTCTGCAGACTGAATCTCTTGTTTCAACTTGTGTCCATAGTCTCTTGTCCTCCTGCCATGTACCACTGTGAAGAGCCTGGCTCTGTCTTCTGGGTAGAGCAGTACCTCACAGGTACTGGCAGGCTGCTGTTTGGTCCCTCTGAAGCCTTCCCCACTCCATGCTAAACAAGCCCCATTCTCTCAGCTTCTCCTCACTGGAGAAGTGCTCCAGTCTCAACCATTTTGGTTGCCCTTTGCTGAACTTGTTCCAGCTGATCAGTGCCTTACCTGTAATGGGGGGCCCTAAACTGGATGCAGTGCTCCAGATTAACCTAAAGAGCACAGAGCAGAGGGGGATAATAGCTGCCTCCTATCTACTGACTCCCATTACGACAGCCCAGACTACTGCTGGTGCCCTTTGCTGCCAGGGCAAGCGGTGGCTCGAATTCAGCTCACTGTCCACCAGGACCCTTTCCCAGAGAGCTGCTCCCCAGCCAGTCAGTTCCCAGCTGGGGGTTCTTCCTTCCTGGCTGCAAGGCTTTGCACTTTTGTGCTTGTTGAACTTCCTAAAGTGCCTGTTGGTCCATTGCCCCAGCCTCCTTAGGTCCCTCTGGATGGCAGTCCTGATCTCGAGTGTATCGACTGGTCCCCCCTCAGTTTGATGTAATCTGCATATATGATGTGAATGATACTCTGTCACCACCTCCAGGTCATTGATAAAGATGATAAACAGGACAGGTCTAAGCGCAGACACCTGTGAAACTTCCCTTGTTAGGAGCCTCCACAAAGTATTATACATCAACCACTACCTTCTGGGCTTGACCAGTTTTTTTACCCATCTAGTTTTTCAGCCATCCAAATTATAACACCCTAGCTTGGACACAAAAATATTGTGAGAGACAGCGTTAAAAGCTGTACTATAGTCGAGGTAAATAACAGCCATGGCTCCCCCCTCATCCACAAAGAAGGCAATCAGCCTGATCGAGCATGATTTACCCTTGGTAACATAACAACCTCAAGCTGTTCACAGTCACTAAAAAAAAATACTGCGTTAGTGCAGAATAAGAAACAAACCATTGCTCTACCCAGCAATAGTAAAGCTTCTGATGGAATATCAGGTCCAGTCTCAAGCACCACATCAAGATATGTGGGACAAATGGAAGACATCTATATTGAAGCAACTCTGCTGACTAAAACAAACAAAAAACCCACCACACTAGAGGAAACTAGGACCACTTAGTCTAAAGATTGGGACCATAATGCAGTATCTGCTATTAAGAAGGTTGTTGCAAAGACAAAAAGCAATATCTCCTCTCCCTGTTTATTCTGGACAGTACAAGTGGCAATAGTCTAAAAACTATACTGGAGAAGACTGAAGAATTTGTAATAGGAAAACCAGTGAAATACTTCAAGAGACTGTCATGAGAGCTGAACAATCTTCATTCATGGAGCCTAACCAAACATCTGTCAGAAATAACGGAGATACAGCTGATCTTGTACTGGATCAACAGAACTGATTTATGACCTGTGTTCTAAGAAGAAATTCATATTAAAAAAAGATTACATATCAAAATGATTTAACATTTACTATCAGAATTTTAGAAATCAAAATTTTTATATAACTTTCCTTCACAGAAAGATTTTTGCTTCAGATACACTTTGAAAACCCAGTTAAATCAGAGGCGCAGAAAATAAACCATTACGTCAGAACTTACAACAAGAAAACGCTTGATTCACATTTCACTAGACCACTCTAAGATTTTTCTTTTTTTTAAACACATAAGCATAAAGCTATTCAAGAGATTCACTATTGAACATTTTTATAAAATGGTATTTCTTAAATGAAGAAAATTCTCTCAGAATAGCTTACCAATAGGAGTGAACAAAGAGCGCTCTTTCCAGGGCCTGCCCACCAGGCTTACACCCCAGTCTTTTCCATTTCCATTAGCATCTCCAGTATCCTGGCCCCAGGCTGATGTCTCTGTCTTCCTCTTCCCAGCTGTAGCTGAGGACACAGATGTCCATTTTTCCTCCCCTACACCAATCTGTGGGGAGATTTTTACAGGCTTCTCATTCCAGCTTCCTCCATTTACAGTATGGCTTTCATTCAGTCCTGGAGAAACTTAAATAAAAACATTACGAAAGCATTATGTAAAAAAGAACTGGATGAAGAACTGAAATATTATGTACATGCACATATACTTAACAATAAAAAGCAAGTATGAATGAATAGCAGCTTTGCTATACAAGTGCAATATAGAAGAGAGCTGCTGCTCTCAGCTGATTTTCCAGTTCAGATGATAATCACCATCTGTCTACTAACTTGATGAGTGGGGAAACACCACCACCAAATTACCCGATACTCTATGTCCTCTTCTTTATAGGGCTAGTATCTTGCAGCCACCAGTGCCTCTAGATAATAATAAAAAGTATGGGAGGAGAACACTGCCAGTGCTGCCAGGTCATTTCTCTTACTCAGCAGGGAATGAGCAACTGAATGGTTTGTAGGAAGTGCCATATACTGAATGGGAGAATGTTTTCTGCTTTGTAGCTATGGTGGCATACAGAAGTTCTCCAAGCAGGAATTGGGGGTGGGGGAAGAGATCAAGGAGTAGAAAATGCTTCCCAAACACAAACACTGTAGGGACTTTTCAAAGAGCACAGCTATTATACTCAAGTGTAAAGTCCATTAAATTTAAAGGAAAAGAGGCGGTAAAGCTCTCGAACTATAACCTATAAGCAATATATTTTATGTTACACTAATGCATAAGACCACAAGTTTTTATCTACAACAGTCTGTCCTACTAAGGAATTACCAGTCATAGCAAGTTTTAATGTATATTTTGAGAGGATTCAGTAGTACACTGAGTAATAGAGTATAAGGATCATTATGAAATCTTTTTATGTCCTTGCAAAATGTGAAGGTCACCTGGTACACCCAGACTGATCTTCTACATATCACAGTTCTCAATGGAGAAACTGCTGATTTAAACTGATTAAGAAATATCTGCATACTGTGAACATAACACTTAGAGTCAATCAAAAATTGATGCATAATTCAGTCAACTTCATATGACAACAAAAGCTATGACAGATATGACAAGAAAATGAGTCAGACTAAATATTTTAGTTCTCAAATAAATTCATCTATCAGGAAACATGAACCTGCTGCATCCAAGGCAGCCTTATTGGCAGGGAAATGATTGGGTGTGATATGCCTAGACAGTTTGAGTAGACAAATCTTATTTCCAAACTCAGACACCCATAAAGTCACCATTTCTATACCTAAAAACACTGTTCTTTCTCTACACAGCTTCAGAGCACTTGTACTGTTTGTGTCACTCAGCATCCTCTATGGATACTATGATGCCTTAGGGGCAGGCAACAACAAAAATAGTGAACATACAGAAAAGAAGTTGTACCATGGCGAAAAAAAACTTTTCTGTGACCTTGCAAGTAGACAGCCAAAGTCCTGAGGCAAGAGTTTGATTACTCTGTTTATCATAGTAGGCTCTCATCACTGAAATTTACATTCTCTATAACCAGCAACATTTCACAATATCGCAGAAAACTTAAGGTTGGAAGGGGCCTCTAGAAGTCACCTAGTCCCACTTCCTGCTCAAAGCAGGGCTAACTTCAAAATTATACCACATTACTCAACTTTTCAAAATCGATAAGGCTAGAAAGTTCACAGTATCTCTCGACAACATGAAGAGCTCTCTTCCCAAAGGCCAATCAGAATTTCCCTTGCTCAACTTGAGCATTGCCTCCTGTCCTCTCATTATGCATCTCTGAGAAGAGTATGGCTCCTTCCTTCTGTGCTGTAGTTCAAAAAGTTTGCATGTGAAGCAAAGCTCTGAAAAACTAGCAGATAGTGATTCACTTTCTGGATCTGGGTGTTGTTGGCTTGCTTAATTACATAAGCTACTTTTAGTTAAAGCAATACCATTAATATTGGCTTAACATACAGCTATAAAAAAGAAAGAACTATCCTGATTTCATTCTGACATACTAGTTCGCTTCCAACACTGTTGGATCAGTATCTCTCATCAAAAAAATGCTGATTCAACACTCAGGCAAAAAGTGGCCAAATATTTTAACAATTTTGCATATGACACATATAATATTCTTAAAATGAATATAGCTTCAGTATGCCTCTCAAAGGAGCAATGTGCAGCAAGCACAGACTTCATTACAACCAAGACTGATACTCTTGAACTCTATTGTAGTTATTTACATTAAGGTTTTCTTTGGGCAAACAATTAGTTAACATAAAAAGTGAGTAAGTTCTTAAGACTAGCATGATGATTCTTAACTGGAGCTTGAGAATAAGCTTCACTGTTGTGTAACTAACAATTTGTACAACAGGTAATCTGGCTGAAAATTTTAGATATCATATCATTCTTTTCTATATTTTACACATCTATACATGTAACAGAAACTGTTTTCAGTTTGTTAAGAAGCAATTGCAATTTAGAAGTATAACATCTGCATAGCCAAAATAGCCAGCTGCATAATAAAGTTCCAGATCAGTATCTGTACAACACCCTACACTGACAACTTGTGTTTTCACTTTTGTACAACACTTCCAGTTAATTAGGATGCCTAGTAAAGAAACCCTTTTACCTTGTGGAATTGCTGACTCTCCCTTTGCAGTTTTAGAGTTGCTAACTTGTACGTTCAGAAGCGCGTCACCTGATTAAGAGGTGTGAGAAGACAGTAAGTTTTGCAAGCAGCAACAGTTGTAAAAATAATATAAAAGAGTATTTGTTACTGACACGCTAAGGGGAGAAGGGGGGGGGGGAAGCGCAGTGATATCTTAAAAGTAAATTAAGGCATTACTAGGAAACTTTAAAATAAAATTAAATGTTCTGATTGTTATTTGTGCTTATTTTATAGACAGACTGAGCTCAAAGCTGACTTAGGGCCTATGAATTGAGTAAATGTGGATTTCAAAGAATTCTAGCTAGCTTCCCAGGCATGGCAGGCAGAAAGCCAAAACAGAGGCTGCTATTTTCAAGAAAAGGAGAACTTCAAGTCTTTCAGAAATATACAGCTATTTCTAACTTTCACCTTACCATGAAAACACTAGATACAGCTGAACTCTTTTCAAATTAACGTGGTACAGGGTGATCTATAAGAGCACATGATGTGTTATGGACTCTGTCTAGAAAGGTTACAGAAATCCTGGATAGCCACAGAATATACAAGCAGCTGCAGTTATGCATTTCTTGAAGTTGTTTGCATGTACAAAGGCAGAGAAAAAAAAATGACTGAATTTAGTCCTCAAGGACAAGAAGAACACAATCAGTAAAATGCCAAGTGCCATTAAAAAACACCAGTGAGCTAAGGCATGCAGCTCTCAATATATTGTTACAAGGTACCAGATAGCAGTAAGGCTCAGTCTTTTTCCCACTTTGCTAGAACATCAAAGTTGCCTCTACTTAAAGTGTATCAATAGGTTAAAGGTACATAAAAATCTAAATTGTCTGGCTGTGTCTTTAGACTCTTAGCTTCTTAAACTGCTTCTCAACTGCAGCCACATATGAGTGGCTGTGCCTACATGTGGTTTAAACCAACTCAACCCATTACTTTTCTGAAACAGTAGCAGCCATAAAAGCTAAAGTTTGCAACTCCATAGTTACTCCTTAGCTATAATAATTGGTTACTAAATCTCAGTCAAATGTGCCCGATTATTATGAACAGGTTTCACATAGGTGCTAATAAATCAGATGCTGAAGCAAAAATCTACTTGTTAAGCAGTTAAACCAGTGAATGACCTGAATGAATAGAGAACTCGTGCATAACCTTCCCACAAGCAAGCATTCACAAAACAGGGTTAGGGAGCTGGTGCTGCCTGCAACAGTGCTGAGGGTGCCTTTGAAGTCTCCGGAAACATAAAAGGCAGAGGCAGCAGAAGCACAGATGAAGGAGTAGGGGCATATGCCTGTGCAACTCTAGCTACCAATATATCAAGTCTGAATTGAGAGCGCACTAGTGTGGAGGCCAGTGCTTCAGCCACTGGCTTGAGTGTTCTCTTCAGAGCTTCCCCTGAAAGTGTGGCTCAAAAAGAAAATTGGGGGGGGGGGGGGGGGGGGGGGGCAAGTTTTACACAATGCAGAGTATCTTTAAATGGCTTGAAAAGATTTCTCAAGAGTACACCTTCCCTATCTATCTAGGATACATCCAGAGTCACTACTTTATACGTTCAAAATACATTATCTTTCTAGTATTCATCCACACCTCTCTCTACCATACCTTTATTTTTTCTGAGACCGACTGGAAGTGATGCTGTAGGCATCAGTTGTTCAATGGACACAGTAACTGCATTTTCTATTCCTTGGAGATTCAGTTCTCCCGAGCCAGTGTCAGTTAATACCTTGTCTCGCTTACGTTGCTGTCGTTTTTCTCTGTTACTGATTTTAGTTTCCCAGGCTCCTGAAATATCCCCCCAAATAAAAACATAACCAAATTAGTTAGAAAGTAGGAAGGAAAGAGTTTGTTTCAGATCAAACTGAAGTCTGAATCTACGTTCAATTTATTTAAAAATTACAGACATGGCAGTCAACTTCAACATTAGTATGCGAACACGGGCAATTCACTGAAGATTAGATTTTTCTGGATGCAATGCAACAACACTTTGCTTAACTGAGAAAAACATGAACAACATGAGTGCTCTATTATGCATGACTTATCTCAGGTTTTGTAGGTTTAACAACTTTTAGTAAAACATGTTCTTGTTTCAAAAGTCAGATTTCCAGGTGTAACATGCAACTGTGGAATTATGACAAAATGAGTTTCCCAGGTTTCTTTATGAAACATACAAACAAGTAACTCTTAAATAGCATTTAAGCCAAAATATATCTAATTGCATTTTTGTGTGTTTGCACTCAGTACCTTCATCAACGTCCTTTCCATCTAGACGTGACACATCCTGAACCGTTTTAGCATCTCCCTTTGATTTCTTTTTTTTCTTTGACTAGAATAAAAATAAAACATTATCTTAAT
Source organism: Dromaius novaehollandiae (assembly GCF_036370855.1). NCBI lineage: Eukaryota > Metazoa > Chordata > Aves > Casuariiformes > Dromaiidae > Dromaius > Dromaius novaehollandiae. The sequence goes on from NC_088099.1 coordinate 145,350,645, forward strand.
AATTACTTACTGATCACATAGTAATTCAGAATTTCCAAAAAACAGAAGCAAATTTAAAACAGAATTCCCTGAATAACCCTCTGTACACACAGTCCCTTTAAAAAGGAAAGGGATATTAAACAATATTGATTCCTAAATATAAATTAGGACTACTGAAGTAACATGGAAGAACTATGCAGTATGCAAATGGCAGATGAGGAAAATGAGTACTTATGCTACAAAGCACAAAGACTGGTGGAGGAAGCTATATTGATGGCACCACAATCGCAGGGGAATATGAACTGGTTGGCAGACAGACTCTATTCAGGCAAAATCTATTTTGTACAGAAGGAAGTACTGAATTATACACTGAGGAACAAAGAATGTCAGTGAGGCCTTAAAAACAAAACAAAACAACAACAAAAAAAAGAAGTGGAAAGAGGATCCCAGCATGGAAAATTACTTTGAAACAGAACAATGATGAGAGTTTACAGTGTGAATTCACAGTTTTTTTCAAGTTATCACCAGCTACTGCTGCTTGGCTATTCAAGCAGAGATAAATGAATAGGAAGAGAGGAATTTACTTCTGCAAGCTGTCTTGGTGCAACAGGTAGTAATAAACCATGTTAAATAGATGAGGTTGAGAAAAAGATGTACAAAAAATGGTCCAAGGAATTGAGATGATGTATATCACAGAATGCCTTGAAGTTTAATCTTTTGATAAGCTAATATGATGGCAAATTGACTTGATTACCTTCTCAGAAAGAAAATACAGTACTGAAAAACCTAAATCTGGCAAAGAAAGATGTAAGAACTACCAGATAGAACTGAATGAGAAAAACAGATGTTTTTAAAGAAAGACAGTTATCTACTCAAATGAATTAAGGGGAAGCACTGGTTACCTGTCTCTTAATATCTTTGTAACAATACTGGATATCCTTTTGGAATACATGCTAATGCCAGAATAGGACTGGTAACTGGGTGATGGTTAATAGCCAGCTTTTTATAGGAGTTCAGACTGTATGATTTGCTAGCCTTAGATGTCCAAGAAGAATTGGTAATAGCTAAATTACCACCAGAGCTGCAGCAAAAATCCTATGGGTCCCACAGTGGTATGTGGTGCACATGCCTTTGAGTTAGCATGTCCAAAACACATCATACAACTTCAACACAGGTACTGAAAGAGGTATAGTTTTGTTAGTGCAGCACCAGAGCTAAAAAAAGAAAAAAAAAAATCACTGTTTATATGCAGGGCTGCACTAACATACCTGTAGCACTTACAGAACTTATTTGAACGGATTTAGCTCATGGCTCACTGAACTAAGGCTATCACACAACACAGATACACCCAAACTGACGCAGCTCACATATTTGCTCAGTAAGCTACCTTTACCCAAATACTGACTACATAACTTCTGAAATGCCCTCAAAAGAAGAAGGCTGGTTTCAAAATCAACTTGAAAAGAACTGGTTTTAAGAGTATAAATAAGCACAATGATTTGCAAGAGTATCTTCTTAATACAGAATTAAAAAGGACAATGGACAACATTAAAAAGTTATGGTTTGCTGCTTGCAGCTTAATTAGAGGAAAGGTTAGTAAGTTTGTACCTAGGCCTTCTATTCTCTGCTACATTCACAATGGAAGTTGGGGTCTCAGAATCTTTCAACTCACAAAACCATAACTACTCAACTTTCCTTCTTTGGTGTCAAGAGAACTTCAGAAATGACTTTGGAAGTCTCTCAGATAACTGTTTAAGACGACTGCTCCTCCAAGTTGCAACTCCACAGTTTCTTAAATAACTAGCTTCTACAGAAGTACTGACATCAAATTTAACACTTCTCATTAAAGCATCACTAGGTTTAATAGTTTTGAAAACAAGTTTGTTACTAACAAGCAGTGTTTTGTTTTTTGTTTTTTTTTTTTTAATCAAGAATTCAAATATTGAAAATATATTTGCTTTCCTAACCTGAGTAACTGGAATTTGATATTTAACTATTCATCACCTGCCAGCCAAACTTAGTGCTGTAACGGTCACTCTCTCTGTAACACAACTGATTGAAGTAGCAAAGACATTAAAGGTGAGTAAGTAATCTAAGCTATCACTTTGCAACAGCCCCATTCATTCAAAAGATCTTAAAAAGATGTCAGTGTTGGTTCTGCTACTAGCCAAAACACACATGAGGAATCAGCAGTTAGGACAGAATTTTAAAGTCAATCAGATGCATGGGCCTCCAGGCAGGAATAAACCATATAAAAATAAGCCTTTCTCCTCCATCTCTAACAGTCTGTTTATTTCTAGTATTCAAGACAATGCAGTTTTGTGCATCTGCAAACAGAATTGGCAATGAAGTTTTAAGATCTCGCAGTTTCATCCAGAGAACCACTTCTTAGAAACAGTCCAATATATTGAAAACAAAACAGACGATCAAACAAAAAAATTACCCCTAAACACACCCGGCACTGCTCAAGGTACAAAAACGCAAAAAAGGGAAGATCCCATTCAAAATGCCAAGAGACATGACATCATATACCATATGAACAGCCACAATCCTGACATTACCCAAACCTATTTTCCCCTCTAAGTAGAATAAGAAGATACAACTTAGAATAAATGAATGTTCTGAAAAACACGACATTTACAACCCTGAAGCAGCAAAGAAATGCACAAACACAGTGAGCACTATTTTCACTGAAAAAATGTGTATTTAAGTGAAAAAACCCCCATACTCTTCAGATCATAGCTATTTTATATATACATATACACACACACACACACTACATATATCTCCATCCACACACAAACACTACTTAAATCCCACCCATCAATTTATGCTCCCAAGCAATACAAAGAACACCCACCTACACAGGACCCCTTAGAACCTTAGGGGGCTCAAAATGTTACAAATGCAATGGATGCTATGAGTGGTTTAATCAAATAATTAATGCCTATAAAGTTACCTGCACAAAGCTTAAAGAAAGTCCTTGGGGCTGTTCTTAATTGAAGCAAACATGCTCTGTCCATGCTTCCCCAAAGTGAGGTGAACATACAATCTGTTGAATGAGCATCCATACCCATGTAGTGGTACTGATTTCCGGGAGATGCAGCTTCAACTTAGCATTTCAAAATTCAAATTACCACCTTTGCAATCTTAAGCTAAGGCTAGACTTTAGCATTTTAACACCTTACCTACTTGGAAATCTGCTTAAGAAAAAAAAAATTAGATACTCTTTCAGGATCACATTTTATTCTGTCCTTGACAAAGCACAAAGTCAATCTGATATGTGTTTTGTGGAGAATAGAAAGCAGTGTACAGGATGAAAGTTTAAGGCAAAGCCATTTCACAGAGAAGTCTTTTTATTTGCCAGTTAAAGTCTCTAAAAACTTCTATAGTCCTATAGCCAACTAACTGGATAAAGTCTGTTAACCAACATACTAACTGCAAAAATAACTAAAAAGTAGTCAAGTCAGTTTACTGAAGTTCGAGTGAACTACAAAAATAACAAGCTATTGGTGTCTCACTGTACAAGGTGAATTGTTTCTTTTTCCAATACTCCTCAGTTTACTTATAGCAAATGCATTTTGTGAAGAGAATTAATCAATTCTACTAATTAACCCTCAAATATACCAAACAGTTTTAATTAATTTACTTTGTCTGTCAAAAAGAAAAAAGGCTCTCGAAAGGAAAAAAGTTTTATCATAGTTAATAGGAAAAAAAACAATGCAGCAATCTTTACCAGAACATAACTGGCAGCCCAGTCTTCACTATAGCATAAATCAGGAGATGTATTACGTATTTTCAGAAATCCAGGCCAGCAGGAAAGTTTCATGCATAATGTTTGCAGACAAGCCAAGGCAAAAATCAGTTTTGGTCACAAGCCTATCATAAATATATCTACGTTGACTAGAAGTGACAGCATTTTTGATAAGGCTGGAAGAAATCAGTCCTTTTAGTGCAAAAATATCACATTGCCATTAATATGGTTACATTTTAGATAAAGCTACAGACCCAGCTTTAAAAGGCTTTAAATTTAGCTGTTTAATTTGCATAACAAAAAGCTGACAGACTTCAAAGCTCCTGTTTGTCATCAGAAATTATGAACTCTAATCACTAATGGATAGATCTGACAAAAGTAATACACAAGAACATGGTCTTATTCTTTGAATAGCAGTCCCTCAACTGTTGGATCATTTACAAGCCCCTTAACAATACTATCATTATGTTGCATCTCCACAGAAGTCAGCGAAGATGAAACACAAACTTTACGTCTGTAGACTTAACGTGAACAGAAATTTCCGCCTTTAGCAGGGTTTTTTGTTTTGCTTCACACAAACGTTCCATGATAACGTATGATCGCAGAAGTTTTTTTTTTTTTTTTTAAAATACTACTTTAGCTCTTTCTAACACCAAATTAGGTTAGGACTCTCCACAGTAAGAAAGATGTCTCTTCAAGGAATAAGAAAGAGGATTTCAAATCACAAAGTAGGGTTTTCAGATACAGAAATAACACACATTAAACTTTGACATACTGTAATTTCAAACCCATAACTGACCTTCTCATTCTTCTTTTCTGCATCCGAAGGCTGCTTTATATTTTCTCTACGAACAGTCTGCAGTATTTCATCTTCAGATACGTCAAGGATAGACTGTCCATTAGGCTGTATAAACAACAAATGTGAATAATAAAAAAACATGGAGAAAGCAGATAAAGCAAAGTTCAAATTTACATGATTACTGAAATGCAGCTATTGACTGAAAAAAGCTCACAAGATTACTAAGTAAATCAGACTAAATTTTGGACAGGCTCTCAAAATACTCACTGCAATTCTATATTAACCAAATGTATGAATGAGAAAAAGAACATAGAAGTCTACTCATCTCTTACCAAGCCTATCCAACACAGGAATTACTTATCAAAACATAAGTTTCTGAAAACTACCAGCTGTATGTGCCATAAGTTATCTAATCAAAAGAACACATTTAATGCTTTGCAGTAGTTTGGCAACGGGCTTATTTTTTAAAATAATTTCTAGCTTAAAAAAGTCTCTGCACTTTACTCTCCAAGAACCTGTGCATATCACTCACAGCTCATTTCCTTCACAAGTTAAATTTCCTAGCAGAATAGAAATTAGAAACTGAACATGAAGTATGAATAAAGCTCATCTTGCTGTTCTTTTCAGATGGATGGACTTGCATATACTCATTACATTTGTCTACTTCTTTCTCCTTGCATAATAATAAAGGCAAGAAAATTACCATATGTTTCTGTGGTAAAGTTAAAACTCCAGGTGATCCTTAAATTAGTCTTCATCTTCACTTTTGATAGCAAAGGTGTATGCCCTAGCTTATATAAATACCTATACAGGACAAAACTATAATTACAGTTTTTTTAAAGTCATTTTTAATGCTAACTTCAGTCTTAGCTTTTTGTTATTCTGCCTAACTCCAGAACAGATGAAAATACGCTAAATATTATACTACTGTTAGTCATTAATCTCACTGAGTCAAAAGCAGTTGCCAAAGGCAGTAGTTGATGCTGGGTGCAAACAAGTTTCTGGTTATACCACACTCATAATGATTCAGATATTCAGTTTTCAGTCTTTAATTTAGGATGTTAAGCATAAAGACCAAGTCTACTTTGTAACTGCTTTAATATTTGGGACAAATGCATTTTCTGTGCAAAGATGATTTTTCATGTTTAAATAAAATTTAAACTAACACATGTATTATTTTCAGTTGTTTTGTTTATTAAAAAATACCTTAATTCTGCATCACACCAATTTGATTAGTTTAAAATAAAACAAAGATCACATTATAACTTAGTGAGAGCTACTCCTTTAAAGGCTAGGTCTGAATCTCAGTTTAACTGGTACTGGGTATTAAGTCTTGCCATAGTATATGTCATGCTTATGTCATGCTTACAAAGCACCCTTGACATGATTTCACCAGTGCAGAACACAGTATTGCTTAGTGCAGTTAGTTGGCATGCCAACTTCTTATTTTGTAACTATTAATAGAAATTGAAAGATCAGATCACCTAATCCCTCTTCTCCTGCAACGAACATAGTTTTAAACTATATATTTTACATCTAAGATACCCTACAACTCTCTTGGTATCCTGAGATGGAGTATATTTTATAGAGCTGCATCTCAAAACTCTGTGTAAAGTTCCTCCCATTAAACCTCTCAGCAGTAGATTCTACAGGGATACCAAAGATCTGACATACAATCTTCAAAATAATTGTTTCCAGAAACATTTCTTGAACCTCTCTATTTTCTCCAGATTCTACATGGCTATATTATTTGTGGGTGATATCTTCTAATTCATTTTAGTACCCATAATGTTTAAGATCTCAAGTTGGAAACATAATGAAATATTATTTCTAAGTTATTTAGTAGAATATTTAGAAAAAAAATGATTTGATACATCAGTTTTTGGACTTGTGCCAAAAAATGTTTGTAACCAACTTTTTTCTTTAATTCTGTATCTTGCTTTACTTCATTGGTAATACATCTACACTATAGAGTTCAGCTGTTGTGAAATGATCCTGAATTACCGTACAAACTAGAAATACCTCAAGTTTGAAAACCAGTTTCCTTATCCCTCTCAAAATCATCTGTTTCTCAGAAGTCTTGTTCTAGACTAATTTATGTCCATTAAGAGCCCTCAGGAAAGATTTATCCACATGACTGCTTAAATCACTGTCTAATCATCTGATCATGTTGACAATGACCATTAAAACAAATTTAAAAACTAGTACTTTCATATATTTTTCCCTTAATATCCATAATATTTACCTTTTCAGTAGAAGGTTTTCACATTTAATTTCTGTCCACAGATGAATCACAGAATTTTAAGCAGAATTTCTGTGACCATTTTTGCATATACCAAAGATGGTAACAGACATGGGAAAGGAGAGAAAAGGGGAAAAAAAAAGAAAAGCTGTTCTACAATTTTTTAAAAAGATAACTACAACCAAAAACATTAACATTCCACCAACAATATTAAATCAGTCAAATTCCACAACGTTGCTACTGTATTCCTTTTTTCCTCTCAATCCTTAAAGCTATAGTGAAGATAGGACATTGAAGAAATAATCCTGTTAATACTCATTTCTGAATGTTTCCAACCTGTCTTCTGATTTTAAAGGTTTATTTAAATATTTTTTTCACTCTCATTCATTTTTGAGGGTATTAAGATAGAGTGCTATGGATACTTCAGTTTTACAGTATTCTCCAAGAAACAGTAACAAAACTGTGATCATCTGCTTCTTGAAAGCTAGGCTAGTCAAAGCCCTTAGGTACACATTACAAAGATGGATATACTTGGAATGTTTTGGGCCAGTGAAATAATCTGTCTATCACTACTATTTTCTGCAATATTTTCTTGAGTAAGAAACTACGCAAATTTCTCTTTGAGCACTGGACAAACCTACAGTCCTACTTCTCTAGCAATCTGACACAACATATACGCAGGTACCTATAAAATAGTTAAAAAGTTTGAGAGAGTCTTTATACAGTCTATTTTTAAGTGTAATAAGAATACAAAGAAAATGTAGTTTGAAAAAATACATTCAAGCAGGTGAAGCAGTAAGGTTTTCCAAATGAATGCCAATGCTTTTACAAAGTTTCAATGTCTAGCCTTTTCTGTTAAGGTATACATGAAATGATATGAAGTGCATTGTCAGTTACGCATTTTCTGCATCTACAAATAGATGGTATGAATGACTTTCTAAAAGCTGGAGCAGAGGAGAGAAAATGGTTACTCTTAAGTTTCTACAGTGCTTTGCACATTGTCCAGAAGTCTGGTAAGAATAAGCTTTCAATAGAAAAAGGTGAAACTAAACGCAGCAGAGGCAGGCACAGGAATTATTCACAAGGGAAAGGAATCAAAATCAAAGATGTTACTTGGGAGTGGAGAAAAAAAAAAAAAAAAAAAAAAAAAGAAATCTTAACAGGGGCCAAAGAACACTGAGATAGGACAGGAGACAAAAAGCTCTTCCTCTGCCAGGATTTAAGAAAGAGAGAGGAAGTAGTCTGAAGTTTATTACAAACGTATCTAAACACAGACACAAAAGACAGACCAAAAAGATACTATAATGAGACCAAAAGTAAGGATCCCGTGGCACTACCTTGCTCCAAGCAGTTGGAGAAAACCAGAACTGGCTCTGTAAGCTACTGTGTTTATGAACGCTGAACTATTTCAGCTTCATTTCACCTCAGTCTGCCTATAGGAAGTAAATAAACAGAGCCCGATAGTTGTTAGTGTATCTAGTCAACATACTGCTACTCAACTAAACTTATTTGAATAAAAGTATTAGGTAGGTTGCACACTGAGTAAAGCCAACTGCAAGAAACAGATCAATAGGCTTCCTCAGAAAGGGTACAGTCAAGAATACTTCTGATCCTCACTGATCAGTTATGCACCACCTGTCATATAATGAGCTCAGCAATTCTATATTAAAATAACCATATAGCTTTTAATTAGACATCTGTAGTGTGCTTTTTAATCCATATAGATCAGTTGTTTTAAGTTTTCTGAGTTGCTGGCAATGAAAATACAGACCCTGCCATAGCAAACCCTGTAGTAAGTCTACTGGTAATAGGCTTACTCTTTTCCCTTCACAGTCCTCGTTATTAGCATCAGAGAATGTACAAAGATATAAGCTGAAAACCACTACACAACCTACAAGAAGAGTTTTTGTTGCATCTTTAAGTTTTCAATGCTATTTTGAATATTTTTCAGGTGAAACAAAGTCAGAAAACATTTAAGAGAAACATGCTAATAGAGGTTCCAATGAAGTTATCTGGATTATGAGCCTGAGGCAGGCCCATTTAACTTCATCACTGATATACACTTATTTGCTCTATAGTTAATGATTTAATTTGTGCATTTTCTTTTTAGAAAACACTTTTTTTTTTAAACTCTGCATGGACATAATAAATACACAGTAGTATGAAAATGACTTTAACTCCCCTCAAAATACTGAATGACAGGCTGACAGCCGAAAACTTTTACTCAGCTTTGACTATGAAAATACTTGGTCTTACATGGCCTTAACTTTCATAATTCTGTGCCTGAGTGAATTAAGCTTCAAACAGTACAAGTATTTAAATTCACCGAATACAATGTCAGTTAGTTAAATATATTTACATACAATTAATACAAAGTTTCCTTTATGAAGCCCTGCACTTCAGATCATTGTCAAACTAGTGGCATCTCTTCATCCTATCTTCTGTTGAGACAGTTTTTAATGTCTTCAGTGATGACTTGCAAGAGTTTATACTCTATTTTTTACACTGGAGTTTAAAAAAAAAACAAACTGAAAACTAAATTATTTCTGGGATTATGCTTTCTTTAAGACAAAGACTAACAAATCTGTTAGATTTTGGAGGATGTGCCTTTCAAGATGGCAAAAAATACTGCATCTTCATGTCTTCTCTAAAATGGAGACCTACGTACACTTGAAAAATTCTGAATCAGAATGCTTCCTCTTCTTGGTGCTCAACTTTCAGTCTCTTGCAACTTTCAGAATCAACTTCAGTAGTTCACTGGTCACCAAGGGCAGTTTGGTAGTGTGTGCAGACTTTTTCTTTTTTTGAAAAGATATTCTAGCCTCAATTTCTCATTAAAAAAAATGATACTTACAAAAAACCCCAAAAAACCTTATCTCAGGTCTCAGCATTACAAAGGAATCAAAGGTACAGTGCACTTTCTCTCCTTTTTCAGGTTGTCAGGTAGCCAATTCCGATTTTATATTGCAAGATACACACATATAAAACACAGTTATAATAGGTCATGGGACATCTGCTGCACTTTCATTCCTATAATCCATTTGGACATAAATAGGATTACAAACATACTAACAAAAGAAAAGCTATAGAAACAATCCCTTCAATCCCAAAACTCTGATAAGTAGAAGCTTTAAAGGGACTAGTCAATGATTTCTGCATTCTACTGATTTCCTCATGAAGTACAAGCATATCAGCAAGCACACAGGGCCCCCACACCATATACTAAGATAAAAAAAAAAAAAAAAAGGGACAGGAACGGCCTGTTTTTAAGGGGACACTACGACTCAGATCTCCTCATTAAAGAAGATGATCCTTACTGTAACTACTAAATCAGACAAATTCCTCCTGGGGCATACTCATCAAAAGATTGATGTTACATGGTCTGCTGAAAAGACGCAGCAAAAAATTCTTCCTCAAGTTTGTATCATTACAGTATTTATTGGTCTCACAATGCCGCTTCTACTAGTCTATACCTGCCTGGGCTGCAATTGTTGGCTTGAAAACCTAAACCATGTTAAGGTCTCCAATACCAGCTCCTAACCGAGTAAGATTTTGACTAATAATAAATACTGCTTTCAAATACTTCATAGTTCCATTGAAAAATTTCTTAAGAAAAAAGAGTATTTTCCTCATTCCCCAGATTAACAAATAATTTGTGTGCCTACCACTCTTCTAGGCTTTTAGAGCAACTCAGTAACCCAGACGACGTAAGTCAGCTCCACAGCACAGCCAGGCCCGCCTCGCCCTCAGCGCACACAGGCAAATGTCACCCAGGTAAATTGTGCGTCCGCTCTCGGGGGGGGGGGGGTCTGCCGCCTCCGGGCTCTGCGGGCGCTCCTGCCCCCTTCTCTCCGGTGCTCGTTTAACGAGTAGGCGTTTCACCGAGCACGGGGCTCCGCAGCAAAGGCCTGGGGAGAACCGGCAGCGCCGGGCCGCTCGCCCGGGCGCCCTCCCACTTCTCTCCTGCCTCTTCTCCCCCTTCCCGCAGGGGCCTCTCCGCTGCCAGGGGAAATCCAGCCGCCGCCGCCGCCGTCCCGCCAACCAGCCGCTCACCGCCCAGCGCCTCCGGCCCCCGGCCCCCTGCCTCCGCAGCCCCCTCACCCGCGCCGCTTTCTCCACCGGCTTCTTCCTGTTCCGCTTCTTCTGCTCTTCGCCTTTCAGCAGCAGCTGCCCGGGCCCCGGGCCCGCGGCCGCCTTGCTCGGGCCCCCGCCGCCTGTCAGGCCCGGCGCGGCCGCCTCCTCGCCCTTCCGCTCCGCCGCGCTGCGCGCCCGCTTCTTGCGGAAGCCGCCGCCGCAGGCCGCGGCCAGCAGCAGCCCCAGCAGCAGCAGCCCCAGCGCGGCCGGGGCGGCCAGGGCGAGCCAGGTCGGGAGGCCCCGCGGGTCGAGGCCCAGCTCCAGGCCCAGCTCGGCGCGCAGCAGGCCCAGGCCGCCCGACAAGACGTCCCGCACCCGGGCCGCCGCCTCCTCGGCCTGCTGGGCCGCCGCCTCCTGCCAGCCTCCCACGGCCATCGCTGCCCCCGACCGCGAAGGGGCCGCAACCGGGCGCGGCGGCGAGGGAGCGCTCAGGCCGAGCGCATCGCGAGCGCCGCGCCGAAATCGCCGCCGGAGACGGAGCCTCTGCAGGGGGCGCCGCTGGCTCGGCCCGGAGGCGCACGGGTCTCCTCCTCTTCCTCCCCGCCCCGCCCCGCCGGCCCGCGCGCAACGTCACCGCCCCGCCGCTGCCGCTGCCGCAGCGCGCCGCCGCCGCACGCGGAGCGCAAGGCGACGCCTCAAGGGCGGGCAGCGGCTGGGCGGGCGCCGGGGCAAGACGCGCCCCGCCCTCGCCGCCCCCACCGCCCCCTCGGCGGCCGCGCGGCGCCCCGCCCCGCCCCGCCCCGTCGCGGGAGGAGCCAACCGCGCTCCCTCGGCGCCCGCCGGCGGATGCGGGAGGCGGTGGCGTGGGGCGGAGCCGGGGGCTGCGGAGGGGCGGCGCGGCGAGCAACCTCGACGTGGCAGCGGGAAACGCGGGGAGGGAGTCGGGCGACGGCCGGGCCGGCGGCAGCAGCCCCGCGCGAAGGGCCGTCCCTGCGGCTGGGGCGGGAGGCCCCGCGATGCCGGCGCCTGGGCGGGGCCGCCGGCCGGGGCTGCGTGGCCGCACTGGTGCCGGGGCAGACACGCTCGTAGCGGCCCGTTTCCTTGCCGCTAGCGCGGTCGGTCCTCGCTGGCTCCTTCCCCCACCGCTGTGGGAGCGCGGGCGGCGGGCGCGGCGCGGCAGAAGTAAGCGCCGTTTGAACGCCCGCGTGAGCCCTGCTGCGCAGCACGGGCTGCCTCACGGGGCAGAGCACCGCTGCTCGGGGCTGCTGGGCTGAGGAAGCGGGTGAAGGAAAGAGGCGAAGCTGTCCGCCTGTTGCTTTCCGCATGAGGTTTCCAGACTTACAAATAATTTGGGAGTGTTTTCTAATTAACAGCCATTAATCACCTTTATTTTAATTCGTAATAGCCCCAAAGAGATGGCTCAGGTTAGGTGTGGGTATGTGCTGCTGCCAGCTGATGCCCACCAAAGGGAGGCCGGGCTGTGCCTCTGGGCCCTTCCGCGTCTCAGGCCGGCTGCCGTGGGGTGTTTGGTCGCAGGGCGAAAAGGGGAACATCCTTCTCTTGCCTCTCAAGCCTGCAGCGGGACTAGCGCCCTCAGGCCTTGTGCAGTGCTGAACATTGTGGGAGCACCCGAGTCCAGAGCCTTAGGCTTCCTGCACAATACATGCAGATGGGCGTGTAAGAATGGGAATCCCGGCAGCACAGAAAGCAGAACAGGACAGAAAGCAACCAAACCTGGCGAATATAATGGGTTACTGCAACTTACAGGAAGGTGGTACATCCTTTCAAGCTTCAGAGGCCTCAGTCCTCTTTTGCACACAGAACATTTAAAAGATGTCTCAATAAAATTTGTATGCCGTAGTTCAGTTGTTTCTAAATACACTAGTCAAGTTAATATAGTAACGTAGTTATTTTCTAAGAACCGTATTTTCAAAATATCTTAGCTTCCACAAACATCAAATTAAATGTTGAATTTTATGCAAAATACAGCTGCATGCATCACAGTGAGAGTTTTTTTGTCATTAAGAACTTAAAAAATCAGACCCATCTTTATGCACTTAAAAAATGTGCTCTTAAAAAAAATTGACCCCAAGTGCATGCCTTGATTTTCAAAGCTCTGGTCTCAAAACATCCAGAGTTGCTGCAGAATTTTACCCATCAGAACCTAAGAGCTACCTCTTAATTACAGCTTACACTGTTTTCACATATTGGTAACTCTAGTATACACTGTACACATTTATTGGAAGATATCTATTACCAATGCATTGGTTGTTGCACTGTTCAGCCACCACATGCTGAATAAATTCTTATTCTATGTGCAATTTCCTTGGTTAAGATGTTACACTATATAAATATATAGAGAGGTGTCACAACAAGAATTGTGTAGTTTTAGTTCAAAATACACTTTCTGAAGAAAATATGCCTATGAAACTTGAAAGCATTGCTCAGCTACAATGGATGGTTTTAAAATAAAAGCTAGAGAACAATAGCTATTGTTCATTTTAAAGTTATATAGGCAAAACAACGCTGCGAGAACCGGATGAGTGCTGAATTCCAAAATAAAAGTGTTCGAATTTCAGAACCGCTGAAGTTAGTTAAATGCAGCCGCGTGGCGCCACCGAGTGGCATCCTCATGAATAGCAGTATAATCATAGGAAACAGATTCAGTAACAAAGATAGCTGATCCTCACTTGGAAATTGCCTGTTTCAGTTTTCTTAGGCTGGTGAAACAGATTAATCTGGAATTAATAAAAATGTTTTTATTCTGAACTATCATGATACAAAAACGAATATATGTACCATTTATAAGAGATTGAAATATTTGAAGGAAAGCTTGTGTTTTGGAGTCTCATTAAAAATGGCAGGAACACACACAGTAAGTATACCCATCAAATAAAGCAAATGTTCCATTTCACTCAAGTTTTTATAATAACATAAATTTAATAATCTTCAGGTCTCCTACTCGCTATTTATCCTGAGGTAGGTAACAACAACAAAAAATCTCATATCCAACAACCACCATCCTTGGCAATGTTAGAAGATGGCCACCAAAGGAAGGGGTGATCAGCATGCAGCATTCTGCCCTGGGAAATTATTCATCTGGGTCATGGCTGGGTGTCTTGGTTTATTCTAGCCAAGGCTGAGGGCTGGGGTTAGGGTTGAGGTTACAGTTAGAATCATGAGAGCCATCATGCCTAGAAATCCATTTGGAGTGGAGCTACAAAGGGTGGCCAAAGAGGGGGAGGGCACAAAAAGAATTCTTCCTGGAGATCTTTTCTCCAGGTGGTCATGGCTGGGGATTTTGGGAGAGGCTGAGCTGGTGGCTCAGGTTAGGGTTAGCGTTAATGTTAGATACAGGGTTGGGAGAGGGACAAAGCCTAGAGCTCCAGCTGGTGTTGGGCACCAAAGGAGCAGCCAGATTAAGGGGAAGGCTGCAAAAATCATTTCCCTTAAGATCTTTTTCATCTGGGTGGTAGCTCAGGGTCTTGGATTGAAGCTCAATCCCTCCTTAGCATTTGGATTAAATTAGAGTTTTAGAGAGGCAGAAACTAGAACTCTGTTTGAAGTGAACTTGGAAGTGGGTTGTCAAAGGAAGGGGTAGGCTGCAAAAGTAATTCTGCTTTGAAAACTTCATAATCTTGACTATGGCAGTGGGTCTTGGGCTATGTCTCAGTTAATGTCAGGTGTTAGAGTTGTGGCTACAGTATGGCCTAGGGACAGGGGACAGACGAAGTGTGGATGTCTCTTTGGAGCAGGGCAAAAAAGGGGCTGCAAAAAGAATTGCTGTCTGAGAAGTTTTTCATCTGGTAATGGTTGGAATCTTGGGCTAAGTCTCAGGTTGGGAGAAGAGAAAAAGCCTAGAGCTCCATTTGGACTGGGATTGGAAAGGAGCTGCAAAAGGAAGGGGCAGGTGGCAAAAAGAGTTCTCCCCTGAGGACATGCTCATCTGGGCTGTGGAAAAGCAATTTTGGGCTAAGGCTAAGCCAACATGTATTGAAGGCTGGGATTAGGGTTGAGAGAGACAAAAGCTACAGCTCCATTTGGAGTGGGGTTGGGAAGAGGCTGCTGAAGGAAGGGGTGGTCTGCAAAAAGATTTCTCCTCTGAGATTTTTTCATCTAGGCACTAGATGGCCATCTTTGGCTGACCCTCAGCAGATGCCAAGGGAGATACCTTCCACCAAGGCTACGTGTTTGTGATCACAGAAGATGATGCAGACTCAATTCTTATTGTAGTCCAAGGGATAGCTTCCAAGGCTACTCAGCAATCTGCAAGAACAAGCTGCAAAAAGAATTCTCCCTTGAGGACATACTCATCTGGGCCACGTTTTGGACTGTGTCTTGGCCAATGTATAGGTTTAGGATTAGGGCTGGGAGAGGGACAAAGCATAGAGCTCTGCTTAGAGTGAGGATGGAAAGGGGCTGTCGAAGGAAAGTGGTGCAGAAAAATTCTCCCCCAAGGATATGTTCATATGGGCTGTGGTGGTCTTGTGCCAAAGTTCAGCTGATACCTTGGTTTAGAGTTAAGGTTAGGGTTGAGCAAGAGACAAAAATTGGAGCTCCAGTTGTAGTGGGTCTGGAAAGGAGCTGTCAAAGGTAAGAAAGGAGTGCCGAAAGAATTATTCCCTGAGATCATGTTCACCTGGGATGTTTTGCAGTGCCTCAGCTGACACATATGTTTTGAGTTGGGAGAGGGAAAAAGCGGGGAGCTCCCTTTAGAGTGAGTTTGGAAAGGGGTTGCCAAGGGAAGGGGTGTGCTGGAGAAAGAATTCTCCCCTGAGGACATCTGGGCTATGGCTGGGCATCCTGGGCTAAGTCTCATCCGATGTCTGGGGTTAGGGTTAAGGTTAGGGTTGGGTGAGAGACAAAGAGTGGAACTTCAGTTGCAGTGGGTCTCGAAAGGTGCTGCATACGGGAAGCATGGAGTGGAAAGAGAATTACCCTCTGAGATCTTTTTCATCTGGGCCATGGCTGGGGTCTGACCCCCGGCTGAAACATTGGGCTAGGGTTAGGATTAGGGTTAGGTTGGGCGAGAAAGAGGAAATGGCACTCCATTCAGAGTGGATCTGGAGCTGGGCTCCTAAAGGAAGAGTGAGGTGCCAGAAGAATCTTCTCATAACATTCTTCTCATCTGGGACAGGGCAAGGGTGTTTTGGGCCTAGGTTAGATGCCTAGGTTAGAGTTAGGATTAAGTTTAAGGTTAGGAGAGAGACAAAGAGTGGATCTCCAGCTGGAGCTGGTGTGGAAAAGGGCTGTCAAAGGGAGGAGTGAAGGGCAAAAGGAATTCCACCTGAGATCTCTTTCATCTAGGCTATGGCTGGGCATCTTGGGCTAAGGCTTGGCCAATGCCTAGGGTTTGTATAAGGGTTAGGGTTAAGGTTGGGGTTAGAGTTAGGTTAGGGTTAGGAGAGAAAGTAAGTGGAGATCTCAATTTGGAGTGGGGCTGTAAAGGAGCTGCCAAGGGAAGGGTGAGCTGGAAAAAGGATTTGTCTGTGAGGACATATTTGTTTGGGCCATGGCTAGGATATTTTAGGCTAAGTCTCATCCAATGCATAGGTTTAGGGTTAGCCTGAGGGTTAGGATTAGTAGAGAGACAAATCTTAGAGCTGCAGTTGGAGTGGGTTTTGAAAGGGATTGCTAAAGAGGAAGGACCGGGGTGCAGAAAAAAGTATTCCCTGAGAACATGTTCATCTGGGTAAAGCCTCATGGTCTTGTGCTAAGTTTCAGCTGTTGCATAGGTTTAGGGTTAGAGTTAGAGTTAGTGTTGGGAAAGAGAAAGCTAGGACCTCCATTTGGAGTGGGGCTAAAAAGGGACTGCCAAGGAAAGAGGTGGACTGGAAAAAGTATTCTGCCCTGAAAACACATCTGGGCCATGGCTGGGGTGTTTTGGGCTAAATCTCAGCCAATGCCTACGTCTGGAGTTAGTATTAGGGTAAGGATAGGGAAAGAGACAGAGTAGAACTGCATTTGAAGTGGGGCTGGAAGAGGACTGTCCAAGAAAAGGATGGCATGAAGAAAGCATTCTTCTCTGAGATCTTCTTCATCTGGGCCCAGGCATGACTGGGGTCTTGGGCTAAATCTCAGCCAATATTTTAGGTTTGTGTAAGAATCAGGTTTGGAAAAGAAAGAAAGTGAGGAGCTTTATTTGGAATGGGGTGGTATAGGGACTTTCAAAGGAAAAGGTACAGTGCAAACAGAATTATCCACTGAGGACATATTAATCTGGGCCATGGCTGGTGTATCTTGGGCTAAGACTCTGACAACACACAGTTTTATGGTTAGAGTTAGGTTTAGGATCAGGAGAGAGTCAAAGCTTAGAGCTCCATTTGGAGACAGGCTTAAAAGGTGCTGCTGAAGGACTGTGGGTTGCAGAAAAAATTGTCCCCAGAGAACATGTTCATCTGGACAATGCTTGGTGGTTTTTAGCTAACTCTCAGACATTGCATAGGTGTAGGGTTAGGGTAAGGGCTGAGAGACAGAGAAAATGGGGAGCTGTATTTTGGGTGGGGCTTGAAAGGGCTGCCATGGAAAGGTGTCGGGTGCAAAACGCATTGTCCCCTGAGCACATGTTCATCTAGGCTACAGCTAGGGGACTTGGACTAACACTCAGTGATCTCCTTTCCTCAGAAACAGTGGTGAAGGATTTCACCAAATCTTGAAAAATTCCATTTTTTCTAATGCAGTGCTTCAGGAAGGATTCCTGAAGATAAATCACCCATGTCCAACTTTGACCTTGGAAGTTCACCATATTTATCTTCCTTATTGACATGTTCATTTTTTTGACTTGACACAGAATCCTGAATCAAAAATTCACTGTTAAGAAATACCGTGTTCTTCAAAGTGTTTATTAATTTTACGTTATTTTTCATTATAATTCACATTATTGTATATAACCACATCATGCAAATATAGAAATGTTCTGACAAAAATCATAAACTTAATTCCCTTTTCAAAGGATAAGTCTGTTCCATTAAATCTTTGACATCAATAGTATTTAGTCATCAAAGCTAAATTGTCGTTAGAACTGATAGAGCCCATGAGTATCTTGGAAGGTGAAGAACACTTTGGCAGACTCTTCACATTCAGAATTCTGTCAGCCCTAAGGACTTAGAAAAATAAATATGCAAAGACTCACTACACAGCTGGAAAAAAACCCTTTGAATTAACAGATGGCAAACAGAATTATAGGCCTATTAACTCATATCTCTGGTTGTACAAAATTGTTTTCTGTACTTTTTCAAGTGTACATTAAATATCCCCTGTAATAGGTCTTCTACCATTTATCTTTGGGAGTTTTCACAGCTACATTTTATATTCAAGACAGTTTTCCTAGTATAGCATTTTAATCAAGAGGTGGTTGCTGTTCATACAAATGGAGCCAAGTTAGCTCAAAACCATGTGGTTCATTTGATAAGAATATAATTACAGTATCAAAGTGTGCAGGCTCTTTTGTGTATTTAGCCATTTGCACTGCAGTGTACATTGCTGTCAGTACCTGAGCAAGCTAGTAACAAGCAGCAGGGACATCAGCGTAGACATATTCAGGCTCTTTTGGTTGTTCCTCTATGTTCTGCCCTAAATAATTATGCTATAGTCTTGGGCTAGTTTCTGCAATTTTCACCTAGAGATTGGTGCAAATATCCCAACAATACCAAAAGGTATCAGAAGACTCCAGTTCAAGGAAACAGAAATCACTGAGGGAAATGTCTCTATTTCAGTGAACTTTTGATGACCTGCACCCAGGGCTCCCATTGGAAGCCTACTTCTCTTCTCCTGATGGGTCATGTAGCAGGGTGCTGTGAAGCCTGAGTACCCTTGGCTGTGACGACTATGAGAGGGAAAACCTATTCTGTTTCTCAGTCCCTTTTCCAGTAGATGAAAAGCCTAGTAGTCCCATGAGAGGAAAAAAAAATCAGTTGGTCATGAAACTATGAGTAATAAATATAACATATGTGATTTAAATCTGCACTGTCAATGCTAAATCTGTTATTTCTTAAATTTTGAGTACTTGATTTGGCATTCTTAGATTTGGATATTAATCTTAATGTAAGAATTTATCTACTAACTAGATTTTTTAGAAAATCAAATAGGAAAAAAAACTACACAATTTTAAAATCTACCTCAGATTGAAATCATTCCTATGCAGAGGCCTTACAAAATCCCTAGGCCTCATTTAAAACTCATTGAAGCTAGACTCCCTGAAAGAGCACACCAAAGGTTATGTCTATACTGCTAAATAAGGGAGTCCCAGGGATTGCTTCAGTTGCTGGCCTTGAAGTGGTGCACACTGACCCTCACCCATGCTGCTAAGGGCTCTCCTATACCTGATGGGCTGTGTCCATGCTGAGTAGGATTCTGGATTTCATGGGCACCATGGGACGTCCGTATGACTCTACGCCATAACTGCTATTTTTTGTGGGGGAGATTGGGTTCAAACTACTTGAAACAATGTGAGGGTTGTGTTGCAGCCTACTACAGTGAGGTTTTTACAGAATGAAGCTGAGGGATGTGGTATGTTTTGCTGTGCATTGTAAGTATCTGTGAAGATGTCTGAGGGTGCAAAGGCTATGCAAATAGTGTTGGAAGACTGTGTAGGTTACAGGGAGCCAGACCTTGTCCTTATTATCCTTTTGGCAGCAGTGCTTGCATGAAACCATCCTGAGCACTCTGCGCTCTGCCTGGATTGTGTTTGGAAAGTTAGTTTGAGTGGTCCAAAACAAACCCGGGATGCAAGCTGAAGGCTAAGGACTGTGAGTGCTCAGAGCAGAACATTCAGATTTACTCTCTGTCCTCTTTTATCTTTCTGCGTAGGCCTACCTAAAATGTCTAACATGAGCATTGAAAGGAGTGCTCACTTTTGAAAATTTCCTCTTAGACATTAGCCAAGCTCACCCTAAAAGTCCAAAGTAGAGCATGAAGAAGAGCACCTGTATTCCTGTGAAGTTCTATGCATTAACTGCCAGACCAAGGCTTTTAATCAGTCATGTAGTTGTTACTTAATCATTCCATGTATGGTTTTGATCTGCATCAGAGTGCTACTATGCAAAACATTCACATTTAGATTTACAAAGTAAGGTAGGTTGGAATGGACCTCTGGAGGTCATCTACTTCCACCTCCTGCTGAGCAGTTAAATCCCCCTTCGCTTTTTTTTCTCCAGGCTAATCAAAACCAACTCCCTATCAGCCTTGTATATCATATGCTCCAGCCTTCTAAGTATTAAGTTATGCTGAGAAAATAGAAGTTACAGAGCCTGAAAATTAGTATTATAAATAAAAAGAAAGCTGAGAAGTAAGTAGATACTTCAATTTGAGAGCTAAACTAAAACAATGCGAACAATAGGAAAAATTCCATTCAGAAAAGGCAGAAACACAATTTTGGCCAATCATACATGTGAAACACTAATTTTTTTGCTTCATTTCCAGTTACCTCTTTTGCTTATTTTTTTCTTATTTTAACATGAAGTGTTTTTTAAAATGATACTGATCTTTGAAACAAAACTTTGTATTTTAGAGTTTTGGCATTTCTGAACAAAAATATGTTATTATGTTATTGCAAAGAAGCTGAAATGTTTCAACCTGTATGAATTTTCTGCCCATCTTTTTAGCTAAAACTGTCAGCAGTTTGACTTAAATTCACAAATACTTTCAATCCTCTTTTAGCTCCTTTTTTACCAAATTTATCATTAATTGATTCTTCTGTTTGTCCAACTTTAAGAAGTTTTATAGCTTCCAAAAGGTGAACAGACGTAAGTAGTTTATTCAAAAAAGGAAATTTTTCAAGGCATACCCATAAGCATCAATCAAGTGGCAAGATCCAAATGCTGCAGACTGCACAGCAAGTTTCTAAACAACATTGCAGTTTTTTACCTGCAGTTGTGCAGTCTTTGTGCTATCAGTGTATCTTAGTGGCCTATGGTCTTTTACTTGAAGAAAATTTTGCATGTCTTCTTGTCTTCTTTTTTCCATTTTGTTTTTAAAGTCCCTTTGAAATTAAACCAAATATTCAGTCTCTTAATCTAAAGACTAGCTTTTATGATACTTATTTTTATTACATGTCATTTATGGAGACTGTTTGACAATTGCTGTTCCATTTTTACCATGTCTAAAATAGATATTCTGTTTCCTGTATGATAATCATATGCTCAAATCCTTTCATGATGTGTGGGATATTCTTTGGGGAATTGTAGTGAACAGTAATAAGAAAATACTCTCAGGATATCAGCAAAGCATCTGCATGAAGAAAGAAATAACAGATTCTTAAAAAATATTTACAACACAATGGACCCCTATTAAAATCCAAGGTGATACAATTATGCAGATGCCAAAGCGCCTCTAACAGTTACATAGAACTTTTAATGCTGATGTCTGGATAATCATTTAAAGTATTTTTATACATGACAACCATTTTTTTCCCCAACGTTATTTTGGTTAAATCCTTCTGAAATACTGCATTTCTTGCAGTAGCACTCACACAGTAATGAAGAGAGGAGATTTTTAAAAAGGCCAGTAGCTGGCTCATTTATTCAGCAGGGCACAAATGACATACTATGTGCTCCACAGTGGGTGCTAGGTGTTTTTCCCTATTTGTTGGCCCTATTCATTGTACTGCCTTTTCTGCAACATCATTTTTTATCTGTCCTCTGACCTACCTTCCTTCTATCCCTTCCTATTCTCCTGGATTCTTCCACGTTTTTCATTTCGGTGTTACCCCTCCAGTCTTGCCTTTTTCTAATTCCATATTCCTATAACTCATTCTTTAATTTTTTTCATTAAACATATCCCAGTACAATAGAAAGGATAACTGAACAAGAAACAGAGACTAAAATATATAGTTAAAAAAATGTTTGCTAGCCTTTACTCCAGTTACTCTGTGTATATTACATCTTGCTTTTATCCTGTCTGTGTTACAGTGCAAATTCTTCAGGGCAAAACAATGCTTTTTTCCATGTGTCATTATCATTTGTTTGTGGCATCCAGTATACTTGAGTCCTGTTCATGATGTGTCTTTGGGCACCTCTGCAATATTGCTTTTAGTTACTGTTGTAAAGATCCAAATACCTGAATAGATCAGTTTGGCTGGGAAAAGCATGAAAAAGGCTCTAACTGCTACATGTTTTAGAGAAGAACAACATCCTGAGATAAAGAAAGAAAAATTGACTTGGTGTACTCTGCTTTTGGCTTGGAAATCTCATATCTTTCCAGGCTAAGGAGCACCTGGCACATTTCCAACATGGTGCAATTGTATAAGTAGATAACTATCCAGGCCAAAAAAAATTATAGCAGAAATCAAAAGAGCTTTTGGAACTGTCTTCTCATAATGAAGGTGAAAAATACAGTAGTTAATTCTCTGGAAAGAGAAGATGCTAGTCAGAGACTTATGATACTAGGAAATTGTCTGTGATGACTTAAGAAACCTTTCTTCTTATCCTCTGTGCTCCCTTCACTATAATCAATTGTTGTGATGACTGCTTGCAACCTGCTAGGGTATGAGGGAAAAGTGAGAGCTGCATAAATAATAATAAAAGCAATAAACTGGCTTATCTGCTTGCATTATCAGGAATCCTAATCAGTTATGTGATATTTTAACAAGAAACCACTGACTGGGAACACAGGATGTGGTTGTTAGGATGTTGCAGTAAAGCATTAGCAAATAGGATTTCCAAATTCACACCCGTTTGATGGATTTTGTTGTAAGAATGCCAACAGCATTATCCAGTGCTGGTGGTGATCTGGATGACACACACATCACCTAGAAAGCACTTCACCATTGTGTCAAGTAGAAGAAACCAGGCAAGTGGAGTCTGGAGAAAAATGCTGAGACCAAAGTTTTGGACAAGTGCAATTCACAGAAACACAGAATCACAGAATGGTTGAGATTGAAATGGACCTCTGGAGATCATCTGGTCTAACCCCATCCCTGCTCAAGCAGGGTCACCTAGAGCAGGTTGCCTAGGACTGTGTCCAGTTTGGTTTTGAATATCTCCAAGTATGGAGACTCCACAACCTCTCTGGCACCAGGGTTCAACTACCCTTGCAGTGAAGTAGTGTTTTCTTTTGTTCAGATGGCATTCCATGTGTTGCAGTTTGGCACCACTGAAAAGAGTCTGTCCCTGTCCTCCCAGTACTCTCCCATCAGGTATTTATACACATGGATCAGATCCCCCCTGAGCCTTCTCTCCTCCAGGCTGAACAATCCCAGCTCTCGCAGCTTCTCATATGAGAGATTCTCCAGTCCCTTAATCTTTGTAGCCCTTTGCTGGACTCACTCCAGTAAAACCATGTCTTTCTTGTACTGGATATCCTGGGACTGGACCCAGCACTCCAGATGTATCTCACCAGAGCTGAGTGGACCAGAAGGATCACCTCCCCTGACCTGCTGGCAACACTATGCCTAATGCAGCTCACACTTACTGTTGGCCTTCTTTGCCACAAGGGCATATTGTTGGCCGATGTTCAGTTGTCCACCAGGACCACTAGGTCCTTCTCTGCAAAGCTACTCTCCAGCTAGTTGGTCCCCAGCCTGTACTGGTGCATGGGGTTATTCCTTCCCGGGGCAGGACTCGGCACACTTGCCTTTGTTGAACTTTATAAGGTTCCTCTCTGCCCATTCCTCAAGCCTGTTGAGGTCCTTCTGAATAGCAGCACAACTGTCTGATGTGCACTAGTCCTTTCAGCCAGAAGCCATCAAAAAGAATAGGGAGACTTCACACTGCTGTCTGCTTTCTGAGGAGCATGCAGATAATGCTTTTGCTTTTACTCAGTATTAGCAATACTGACTGTTTTGGAAACATGTATTTTCTTCCCTTCAGCTTATCTTTAGACATACACATTCAGATTAGGCATACACATCTGGAACTACATTCAGCAGATGTTGCTGAATGCTCCATGCATGTGCAGAAATGCCAAAGGAACAAAAATTGGGCTGGGATTTAACTGCTTAAATGTTCCTTAGATAGCCCAACTTCTTAGCCTGCTTATTATTTCTATTGTACAGTGAGTCTCCATCATAGACTAGGAACTGTCTGAGAGCTGTAGTGTACAAACAGAACAAAAAGATAGTTCCTGTCCCTGAGACCTTACATTCTTCATGATAAATCTTGTAACGGGAGGATACCTCCTATCCCCTCTACTTGGTTTGAAAATATTTATTGAACCTATAATCCTTGATCACAGAGACAATATGCAGAAACTGGAATCCTGTGCAGCCAGTCTTCTCACCCAGGTATTCAGTGTCCTCTTTCAGAAATGTTTGCCATATGCCTGCCCCTTTTGTGCCTCTCTCCCAGCTTTGGCACTTAAGCAGCTTTGGAAATTTGGACTTCTGATAACAAGTGGGAGAAGTTTAAAACAAAAAGAACTATCCAGAGATGAAGGAATTGAAATGTTTCCTAATGGAGAGGCTTAAAGACTTGCCAAAACCATGAAAACATGTCAAGAAGAAAAGTGTCGCAAATGATCCCACTGAGCTCGATATGGGGCTCTGTATTGGCATGTGCCTGTGAATTGAAGCTCAAACATCCAGAAACTGGGCTACAGAGAGGCAGGAGCAAGTTCCAAGAGAGTCTCAAAAGATTTTTTTTTAGTTCTGCTTTAAAGTTGCCAGCTAAGAGGGGGAAGGATAAATTTTGTGCATGGCAATAAAAATACATCACCCTACATTTTAAGTATATTTGCATAGTTTGGATTATGTCTTCCTGACACCAGCCCAGAAAAGTGAAACCATTTCGTGATCCTAAAATAAAAATGAAGAATATTTTGAATATGTCATTTTTTTTTCTTTCTGATTTTGTTCTGCCTGACACTAATTAGCTGCAGCACATAAGACAGAGCAGCATTTGCAGAGCATTGCTTTTTCTGGGCACTAGGCAGCAATACCACAGAACTCTCTTTGCACTCACATGAACCCAAGACAGGAACAGGCAGGGGTGGACTGAAAAAGATGAAAGAAAATAGCTTAGAATTTAGAGGCGGTAGAAAAAAACCTGTTTTTGACCACTCAGGAAAGGTTTGGTGCCTGGGAACCTTTGCCACCAGAGAGCAATGGAAGCTGTTAAGCACACACATCACCCACTTAGTTTAAAAGACTTCGTTGTCTATCAGTGAATAACATGGGTTGTTCTTTCATTCTTCTAAACCCAGTCTCAGAGAAACTAAAGATCAGTTGTGGAAGCTTTAGTGAGGCGCTCTTAAATTTATACCCCGGATAAACATGAAATATTTTAAATACTTGTGGGTTTTTTTTTTTGCTAGTTAGTAAAATACACGTTTTTACAGGATGTTTCAAATTTTCTGTGCAATTTTTCAGGGGTCAGGGAATCAGTATATATTCTAAATCCACTCATCTGTAATGTTACACACTGGACTAAATGTTTCTTCTAGTCTGGTATATATGTTATATTTTCTTTTGCTCTCATGGAAGTTGGCATTTTCACTACTGTCTTCTGTAGGTAGGCAGAAAGCTTCCTTTTGCCTTTGTTAGCACTCCCCTGCTCCTCAATTTCATGAAAAGATGGTAGCCTGTTTATTGCAGAAGTCACAAAACAATTCCTATTTTAACCATCGTTATGAAAATCCAAGCATAAAAGGTTACTAACTGTCCATCAGTAGAGTGCCCCTGAGACCAATGTACTGTTCTGCAAAGTTATGAGCAAACTGTTGGAGAATTCCTCAAGACTTGATCTCTCAACAAAATTAGTGTAGGCCCAGGGATGCAGTGGGATCTTCACATAACCCAGTGTAAGAAATACAGCAATCCCTTCCAGCCAATCGCTGGTGCTTGCTGCCAGCTGCCCACAGCTCTGCTCAGGTATCTTGGCCTCTCCAGCCTGTGGTTCCCAATGCACTAACACTCTGAACCTACGCTTACACTTTTCAGCTCTCTCCATACCAGGAGAGGCATGAAAATACTTGAAGCTCATTTTTAAAGCTGCATGAATGAAGGACGTAACTCTAAAATCTGTTATGGTGTTGGGTCACTGTCTCCCACTTGATACCTGCCCTCTCATTCTGTGAAGAAAGAATAGTCTAAGAGAGATGCATGCATACACACACACACACGCGCGCGCGCGCGCGCACATACACAGCCTTTCTGAGAGAAGTGCTAAAAACAAGTCAAAACATATTGCCTTAGGCAAATGGTACCTATCTTGGGCAGCAAATGACACAGTTTCCTTTACTACACTAGTAAATGCACTGCCGGAGAAGATCCATGCTGTTCAGTGAATGAAGTGGGAGGAAGGGGTCTATGTAGAAAAGGTGGTTGGTATATAATCATGTGATCTGGGAATGCGCAGCCTACAGCCCATGTCCATACATAGTCCACCACGAGACACATCACCTATTGCCCAAGGAGTCTTGAAATAAATGGCGGCTGGGAATACTCAGTCTGACAGATATCTCCTGCCAGTACTAATCTCAGATCCAACTAAATCCCAGCTGTGCTCCTATTCCATCTTCTTGACCAGCCACTTTGCCAGCCATCTCCTTGACCAGCCACGTTCTTCAGCTCACTTTTCCACACTCCCTTTATCCACCCAGTTTCTTCTCTCTTATCTCACCTAGTCTTTCTTCCTCAGCTTCCCCATTCACAATGAATTCCAGTCCTGCACTTTAGATTCTTCATCCAGTCTCAGCTCAGTTCTAGTGTCTTTTCCTAGACATTTCCCACCATTTCCACCATATCTGGTCAGTCTGTAAATCCATGTCCCTTTTGCACCTCCTTCCTACAGACCTATTTGTTCAGTCTCAGACTTCTCTAGATCTTCACCTTGATTCCCTCTCACACTGGAACCTAAACTACCCAGCTCGGCCTTTTCTTTCCTCTAAATATTCCCGTCCCTCTAACAACTATCCTAGATCTCAACGCTCTGCCAGCCAGCTCCAGCTTTCCTTTCCCATACTGCTGTCCCCATACCATACCACCCACACTCACCACAGAATTCTTGCCCCAAGCAGCTTCCTGTGCTTTCTCCCATACCACCAAGACCTGGTGCTGTGACTGTTGGAAGTACGTTCTTGTCCTCAGATTACATGCCTAGGCTTTATCCAGCAACAACAGCTCAGAGCAAGAAATGCGGGGAAAGTCCTGTGCAGCCTGAGGCTGGAGCTGGCCCCGCTAGATGGAATCTTGGAGAGTTTAATTCCAGAGCTGAGAGTCTCTGCTGAAAACATCTGGTATGCACAGACTCCAAGTTTTATAACGTGGCCAAATTTTGGTAAAATTTCATGAGGATAGAAAGAAGTTCATGTTTGATATGTAGGCCACCCAGCTTGCAAACAGGAAGTCCCCATACCAAAGGATGAGTGCATTAAAGCTATTCAAAGAAAAGAGTGCCAGATTTTTTTTACATGGTCAGAACAATGTATTTTTTTCTTAGTTGTGTTTTCAGAAACAGCTGAAATCTTTTGACTTAAGTTTTCAAGAAGACTGTCCCAAGGCAAACATCCAACATGGAAAAGTCCAGACTGAACAATTCATGTGTGGCAAAATTATATGCAACTGGTAACAGGGCTGTGGGTTAGGAAGTGTTGGATAATTGTTGTAATACTTAATGCTACCAGTCCAGCTACAGCACACTAATGTATTAACCAAATCATGTAGCATATTACTTCTCACCAAACAGTAACAAAGGCAATATGCAGTTTCTTTTAGCTCAGAGGTGATTATAGTAATTCTCTCTGTTCCTTCACGTCATGGAAATATGAATTTGAAGCCTAGCTGGAATACTTTCAAAGGCATTATGAAGCACAGCCAGATAATACTCTTCTTTCAAATTTGCAAAGAAATATAATGAGAAAGTCTATCTATATGCAACATATATGTGTTTAACATTAGCCATCTGTATTCATAATATGATTACAAGAACACTGGATTTGATTCCCTTTTTAAAATGGATTAGCACCAAGGTAACTCCTTTAACTTAAGTGCTTTACTTCTCATGTAAAATGAGGAGAACTCAGGCACTTTCCTGTTGAAACGTGCAGTATTACTGTATGTCATTAACATTGTTTCTGGCAAATAGCTGCATGGTGGAGAAGATTGCTCTGTCAAAATGCTATGAATATAAACAGATTTTTAGCGGGTTTACAAGCTAAAAATGAGAGCAGGGTGGGATACTGCACAGACTAAGGCTCTAGTCCTCTTCCGCTGGCTTGCTGTGTAAATCGTTTCTCTTCTGTGCTTCATTTCTCCCCTAGTAAGTAGCAAAGGTCTCTACTATGTCACAGGCTAAGTTTCTATTTCTAAAGTCTTCCAGAATCCTGTTAGTTCGGTCTTCCTGTATGTCTGGCCATCTGACCGAGTAAGGCTCCTCACTGCTGGAAAATATACTTCCACCAGGTGGCAGATACTGCTTATGCAATACAATCCTGTCACTCAGTTCAGAAGTCAGCTGCAGGACCTGAAACATCAGTAAAAGCAGGAACTAAAACCTGAATAACAGATCTTCAAGATGTATGCGTTTCAAAAAAATCGGAAGTAGCATGATTAAAGTTTGTCTTATTCCATACATATTCAGTTAGATACAGAATTCTGTTTCAGCTTTTATTAAAGCCTTTTGGAAAAATATTAAAGTGAAGTAATGATAAGTAATTTAGCTGATTAAAAGCAAGGAGAAATTTTCTCATTTGGGAATGTGTTTATGACATTTGAGTACTAACATTTCCTGTTACCGAATCACCTGAATTGCTACTGATAATGTGAATTAATGGATCTGAATTCTTTCAGACCAGAAGTCAACTGGGCATTTTTTAACAGGAACAACTCATACAAGCGTGGCCAATATGTAGCAGATGTCCGATGTCCTATATAGCAGAAGTCCTGATGTACTTTGCAGTAAGTCTTGAGATTTACTGTATTTTTACTGCCATTCTTCCTAAACTATACTCTTTAGTTCCCTCTATCCATTATATGGAAGTTCACAGAAGTCAGTGGAGGTAAAATGAAGGTAGAAATTCATGTCATGGTGTAGGAAGCATAAAATATACAAGCTTGAAGAGAGATCTGATTTCACTGCCATATGCTTTATTCTATTATTAAGACAGTGGATTTGTCTAATGCTTAGGAAAAATGCTCCAACTGGGGAAAGGCAAGGCAAAGGAAACAGTGGGACTTGATATTTACAAACACTCACAATCCTGTGAGCTCTCTTCCAGACTGTGAATTATTTTCCAGATCTGAGCTGTAGGGAGTATATCAAATTTGCTTTTCATACTAATTTTTTTTGACATTTTCTGAATCAAAGCTCCGAAGGTACTATGGGAGATGTTGTGATCTCTAGGCATTCATTCATGAGCCATTCAGCAGAGAAGACTAAAACTAATCTTGATGGGTAACCTGAAGACAGCATATGACAAAACATGAGTTTTGTAACTTTTTTTGCTTGGGAGTTGGGTTTTTTTTTCTTTGCTGGCTGTTGGTTTTGAGATTTTTTTTGGTTATATGGTGTTCTAGAAGCCATTTCTTTACAGGATTTTACTTTAAGTTTTCTTCATTACTATTTCAGACAGTGAAACACTCTATGAGAGAAAGATCAGGTCGTGACTTTGCAAGAATCATTCCCAGGCAGCATATCCACACTTAATGGGAAATGTTGTTATGCTACTGTTTAATATGTTTCTGTGAATATAAAGTAAAATGGTCCATGAACACTTAGAAATAAACAGGTCTTGAAGTACAGTTCTTTATTCTGATAGCAAGTTGCTTGGCAAAACTAGGTAATGCCAGATGACACCTTATTGATATTACTACAGAATATCTATGTGGTAGAAATTTTACCCACACTTAATGTTCAAGCTATTCCATACACCATATGGCCTCACAAAGAGATTATAAGCCCAGTTTTCCCCTGGTTATCCAGCATCAACTTGAGTGACGCACCAACTACTTATTTTGAATACAGTTTAATCTGAATAAGTGTTGCAGAATTTGTTTCTGAAAGAAAGGAGTAAGTGTTGAAATTGTTCTTTAGCAAGTCCTCGTCTGCTGCTTGGTAACTAACAGGGATAAGTATGTCCAGGAGAAAATGTAACACTTTTGCAAAGTCTAGCTCCCGTGGTGATGTGAAATATGGCATGAAGTGTTTATTAGCACCTATACCAGTATGTAACATTGGACTGTTAGTCTTCAAAGATGAGTAAGAAAAAAAGTCTCTCTGAACTATCTGTGCAATTACTTGTAGTCAGATGGGGGATTTCAGTGGCAGTGAATGCACTGTGGATCTTCTTACAGGATACGTGCGTAATAAAATTTCTACCAAGAACTGGGAACATATGACAATTTGTCATATATAAATATCTAAGGAGCATGTATCCTTATTTGCAAAATATTATCATTCATTCTTCTAAAAATACTGTGCTGCTGTATTATTATTCTGATAAGGATCGGGAGATTTCTTTGTTTTTTAGTGTGGTTTGTTAAGATCTAATTGTCATATTCTCTTTTCATATATCTGGAAGGAGAGAAAGATGAAAGTGGGGAAAAAGACAAAGCCTGAGTGCCTAAACACTTCTGCTTGTCTTTCTTTCTTCCCTGTTCATTGCAGTAGGCACTGGGGGTCTGAAACAAAAATGTTTTTGTACATCAAGTGAAACAACAATCCTCTCCTTGGGATCTCAACCTTAGGAGATAATTTTTTTCATCCTTTGAGTCAAAAGGTGTAAGCCAGATGTGATGTAAATAGTGGTGTAGGTAACACATGTATCACTACACCTCTATTCATCTATACAAACCAAGGCATTTTAGAAGCAATATAGCAGGAAAATAGCAGTCACTAAGAGAAACTATTGAGATTTACATCTGATTTAGCATTGCTTGCAGTTCCATTCTGTGGCAATTTAATCAACATTACTTTACATAGATTTGTTTAAACTGTTAGATATATATACTGTTAGATATATAGATATATACAGATTGCTAGAAGTTAATGTACAATATTTCCCAGGTAGTGTACACGGAAGCAAGGAAGGCTGGAGGACTTACAGTCTGAACCTGCTCATGATTTAATACGTAGTATGAACAATACATTTTAAATCCAGTTGAATGGTAGCAGGAAGGATGCCACTCTTGTGAGAATATCTGAGGGTGCTAAGAGGCAGGCTCAATTTTCTCAGCCAAGCTATGAGGCACTCAGATCCTCAGACACCCACATTCCCTTTCATTGGGAGCTCCCATGGGATGTAGCTAACTAAAAACTTTAAAGTTCTAGGTCTACTATATCAGCATCTCAGTTTCTCACATGTATTGAGGATAACAGCATTTTCCTACTTAACAGAGGTGTGAGTACAGCTGTGAGGCACTCCGGGTTCACAATACAAAAGGTTATTTAAAGAACATACTTTTCATTCATTATGGTCTTCTTTTACATCAAAATAGAACAGTTAGAACCAAACTACGTGAATTAATTTGTACTGCACCTGCTATAATTGAAATAGATGCTTTCATCAGCCCTGAATATAAATGCAGAGCATGAAAACAGATTACAGATTTGTAAAACTTGTTCTCGTTGAGTTTCACTGCATGTAAGTTTTCTGTGAAGGCCCTTCATAACTCTGAGTCTCCCATTAGTGTAGCATTGCTCTTCTTTCAGCCATCCACTCTGTCATGGTTGCCCATTGGTCATGTGCCCCTTAAGGGTGGGATGTATTTTCTAAATTGATTCCCTAGAAACTACTCTTCCCCTTTAAACTCTCTTTCAAGGAGCATCTCTGTGGGACAGATGGGGATAATACAAATTTATAGAACCATGGAACTGCATTAAACAATCTCCCTAAGCAATCTTTCCCAGGTTTTCGTGGCCCATACTGTTATAAAATTTTTTATTGATGTTTAATCTTGCTTGAATCTGTAAGAATTTAGCAGCTTGCAGGTACCATGTTTTGCAAGAAACTATATAAATATTTGCTCTTATTATTTAATGTCTTTCCTTTTTCCCTTTCCATTTGGTCTTCTCCCAATTTAGATTTTAAGTCTCTTAGAGAAGGGACAGCAGTGTAGCTGTGTTTATGCAGTGCTTGCTGCAACCAGATAGATAAGTTTCTATATCTGTGTACCACATGACTCAAGACCTCTTAAGTGTCTGGGCCTACCTTTACCCCCAGTGAGCAGTTGCTTTCTCTGTGCAAGAACTTACAACAGATCCAGTCTTTTAAATGAACCATTTCAGCTCCTTACCTA
The DNA here is from genome assembly GCF_036370855.1 of Dromaius novaehollandiae. Classification (NCBI taxonomy): domain Eukaryota; kingdom Metazoa; phylum Chordata; class Aves; order Casuariiformes; family Dromaiidae; genus Dromaius; species Dromaius novaehollandiae. The sequence continues at coordinate 145,382,662 of NC_088099.1, forward strand.
GTGAAAAGAGAGAGATGCCTTCAGAAGGATCCTGAAGCACAAGCAGAATACCAGCATAACTCAGCTGATGATACAACTCAGCTTATCATAGTGTGGCTATGCTTGTGTAGTGAGCCCAAATGTCAGGTTTTGTCCCGAACCTTCATAAAGGTGGCTTTCATCTTCCCTGGAACTAGCAAAGCTCCACACTGCTGTCATAGGAGACAATAGCAAAGTACTTCCTAATACTGTTGCTGGGAAACTCTTCCTGACCCTGCTAAATTATCTGGGGGAGAACTACGAACTCTACCCATTTCTATGCCCCTCTGTGTCTTGTAACTTAAACATTTTCTTTTACTTCCTGAAAAACAGAAATAGAGGATAGGAGAAAGACTAGAAGCAAGAACTAGCAAAATCTGCAGGAAGGCTAGGCAGCTTCACACCCAAAATCTGTGCTAACATGCTTATAAGGATTTTTGGTGTGGATCGAGGACACTCCAGGGCTTCCTGTGTGGGAGAAATTGCTGGCTAAAGGTGCTAAAGCACATTCTGTCACCCAGAGCCCATTTTTCCTATATACAGGAATATTAACTTCCTGTCCTCCCCAGTCTCCCCCTCACACTGGATGGCATAAATACCTCCCCCCATTGTATACAGTATAAGTAAAACTCAGTTTTTACCTCAGATGCAACACACCTTGACAAGAATAGATACCAACTGCTTTCTCTTGCATCCGCTGTACATAGAGCTGATTTAAGAATCTATTGCTCTTTTTATCTGTGCTTGTTACAGGACAGAGCCAGATCAAACTAGCATTTGAACTCTGTTCCTTGATGGGAAAAAAAGCTCCAGGGATGGTTCCTGTAGCTGATGGAGTGGTAGTGGCTAATACTTGAAGCCATGTTTATCTTTTGTGGCTCAATCACTAGTAATTATGACTAGATCTTTCGCCTTCAAACAACAAGCATGATGGAAACGGGCATTTCCAGAAGTCCACGATGGACATCACAGGCTCCCTGAAATGAGCTGAGACAAGGTAAAAGAATCTGTGACTGAAGAATCACAGCAAAAGGAACTGAACGAACCCAAAGTCAGCTGAAACCACATTTGCTTCTCCCCTCCTTAGACTTTTTCCAAAGAGTACAGAGCCTCTCTAAGCCCCCACGATCCTCTCCACTTCTGTGCAACCAGTGTCTGGAGCTTTCTAACATCCCAGCTCCCTGCAGCCGGCTTGCTCAGGCAATCTCTGCCAGCAGCCTGACTGCACCTTTGGAGCCAAACGCTGCACTCCTGACACTCACAGCTCTCTTGACTTTACTGGGAGAATACAGAGAACTGTGTTTGGCACTCAGCATTTCTCTACTAATCAGATTGCCTGGATGGCTACAAATCTATACATCCATATTATTACTGCTTCACCTTCTTAACCTACTGACAACATTTATTATTTCATTCATTTCCAAGATTCTCCCACAACTCCTATGTCCTTTATCATCTTTCTGTCACTACCTTTATCATCTACCTATCACTACCCTTTAATTTCTTGATCTCAGTACTCCAGCTTCTCCTTATGTAATTGAGAAGAATAAAGTAATAAAATGAAGATATTTGTTTTTAATGTAACCATATCAACTGCTTTTCTAAAGAAAACAGTCATTGTGTTTAGTGCAGGAAAAACTTTAATACTGTAAACTATTATGCCTTTAAAAATTTTTTAGTGCTTAACACTGAATCCACCTTTATTTATACTTAGGAAATATGTACAAGGGAGGAACTATATTCTTGTATATAGAGTTCTTAATGTAAGCAAAGAGAATTTAACACCATCAGGACAAGCACAAACCACATTACAGTGCGAAGCAATCCCACTTTGTACTCCATTTTTATCTTTCATCTTGTTTCTAAATTCACATCTTGAGTCTGCAAGCACTTACACTTTTAGTAGCTTTACACATGGAAGCCTTCCCATAGGATCATGTGATCTTAAATACAATAGGATAACTCTATTTTTAAGTGATGAAGATTGGATGCTGAGGCCATGATCCTGTAAGATCTACGCACACGTACTTAGCTTTGGATGTTGCAAGAGGTACCCCTCATCTATGTAAAGTGCATTTTTACAGTGCACTGTGACCCTAAAATATAAGAGCTTCAGAACAGGGCACGTGTGTTCCATTTGTTTTGACAATGCTATGGTGTCGTGCAGCTAAATAGAAGTGACTGGTGATAGTGGTCATAGCATTGCTATTTGTGAAGTAATCATGATCATGTTTTCTTTGTGAAACTGCATTTAACCAATGCCTCTCATTAAATTATGCTGTAACTTCTTGTTATGTTTTGAAAATAATAACTCCACATGAGGAGCATTCAGTGCCTCTTTCTCATTCCTTACAAAATGGCAGTGAATTTGGGCAACAGGCTTAAGGGTAGAACTGATATCTAGAAGGTATCAGAGGGCCCAGAACTGCCTACATAAACATGCTGTTAAACGAAGGCTGCTTTGTCTTTGTTCTGAAAGTTATGAGCTCATACGTCAACATGGGAAAACAGATGTTTAGCAGAAAAAAAAATAAAGAAAAGACAGAATAAGGACTGCATCCAAGTTCCTTTGGCGATTATTCAGGTGTTCCACTGACTGAGCTAATGGGGATCATGTGGAATGGTTGATTATCATTAGAGTCAGATGGTCTTTTTGTAACTGTAAAAAGAAAAAGAAGTGATTTTACTATGCATACACAGTTCTTTGATTTACTACTGTGTTCAGTTAAAGTAGTCATTCATTGCTTATCAGGAGAAGGGTAGAAGCTAATTCACAGAATGCAGTTAGTCTTCTGTGGAAGAAAAGTTGCGTCATGACATTAGTGGAAAATCATTTTCTGCTCCTCTTCTGTAAATATCAAGATGAAATACCTGACTAGCTAGTGCTTTGCTCCTCAGGTAGTCATCTATGCAAAACAGCAGCACTTTTTTACACATTTTAATGCAGACATAAGATTGAGCTCAATGTGTAAAGCACCAGAAAATCATTTGACACCTTGTGTATTCATGAATCCCTTCTAGACCCAGATCTTACTTAGCCTTGACTGGAGTGTTGCCACGCTTTTTTGCTTGAAGAGATGTACTCCAGTCTTTTTTGCCTTCATTTCCTCCATATACTCCTGTGGGCTGACTAGTCACTTCCTGTGGCCTGTGATTTGATTTGCTGTGCCTCTGGCTAGGAAACTCATCTATTCCTAAGGAATCATTTTTTATAGGGATGTTATTTTCTTCTTCCCATGGACTTTTTTTCTTTCCTATTTCATGCCTCATGCTGTTATTTTGCAGGATGAATCACATACTTGCTTCCTCTGATGGGAGTTTAAAATGCCCCACCTGTTCCAATTGGTTAGGTATCAAATACTGTTTTTCTTCTCTTACTCTCAGCTTCAAAGAATAAACAGAACTTCCTGTCTCAAAGAATCATTTTTACTATGACTTTGGGACCCCATTTTGTCAGATGCAGTGCAATCTTGAGTGTAGTCTCCTGGTCCTCCTACACCTCTCCCAAACAACAACTTTCAGATGGTATCTCAGGGCACAATGTTCCACGGAACATTTTGTTAGAAAAATATATTAAAGCAATCAGTTATATCACAGTCTTTAGACTGAAGAGTATCATGCAAAAAACCCTTGCTGTGTTTTTTGAAAGATATGAATCTGCAACCTATGAGGGACTGTTGCGTGCCTGTGCTATCTTAAAGTTTATGATGAGGAATAGCTTAGGTATATTTACAAAAAATAATTATAGAATAATCTGATCCAAAGCCTCTTTTGTTGAACTGGTTGCCAAAAGATGTGTTTGTAGTATTACTTTAACATTTTTTCATTTCATTAATTTCATCATTAAGTCATTTTTTGCCCAAGACAATTCATACTGACCTTAAAATGAAATGGAAACAAATGTTGCCAGAAGTAAAAGTCAACAAGGGAAGGGATGATAAATGGATGAAAGCCAGAGAAACAAGATTAAGGGCTAGATTGTCAGCTGTGCTAAGACTGTGCTCAACCCAGCTGAGAAGGGGGGCAGGGGGCATGGCTGTACAGTCGTCTTCTTCCTGGGAAAAAGTAGTTCCCAAGATAACTCGGAGCTAACATATATTATACCAGCCCCACGCTACCATGCCACTTCCTTCACTTTCAGGGATCATGCTCTCCTGTTCAAATCAGCTTCAAGAGAAGGAGTGAACAGTCTCTCCGTTTTTACCCTGAGTTTTCCAATTCTTCCTTCTCTTGCTTCTCTCTGTCTTGGACTAAATGAGGCAACACTCTAGTCTTCTGAACTTGCTGAGTTCTAGTCCCTGGTTTATGTCTCCAGCTCCAAACCCTTCCTTTCCCTTTCCCACCACCTCCTGACCCCAGCTGCCACCAGCTCATGGCAGGTCTCAGCGGCAGGATCGCTGTCTCCACAGGAACTGAGGTAGAAGGTCAGGAGCAAGCAAGGATGTCCTTGTCTAGAGGGGGGGTAACAGTACCTGATTTGTCACCAACTACACCTAGAATGTTTCAGACCGATCTCCATGCATTCACTTTATTTCTGTGGCTGCCCAAAGCCTCCTGGAGAGGCTGGTCCCAACCAGCACACAACTGTTTTAAAATTCATTACTTATTTCCGTTGGACATTTGAAGTCTGCCAGTCAGTGTTCATCACAAATAGCCCAATGCCACCACCCAGAAAGCAGGTGAAACGATGTTGTGATTCCTATTGGGAGAGGTGATGCTGTTAGAAACCCAACCCGTGTTTGACTCTGTGGCCGCTCTTGGGATGTGCGCTGGGGGGTGTTTCCTTTCAGTCCGTACCCAGGGTGTAGTTGCTGCAGGGATGGGGAATGGCAGAACTGTTGGATGCCAAAGCTGCAAGAAATCTCTTCTTCACCCTCTTGTCAGGGAATGAACACGGGCCGACAGGGTGCTCCATCCCTCGTTATGCAGCCTGCCAGGAAAGAAGTCCTCCCTCTCACACTGTCACGGATAATCCAGCACACAAAACTGTGCATTGAGGATGTGATTAGTCCTTAAATGCTCAGGGATGTAAAGCGCTGAAAAGCTACTCAAAAGCCAGTGTGAAAGGATTTATATTCCCAGATGGCAGAGAATGAATAAATGAAGTATGAGTCATCAGCTAAGGATGAAATCCATCTTCTCTCAAGAAGAAAGAGTAAAGAGCTTTGGTGGGGGAAATATCCAAGAATAATCCTTGCCTCTCCTACCCTAAGGGCAGTTGTGTACTGATTTACAGCGTAGTCAGAGCTCATACCTATAGAAAATGCCTTCATGTGTCACGGCTGTAGGATTCAAAAGGAAGCTGTGGATTTCTCCATGCTACTTTACAGTTTTTCAGCTCTTCCCATTCTAAAATACTATTTCTGCTGCTTCTGGAGAGTCTCTGGCCACAGGATGAATGGGGGTTGTGTTTCAACCTAAATGATCTCATGTAATAAACTACTAAAAGCTGGTTTTAATAAAAGAATTAGAGAGAGTGAGGCTGCTGACAGACAGCTTGATGAACCTCCTCAAATTCCTTTTACAATATTGATTTGATTCCAGTTCCTCATTTACAGTGTTTGCTTATGGTATACATAAACTATTTCTGCAACAGTTGAAGTCTTCCAGTTAGCTATACACAATCCAAATGTAAATTCCAGAGCTCTGTTTTCAAAAAGACCATTATTTGGATGCAAAGCCCAGTGACGTCAGAGATTTAATTTGACAAAGAAAGAACAGCACACAGAAATAAAACTGCAAAAACTTTGGAGAGACTGTTCAGTAATGCCACCAAAGTAGTCCACCCTGTACAAGAAAGAGAAGCACTGGATTATTGGCAATAAAATTATTCATCTCCTATGAGTATAAATGTAAAGAACTGGTTAGAACAAAGCCAGTCTCCCCAAAAGTGGAGATGGAGAAGTTCTTTACAGAATATATAGGAAAGAGTAAGCACAGGAAGTACATTTCCTTTGTAGGTAGGTTCTTTTCCTGCCAACCTTTGGCAATCGAGATTTAAATCAACTGTAATAGAAGTGACAAAGAAGTGGCTTTCTATAGCAGGTGTGGACTAAGGTAACACATTCCTGCTTTTTCTAGGGAATATTTCATTTTTAATACCTACTAACTGAGGTGTGTTGTAAAGAAAGAGCAAAACAGAACTAGTTTGAACTTTCAGGGGTAATATTTGCTTTTAATTAACAAATACTATTTATTAAGGTATCTGGTGATGGAATTCTGGTTGATAATAAAACTGGAATAATATCCCATTTTTATATTGACTGGGAAAATTGCGAAAGGCATCTGTGCATAGACCAGTATGTAGGTAGAACTTAATTATGACTGTACTTTGTGTGGCAATGTTTTAGTTTTATACCCGAGTGTTAAAATAGATTGCTCTTTCCCAAACATGGGAGTTGAAGATGTATCTTAAGGAACATTTCAAATAGTGTAATAGAGAGCTGCAAATGAAATTAGCAATGTTCCTAGGTAATCACATTCAATGATACCTTAGAGATTTCAATGCAGACATGTGGAGACTGTTGCATTATTTTATATGTGTTAATTGACCTTTTATTTGCTTAGAAAACTAAATGAAAAACATTGGCTTAAGGTAAAAGATCAAATTAACTATTCCTCTGAGAAAGATTTTTTCTTAAGCAACTTTATTAAGCCTAGAAATAAAGGTGTTTTTGACAAATTAATCACAAAAAGAGACACACAGACAGTTCCTGAAGCACAGGAGCACGGAGAGCTGACATTCTAGGGGCCATTGTTGTATTATATTGGTATCAACAATATTTTCATCCCAGACATTCACCACTATTAAAATTTAATAACAGGACTTTTTTTTTTTTTTTTTTTTTTTTTTTTTTTTTTTTGTCCTGGAGAGTTATTACCGCTCCCATCAAGAAAATATGTTAGTATCTGAATGAAGTGATGGATGTAATTTAAAGATATTAAGATCTGGAAACCAAACATTGAGCTGCTAATTGCACTGTGCATTAAATGGACTGATTTGATCAATGGAAGCTTTTTCAAAAGAACTTAAGAAGCTCCAGTACTGTAGACTCTAAAGAAATTGCAGTGTTTACACCTCTTCGGATGGCAGTAGTAGCACTTAACTAACAAACTCTATTGTCATTGCTAAAGTATTTTTACAGAAAATAACAGCCATTCATTTAATGGACTTTATAACATTCTATGAGCTAACTTCATTTTGCACAAATCTACTGGGGTTCCACCAGTAACGGAGCCTGACCTTGTGTTTTTCTCTTTTTCTGTTGGCTGCAGAGGAGTACATAGCAGCCAGTAAACACTCTGCAGAATAGACCCTTTTATAATGCATTAGTAGCAGGTCCAACCCAACAGTCAGTGCACAGGCAGCACTCCCACAATTGTTACTAGCAATCTGACCTGAATAAGGAGGGGAGGACTGTGTTATTGAATACATAAACCTCTCCCAACTATGTCAGAGGAACTTTAGCTTTAAATCATCTTGGAGAAAAAGTAACAAAGTCAATAACCTAAGAATAGATAAAACGCAGCAACAAATAGATTACACCCAGCGAATTTCTTGCAACCATGGAATTGAGGCAGTCTTTGGAATCTTGTTGTGCCAAATCTGCTCTACCTCAGTGGCTGGGCACCGAGCAGAAGTCTTAAATAAATAGTAGGAGCTTTTCAACAGGCTGCTGCATTTCTTCTTTCTGCTTGATATTTTAAGACAGAGGGAAAATGAGGAACAGCTGCTTAAAAAGAGGGATAATGTGTCCATAAGACTCTGTTAGAGATTCCCAGGCTAACACTGAGCAAGCTGTTAAATCTACATAGCATAGCATGTAGTCATGAAGAGATGCTTATTTGGATGCTGAAAGCAGGAGAGACATGTCAGTGTGGCAGTATACTTGTGCTCATTCGTTAACACAGCCATCCTGCCTCTAGGTCCAGAGCTAGGTCACTGGCCCTGGCATATGGATCTCTGCATCACACTCCACAGATCAGGGTAGACATAAAACCGAGAGTACAGAAATATAACCAGTAGAATTGTTGGCCAGCTTTTCTGAGCTGATGGTCGTAAAAACAGCACAAACCAAACTTCAGGTTCAGTTTCAGCAAGATTTCAGGCAAATATTTTGTCTTTCCCTGATACTTGTCTCAGGCACACACTTGACTTTCTATGTAGACTGCCTTTGACTTTCTGTGTAGAAAAAAAAAGAAAGAAAAAAGAAGTGGGGATCAATATAGAGAACTGATAAAAACCAAACCAAACCAATTTGCAGCCTCATATTCTGGGTTTATTTTGAGTCCGACATTTTTTCAATGATTTCATACATCAGTTAGATGAAGGTAGGAGGTTCTTACTGGAACTGCTGAGTATCTTATGTTACAGCTCTGAAAAAGTTCCTTGGTGTTTGACACTCTTTTCGGTGCAATCTTACGGTGTGACAAATGGATTCATTAATAGTTACTATCAAACAAGAGACATGATCCATAGGATGTGGGGGCATTAACTGTTACGATGGCTTGTGACAGACAATTTGTTGTCCTAAATGATAATAAATGTTTTCATGGGGAAGGGAGTGGTGACCTGATTAAAAGGCTGTGTTACTGTGGTGTTACTGGCTGCGTTACTCTTGGGAGCAGCTGATCTTTTCAGTCCCCTTAAATGCTGGAGCATGGTAATACGTCCACAGCTATTCCAGGATGGCATCTTTTGGTCACGACTAACCACAGTGAGTGGGGAGAAGGATCAAACAGGGGGGTGCATCTTTCTCAGCAAGCTGCCTTTGCCTAATGCTCTCCCTAGCTATCACTGCTGATGTCTGTCATCCTGGGTCTGATGTCATACATGTGCTTCTGGCTACATTCAGGCCCTTGTCTTCCCTCACGGGAAGCTTGTAGCTGCCTGGTGGTCTGTCAGCCCTGTGTATGCTCCCCTGCTCTTGTGAGTGCCAGTGCAGCATGCTCGGGGTCTTCCACTTCAGCCTGAATAGCAAAAGAAATCAATTTTTAGGCCTGTACCCGAGTGAGCCACAACCATCAACCAGCATCCCCACAGCAGCATGGGGCAGACTTGCTCTGTTCAGCTACAGTAGTGAAACAGCAATGAGGCAGGAGGAAAGCGAAGGGTCTGCGGCTGGCCTTCGTTACATGCTTCTAAGTCATTGCAGACCCAAAACAAGAGGCTGTTCTAAAGACATTTGCCCCTAAGAATAAACTTGTTTATTAATAAACCAGGATCAATTTACCGAACTCTCACATACTTTTTGTCCAAAACATGATCAAGAAATATGTTTTCATCTGTCACCTACATTTTCTCACCAGAGAGGGCATTTTAATTCTTCAGCTTCGTTCAGCGTCACCTGAGCTAGCTGATACCACCTCTGCGGTGTGCAGCCCCTAAGAGCAGAACTAGAACATTTATTTTCTTTAGAAAAAGTAGCTGCTGAGGCTGCTTTAAAGAAAATAGTCTCTGAAGTTGTGGAAGCAAAGGTCAACATCTAATTTATAGGGGCTCATGATCTATATAGAAGCCTGTCTCTATTCCATGGGCTTTTGTATTAGGCCAAATTTGATGCAGTTATGTGGACTCTACAAAAACACTCTTGTGATTTGTTGTTGTTGTTGTGATACTGTTCCTTATGACTTTAATGTGAACAAGCAAATACTTTAGCTAGCACAGCAAACCCTCTGTGTAAGGCTGATCTGATCTATGTTGTACTGCTGCATGTTATGGGATGTGATTATTATAAAACTGAAGCACAACTGAGAACCAATTCACTGTAATCCAGGAGTAATAAAAGCAGTCTTAGAGTCTCATAGTAAAGGTACAAAGACATTCCAGGATTTGGGAACTGATTCCTCCTATTCCACTGTAGATGAGGACTACTTAAGATGAGAGGACAGCGTTCCTTCAATAATCATCTCTCTCTTTTCAGTGAATTGTCTAATCTGCAGATAACACATGCCAGGGGCACCAAGGTGCCTGGGTTGGCTCCCTGCCATGCAAAGACGTAGGGGTAGTTTGTTTGGCAGCATATATCTCACATGCCCACAGTCCTAAGTGCTGGTGAGTGTGTTACAGGCACTGAAGCTAGCTCGGGCTCGGCAGTAGGCACAGCGAGCTGTGCTGGACCCGGCTGGCTTGCACCAAGCCACCCAGGTGGCTTTGCCCCGTATTTCCCCTCACTGCAGATTGCAGGAGGACTTACTGTCTCAGGGACAGCACTGAACCCTGGCTGGCTCCTTGCATCCCATGGCATTGCACCCTGCATCCTGGCATGTCCTGGGAAAGAGCTTAGGACTGACAGCAGCGTTTCTCATCTTTTCTGAGTTTTTCCCTTATCAGGAGCATCCCAGTCCCTCATTATGTAAGATCAATAGGGCTAGAATTTGCTCAGATGTCTCTGACTAGCCCTTTGGTTTCAGATAATTTATATCTTCTGTAACTGATCTGCAGCTTCTCAAATGCTGAAGCAGCTTTATCCTGCCAATTGCTGAGCAGCCTTGGAAGGTATTTTGTCTGCAGTGAGAATTGAGTCTACATCACCTTCCATGATCACGGAAAGGTAGCCCTGCTGGAGGGTAGCTCCAGTTGTGCAACCAAGCCATTGAAGACTACCTATCAAGAGTGCTATCTTAAGGAGTGTGGAAAATTTGGACACAGCACCTGTATGAGCAGTTCTGCAGTCTGATTTCCTGAGTAGTCACTGGGCTTGCCTACAGTGAGTCTCTCTTCCGTTATAATGAGTCTGATGGCAATGCACACAAGCTAGGGGCCTGGCGGCACTGCGCATGCAAAGTAGAGCTTTCTACATGCCACATCAAGTATGTTAGACTTTGATGCACATACACATGTCAACATCACAGTGTGCCTGTAGTAGACATGACATATATGGCCTAGGAGATAGGCCCCTGTAAAACAGTACTGTTTACCATTTTCCCTGTCTTTCATCACTGGATCTTCACATGAGAGGTGAACATCTCTGTTTTTCTCACAAGAGTGTGAGAAAATGATGATATTAATAGCAACTCATATATGACCACATTCTTTAGAGGCAATGAAAAAAAGAGCTTTATTTGCAAAGAGGCTGAACTGGGCATCAGCTGTGGATAGCTACCAAACATGTCTTGAAAACCAGGACCTGAAGAAATCCAAAGACACAAAGATATATGTGTCTATACAAAAGACAGAGTCTGCCGGTCTCCAGAAGCAAGCAAATAGTTTCTAAAACCCCCCATTAGGCCAAGTCATATATGAAGGACTTCCCCAGTTTAACCTGGTTACTTGCACTCTGAGAGGACATGAAAGGCGAAAAAGATATGTTGCTACACTAAACTGGATTTTCCAAGCCTAGAGATGTACTTTTAAATTAGAAAATCTTTGGGTTACATTTACTAAATGAATACATTAAAATCATTATTTTCTTGGCTTCCCTCACTGGAAGCTTGTAACTGCCTGGTGGTCTGTCAGCCCCATGGCTCTTTCTGAAAGCACTGCCACCTTTATTCATTAGCTGGCTCAGCAATTAACCATGTGGCCATAGCTGGCCAGTTTCTTTCCATTGCCATGACCTCTTTTCTGGGCAGGCTTTCTGCTGCGGAAGCCTGGATTTACCCTGGAAGAAACTGGCAAAAAGCTAGTGTGAATTTAGATTTGTATTCCTTGAAAAACAGAGGAGCAACCCACAACAAATTAAAAGCACTTCCAAATAAATTATAACAGTACCAACTGCTAGCATTTCAGAGCCCCTTACTTCTAGAGTCAAAGGTGTCTGCTTAAATTGCTAATTAGCTTTCTCTTGTTATAATTTTTCTGACTTAAATACTTTGCGTGAAAGCATTTTTCAGACCTGTTGCAGTTGCCATAGCATCCATCACTTCACACTTCTGCTACTCTTCTGCCCCTGTTTCATTATCAGCCATACATATAATTTTTTGAGGGTAGTTCTCTGTGAAAAAAATGCAGAATACAAAATACGATGGCCCTAATAAAGGCTCAAACAAATTCCTTATCTGGCAGCATACTGGAAATATCCTGATTCCTGGCACAGCAAATATACTGTGGAGTTCACTCTTCCTTAAAAGCACAGGCAACCACAGTACCAGGATGCGGGTAGTCTTACAGACTAATGTGTACATTTATGCAGATACAGTCTTCTGGGAACCAGCTTGTTTTAATCATAAAAGAACCCTTCAAGTAAATTTAATGAGGCGTTAGTTGAGGAATTTATTCCGAAACTTTAAACTATGTGTAAATTCCTGAGGATCAAATTAAGTTGAAGGTAAATAATGTTCAGAATGGTGTTTCAGTCAAGGCTGCCTAACAGCTAGAGACACGAAGATCCTGCTTAGAGAACATTTCTTTTCCAACTAGAGACTTCTTTAAGGAGCCCAGACAGATGCCATATGCTGATGATAAAACAACATCTTTTACAATGTGACATTTGGAGCTTGCTCAAAAGATCAGTCATTTTTTTCTTTTCTAAGGTTTCCACCTTTAAAATAAATGGCAAACAGTTATGAACTGGCAAAGAGTAATTGGCAATAGTTATAGGTGTCATCAGTGATGAAACGTCTATAAGTAGATGTTTTGCTTTACATGCAGGGAAGTTCTGGATAAAAGAAATACTGTGACAAGGACAGCTGTGTCAAAGATGCTTTAAAAAACTTTTCTCACAGATTGTCATCATTGCTCTCTTAAAGATAGGAAAATCTTGTTTTGAGCTCTTCTCTCAGTAAGGCTGTGCTCAGTCTACATTCTTCATGCATTTGAAAAAAAAAAAAGGTACACCTGAAGATATTTTATTCAGTGCTTTACCTTTTGGGTCCTATTATTTATTTGTTGATCTGAAGTCTAGTTGGAGGTGCAGTGATGGACAGAAATACACACACATACATACACATGCATGCATGCATGAATACAACACCCTTTGTTTTCCTCCCTCCATGTGGTTGACTATCCACTAGATGCTGTTATATATGTTGCTTGAAATCTCCCAGCTAGACCTTGTCATTTAATGCACAATCATTAAACAAAGAAGTATTTTCTAATACTATCGGGTATGTAGAAAAAGCATATAAAGCAACTGAAGGCTAAACTAGTCTGGTACATAAGGTACAGCTTGATCATAAGTGCTCCATAGTGTATCGCACTGATCAGCTGAATGCTCTGTTTTATTCATTATCTCCAGTATTAATTTGAAATAAATAATATTTCACTATATCTTCCTGGGCAGCAGGGATGGAAATCTCAGTGAGTCATAGAGAATCAAGAAATATATGCATTAGAAGGGTACTGCTTATAGATATTCTTAATGCATTTTTGTCTACAGTATACAGATGTTTTGCATATTTGTTTTGAAAATATGGGGACCTTGTGCTGTCTGTGTCCATGTCTTATCTCTTTGTCAGTATTTTTACAATGTTCAGAGACTTCTCAAGCATATTAGAAGACAAAAAAGGAAAGATGCCTTCAACCTAGCAAAAAATATATACAATCTAAATCCCTATCCTGCAAACACACAGAAATAACTCATGTGAGATGTTCCTCAGAAATCGTAAGCCAACATGTGCAGGGAGAAAGCCATGATTTCAGAGCAGACATAATGAGATGGTAGCAGATGGGAAGGGAAGAAACAAGGAAGGAGAAAGATATTCAGTGAGTTGGGTTAAGCAGATGTTCATGTTACAGTTCTGTTACAAGCAATCTGAATAATTATTTCCTGTATTTAGGCCAAAATCTTGTAAAAACTTATACAGGTGAGCAACTTTACACACATGAGTAGCCCCATTCAATTCAAGATGTGAACTTGTTATGAACAGAAGACAGAAATATCTTCCGTTCACATGTCGTATAGACAGAAATGTCTGTAAGATTACAGCCTTAAACTGGGAGTGTGCTTGTTTCTAGTTCATATATCACTTCACATGCTGGTGATATTCAATAAATATTCATAAAGCAAAGACATGAGAGAAATGGCACCATGTGATTTGGGAGGGCAAAGTAATCCAGGGTGCACAGCTCTGGTAGGAGGGAGACCATTGCAGAGGGGTAAGGCTGAAAGAGACAACAGTACATTGCAACAAGCAGAAACCGGATTCAAAGGGTGGCAAGTGTTTGAGCTAAATAAAAGGTTCTTATTATGGAAGTTTCTGACGCAGATCTCAACGCTGGAATGAGAACATCGAGAAGAGCATCACACTGGTGAGAACTCCTATGTTAAAAGGCGGTCAAACAGAAGATAATGTGCAACAGAAATACTTACGTGACAAAAGGATTTAAAGGGTGTACTACATTTCCAGAGAAGGCAGCCATCAGATAATCGAATCTGGTTATAAAATGCGTAGAACTTCCCCCACAGAGAGTTTTGAGTTTTTGTCAAAAAATCAAAAAGCCTGGATAAAAAGGCTTACAGCTGAATGATACTGTTTTTCCAACAGAAATTATGATTTTTTTAAAGCAAAAAAGTTCCATCTCCAAACATTTTAACTTAGTTGAAATCCACTTTCCCATAGGAAGAGTATTTAATCAGCCCTATGGACAGCCGAAATCCAGGGGAAGTGCAGGTGACAACCATATTTGAAAAATCAGACCCTAAATTGCTATGGCATGCTACATGATTACTTTAATTGACAACACAGGACAGCATAGCTTGACATGTCCATGATGAGGTTCCTGTTCCCAATTGGCCTCCCACTCCAAGCACGTGGATGCCTGAACACCTGAGGATGAGCTCACGAAGGTAGCGAGGGTAACTTCATCAGCCATCCCAAGCTATGATGCCCCTCAACCCATGAAGAGCCATAAGAAGGCAGAAAGTAACTTTCCTTTATATGCCTTCCCACCCGATGAGCAACTATGTCAGGTGAGTCATGTAATAGCCTAGGATGTTTTCAAATGAAATTTTTACTACTGTAGTTGCAGGAAGTGGGAGGAGATTGAATAATCTTCTCTTATCCCATGATAAAAGGACAGATTAAAAGGGAGTTTTAATCTGTGGATGTGGGAATAAGAAATCCTGACTCAGAGGGTTTGATTTGTAAGCCAGGATGGTTTCCTTTGGGGCAGCTGTGATGGTGCTGCCCCCAGCTATCTGTCTCACCTCACTCCTTGGATGAATCTCCAGCCCAGGTAGTAGTCACTGAATTGCTACCAGTGCTATCCTGGGACATTAAGGAAAATCAAATTTTAATGCCAGTTTATCTTAGCATGTCATACTGTAAACAACTAGAATTCATCTGTTGCTTCACCAAGAGCTGAACTTCCACTGCAGCACAGATGAGAAACCCTAAGAGATGGGCTGGGAGAAGAGCTCCTGGCTGAACCACTACAGCATCCCCAAGTCAACTGTTCCTATTCAGAAATCAGACCTCATAGTCTTAATTCTCATGGTGGTTAGCTTTGTGCTCTTGAACAAAATTTACAGGCTCTCTTCCATAATCCTTTCTCTCTCCCCACAAAAAGTATTGTCAGAATTAATTACTTAATAGAAGTGCAATGTTCAGAATGTGTTATTGTTTCAGTCTTTGTGGGTAATTCAAAGATTGACCATGGTGAGATTTTTCATTGGAGTGGTATTTGTGATGATGGTTATGTGGCACGGATTCCTGTTTGCTACCATTTGGACTGGGACCAGAAAAAGCAGTCAATACTTGAGTAAAAATGCCGTTGGGGAAACTTTCTCACTCTTTGAAACAAGGTGTAAGAACACTGATCATTTTTTCTTTCTCGTTGTCATTTTATATCTGTCTGAAGTTCAGCAGTCTTTCCAGAATAACTCGCTTGCTTGCCTATTTCCTGGTAGACAGAAGCCTATTCCCCGCCTCACCCCCCACCTTAGGCATGCTTGGAGCGGTAAGCTGCAGTTCTGTAACTAGAGTGTCCTTTTGCCAGAATCTCTGGACAGAGCTCTGACAGACCAGTGCAGGACCATCATGGAGTAGCCTTCCAGATTGCAAAGGGTGTGAACATCATGCTGGCTTGTGAAGTATATCCCTAGTGTGGTGGAGAACTCCTCCACAGACCCACATCTTAATTTCACCTGTGTGAAGGGAGCGTCCATAAAGCTGCCACACTGCCTAACTGCCACAGTGAGGTCTTCCGAATGTTCAGATCTTTGTACAATAACTAACTACTGAATGCGAATGAAACCAGGTAACGCTATAGCTACAATGCAGGGGACTTTCTAATGCTGACTCAGGCAAGGTTGGAGGCAGAATGAATATTCTGTGATAGCCCTACCAGCAAGAACATAGAAAACAACCAACTTGCATTTTTTTCCAAATGTTCTGATTCCTCCTAAATGAGCTCCATTAACACTGCGACTCTGATCAGTTAATTGTGGTTGTTGAGGAAATGTTGCAAACGATTCTTCCTATGGTTGCTTTAATTAAAGCACCTGCTTTGAGGTTTGTCCTGTCAATATTGCACCTGTTTATTCTGTGCAAATACAAAGTAATGCTTATGAAAGAAAACATTTTTTTTCTTTGGACTATACCAAGTCAGCAAGATTAAATTACAAAACAATATCTGGAAGTTCTGAGTTTGCATATCTGTTCATTAACATGTGCATGCCTAGAATACCCAAATTCTGTTATAAGATATGCCTCTTTGTAGCTAGATAAGAAAAGATTTCCTACTGCTAAGAAGTTCTTTGATACCTTCAGATGCCATCAGATTTGTCTCTGATTTTAAAAGCAAGCAGACAGGGGGGATTTGTTGCTTCTTTCAGTTCAAACTTTTCAAATGTTAGCTTTACTACTTAGTCTATAATGATACTGTTCTAATAAAAAAACTAATATTTAGTTGCCTTCTAGCCAGAAAGAATTTCTTTCACAGCATGCTTTGGATTATGTTTCTATGATGTAAAAAAAATATTTTTCTTGGCTCAACACCAGTTTCTTTCAGTTTTTCTCCATATTCCTTTCCAGAAGCATCTCTGAGATATTTCTTGTGATTGCCTTCCAGGTTCCACAGTCAAAGATACCAGAGGGATTCCCAGTTTTGTTGAGTTCAGGATAACTTTCAGGTTTTGTGCTAGTCCAGGATTAGAGATACCCTTAAGTCATGGAGTATCCATCAGTGTGTCTGCCTTGTATAATGATCACTAGCTTCTGCCTTCCCAAAACAGCACTTGGCAATGCAGCCTGGCAGAAAACTTGCTTAGCTCCACCTCTTTCCTAAACATTTCTCAGGGTTACTGAGGCTGCCTGTACACACTTCTTTGGGTCCGCTGCCTCCATGGAGACAGCGCATATAATAGCCTCCTTTTTCATCTCCCTTTCAGCACTAGACAAGTTCAATAGTAAAGCAAAGATAAACTGTGATAGCTAGACCTAAGATCAGGCTTTAGACACAAGATTGGAAATGAAGATCAGAGATACCTTTTGAACGTACCAAATACTGTTGTATTTGCTCAGCCTCTCTTTCCTACAATCCTAAGATTTTGGCCTGTTGTCATGCGCAGGCATTCAGTGTTCACAGCAACCTCTGCTTACCCTTAGAGTCACCCTTGATGTGAAGTGTAAACCTTACCTAGGGTCCTGTCCACCAGGATGGTGTCATGCTTTTCTATGAAGCCCCTCCAAGTTCTGAATCCTGTTTTCTTCGCGTTCCCTATTGATACTTTAGGAGTCATGTTTTAGGATTCAAGTATAAATATCCCTGAAAATTTTCTCCACAGCCACTGTAGAAACCTACAGTGTTTCTCTCCCTTCTTTCACTCTTACTTATCCTGGTGGTGTATGAATTTTTTTAATGATGCTGATTGATCCTCCTTAAGACAGACACAAAAAATCTCTCATTTATTCTGTCCAGAAGCTCACCGCCCCATCTGAACTGTTCCCCTTTTTTGGCACTAATAATACACTCACATTAAATATTATATAAATCATTGGTTATATACTCATACTACAAAGCTTCTAGCATGTTACAAGCATAGACAGCATACACAAGGCATTATTAGTGTAGACAAGACAGCAAGCTTGGTAAGTATTTACTCTGTATAGACATATCCATGAGCGCGAATCTCTCTATACATTTTTTATTGAGTTTATATGACTTTGGTTTCTTTACCTTCAGACTGTGGAGATTCTGAGCAATAGATTATTTATTTTAGTATTATCTGTCTCACCTCCACATTGACCACATGAGATAACAATGACTCAGAAATGCTTACTTGAGGTAGCTGGTGTACATCAGTTGCTAACAGAGATTACACTGGTATTTAATCAGTTGGTGCGTACACCAGGTTTGGGTGGAGAGTCTATAGACTATAGATTTATAATGAATCACGACAGTATGAATTTATTTTCCTCAGCTTAGTTGTGCATACTTCGTCTTTGACTTCGAGTACGATCCAGAGCTCTCCATATCAGAGATGTCAGCAGCTCCTTATCCCAGTGAGGAGATGTGAAGAGCGGGTCCACGTTCCAAATAACCAGAACTCCAGCAGCCTTGACAGCCCAGCTGAAGCATCTGAGAAAAACCTCAGCTAAAACTATCCCCTACATCTCATTCAGAAAAAAAGGAAAGGCTACTTAGACACCAGTGAAACTATAGATGCATAGTCACTGTAGGTTTGTCTGTATGGACAAAACCTATCGTTCAGAGGGGATCATTTCCTCTCTGCCAAAGTGTCTAACTCGACATCCCACAGATATCACAAATATTTCCTTTTTGCACACCCCCCCCCCTTTTTTTTTGTCCCACTATTCTGAGGCCGTTTGAGTTGAATTTGTCATACTCACATTTGTTGTATTCTGATTGTCTAAGGTTCATTCAGCTTTGCTTCTATAGCAGTAACCAGAAGTCAATGAGCTTTTTTACAATCCTAGAGCAAAAAAAAAATTAATTTCAGTAGTGCAATATTGTCTGATGGTTCTTCTACTACATCTTTAACAACTTTAATTTCTGCCTGAATTTCAGGCTTCATGGAATCTAATTTAGAAACATTGTCCTTGATGTCAGCCTTCTGTGGAAAAGACACACTTGTCTTTTCCCATCTTATTGTGTATTGGCTGCTCACTGTAAGCCAGTGTCAGTCTTGGAGATGAACGATTCTTCCTGCCTCTTGGGAGAAGATGATTGTAATATTGGAAAAACCTCTTGAGAAGTACTTGTTTCTTTAATATATTTTTTTCTGGTCTATTTGTTTATTTTCTGTGATTTTCTCCTTCTCCTTTAAAGTAAGGGCAGACGAAGCCAGTCTTAAAAAAAAAAGAATATATGTCCTTTTTGTACTCAATTTCTCTCTAAAGCCTGAAAACAGCAACATTTTCTTCTCAATTGAGTTGAATTTGATGCAAGCAGTTCAGACAAAGGAAAGTGTTTTTTTGTTTTGTGTCTTCAAGTAGTCAAGTGAAAGAAGACAAACAGCAACTTTCACAGATATTTTAAACAGCTTCCTTCTTTCTTGGCAATTCTTTCTTTCTACTTTTCCCTCAGGTATTTTTCCTCATGAAAAGTTTTTTTTTTTTTCCCCATTTTACCCTGTTATTCTTTCTTTCTATTTTATGCACTTTGGATAAAAGAAAAGGTCATGAAATGGATAAATAATTTTCTAAAACACAGGAGACAGAGTGGACAGAAGGGAGGATGGTCAGTTATTGTGACAGAGAGAAGTCATCAGTGAAGGGATCTATACTGGAATCTGTCCTGCTCAACTTGTTCACAAATGATTTGGAAAAGGGGGTGAACAGTGAGGTGACAAAGGCTGCTGCTGATGCACAGTTATTTAAGGTATTAAGGATAAGTGCAGGCTGGATAGCCGCAGAAAGACTTTACAACCAAAGGGAATTGGGCTATACGATGCCAGATGAAACGCAACAAACACACAAGTAATCTGACTTGCATGGGGAAGAAAACAATTCTAGCTTTGTACAAGGGCTCTGAGCTGACTGTTATTTTTCATGAACAGCTAGATGTTTGTGTTATGATCGATAGTTCCATGAAAATGTCAGCTCAGTGCTTTGCAGTAATTAGGAAAACATAGATCAAACATTAGGAATTATTAGGAAAGATCACAGGAGAAAAAACAGGGAACATAATTGCACTGCAGTATAGTTCAGCCATACCTTGAATGCTGTGCACAGTTTTAATCTTTTCATGTCAAAAGAAAGGATACAAAAGAACTGGAAAGGATAAGAGAAGGGCAAGAAAAATAATCAGAAGTATGGACAACTCCCATACAAGCAACAATTGACTTAGCTGAAGTTTTTCAGTATGAAAAGAAAATAACTTACAGGAGGAGTATGTTTAAGGTGTGCAAAATCATCACAGGGACAAGGTAGATGTGATTTGACTGTAAGGATCATGAAATGAAGCCATTTGGAGCCAGGTTTAGAATAAAAAATAGTCACGCAAGATTAGTCACAGGACAAGTAATAGTAGATCTGTGGAACTCCTTGCTAGGAGATGTTGTAGATGCGAGAAATATGTATATGTACAAGGGAAGACTTGATAAATATTTGGAAGGTAGCGAGACCAACTGGATGTTACTAAATGCACAAACAACAGGCTAAGAAAATCCCCTGAACTGAAAATTGTTGCCAGCTAGGAGAGTATTAGAGGGAAGGTGTCGTATATGTTTGCCCTACTCTTACTTTCCCAAAGCATTTGCTTATGGACCCTGTTTCTGTTGGTCTTTCCCTTTGAAGATGGATATTAGCCTGTCCCTAACAAAACCTAAGAGCTCTCCTTGAGAAGGGAGGGATTAGAGAAAAAGAAAGCAGGGTGAAAAATTATTATAAGAAATAATAAATGAAAAAGGAGAGAAGAGCAGAGGATCAAAGGGTTTAAAATGTAGTGGGTGGGACACCAGCAGAGTACGCCTAACAGTGCCCACCATTGCTGCAAGGTGTCCAAGAAGATGTTGGACTCTGCCTAGCTGTGCAACAGGATGAGGAGCTATTTCCAACTATTTCGCCTTGATTTCCCATCCCCCTCCTCCTTCAGGTACTGTGAAGGAGCAGCTTGGCTAGGTCCAAGAGGAGGTTTATAAACAGACCGTGCAACACAGTGGGGTCTAGGTGGGATGGATGTGAATAAAAAGGTGAGAGAAAAACTGTAGCCAGAAATATGAGGTTTTGGAGGAGCCCATAGGAGCTGCGGTTTGGTACACTTAATGCAACTGTGCACAAGGGTTTCCTTCCTCCTGCAGATGGGGCAAAAGTCAGACCAGAATATGCCTTGTATCCTCCTCCTGAGAAGAGTTTCCAATTTAGGTGACCAGTGGGCCTTAAAAAAAGCTCAGGGAACAAGATGGCCTGTCAAGGTTCCTTGCTATCTTTTGGTGGTAAGTGCCAACCTAAGCAAAGAGTTGATAGGTGTGGAAGTATCTGTAAAATGAGTACCAGGCTGCTTTGACAGGTGAGCTAGATTGCTAGACATTCAACCTTAATTCCTTCTTTGCAGTGAGGGGGTGGAGGGGAGCGAATTTTGCAGTTCTTCCCCTTTGCAGTTCTTCCCCAGTAAAATTATTTGAAGCCACAGTGTTGTCAGTTCAGATACAGGATCAACAGCTAATTTGTCCTCTTATATCAAGCTTAGAGGAAAGAATCAAGCTAAAGTCATTGTACTTGTATCAAGAAAAGGTGATTACTGTTCATTACATAAGATATTAGGGTGTTTCACCCCACTTTTCAGCTCTGATAACTCTGGCTATCATTTTTGGTACTTCTCTGGCAATGGTAGTGGAATTTCCATGAGTGGCTATTAACCATCAGATTATTGCATTTTCTTAGCGTAGGCACTTGTTGAATATGGACAAAAGTGAGATCTATGTAGAAGCCTCTTGTCAGCTTCGGTAGTGGAAGTGAATGGCATGGACAGCAGTGGGTGTTTGGCACTCAGCCCCTTGCTCCCATGACAATATTGCTTTTGGGACCTGACCTTCCCCACTCAGAACTAGCATGGGTACGTCTGCATAAAACTGCACTGTGCAGCACAGATGGCCTCACACGCGTGAGTTATTTTAGTCCTGTGATTTAGGTCCTATGCTACTTGTTGCAAATTTCAAAGTCCAAGAGAAGTATTATGTATAACCAAGTATAGGATGAAACTGCCAGACAATCAGTAGCCATTCCCACTGTTGATTTCTGATTTATGGAATGATAATTTACATACTTTTTATTCATTGTCACTTAATTAGAAACTTTGATGTGAATAAGAGAAAACATTCAAAACGTACATGTACCACCTTGTATAAAATACTTTCAATTAAGAATATTGAAGCAATGACATTGCCAGCTTCCAAACTTTCCACTCTTATTTCCTTGGTCAGCTCTCTCAGTGTAGTATGTCTTGGTATCAGCACTCTTTCTCTTTACTTATTTCTATTAAACGTGAAACAATATCCATAAAGATGTTACTAGGTATTTCCATTTAAAAAATCAGAATTTTAAAGCATGGATGTACACAGAAAATAAAACAAGGACTTGGCATCTTATACCTAAACACACAATGTGCAGTTGTGTAATTATCACTACCCATCACAGCCATAAAAAACCCTTAGGATAGATAATTAATTGTAATATAATAGCCAGTTAATTTCTGCAGTACTCTACCCAACAAATCAGTACAGTATTGAGCTAATGTCAATGTGGCATTTACAGTATTTACAGATTCTCTGTTTACAGGCTGAAAAACTTTCCTGAGGAAGAATTATGGTTTTGGAGTTATAAGTGAGTGTTAGCAGCTTTGGTGCACTTTTCTTCTTTCATTTTAGTAGCAGGGAAGCTGCTTATGGACCCAGAGTTGTCTGTATAAATTACCAAGATTCCAATAAAACTTCATACTAAACATTTTAATCTAAAGGAAGCTTCTCCCATAAGTCTGTAAAATACCACTTTTTACAAATGTCAGTAGGACATCTTAGGGGAGATCTTAATTCACAAAGCTGCAGCACCACTGCTCAAAATATGAGGAGAAGACAGCCTACTGAGCCACATAAGAAAAAATGTCATAACAGAATATATCTCCTTCAAGACATTTTACTACTGATCTGCAATGAGACTGCTAGGAAATTTCATGCCCAGAGGACACATCTGGGAAGTACCTCTCATGAGCCTTCTTTAATCAACTCACTAAATGTCTCCCAGAGACTTTTCAATAACCACTAGTCTGTAAAATTATTTCTAATCTATACATCAATACGAGTGAAGCCAGTCACTTGGAACAAGAAAGGCTGATGGAATCGCAAATCTCCGCATGTTGTTATAATGCTAGTTCACAATGTACTTCATAAACACAAATAAACTAAAGCATCACAATGCCACTGCTTGCTAACGTATCCTCAGCTACACACTACTCACAGGTTGTTGCTGTGCTCCCCAACTGCCTGCTCAGCAGTGGTGGAGGTCGAGGAGAGGATGCCTCGCACCCTCTTTCCAGCGATGCAGTCACCAGCTCCCTGAGCGCAAAGAAAACCTTCCAGCTGTTAACAGGACAGACAGCATTAACAGGACAGACAAATAACTGAGTGCGCCTGCTTCTTCACAAAAGGGGAGAACGCAGTATCTCTACCAACCCTAGTGACTGTGTTCATTATCCTATTATTTTCCTCTTTTTAAGGATAAAAGTCAAGGACTCGCATTGATTTCAATGGGAACTAAGTAACTTGGTGCTGTTGAAAATCCTACTAGATGCTTACCTAGTCTTTAGGTGCAGAAGACCTCTAAATCTCTGTCTCTAAAGACCAGATCTTTAAGTGTGTTTAGACACTAAGCTCTTGGGAGATAGGTATCTAAGTGCATTTTAAGATCTAAAAGATTTTATCCTAAAAGACTTGCTTGTAGGAAGTCTAGGGAAGAGGAGAGATTAGACTCATGGGCTGTGACATGCCGAGACTTTCTACCCAAAGCTGCTCCACATGTGTTACTGTAGTGGCCGGCAGCCATGCAGTGTTTGCTAATTATCAGAGTAGGCATTATAGGCAAATACCAATCTTCTTCTCCAATTTTTGTAAATAAAAAATTCCCATTGAATTCTGTCTATTCAGTTGTTTCTGTATTGTTCCTCTTTCTCCTCCTAAATTTCTTTTCCTTTCTTTCTTTTCTCATTTTCCCATTGTCCTGTGAGTATCTTGTAGCTGCCCTGCACTTCCTCTCCCTGTGCTGCCCGTGTACATGTGCAGGATACTTATCCCATGATTCCCACTCCACATCATTACTTTTCTACTGCAATTGCTAGTAGAGCAGAGAAGCTGCTTGTGCTCCCAAGAGGCCGCATTGCAACGTCCGTAGGATGCACTGTGGCTGGCTCTTCTGACAGAACGGACATAGATCAGACACAAAGCAGCAACAAGCTTTTCCCCTACAAGGCGATTCACTGTTAGTTATGTGACGATGGACTCAGCACCAAGAATGAGAGATGAAGGCACTGTTACAGGAAGAATGTGCACTGTCCCATAGGTCTCCATACCACAGCAGTAAACCACCAAATGTCCACAGCTGATGTAACATCAGGCTTGGCTCCCTATGGGCTTTTCAGTGACGTAGCTGGAGTTTAGTCTTTGCTTTGTGTTAAAGTGAAAAACAGAAATGGTCATGAAGGGTCATTGTGGTCAAGGCTTATTTTAACATCTGCATCACTGTCATACTTGAACTATCTTAAAAGTAATTTTTTTCCTGTCCTGTGACCACTTTAGATCACAGGCTTTGGCTGAAATGTAGAGCGAGGGCTGGAAGGTGGGTTCTTGAACTCTGTTTCTGACTATGCCAGCTGTGGCTCCTGACCAAGTGAGAGACTTAGCATATATCAAGTGCTTAGGGGCTGAAAATTCCTCCAGAATAATGAGTAAACTGAGTAAAAATAGGTCATTAAAAGAAAAAGGAAACACTACAGAATAAAGAAAAATGTGTTCAATGGGCATTTTTTAAGTGCCAGCAAATGCCACTGATGGAACAGAAGGCCATGAGCTAGAGGGAGCCAGAACGCACGGGACAAACTGAGCAAGGGCTGAGCAGGCAGCGCATGTGCAAACAAACAAAAAGCATCCTCTTTGCAAGATTTCAGATCACACACTAGGAGACTAGCATTGGTCCCCCTTTCAATTATTCCTAGAAATGAGAGGCATCTTTTGAAGTTACAACTCTCATGTGAGAGTAGAAGAATATTCCTGTGTTAGATTTTAAAACTTCCTTTATAGCAAGCTAGACTTTTACCCTGTGAAAATGAAGGTTTGCACTGGGAATGGTGAATTCAGACATGGAAATAGATAATATTTGTATTTTCCTTACATTGATAGTGCAGGGAGGTCAGATCAACCTAAATTTAAAACACTCATAGTTTTTTTGTTTTGTTTTGTTTTGTTTTGTTTTGTTTGGTGAACCAAGAAATTGAAAATGTCCTTTCAGGTGGAATTAAATATTTTATTCACTATGATTCAGAATGTTTTTTCAATATTGTGAGATTTTTAGAAGTAAAAATAAAATAAAATGGATCAACATGGCCAAACAAAAGTCAATTTCAAATTGAGAGGCTGAAGTGACCTGTTCTAAAAATATCAGATAAAACTATGCTGCCAGGATTTTTTCCTTTCTTGTCCTTCCCAAACACTGAAAAATTTGACAAAGCCAAAATCAATTCGAAAAGCATTTTAAGGTTGTAAATACCTCATGTTTTTCCATAAAGAAATGTAGGCAAAACTTCAACTAAGTTTGGTACTGAGAAGCCCAGACTAATCTATGGCCTTCAAGCAAGAGGGCACTGAGTAGAAATACAAATCTTTACTTCCAGGATTTAACCTTTTGTTACATAAATGGAAAGGTCTGTAGTGTTGTTACCATTCCTGTGACTGACAGTGCGTCAGAGAGAAAATGTGACCTCTGAGGCAGGTTCCTCTTGTATAAAGACAAGAAAACCTCATGCAGTATTAGCGCCTGGAAAAGCAGACCTGATGATTCAGCTACTATACAAACTATGCCTTGGAACAGCGTGAAGTTTATCTCTGCCTTTCATGTCAATCTTTCTTTGCTGTAACATCGTCCATCAGTCAGATCTCTCTCATACTTTGTTGCGTTTCCATGGTGATCCTTTTCTCCACAGTTAAAAATAATCCTGTTCCAGTGCTGAAACTTGTAGAGAAGACTGTATTTAACTGCCTACCTGCTCTTTATATGTGGAGGCAGATACCCCAAAAGGATATCCATTCACTTTGTTCTGTTTTTTTGTATTGGAGTAGTACTGTAGCAACGGTTAAGCCTATTTCCTCAGTTATTGTCGCTAAATCAATTCATGCTGCATCAGTGAGCTTTTCAACTGTACCACATACTTTGTTACAGCTCCAAAATTACACTAATAAACAATCCCAGAGTGTCATGCTAACACTTATACATGAGTACTCAACAGCAATTTCTATGCTGAATATGTTTCATAGTTTCTTGCTTTCACTTTCACAGCTTTTCAGAGGAGAAGAGAAATATTAGCTGATGGAGTGACTTCACTGATGCAGGATGGTATTGGTGGCAATTAAATATTTACTTGGACAAGCACGTAGAGGAACAGCATTTTGTGTATCATCGGAGACATTTTGGGAAAATCAAGGCAACAGGCATGACAATACTATAAAAACACTCGCTTATCACCACTCCTTGACTTTCTTGTTAACTTGCTACTGCAGCATCTAGGTCCAAGGGACACAGTTCCCACTTATTTTGATCATTTTACATTACACAGGCTTGTATGCATGATCATTTATCAAGGTCATTTATTTTCTTTAAAAACAAGTGCCAAATCATGAGCAGTACAAGAAAAGAGCAGTTTAGAATTTGTCAGGCTCCTAAAGCAAATTTAAAAAATATGGAATCATTTTATGCTGGTTTTTTCATTAGGACTGCTGAACTCCCATGCTGGATATCCAGAAAATGAGGCACATACAATCCATAAACCTCTAGACTGATGTTTAAGTGGAATGCTATGGCATGGACAGGTGGAAAACCCAGGTTCTCTGAAGTGGCATTCAACTTTCTTCACCTTACAACCATCTCTTCTCTTCCTGGACCTCCCGTGGGTCATCCGTTACTTGCCACCTTCTTCAAAGGGAACTAGGGATCCTACAGAGAGCAGTCTGCTTCTCTGCACAGCCTTGCACAGCCCTCTGCAGTGTCCTTCCTGTGCACTGAATCACACACTAGAAGCTAGAATCACACACTAGAAGCATTAGGCAGTCTCCCTCTCTCTACTATTTCCTTTCTTACTGCTTTTCATTCACCTTCCATTCCTCCCCTCACCGAGTCAAACCTAGTCTAGGCTGCTAGAAAGTAGATTACCCCTCCCACCTCCTCTTTCTGCTGCTCCTCCCTCCTACCCACCTACTGCTCTTCGATTCTAGCTAGATGACCTCCAAGCCTGGAGGACACAGGTGAGAGTCTGCTTGATCTTAGTTACCCAAATGCTACTGACAAATAGCATGGTGGATGTCACTGTCAAAATTTAGCATGGCTGCCAAACACATGCTAACTGACTGTTCCAGAAGTTCATCATTTGGCTATATTTTGACATACTTTTTTTTAACAGCAACACCAAAAAGGTCTCTTAACAGCAGGGTTGCTTTCACTAAGCTTGAAATACCTTTGTTGAAGTGAAACTTTACACCAAGCTGATCGCTGGATTTTTTTTTTAACTAGGGAAAGAAGATAGGAAAAATATCATGCAAAAGGACAGTCTGAATGGTTAAAATTTGTTCATGTTAAAACAATTTAAGATCATAAAACAAAAGGCATTAGGTGAGCTAAATTATATATGGCACTTGCAACTTTTGCTGGAATGGAATAGCATGACTGACTGCAAATGAAAGGATTTAGCTCTATGAGAGCCAATGAGGCTATTTCTGCTACCATCTTAGTCAGAGGAAACAAAAAGAAACCCACTTACTGACTGTAGCAGAATTAATTTCTTATTTGGTGCCTGTGTTTAGTTCTCTGGAATCACAAAAACAATGCACAGCAATTGATCACTTTTCCAGAATAAAGCATGGCAGGCTCTGACATTGACTCATAAAGGATTAAAAATATCATTTCTGAAAGCACAACTATAATTCTAATAAGACACAAATTAAAACTGTAAAGAAAAGTGTTTAAATTTCTTTTTCTCCCAAACTGTTGGTCCTAATTGTAGCATTACTGTCAATAAAATATGAAAAGAAGCAATGTTTCAGTTTTCTCACAGCAAACAGAAGACTATAAATGAAAATACATGCCCTTGTTGCTGTATTACTCTTCTATGACCCAAAACAATAGTTCTCTGATTACAGAATTTGCAGGTCTTCCTGAACATCTTCCTACGCCCACTTGACAGTGTTTCACAGAAAAAAAGACGTCTATAGAAGAAACAGTCCAGCTACTCTAAGAAATATCCAACGTGATGTTGATAGTGTTCACCTCTTCAGGCTGACACTGGCTAATGGTGTTTTATTTTCAAGTGATCTCCTTACAGTGAAAAGAAACACTTCTTTTTCCTGGTCATATACGAGTAGAAGAGACAGAGCAAAATGGCTTGAAATGAAAAGAGTGAAATTAGAAGCCTCAACCAAACAATAAGGTGCAGAAACAAGGTATGCTAGCTCCCAGACCCTTCACACCTTCATAGGAAAGAGTTATGCAGTAAATGTTGAGCACTTTGTCTGTTTGCTCTGGGTAAAGCACTGCATTGTTCCATGCTGTAGAAACATATAATGAGTGTAAAACATTTTCCCAAAGAATTTACAGTCAAGACAGACAAGGCAAACAAAGAAAAATGACAGGCTTGGTTTTCATGGCCAGTTACTGAAGCTGCAAGGCTGCAACCTTGTCTCTTGTGTAATCAAGAGACTGCTGGGTCCTGCAGTGACTGCAGGACAGGAGCACTTTCTACATTCGCTCTGAGCACTTCAGCTCTCAGGGATGTGGACTTAACAGGCTGTGTACAGCTGTCATTGCAAAGCAGACTGTTCACAGTATTCTTTTCTGCACAGTGAGAAAAGAAATTATAGGTACAGGTAAATTTTAATGGTAGATTGAGTTGCTCACCTTCATTTTCTCCATTCAGAAAAAGAGAATGATATATTAGTAACTCTACAAGATCATTTTGACTAGTTTTTAATTTCCTGACTTCCTAGATAGCTATCCCGACAGAGCTTTTTGTAGAACTTTTATTTTTCTGAAACCAGCTTCATAGATGCTTTTTCTTCTCTTTTGTTTTCTTCTTGTGACCTTCAGCCTGGGTGTAATAACACATCTTTATTAGAAGGCATAAAATCAGTCACAGTTTCACCATTCTGCTTCCTCATTCTTTTCCAGCATCCAAAAGGTGAATGCATCCAAAACGGAATTGAGATTTCTTTCCCAGTTGGATCTTACAACAGTAATAAGTAAGTTGCCATCTGCATTTCTAATTAAAAATCTAATTGGTATAATGTAACGAGTTTTCTGGATGTAATTAGCAACTGCTGGGGGTCTGTTTATAGAACCAGCACTACAATTATGAGACAAAATAGATTCTATCATATGTAATGAAGAGCTTCGAAGTTTTTCTGTCCTCAGCTGAAAGAATTCGCAACAGGGAGTTGGGCACTTTTAGATACTGTTATCTGCTGAAATGCACAATTGAAGTGTGGGGTTCCTGTATAGTTCAAGGGAGAGTTAAATGCCTAACTGTATCCATAGAGTCTTCAAAGTTATGCGTAATTTCTGGAACTTTACATTTAGCATGGAATCTAGGTCCATATGTTAATGTTTGGGTCACACAGACTGCATTCAAAATAAACTGGTTTTTTTTCTTAAAAGCAGGTCTGGTAAAAATGGAGAAACTTTCACAACTTTTTTCACAAAAATTATTTTACCTAGTTTTAATGGTCGATAACATTTCAAAGACACAAATTAGTCCTCAGAATACTTATGGATTAGCTCTTCTAGATCAAAATTTCGTAACTTTGTTACAATGTCCTAGAGTTCAATGATCAAATTAGACTTTATAAAGAGAAGAGAGGGAATGACAGAGAATGTATTAAAAAATCTTTCTCTGCCTCTTACCTCCCTGTGCATACACACACACATTCAAAGGCTTGTCTAAAGTCTTCCTCTGGAGTATTACCATGTGTCCAAAGCATTACCAGTTTTCAGACTCAAATGGTGGTGTTCATGAAAGAAAGAAGCTCAAAAGGCAATGCCACTCTTTTAGCCTAGGTAAATCATTAGTAACAGTGTTTTATTCACCAGCTTTCATACAGTTAAAGAAAACAAAGATCATAGGTGACCTAAAATTCCAGATGGCCATGGATTTCAGGTTTTTAGGGGCAGGCCCACGAGCAATGTTTTATTCCTTCAGCCCTTTTAGTATTCTGTCTATCCAAACATGCGGAGGTGCTTGCTGCCTGCTATGGTCTTTCCAGGCCCATCACGTCATCAATATCTTGCAAGGAAAGACACCTTTGAGTGCCTTTGTGCGACAGGTTTCCTCTCAGATCTGTGAGGATCTGCTTCCAGATCTGAGATCCCAGAGACCAGTGCTCCCTAATACTTGTACGATCCTTAGAGGAAAGAGGCACTGAAGG
Organism: Dromaius novaehollandiae; assembly: GCF_036370855.1. Lineage (NCBI taxonomy): Eukaryota > Metazoa > Chordata > Aves > Casuariiformes > Dromaiidae > Dromaius > Dromaius novaehollandiae. The sequence goes on from NC_088099.1 coordinate 145,413,195, forward strand.
CTGCAGAGCTGCTGCGGCTACATACGTGTTTAGGGATGTTTAAAGATCCTGTAAAATACCATTGCTTCCTCACAAATGAGAAATCAAAACTGCTCCTGTTCTAACAACACAATAACAGAAGCAAAAGAGCCAACTCTACATGATGCATTTTGTAAAGCAAATTTCTGCATATTTTTGGTCTGATAACTTTCTCTGATAATCAGCACAACCTTTGCAGGAGCTCACACATCAGGATCCCTCTACATGCCACAAATCATACTGCTGAAATACCTCCCAGTCAGCACAACGACTTGGAGATGGATTTTGAGCTGCAGACACTCTACTGCAAGGAGTAGTTTTGAAAGTGCTGATGTTATGGCCAAGCTGAGGATAAGTGTCCTGGGGCAGGAATACTGACCGGTCAGCAGGAGGGGCCATCACAACTACTGCACGTGAAGACAGCTATCAGCTGAAATCAACAGGCCTTGATTTAGGCTCTACAGAACGTCAACGAGAATTATGTTGATACATGCCTTTGGACATCTGGCCCTAATTATATGGCACTGAATAATAGTTCTGCAAAACCAAATCACACACTGACAGGTAATTGCACAGGTGACAAGAGCAGTTATATCAAACATGCCTAAAGAGGCTCCTGAACTGGTTCGCTTCAAGTCTCGGCAGAAAAAAATAGGCAAGATAATAATCAAGAAATTATTATCCACTTATTCTTTGTGTTCATGATAAGCTGTTTTGCTTTACCAAGTCAGAAGTATGATAGTATGGTAATTTCTTTTTCCTTCTTTCTTTCTTTCTAGGAAAGAAGCCTAGATATACATGTCAAAGACTGCTAGAAAAAAAAAGAGGAAAAAGAAAATATGATAAGGTTTTTCCGTTAGGGCATGCACAGTAGTATGTCGAACTCAGTCAGTAGAGTTCACCATTAATATTAAAAGGTTGAACTGTCTTACTCTAAGTTACCAGCATTTAAATTCAGACGACTCAATGTTTTTCTGCCTAATCTTGCACTCCTGATTCTGCTTTGATTGAATTCACTAGGGGAAAGTTTGGGCTCTCCGTCACTAACATGAAGTCAGATACAATATATTGGTTCATATGTTTTCTTCTTTTGCCTATTCTTCTTGAGTTAAGAACTCTGATAATGTAGAGCTGACATTTGGGGAAAATCTAGAAAATGAATTCCTTTTTATCTCCAGGCTAAGCTGCACCAGTGAATAGAGTACTATAATAAAACCTATTTGTATGCCTGTCATACAAAGACAAACCTTTTCCAGAGGAAATGGATTTGAGTATTTGCAAGAAATGATAAACAGTCAGACAAAAAGGTACTGAATTTCACTTTGAGATGCACGGGAGAAGTAGGTTTTAGTGTCCCTTGTCAGGGAAGAATTCATATGAAAGCCATGTCAGCTGAGAGACTTAGAAATGAGATCTTATCCAGATCTCTATGGAAAGAAGTGACTTGGAAATATCTTTAAGGGAGTGGTTTAGAATTATGAATAAAATGTCATCCTGAATTTTTAGCAAGAATAAATCGAAAGAGGCTTATCTACTTCTGATAAAAAGAATTACTTGGATATAGTTTGTGCAAAATTCTTGTGCAAAGCTGTGTTAAAATCCAATTCTCCGTATGACTTGTATAACTGAGTTACAGCGAATAGGTGCTTACACAAGACAGAGTGCTGATATCAAGCCAGTTCCAAAGCCTTTCCACTCTCCTAACTCTCCCATGAAGTCAAATGATATTTTATTCACAAAAAGACTACACAATCAGATGCAGGGAGTTCCCACATCATCCTGTGCAGCCATGGTGACACAGCTGTGCAGCCTCTGCTGCCATATCCTCCCTCGCTAAAGAGCCAGAAGGCTGTCTGCTTTCTTGCTCTTGCAATGAATCATGTCCTCTGTGCATTTTCCAGGAACCATGAAAAGATAGCTGACAGCACCGGTCTGTCAGGGAAGCTAAAGCATCTCATCACATTTGGAGGATATTTTGGAGAGGTTTCATGAGAGAAGTTTTGCTAAGAGGAGCCTTTTCCACAGAGATTCACTGCATTTATTCACACTAAACAATCAAGAAACTTCTGAGCCACGTAAAAAGGCACATGCTGCAGTAAGGAAGGTCGTTGGAAGGGACGGGGAGGCAGACTTGCACCGTTAACTGCGGAGTTGGGGCCTGTGTTACATAAAGCAGTTGTGAGGTTCAGCAGCTGTGTATTTACGGAGAGCTTTTGCAATATTCAGAGATCTTTTAGCACTTTCAACCAATCACTGTAATTCTAGCTGTAATTAAAATATGTTCCAAAACAATTTAATTATTGGCTAAATGTAGTTGAAGGATATTGTCAGGTTTAAGACTAGAAGGGAGCAGTTAGACACCTACCGCCTGTAAATGGCATAGTGAGTTAATACATAATGATGATAATTATACTAAATGAAGAATGTTCAAGTGCTTACCAAGCTTAATTAAACTTTGCAGCACTTCTAAGACAGAAATATTGTTATGGTAATTTTAACTGATATGTAAATTGCTCATCCTGGCACATGAAAGCTGGGTAACTTACTCTAGGTCACACATCAAGCCTGCAGTAGAGCCAAAGTAGAGCCTTGCCTTGACTCTGAAGCTGACTCTCAGCTACAGGCTTCAAATAATTCTCTTTCCTAACATTTTAGGTTTTTCTGAACTAGCAACTATCTTTCATAAACCTGATCATTGATGTATTCTTCTGTCCCCAAAGGGCACTTATACCTCCCCTCTTTCCCCGGTAATTCATGCCAACATGGCAATTTTCTAGAAAGTGAAGGATGTGAGGGCAAAGAAGAGGACAACATGAAGAAAGAAATAGAGGCAAAAGCTAATAAAAGAGAATGGAATGAAAGGAACTAGGGGAAGAAGAAAATCATGGCATACAAGTGACAGACAAAGCAGTCAAGGGAGAATGAAGAGGGGCAGGGAGAAAAGAAAAGTGAAAGAAATAGGAGAAAACAATGAAAAGGAGAAGACTATCAGGAGTTAGCAGACAGGCAATTAAGAGTAAAATCAAAATGCCATAACAGCTTATATCCTGAAAGCTTTGTGGAAATGTATTAAAAGTCAAAATCTACTATCTCCACTATGGTATTCTGTTTACATGCCAGGAAATTCTTTACGTCCTCAATCTATTAAGCAATTCTGTAGATAGGAATAAAAAAACCTGCTGCCTCTCAGTAGAGATTAAAAACATAGCAAAACTCCTGCAGAGTAATCCTAAAATGGTAACATGAACAGATTGTGGAAGAAGTCCCTACTGATATCTTTTGATTAACCTTGGTATGAAGTAAGTGGGGAGGCTAGCTTAAACCAGCCATTTCTTCCCTTTTTCCTCTCCTTGTAGCTTACAAGAGTCATGCAAATAACAAATAACTGGTAGAAAGATGTATATGAAGTTTCATTTTTTTCTGAAACTCAGAGTCTTACTTTCCTAACTTGGCAAATAACTTATTTTTCCAATGAAAGCAAGAGCAGTTCAAGATAGAATTAAAAAGGAGTAGATGGGAAATTCGAAGATGAAACCCAAATCTTAGCTGACAGATGTGACCTTGCTAACCCCATTAGGAAATCTGAACATTGAGTGTGTAGCAGAAGCAGGAGCAGATCACCAGCTCTTGGTCCCAAAGGCTTTCCCAGCATAGTCCATGTGCAGTTGACTAGACACAAGGTGGGATGCTCTGCTCTTCCCAGTGTTGGTTGTTTTCAGACATTGTTTAGCTAGCATGCGAAAAATATTGAAGTGGTTTGAATATAAAGCTCTGCTTAGACTAATGTTATTACCTATGAGAACAGCCTTATACCCTTATACTCATCTTTTCAGAAGCTTTGGCTCTACCAGGATTTCTATCAAAAAAAAAAAAAAAAAAAAAAAAAAAAAAAAAAAAGACCACCAGCAAAGCTCAAGCTCATTTCTGTTCTCTCATCAATAGCATTTTGTGCTGCTTCACTGGTCGTCTTGCCCACAATTTCCAGCATGGTTTGCCCATGGAGGTCATACACATGGACAAACAGAGAGATGATACAAATACAGCTAGAGACTGGCAGGCAGGCAGATCAGTTTGCTCAACACTGTTTCCAGAGACAAGCTTTCCACAGCTTGTCACACACAAAATTTGCTTATGTTCTCATATCATAACGTATACACCTATTGATTAGTTTTTATCAGTCTATGGCAAGAGAGGAGGACTCCTTTAAAAAGACTGGATTTCTTGTTATCTGTGTGAGTACATTTATTTTCAAATGTACTGTTAGATGAGTCTGGAATACAGCAGCTAGAGCACACACACGAGAGAGAGGAAATGCAGAAATGCCGTCACAGTGAATTCACTTTTTATCTGAGTGAATATTTACACAAGGGGTTTTGTGCTCAACTCACTGAAGCACAACCAGTCCTCATGATTCAGTTCATCAACCAACTGTTAATGGCCTGAGGTTAAGAATGGACTTCTTTTCATAACCTCCTGACTGTGTGCTTGGCCGCTGAATGAATGCATCGATGCAGTCACACAACACAGGGTCTTGTATAAAAGTTCTCCAAAGAAATTTAATGGTGTACTTATTTGTTGACCCATTTTCAACTTGCTGCAATTTTCACTGGGGAATGTGAAATCTCTGGAGCGGTAGCTTTGTTTTGTGAACGGTCTGTTCCAGCACAGTCAGGTAATCAGAAATGCCATTGCCAGTGGCTATTCACCATGTTTTCTAACTTTCGATTAAATATATCTCACTATTTTTGCTCAATCTTCATTATTATTTCCGCGATGATCAATGGATTGAAAGGCTGTAAGTTCTGGAAAGCAAGTCTTGCAGTCCTATTTTGTAACTTTCCCTGGCAGTGTGTAGTGACTCTCAATAGTTACCGTCTTTTCAACAGCAAGGTCAACTACCAGTGCAGGAAATACAAGTAGATAATTCAGGACCAGCTCATACCAGGCTGTTCTTCTAGACACCAGATGGAAAAGAAAGTGCAGTGAATAAATACTGACAGCTCCTGGATCTTAGGATCAGAGAATCCATTCCTATAGTATCTCCCTCAAAGGTCCATACATGTAAAATGTGGAAGGCAACCTCTAGACTTGGCATCTTCATGCACAGTACAGCTTCGGTACAGCTGACCAGCCACAGCCTGCCTCCTCCCGAAAATGACAGGTTTGAGCAATCCTTCTACTCCAGGCATTTTGACAGGAATGCGCTTCCAGATTTCCTACCACAGTTCCTCCTAAAGCTTTACAGCTCTTTGCTACTCAGAGTGGGTCTGGGGTTAAACGTTGTACCTGAGCCCCTAGACAATATCCTGGCCTATGACATTAAGCACATTTAACACTTACAGAAATCCTGTACTATTCAGATGCCAAATCCTCACAGCGGAAGCTGCAATCTGTACAGTGTGTGTCACCTGAAAAATAGCTACTCATTGCAGTCAAGGTCATTATGTAACTTCCTTCAAAGTACTGTAAAGCCAGTTAGAAGTCTCTCATGCCAAAACCTGTGAAACTACAACATAGTCCCTACTCCCCATCATGATATGTTGTCATCACAAAGAGGCAAAACTAGCAGTGGAGGAGAGGTGTAATATTTACTATTTTCTTTGTGGTCATGGGCAAGTGTAAGTAAGTCTGGGGGAAAGAAGAGAGAGGTTTTTGTTGTCTTTTAGAATTGTTTGTTGATGGAATATTTTGATTCAAACGCAGATATCCACATTTAATGGGAAACTCTGCTAGAGTGGAAAACTTAACTCCAAATCAGGAAAAAAATACCCTGAGAAATTTCTGAACTGTCCTTGGAACAAATATTTTAAGTGATCATTGCTCTGGAAACATTTGGTCCACTTTCTGTAAAGGGAAAGGAGAAGATGTCTTCATCCTAAGGATCCCTGATCTGTGTTCTCATTTCCAAGGAGTTTGAGTCAGTCGAGGGAGTCCCATCAAATCCAGGTCAGTCACCTGCAGCTTGAGTTTGTTTTCTGAGTTCTTCTGGCTTGCTGGGTTCCTTGTCACACATGTGACTCAATACTACAGGTGGGTGCAATCGCTTCTGCGACCTCCTCTCTCTCTCTTCATGCCCCCAGAAGAGCTATGGTTTGCAGAGATTCTGCTGTCTTAGATTCATGCCTTAAAGCCTAGAAGATATGTGGGTTTTTTTTGTTTTGAAACAGTAAATGATCCTGAGATGTCCTGCAACTGCAGCTCCTGGAATATGTAAGGTTTCAAGACAGCTGACAAAAACGTGGTGACCCAGAGGCCAGCAGCTATAGGATCCTCTGGTGCAGGGTGCTCAGAGGAAGTGCAGGGACGTGCTCCAAGGCTGTGGATAATGAAAGCTCACACACTACAGTCTATCTTCTGGCAAATTTTGTTGAAACTGAGACATTTTCATAGATAAAGTAGCATTTTCCTTGAGTTGCAATGTCCCATAATTTTCTCTGATGTGATCTGAGTAAGTTTTATTATTCTATTATCTTTAGCCCCATGATCAGACACAGATGAAATCATTCTTAATAATTTTATAAAGCTAAAAGCAAACAAACAAAACAAACTCTGATTCAAAGTATTTTCTTGGAAAGCCATTTATGGATAAAAAATATAAAGACCTGTAAAAATAAAATCCTGGATCTGGTTTTAGCACAAATATCTATAAATCCAGAATAAGTACACCAAAGGCAATGGACTTACTTAATTTTTTTACCGGTAATGATCAGCGCAATAGGGTATTTCTACTCTCTTATCAGATCCCTCCCAAATCAAGAGAGAGATTTTAAGATAGCTACTTTAATATTCTGGAGACAAACATTTTTATATAAATCCACATTCACTTGAATGTTTACAATATTTTGGCTTTGTACAAGCATTCTGGTAAGCACAAGGGTTTGTGGACTGCAGCTTAGTGACTTAATTAATGGCAATAAAGTCAGTTTTCAGTTTTTATTCAAAGTAATATTCTTACATTCTTGTTAAAATGTTCTAGGACATTGGTTGCTGTATTTAACAACTTTTGGAGATGACTAGATTAGAAGTAATTATAACTTTTATATTTCTTCAAGAATTAAAAAAAACCCAGAAGTTGTTTTCAAACAGTTATATAACAGATCAAAAATTTTGCTATTTCAAGTGCTTATTGGCAAAATACAGCCCAAAAATGTAGGGTATTTTTGGTGAAAATCTGAAGCTGTAAATCAGTTTAAACCCAACGACAGTAGTTATAACTCCTCTCATATAAGCAAAACAGAAAATCCTATTCTACCCAAAATGTGACTCATTTAAAGTCCCAGATTCTGTATTACAGTGATGTCATGAGTGACTCTAACAGCATAGGAAAGATGACACAGTTAATGCCATTAACACAGTCCAGTGATGGCATCATCTGTATTCTAACAGACAATCCATTTCACATCTTACAGAATAAGTCAAGATTTTCCAAACACGACAACCTTGATTTAGGATTTCTCACAACGTTGCATATTTGCACGCAGGTCCTTAAACGCCTGCTTAGACCGGTGGTGGCTGAGGAGCGTGCTATTGCCCACTGAAGCCAGTGCAGGAGCTGTCGTGGCCTGCAAACGTGCTCAGCACAGTCAGTGCCCATGACGGTTTCCACCGAGGGCTGGGAGTCCCAGCATCGCTCTTGCCCTGTGTGATGCGCTGGCGGCGAGAAGCAAGGGCAGAGCAGGACAGGCCCAGGGAGCACGTGGATCATTAGATAAAACACGCCAGGGTTTGTGTGCAGGACTTGGTGCTGGCCAGTTTGCTGGTGTAGCTGTGGTTTGGGATGTTAGAGGTGCTGGATTTGAATGAACCAGGGCACCAAAGGCAGACGCAGTGGCACTTCTATCTACAAGGTGCCCTAATTAGCAGGCTCCTGACGTGTTGTAATGCCAGCCTCTTGTTTGTGGAGGAGGAAGAGCTCTATGGCAAAAGATGTCTACAGCACTCGGGATGCACTTTAAAGGGAACCTTTGCAGCCTTCATACTAATTCATAGGCCTGCCTGAAGGAGTCTAGTCCAGTGTCTTCTGTACGAGCGGCATCCTCTGCAAGTGTCTGAGGGTTGCTGAAGCTGTTTGTCTGCTTGGAAAGATGAGGAAGAGAAAACAAACTCTGCGGGAGAGACCTGAGGATATATACCCTTACCGATCTGTCAAGTCTCTTGGCCGTGGAGACTGCATGGGTCAGGTCTTTTTGCAGCCAGTGGCTGATTTGCATGATCCTTTCCAAATAGCACAGCAAAAGTATGCCATGAACAGGGACAATCCTTGAAAGGGAAAGAGCTGGTTTCACTGGTTGTATGGGAACCACCCCCACAGCTCTCCTCTTTCCACGAACAGGGACCTGTGACCCACGCTGCAGCCTTTGGTCTTCCTTGGACGGAGGCTCCTCTAAGCTACACCGAGCACTGAAGTGGACCCATAGGTGCTATGAGGATCAACAAACACACTGGGTGGTGAACAGCCATTTCTGAATCCCCCAGAGACTTGAGCTCCTTCTTACTGGCAATTGCACAGCCTTTAAGCTGGGGTCATTTAGCTCCTGAAACAGAATTATTTTCTAGAAGGAATAATTTTAAATGAAAATTAGGAGACAGTCACACGCAACACTGTGCAACACTGACTTCTAAGAATGAGCGTTCACACCAGAAGCCAGGTTCTGTGGGATTTAACTTTCATCCATCCGGAAAATAGAAAGAGCTTTTGTATAAAATTAAAATGAAAATTAACTTGACTCTTAAACACCGAGCATTCACAATAGGCTACTTGTCCGTAACCTGACATATTTACTAAAAGCACATGCAAGAAAAACAGGAGCTACTCAGAAGCAATTTACAAACAGGAAAACAGAGGAAATTGGCTGGGTAATTTATTCCTCAGGAAGTATTTGCATGGTTGTATAAGCAAGGCACCCAGCATTGTCTCGTACCTGTTCATGTCTTAAATACCAGTGTCTTTCAGGGTACTGATTGTGCTAGCGCCTGGTGCCTGCTAATGCAACTTAAAAATTGCAGTTTCAAGTGCAAGTGAAGATTTAACTTTCGGATTTGCATTTCCTTGGAGGAGAAGACTGAAAACCCATTCAAGCCCACACAATTACTATTTTGCTTCCTGGTGATTGAAGCTTCATACACTCACAGAAATACATATGTAGAACTGAGACATTTATAGTATCGCGTGGGATGTTGGGGCAGTGAGACCAGATACAGTTTTTATCTTTTTTTTTTTAAGTTGCATAAACTTATGCTTTATATCCCAGTTTCTCCCTGTCATTCATCATTCCCCCTTCGCTGAGAGCCTGCTTTGCCCGGTGCTGTTTTGTTCATTGTACTTTTGCCAGATTCTTCTTTTAACACTGTCCTTAGCCATGTAAATAGGAATTATTCACAAGGGAACTTCTCTCTTTCCCATCCAGCAGTGACCAGCATTGAACTATGTCTGCAATACTACCTGAAGATGCAAAGTAAGAGATAAACCAGAACTGAAAAACCTAGATCTTCCTCTGGATTCCCCAGCTTTCAGGTGTGCTCTTTTTCTGCATCTTTATTACTCATAACAGTGACAGAGATTGACTGCTGCTGTGATCTGGATGAGCACATCCCTGTTTAGAGGCAGGTGTCTGGGTTTCTCCATCTCCAGGACAAACATGGACATGAGGGATTTGAGCTACAATAAGATCTTTTATGAGTAGAAGCCCCAGCCAGACATGATCCTTTGACTTTCTGTGTTTAATAACATTGTATTTCTCAGTAATAAGTGACACTCTCCTGACAGCCTGAGAAGTGGAGACTTGCTCCAGCTTGTTCCATGTAGCTGGGACAAGGGAGGAAACTGAAATCGGATCACCCAGTGAGACATCCTCTACATGAATGGCCAGACCACGCTCTCACTATGCGTTAGCCTTAACACATGACTTAATTGTTCAGTATGGCATAAGAATGGCTGTGCATCCCACCATTAATGATTAACTTTGCCTGAATTAGTTGGCTTCCTGTAATTCTGCTCTTCCCGCGGAGCAGCTGCCGTGTTCTGTTGTGCGAAGGGGGGAGCCTGCATGTTGCTGACCCCAAATGCCTGTGAGCTACAAGGTGCTCATTTCATTTTCTGCACCAGGCACTTGGCTGAGGTATCTAAATTCCAGCAGACACAGGATAGTTTATGGGTTGCTGTCTGCACCAGAGGCTTAGCAGGAGGAACAAGGAGAAGGCAGAGGGTGGGAGAGAGGAATGTGTTAGCCTTGCCAAGCTGACAGTCACCCGTAAAGGATTCTGTGTGGTTATGGTCAGAAAAGTGACCCCACTAAAAATAGCAAGGTGGTGTTTTGTATTTATTCCCCTTCCGTACTTTCCACTTCCAGATTACTCTATCTGACTAGGCAAAGCACTTTGCTAAATGCCAATGTATCCCAGTATCTCCAAAATTAAATAGAGCACTCCTTGCTTTGCACTTCATTGGTAAGAGCAAAGCCTCTGGAACTGGAGGTTACCTGGCGATTTTATTGATACATGAGGCAGTACAGAACACAGCTGGCTTTGCTACAGCCATTCTGCCTCTGCTGGCTTGACTCCTGCCAGTACTTTTTATTTCCATTTAAGTAGAGTGCTGTGACTCAGAAGGCAGGCTGGAAAAATGTGAAAGCGGCAAGGTACCATTGCCATAGTTGTGGCTGTACCTTCACTTTTCCACCCAGCAAGCTACCACTTACTGTACAGCATAATCTGCAATGATCAAGATTGTCTACTGTAGTGCAAGCATTTGGTGCTCAGACTCAGCTGATCTGTGGTCTAACATTGCAAATAAGATACGTAAGGACTTTGAAATAAAGCTTTAGACTTAGCAGGGTCAGCTGAGGGTTCAGCTCCCAGGTCTGGTGTGGCCAGCAGTGTCAGTTCACACATCAGAGCCACTAGGCAAGGGACAGAGAATACCAAAGAGCACAGACTGGCTCACTACCTCCATGGAAAAGTGCACATCAGGACAATATCCCCAGAGCTGATGCCTGGCAGAGAGGACACTGAGCCAAAAGTCAGTGAATGAAAGGAGCCTGCAGGAATACTGGGAATCTGCCAAAGACAGGCTATCAGGAGATGAAATGCTGATGGAAGAAAATCAAAAAGAAGAATAACTACTATGGGAGGAGCCATTACAAAGAGCTGTGATGCTCTGTAGAGTGGAGACCTGGGCTTTCAACTCTGGACATGGTCCTAAGGGGGAGGAGCCATTCATGAGCCCGTTTCTTCAAAGAAGGAATTTTTTGTGACATTTTTCTACAGTATATTAACTTCCATTTCAAATTACACACTGAACATGGGGTTCCAGATGCTCTTAATTGTGTCTCTCATCAGAGTCAGCAGGTCTTTGGTAGTACAGCTTTCTGTCTCCAGCTCCCACCATTTAGAGAATAAGGTGAAGGCATCCAGTACTCCACGTGCCAAAGAATACAGTCATCATAGACACACTGGGCAAGGGACTTTGGAAACAGAACGAATGTCTTGTGATATTTGCACTTCTAAGCTAAGCTCCTGAACAGCTGTGGCAGCTGTCTGCCAGAGCAGAAGCCTCCAGAGGAAGTATATATTTACAGTGAGATGTTGGCACCACTTGCTTGATCCTCTTTACTGTTGCTGTTATCATGTCTGCGTCCTTCTCCACACTGTCCCTACCGAAGTGAACCTCGTGTCCTGGGAGGAGCTGGGGAAGTCCACAGGGACTGTGACTCCCAGACTCAAGGCTGCCTACTCCCATTACTTTATAGGAACCTTAGAGGAATAACAGAAAGCCACTCTGAAACATCCTGCTTCTTCCAGGCTCTTCAGGCCACCTCCATATGACCTCAAAAGGTGCTTGCCTATGTCTGACATGCCAGACACCTCTGAGAGGCCGATGCAGGTGCACCAACTTTCCACAGAAGACAGTTTTTCTCCATGGGGAAATCTAGACTGACTTTCACTGGCTGTTGTCTGTGAATGCACAGAGGTCTTTGCAAACTAGAGAATATAATCAAATGGGATGGCAGAGCTGGATTTTTGATGGTTTTGTCAGACAGGCTGAAAGGAGGAAGGCTCAAAAGGATGTATGTAAAGGGGATAGGAATATATGTTTATTTCTTTAGCGCATATCTACAAGCAGCACATCACAGAACCCCAAAGCTGCACTGACCAAACCTGAGACAAACATGAAGTACAATGAAGCACTGTGAGGAAAATGCTGTTTTGGTTCTCAAAAGCAGTATAGCTGTGTGTTAAGCACTAAACCTGAAATAGTGAACCTTTTCTTTCAGCTCTGTCGTGATGCTCAGAATCCATTAATTTGGAACATAATGATCCATTGCATGGAAAAGACATGCCTAAGGTCCATAGGCCCATATTCAAGAACTTTGCTTAACTTAGTTTGGAGTTGAGTTCCCTGGGACTGCCTCTGCAATCAGTACAGACAGGCAGCTGCAGAAGAAAATTCAGATCTTTGGTGTTCAGGATCTCCTGCTGCTCTGAGAGACTAAGGACCTAGGCTTCTAACTCAGATCCACCAGCAAAATATTCCAGGTCTGGTGGGAGCAATTTGGGTTACTCACATCAAAGAACTTTCTCTAGCATCAAGTAAAGCATGCTCATATGTTGCAGGAGACAGTAATGAAAGTGCAGGGGAGTTTTAGGCATGATTTAAGCTTATGAGTAAAAATGAATGCTGTAAAATGGGGCTGCTCAAAAATTTTCTTAATGCAGGTCCTATTGTCATAGGAATGTGACATAAGCATGTCACCTTCTACTGGCACTGGGAAAAAATCCTTCTGACATTAAAATGAAAGGATACAGAAAAGAGGAATATTAATGAAAACTCCAATATTAAAGAAAATTCCACCATAAGTGATCATAAAAACTTTTTGAATTAGCAAGAAGCTGGACTCTGCTGGAGGCTGTGCTGTTGACCCTGCAGACCCCTCGGTCATGCTTGCCCCTGCTGGTACCTTCTCCCCTGGCCATTAGGCACAAACACAGAGATCCAGAGAGGATAAGGGGACGTTTTCCCCTGCCCCGGTCTTGCCCCTTGCACTGAGCCCAGAATTTGCAGATGTCCAGCCAGCCAGCATGAGACTTGAAGCACAGAGAGAAAAATGTGCTGCTCCTCTGCTTCCTGCCCACTCATCAGCAAATGCTCAAGATACGAGGTGATAATAAAAAAAACCCTGCTGTAAATAACTCTGAAGCTCAATATACCTTTGAGTATGCAGTATTTCTCGAAATATATGTAGGAAATTGCTTGATCTTGTCAAGCATAACTGTACTATTACATCTCCATTTTGGTATGTGCGTGGAGGAAATAGATTTCAAAGGCTCATCTAAGAATATACACCAAATATGAAACCCTCTCTAAAACACCTTCACACAGAAGTGCTTATTATCATATTAGCAGGAAATTCAATCCATATGATTTATTTAACTTAACTTGAAAATTCAAGATATTGAGCATATTGAGAGAATTGCAGTCCATTTATAGAATTAAAATATGACAGACATAAACTGAATGATTGAAGACATTGAATGAATTTGAGAAAAATAAATCCCATAACAAAAAGGTGGTGTTCACTAGAGATAATTGTGAAACTACTGAGCTCTTGTGGTTACAATTAAAAAAAATACGAAATGCAAATAACAAATAGAAATCCAGCTTTAATTCAGTTATGTTGAATGTATGATCAGGAAAAGATATCAGATCATTACATACATTTCTGTAGGTAGTCTTAAAGTTAATGGCAATTAACTTTATATTTTTTATAATATACGCATGCTCAACACTGCACAGCTTCACAGCAACATTTGGCATTTAAAACAATTCATCCAGCTGTAAAACAAACCAAGATCAAAATCTTTTTCATTATGAGTCATTGCCTGTTTCTGACAATCCCATAAACGTCAAACCTTGCTTAAAGCAACTCTAGTCTGAAAAGGGACCTTGTAAAACTGATGCCTTCTTATTCAACTTACTGGCTCCTCTCTGTAACTTCATAGTTGTACTTTTGAAAAATTGCGTGGAGAGAAAGCTATTCTCAAGGTAATGCATTTCTAATACCTACATCCACCTTCCCTTCTTGTTTTTCCTTTGCTAGGGTATCAGAACAAGAGAACATGATATGTATGGAGGAACTTCTATAGGTTAAGAAAACCCCAATTACTATCTGATTAAGAATGCAATCAGTTTGTAGTGCAGTTAAGTCTCACTTAAGACGCTAAGCTCCCTACCTTGAAAGAAACATACAAATACCATATAGACACATACATGTATGAAATCATATTCACTCCAATCTTAAGAATCTTAATTCCCTGATTTCTATGACTTCATAAATGTTAATGGCTATCTAGGCTGCATTACACCGTTATCAACAGATTTCTGCACCTGGCTACATCTCTGTGAACAGAACTGCCAAGGACCCACTATGGTGGGACAGCAATTGGATGTGATGCTATGCCATCAACACGCCAAAATTTGTTGATCTTGAACCTAGCATCATCTGCCAAATCCTATGTTAGGCCCCTAGCTACAGACCACCCCTCCTCTAATTTCCAAATCCTCCAGGCCAGCACTTTCTTTTCTAACACAAGAGTAACCTACTGGGGAAAGTGAGGTGGCAGATTTATCTCACTGTATGATGATTAAACTTGCTATCTACTTTAATGAATTTAGTCTGGGTCTCACTTTAGTTAGTGGGAATTTTGTGGAGCCAGTAGAGCCAGTACTTAAAGTACTGTAGACAAGTACTCCATGACCTGGGATCTCAGGACATATAAAAGACAGCTGCATCCTTCACAGTACTCTCATTGAAGCACTTGCAGTGAAATAGTCCCTTCAAGAATCAAGCTTGTGAGTGCAGGTGACAGAGGCATGAGATGGATTAGGCCCGCACTGGAGAAATCAGAACAGCTTCTCTGTGTATGCGCTACTCTCATTGACACACATTGCCTCAGTCTTCACTTCAGCAAAACCAACATAAGCACATTAACTTACCCTAAAGTCTAGAGAAAAGGAGAGATGCAGAACTCTTCTCTTGCAGATATTTCCTTGTTGCAGAAAAGGAAAGAACAGAGCAGAGTGTTGGCTCTTAGATAAGCTGGTCGCCTTGCTGTACTCATCATCATGAAAAGTGTCAGATACCACAGTGCAAGAATCCCAAGCAGAGGTATGGCTCAAAGAGAGCAACATTTGCTACAGGACTTACTAGGCAAAATTTAGTCTAAAAAAGAGAAGAATGAGGGAAGCTTGATAATAGTCTCCAAATATGTAAAATGTTCATCTAAAGAGCGAGAGAGTTTCTTTGTAGTAGAAAGCGAGTGATGTGGATGAGTTAATACAAAGGTGATTTAGGAACAGCTGTTTGCAACATAGACTCTCCATCTCTGGCCCTTCTTGAGAAGGAGCTAGAAAAATGCTTATTAGAAATGATGTAGATAACAGTGGTTTTATCTTGGGGAAGAAGATTAACTTTGGAGGCTGGACTAAAAGATCTCTAAAGGTCCCTTCCAACCTCAACCACCCTGTGAACTTGTTACCTCTCAAGGTCCTTCCCAGGCCTATATTTTTCTGACCTTTTAATATTAATTACTTAGGAGTTTTGCTCTAACTCTTGCCTGGCAAGTCAAGCTGAACATAGTGTAGCTGAATGCTGTGGGAGAAGGGGCCTATTGTAAGCAGCTGGGACAGCTGAGATCCTTGGAGATTCATGGCTGTTGTGAAATTGAGCCTAAATGGCCTTTTGTTAAAAGAAAATTGGTGACCAAAAAACCCCTCTTAATTATCTTTTCCATAAATAACAAGCTTGCTTGTATTTTATCCTGCAGAGGCTGATGTTCCAGTTAAAAAGTATTTTTCAAAGTGTGGAGTTATCACTGTTTCTTATTCTTCTCTTTACCTGGGCATCTTTAAGAAAGCAGAGTGGTTGTGTTCTCCATTCATCTACTTCTACAGCTGTTAACAAGCATCAGAAATAATTAAGCTATTTTGCCCAGCAGAAAATCATTAAATATTCTTTGAAAAACATGCTTAATTGAAAGGAACATCTTTATTTTTCCCCCTAAAATCTTATGCCAAAGCCTCATTTTCTCTGCTTCATGATATAATATCCTTGCACCTCTGTACCTTTGTTTTGCCAGCTGTCTCAGCTTTGGAAGGCCTAGACCTTCCAAGTAGAATAATAAGGGGAAAAAAACTGGCTCAGTAGAAAAAGTATATAAAATATGCTTTTAATTCTGGTATGTCTGGAAAGCTAAGAGCGTAACACAAGTGGATTAGGTGACTCAAGCTACTTGCAAGGAGGATCTACCCTGAGGGTTATAGATGAATTCCTGAAAAAATCTGCAATATATCAGGTTTTTGCTTGACAGCAGCACGGCTGAGGATCTTGGAGAGTCTCTCATCTTCACTTTTTGACAGCTCATTCCTCCTCACTATTCTCTGTACATGCTCCGCTATTCTGCTTTTGTGAATAGTCAGAAATGGAGTGAGCCTTATAAAATATACACTGCAGTTGCCACTCAAAACACATCTGGAAAATGAGGAAAAGTGTGTGATAACAATTGTTTTCATCTATTCAGGAAAGAAGCTCAATATACACTAGTGGAAATCACTAACCGGAACTGGTCACAGGGGACAGATTTAGGCTTACAAGTCACCCTTTTCCTTACTTATTAGAATAGAGAAAGCAACAGGCATGAATGACAGAGAATGATGAGTGCAAACCCAGCCCTATGATGTGAGAGCCTCAAGCAAAAATAAAATCTTATCTCCTACTGCAGAAGGAAGAAATCCTGCTGCAGCAATATATCCAAAGGAATAGGACCAAACCCTTAGTTACGTCCTTTTTTTTCCACCATAGGATGGGAGCATGCAGCCTATGCATAAGCAGAAGATCAAAAGATGAATCAGGAGGGTTTTTTAATTTTTATCTAATATAGGCAGAACCTCTTCTGGTACAATTGCCCTCCTGCTCAGGTGATCCCACTTCTGTCCTACATGGTCTTTGAAGCCTTGTCTGCTTGGAGTGCATGACCTGAAACCATTGCTCATTTACCAGCAGCATTATGATTACTATCATTATTGTGATTCACTATTTATGCTCCACTGTAGATCCTACAATTACAGGTGAGTGTCCTAAGTTTCCCGCAAAACAGTCATGTTTTGTGTTGTTGCTTGTAAAATAATGACTTCCAGAGGCTATTCCCTACCACACAATAAGCATTTGAAAGCAGCATTGTGTTTGGAGGCAACCTAATTCCTGTGCTGCTCTCTTACCAAACTCTAACACTAGTGTATTAGTGAGGATGTTCCTCCCTGCACTCCCAGCCTCGAAATGTCAAATATATTCTGACTACAGATGTTGCAGATGATATAATGACATCGGATTGTAATTCAGATGCTGATTTACTGCCAAGTAAAATCTTAGCAGTGACTACAAACCTAGCAATATTCTCCAATGAGAAAACAATATTTACAGTAGGATTTCAAACACAACAGCTAGATGTTACATTAAAGCATCTGTTTAGAAAAAGTTCAAAGAGGCTGAATTGGCTATTGCAAGAACTAAAAAATAATATCACCTTATGGTAGCGTATACCTCCATCTATACCACCACCATATATTACCTCCACTTAAATACTAGGAAAAATTTTACAGGCACGGACACAGAAATAGCTGCTTATGTAGCTTTGATGTTGTGGCATAAACTTTAATGGTAGGAAGAAACATAGAGGGGGAAATCCATTGTTGGGCTACTGTGTTTCACGTAATCAAGGTTGTGCTGTGCATTGTGTTGAGCTAAACACTGAACCTAAGATGGATGCTTTATCTTCAGCTTAACTTTTCACTTCCTGATGCACACTGATTTGTATCACAACCTTCATGTTCTTTAAACAGAGTGATTCCTGTATGCTTAATACGGAAGCTGCTATTTGCTGTGGAGTTTCCAAAATTTATCTGCCTGCAGGATATTTAAAAATATTTCTGAATCAGCCTATCAAGGCAGGTTTTTCTCCTGTCAAGAGTGTTTATGTAATAAAAACAAAGATCCCAACAAATGCTTCCCTTGTAACTGTGCTTGTATACAGAGCATGAGGTTTGTATAAAACAGGTGTCAGTTATGTACGTGTTTCCTTGCACTGCTAAACATCTACTCCACACTCTAAATTTCTAGGTCCGTATACAAACATAGCGTGTTTGTAGAAAAATACATCAAGACTGACATAATTTAGATTTAATCTACTAAAAAATACAGTTCCAAAACTATAGGATAATATATCCCTTTAATGTTATGCACTTTCAGGCTACTAAACATATTGTAACCACCTTCTCCAACAGCATAGGTCGGTCTCCACTAAAAGCAAAGGATCCTTATGGCAGGATGGGTTTCAAGGCAATTTTATTTTGGTTCTTGTGGGGCACATGCGAGGCAGAAAGCACGAAGAAGAAAATATTTAGAGATCCTCATGGTCCAATGAGGCACTGCGTACAGCCATCGTGTGATAGATAAGGCTAATAGTAGCAGAGTGGGATGAGTCAGCTGCTGAGTCCCGTCCCTGGTGCTTGTTCTGTGCAGCACTCATGCTACAGCCACCATCTCCACCGCTCTGTGACATGATCCAGAAAACAAAGTATATATGTTTTAATGCAGGTGCATGCCCTGTGGCCACTTGTCACACAGTGACATCGTGCAGAAACAGAGCACAGGCCCCGTGGGCATGCTGGCAGCGTAACCTGCCTCTGCCCTGGCTGATCAGCTCAACCTCTCCACACTGGCACCCCACATCGAGCCACTGCCCACTCACCCACCCAGGGACACCTTTTCCCCACCTGGACCGGGGCAGCTATGGTGGCACTGAGGTTCTCTCTCAGCTGCAGAAGGCAGTAGGTCCCTCAGGCCCGAGACTGCTCCCAAGCTCCAGGTCCTCCCCTTCCCACAGCTCAGGGGTCCTTCAGCCTCTTTTGAGACATTTCTAGGCCTTTAGCATTTTCCTGTCATGCTGTGTTCCCCTAAACACTTCTTAAAGCATCCTCCTCCTAAGTAACCGATCCCTTCCTGCTCTCCTTTTGGCCTTTTTTGTCTTCTGCAGCTGCATTTGCTAGCAGATGTTCTCCAAGTGAGGTCTACATTAATCCATTCCTCGCTTTCGGGGCTTATAAAGCCCAGTGCAGCTGGTGGTGCTGCTCCTGCTCTGGTCCCCTCCTGCAATGGCAGCTTAGGGACTCGCCCTGCTTTTCTCCAGAGATGTAGCCAAGATCCCCTTCACCCCACCAACATGGTGCAAAGGGTCTTGACATGAAAGTAAATTAGACTCATTTTTTTCTTATTAACTATAACCAGCTTATTTGCATGAATAGAAGCACACAAAAAGTTAAGGTATTATTCAATAACCCAGCTATTCTGGATGGACAAATATCTGAAATTTAAACTTCTTGAAAAAGAGGAAGGGAAGGTGATGCAAAGGGAAGGGGAAGGGAGGGGAAGGGTAGGATAGGATAAGATTAAGTGCATGGACAGTTTTAGAAAAATATGCTTACATGAAATCTTTTTCCTAACTGGGAGGAGTGAAGAAAAAACATACTCTCTGAAGAAACTGTAGTGGTTCCCATCAGGAAGCCATGTTTTGCGATAACATAAACGATAAGCTATTTGGATTAATGGCTGAACATGGCTGAAAAATAATATAGCTCTCTTACAAGTTCCTCCCAAAAGTATTTATTCAAATGGGCACAAGCCAAATTCCATTCTAATGCAATATCTATAGAAATATAAGCACATCGTAGGAGGAAGACACTATAATAAGTTAAAGTAAATGTTTAAATATTATGCTTGTAATTAAGGGAATGAAGAAAATATTAACAGATAAGAAAGAAAAAATAAAACACAAATATCTGCATCTTGATTGGAATCTGCTGTGGAATCACCTGCATTTATGTGATCAAAAAGTCATCTGCTGATCCAGGATTGTAAAAAATGGGGATTCTTTTCCAGATCTGGAATTTGCTTAGGAAAAGAAGTGCAATAATTCATGCAGAACTACACAGGCACACACACAAGCGCGCGCACACGCGCACAAACACCCACACACCTTTTAGAAGGACTTCACTAGGACAGAGTCATGTTCTCTACTTTCACCGGATTTTTTTGACTCTTTGTAGGAAGAATGGAATATTTTTTAACTTTCTTTGTTAAATGTATTTTTATTTTTTCTAGGTTTCACAAGTCCTCTCTTATTACCTGTGACAGTGAAATACCAGCCTGTTCAGAGCTTGGTTCAAAGAGGTCCTACATCTTCCTCCTCTATTAATTCTAAATGTTTTCTGTGGCTAAGATTCATGACTGTACAGGTGGTCTATTCATCATGTTAGGCTCAATTACCTATCAAAATATATTGTGAGAAAGCATGTTTCCACTGAAGTTAGTGCTAAAATTCCTATTACTGCAATGGGGCTAAAATTTCACTCACAGGGTTTAAATGACACACTGACCTTTGGGAAGTCGTCTGCATGGGAGTGAATTTCATACAGTGTGTGTATTGCTATGTTTAATAGCAGTGTTTCTAGAATATAGTATTTCTGTAGCATGTATTATTACATAAAAGTAGTCATGACATTTGCCAATGCAATTTTTCAGAGCTGAATTTGTTCAGTGTTTTTTATAATTAATGGCATTATAGAGACTCTTAATTTAATTATTCAACAGTGTATTCTCTCTTTTGATGGATGTCATTGGTCATTAATCTTCTTGCTTCTTTTTCAAATAGCCTAGATAGATTTTGCCTTTACAGGTTAACCCTTAACATGCACACAGCAGGGAGGGTGCAGTCCTAATCTGACACATGACATGAGACAAGGATACACATGTGCACTCCATCAGCAGCGTTAAAGCTCACACACACAATTTAAAGTGACTTATTGCCCAAGGAATTTCTGTGTCAGATTCTTAATTTTCCTTTTCTAAAAAAGGGCTTAAATTAGATCTTAAATTCTAATATTCTGTCTTTATGTTTCCTTCTGAATTCAAATCAAGTAACATATTGCTGATTCTCTTATTTATTAAATACTAGTTTCTTGCAGATCTTCAGAATAGCATAGTAGATTCTAGTCCTGTCTTATATTAAGGATTTCAAAATAAACCCTTCTCAAAGTAGAAATAGTGAGATATCATTCTATATGTTTCACTAAGAAAAATGACACTTTAAAACACACTGCAGTTTCTCCTGTGTAAAGGCTTTAGGGCTAGGAGTCTGCATGGTGAGTAAGTACACAAAAAATGTCCTGATTTTTTCATTGCACTTATAAAACAAATCTATTAATAACAGGTCAAAGACTCAAAAGGACAGGGCAATTTACCACTTACATAATGTGTGTGGCAAACAGGTGTAGAAAATTTTGGATGGTAAAATTATTTGCAGATGGCAAAGCCATAAGTGAGAATAAGTGAGAATACAAATCACAGAAATAAGAACTGTATCAGGAAAATTCATTTGAAAGGCAAAGTACAGGAATGAAGTATAAAAAGCAATTTAAAAATACTACCAAAATGTTTGTCTGATTTCTCTTTCCAGGAATGGAGAAAGTTTCCTGAACACTGTCTTACCTCACAGATGTTTTCCTCACACTCACTGCCAAGAGAACACCTGTGAGACCCACAGAAGAAATTGCATTAAAGCTCTGTTTGCCTGGATCCCTCCTCTCTGAATCTACATTTTTGCTTCTGATGTTCCAGATCTGCATCTTTGGGTGGACTGTCACAGCCCGGCTCTGAGGAGGCTGGCCAGGCAGGGAGCCCCAGGCACGCACTCGGGTACAGCGGGGCAGGCTGGCAGGGCACTACGGCGTGGGCACGCCGGGACTCCTCCTGTGTGGGCAGCCCCGGAGGCACTCATGCAGGCCTGCGAGAATGACTTCTGCACTGTCGTAAAAAGAGGAAGCAACTGCATTTCGGTGCTCAGGCCAGCTCAGATCACCTCACAAAAACATCTTATTTCTCACAGAAATGGAGTTTTCCTGGCCCATTATCTATTTCTGACCTCTAGATGAGGCACAGGTCAACACTTTCTTACGTACTTGATCAGTTCTAGAAACTGAAGGATGCTCTCCAGGTCTTCATTTCCTGAACTGCTCCAGAGGAAAATCTTTCCCTGGTTCACTTTCCCTTCTAGGAACCCCTCCCTGACTTTTCAAACGTGGCGCTCTCAGCATCCCCCATAAATAAATTATGAAGCACAGCTCAAGAAAAAATTGGCACAAACTACTGAAAGTGAACTTGGCCTCCTGTTTTCAACCAGGTAAGGTACTTATTTCTAGTGTCAGCTGGGCCAGACCTCAAACATCATATAAGAGAGGAAAAGCACTGTAAGTCTTGGAGGACAAGTGTGAAGAAGCTGGCTACCCTTTGCCTATCGTTGCGCTTTCCTTTATCCTAGAAGAGATGCCACTAGACTTGCGTGGTGAAAGGAAAGCCATGGCAGAATGACTTCCAGGTGGTATATGATGCTTGTGAGCTTTGAACTATGCCCTTCCTAATTCCCACATGGGGGACTGAAAGCATGACCTGGAAGTCCCATAGCCTCAGAGATGCTCAGCCTGGCATGACCTCTGGAATCATACAAAACTCAAAAAATTTAGAGAAGCCCAGAGATTTCTCTAAGATGTGCCAAACCTCAGTATTAATTCAAGAATATGCAGGTATTAAGATGATTGAAGGCAAAGATATTTTCTCCATCCCATCAGTTACTCTGGACTCAGCTCTTGCTCACAGGGCTCTAAATCAGGGCAGTGAGCCCCAGTACAGTGATTAATAACACAAAGGCAACATACATGCTATTAATAAAAATGCCTAATTTACTTTTCATTTGAACTACTGAGTTGCTGTAAAGTACCTCTTTTACCAGATGTAGTAATCATCCTAGATTTCTGATATCTCCTCTCCAATTTATGGGCAAACTTGGATTGTGTGTCACTTTCTATTTTATAGAGGAATAAATCCTGGAGAAAAATCTGTATGGTTGCTGAAAATGCAAAGAGAAAAGAAACACTTGGCTTGCTTCCAAACTTTGACCCAACTCTCACCCTTGGAGTTTTCACTTCTTTTTCCATCTGGACGCAATGTGAGGGCTAGATAGTGTCGGAGGTTTTAAGGAACATATTTCTCATAGGGTAAAGCTTCTGTACCACCCAGAAAGGAAACGTAATCACTGTCTTTAGGAAGTCGAATTAAACAAACTTCATAAAGCACGTGAAACAGAATAACATGGCAAGCTATTTGGAAAAGGGCTTGATGCTGGATTATAAAACTCCTTGTTTATTAAAGTCTTTAGTATCTGATCCTTTCCTTTCTGTCTTAAAAACCTTGACCTTTTATTTTCCAAGGTAATGGTCCTTTAACAATCATTTTTTCCTGTTTATTTTTCTTCTGTTTACAAGCAGTTTTGATGAAAATGAATGTATTCATTAGGTGATATAATGCACCAGAAGAAAATAGTGTTCTTGGGTTCACTGCTCACTCTATGAAAAACTTGACTGCCCCTCCTACCAGAAATTGCCCGGACTGTAAGGGAAACTCACCAGAACCTTTATTTATTCTAGGTATTTGTTCTTGGTGAAGTAAATTCTATATCCTCATTAATGAGCAAAGCTTGAAAGGGCTGAATGTTAAGTTTGGATAAACTGCCAAGTATTGTATTCATCCAACATTAACCTCCCAGAAAATAAAGAAAATGAATAATTGGATATACCTTCTATCCTTCCCCGCTTCGTCATGGGCTTCACTAGTAACACAGCCACAGACCACACACTCCTCTCCGTCTTGCCCTGTTGTAGCCCCTGCTGAGGTTGGGGCTTTGCTGTGGGTCTATCAAGGGCTGAAATGTGTCTGCAGCTCTGAGCCCACGCAGCCTTGAGGACCTCTTTGCCTTTCCCCCTCCCCTTTCCTTTTCCCTTTTCCCTTTTCCCTTTCTCTTTCCCCTTCCCCTTCCCACCGAGGGCAGCTTTGGTCCAGGGCAGGACATGGCTCCCTCTGTTTTGTGCTTGTTTTCCATTGCAGAAAGTCCCTGCTCTTTGTGGCTGCTGCAGCAGCAGAAGCTCCCTGTCCTCATGTGCCACATGAGGACTCCCTGTGAAGAGAGGTGCTGCTGCAGAAAAGCCCTTCCCTGGAGATGGGCTGGGGAGCAGGAGGTTTGCAAGAGAAGAGCAACCTGAAGATGCGCAGGGAGCTGGGCAGAGGACAGGTCTAGGGGTATGCTGCTGAGGAGAAATTCCTGGAGGCTCCTACTCATCCTATTCATCACCATTTCACACTTTTTTCTCTTAAATCTTCCTCTCTGCTCTGCTGGCACAAACCTACAGCTCTCCAGGTCAGACTCTATTTACTCTTCCATGGGACTGGGCATGCATACTAAGGCTCAACCACTTGGCCGGCTCGACATGCTGAAAAGGGCATATGTGACTCCTTTCTCTGGCCTGCCATGCAGGGAGTCACCTCAGGGATCCAGCTCAAAAAATACCTGAGAAGGAGAAGATGAGTTTTCAGCTAGATCAGCTGAGGCTGTGCAGGCCCTCGTGCGGGGAAGGAGGTGGAAACAACTGGCTTATTGTGGAGGACAAGACAGCACCACTCACTTCTTAGGACGGCAGCTCACATTTAAAGCAATCAAGAAACTGCAGCCTCATTCCCATTGGACTCTGTGCATAGTATAGGGGACATGCCTACATTTAAATTAAGCATATGACCCCTTATATGCTATATGTTCAAAGAAGAAAAATCTGATCAGTTGCTATTTCCCTTCCACAATGGCTGTTTTTACAGATGCTATTTCTTTTTATAGCTGAATCATTCTTTTTCTAACTTGGCTTTTTTACACACATGAAATATTTTTGATCAGATTATATTTACAGTGAAGGCAAATGCTAATTTAATACCTGTCACAAGATCTTGCAAGATTTCCCACAAGGCCTCATGATGGTGTATCAGCCTGTAATTAAATAAGAGGGCCAAGTCAGTCCCTGGTGTAAATACCGGGAAAGCAGTGTTATTACATCAAGGAAGTGTTTTTTTCCTACTACAGTCAACTCTCTAGCTTGCCTGACATCTTGTTATTTTAAATTTCTTTCCTTTTTTTTTCCCCCCACCAGTTCTCAATCATTTGTACTTCAATCCCACTTTTCATTTTTCTTTTTTCCATTTTCAGTCATCCACATGAAAGAGTGTCACTTGTCACAGATTTCTTTGATATGCAGGTTGATTTCACTTTGTTTTATTCATGTACTGGTTATCTGCTTATTTATAATTTCATCCCCAAACAGATTGATGCATACTGCTGTCTGACTTGAATGGCAAGTGGATTGCAGTAGTATAACACATGGTTTCATGACAAAGCCTAGAGCTTTAGGCAGGAGTCATTATTTCTCCTATGTTTCCATGAACTCTTCCACGCATAACTTATATTCATTTACACAGAAAGGTTTCTTTTCAGCCATTCTCTTTTAAACTTGCTTGTTATGGCTGCATACAACAGTCAGCTCACTCGACCTTGCTGAGCCGATCACATGTTCAGGTGCTGCACATCGTGTCTGGCATCTTCTCCACCAGTGCTGCTGGCTGTTGTCAAAAGCCATGCACAGCTGGATGGGGATATAGCAGTGCAATTCTGCCAGCCTGTCTGCAACCCAAGAGCACCCTTTCACCTGCAATGAGGATATATCTGCAGGGCACGATGCTGCACTGTGCACAGATACTGCGCTGCTAGACAGCTTGAAGCAATATAACCACAGGAGTATTATAGCTTAGGCTCTCCCCAGGCTAATCAGCTCTGCAGAGAAGCAGGATATTGGAGACAAGGCAAGGATACTGCTAAAATGGCAGCATTGCTTCTAGAGCCTCTGCAAGATTGCTCAGGGCTGGTCCAGGTTTCTCTGCGTGGTGCTGCACAAAGCGGTACAGACAGCTGTAAGACGCTGGAGCTACCCCCTCTCCTGCTGCAGTGTAGTCATATGTCCCAACGGGGTCTGTGCTCGTGCTGGAGCACAGAGCATGGCCAAGTGCAGTGGGCATTGAAGCTGGGCCAGTGTGACCACAGATTTCCAGAGTGACTATGGCTAGAGCACAAGAGCTGGAGGGAAGGTAAGGGTAAAAGGACTTCTTCCTCCCCACCTGCCATTGGAAATTTTCAACCAGAAATTTTAAGGACTGGAAGAGTGAGTGCAGTCTTGAAAACCAAAATTCAAAATCTGCTGAAGAGAGACAATATCTGTGTGTTCAAAACCACGGTTTTCCATTTAAAAATAAGCCAGTGCATGCTTGAGCCTCCCACTAAGTCATTTGGCCTGTCATATGCCCTCTCAGGAAAATGGAGAGACTTCTCCACCTCAGAGGAAAGAGCTGTGGCCACAACCTCCTAAAGCTTTTCCCAGCCCCCTGAGCTATCGTGAGCCTCCTGGCTCCTCTGCCTCCCTGCCCTCACACCAGGGACTCCTCCAGCCCTTCCTGCCCCATCCATCCTCCCCCAGAAGCCATCTGCCCCAAACCTGCCCTCCTCTCTCCCCCCAGTCTTTACCTTACTGGCACCCCTGCCCTCACACATCACTCCACTGCCTCCACAAAACCAAATTTTGTTCATCCCACCTTTAATAATCTCAGCTGCTTCACAAGAATGCAGAGCCCTGGCACAGCTGAAGACCAGGTTCAGATGAAGAGAGTGACTCTTTGATCCCGCACTGAAAAACTGTCTGGAAAGACCACTTGGAGTATATCCCCAGCAACAACGTTGGCAGGAACCAGCGTGGGAAAAAGGGAAACCAACCTCTGGGATTCCCTTTTTCCCTCCCTGAGCACAGGAAGCTCAGACACCCTCTATTCTTTCCACTTACTCATTTTTTTCTACTGTACAATAATTTTCAATGATAAAGAGAGAACTACGACGTGAGCTTTGGAGCAGGCTGTAGCCTTTTGGGTTTTACTCTAACTTCCTGTAATATGCTGGTGTTCATGCAAGAGAGTAGCAGGACCCTTAAATTTTTCCGGGAGGTGAGCAACTTTGGGAGGAGACTATGGCAGGCCTGCACACGAGGGACATGTGACAATGACCTGAAGAAGGACAAGGTGCAGCAGGGAGTAAAACAATGCTCAGGTGATCTGTGAAGTCCATAGCAATGATAACAGTAAGGGCATTGCAGTAGGGTTTCCTTTAACACTACTTCTGTTATAATACAAACCTCAGTACAACATGTCCAGTTGCTGACTGCCAAAATCAGTTCCTATAGCCCAGACCTTTCCAGCCAGCAGCCTGGCTGTCCTCCAGATTGTCTGCAGGTCAGATACACAAGGGAGAATCTGGGGAAGGAAGGCCTGGCCCAGAATCCTAATTTTTCTCCTTTAAATAAAGCTGCAGAGAGCAACCTTAATAAGCCTGATGTTCAGGATCCCCACAGACATTGTTAATGGAAGGAGAACTGGAGGCATCTATTGAAAAGTTTGAGAAGACTGTTAGAGAAATTAAGAGCAAGTCAGTGATTTGCATGGTATATTTATTTTTTTAATGGAAATTAAGGTTCTAATTGAGCATTTTATATAATTAAAATTTTTTACGTGGAAAAATGAAATCTCTGCTACAGAGATAATTAGAAGTACAAAAATATTTTGGATATGCTAAAGATAGTGCAGATAATTAAATGTTCTCCATGCTTCGGTTCTCTCTCAAACCAGATCAGGTAATTAATGTTTGCTTGATGCCAGATGCTGGATTACTCCAGGATCCTGCTGTGCACAGTATGATTCTCCCACAAATCTCCATTTGTGTAATGGTGAGTTCTAGATAACTTCACTGCTATTATTAACCCTTTTTTTAAATTTATTACTGAGCAAAATGTATCCATTGGTGAGATTCAAAGTCCCACTGTGCTGGACGCTGCACCGATGAAAAGCAGATATCTGCTTCAGTGCATTCCTCTACAGAGCACTTGCTCACTTGGGGAATATTTGGGGAGCAGGGACGGAAGAAAGGATGTCCAGGGCCCAAATGCTTATACTGGTGCCGGTAACTGCCCGGTGTGAAACAAGGAAATCTAATTTCCAGATAGTATAGAGGGAAGAAAAAATATCTTCACAGTGGGATGTTTCTCCTAGTGCTGGCTGGTGAGAAAACCCTGTGGGATGATGAACAACACAAAAACTTCAGCGAGAGTTTCCAGATTTTTTTTTTACACTTTGCCCACCAATTTCCTTTAGATTCAAACACAGACATTAAACAAGCAGTCTGAACTGCTGGGTTCTCTCCTTGCTGAAATGAAGCAGCTAGTTTGGCATGTGAAGACACAGACGTGGCAGGAGGGTAATGTCTTCTGCCAGCGCTTTCCCCTGCAGCAGTGGTTTCTTTTGAGGGGTATTTGGGTCAGTGCAGGGCAAGCATAGCCATTCCTGAGAAAAAGCAGCTCATGAAAGCTTGGTACCTTGGCATTCCTGACCTACTTTGTGACTTAAACGATATTAAATTTGTCCTAAAGCCAGCTTCTCTCTTGCATGTTCCCAAAATAACTGTTTTCTGGAAGCTGCTGGTTTCCTGGCTCTTTCTGGGTTCCCTGGAGATGGGAAGGACTTGCACCTGTGCGCGAAACAAAAAACCATGCCTATTCATGAAAGCATTTTATTCTGCGATGTAAAAATTATCTCCTTTCTTCCTCTGATGCTTCTTCAGCTCACAGCATAGTCTCTGGAAGTCAGTAGTGTGAGCTAAACAAAAAAGTGAAAAAAATCCCTTTGAGAAACAATGTTTAATGCCCCCACCTTTACGATATACATTTTCAGTTATTTTTATTCTCCTTGTGTGGCTTAAATGTCCCTATGTGGTCTCCAAAGTAGTGCACTTTCTTACACAACGCCTTTCTCTGTTTCCCACATGCGAACACATATGACCACTACAGATGCAATAGGTCAGCCTAGGCAGCCGTTACTCAGTCAAAGCCGCCATTGATTTCAATAAGCAATTTGATTAACTGGAGACTATAGCATTTGAGTCAGCCAATTTCACCAAGATTAAGGGGAAAACCTGCCTGAAACTGATTGCTATGGAAGCTGCAAGCCCACGTCCATCGGGCGCTCACAGCCTGTAGGAATCATGCATGCTATATCAACACTAATATAAATTCGATAACAGTGCTTTGTCCAAAAGCAGGGTTGTCTTTGACAGATCTTTAAAAGCTGTGCAAAGCAGTTCTGCCTCTGAGAGAGGCTCCATCTTTCTTGTCAGCGGGCTGCAGGCTAAGCCAGGTAATCAATACCGCTTTTCATCCCGGCTCACTGCTAGGTTAGGATACCCCTCAATAAACAGCCTTTCATGACAGTCCTTCCCTTTTATCAGCACACAAACTTCACGCTGCTGCAGTCAATAGCGCTATCACAAATTTGAATTATGTATGGAGAAACAGGACCTACGAAAGGGAGAGACCTCGTGAATCTGAGCTCAATCCCATCTCGTTGAAGGCTTCATATCACCTAATCCCGTTCATAAATGTACCAAAATCAACCTTATAATGTACCATCTGGAACAGCTTTGCCTGCCTGCTTTCTTCTTTGAAAGCTGAGTCAAAAGAGAAATCCTAATATGACACTAACGCGTAATATTCTGCTGAACCCTATGGAGCACCTCTTTACAATCAGCGTTTCCACGTTCTTGCTTACTTCCATTTCTGCAGCCAAGAGGGCATTAAAGCCTTAGTTTATTACAGGATTTGCCCTCCTCTTGCGCAGGTTCTCCGTGCAATATGTCACACACATCGCAGAGCATATGCTGCCTAACCGTGGGAGAGCGAGCCCGCGCTGCGCACTGCTAGGCGCTATACATCGCTAGGCAGTGTCGCTCGGGGCGCCTCCCCCATGGATGCCTCGCTCGCTCTTGCCTTCCTTTGCCAGAGGCCAAGCAATACTACTGCTGCCTTTAAAACAAACTCGCAAACAAGGAGCTGAACAAAACAAGCTTCCCTGACTCGTGTTGTAAAGGCTTTATGGAAAGGAAGAGAAAGATTTAAATGAAAAATTCTATCAGTTGGAAAAGGCAATTTCCAGCAATTTCCAGCAAAATTTAATGTTTCTTTTATGTAAAGAATCCTCTGTAAAGATTATTATATACACAAACATTGAAAATTTCCAGGTCCCAGAACTCATAATAATATTTGCCACTTATAAAGCCCTTTTCATCTTCAAAGCACTCCACAAGGAACAGCTAATGAATCCTCAAGTTATTCCTTTGAGGTTAAGTGATGTGCTCAAGGTCAAAGCATGAATCAGTCTCAGAGCCAGGATTAGATATGAGCAGATTTTTGCCTATTAGTTCTCTACTTAACCAGTGACCTTCATATGAGCAATCACTTGCTGTACTTTAAAAGAAATGCATATATAGAAGTATAAAAAATTCTTTAAGGGCAAAAAAAAAAAAAAAAAAAAAAAATTGAATGTTTCAGAAGTCATTTCTGCCCTTCCC
This sequence comes from Dromaius novaehollandiae, assembly GCF_036370855.1. Lineage (NCBI taxonomy): Eukaryota > Metazoa > Chordata > Aves > Casuariiformes > Dromaiidae > Dromaius > Dromaius novaehollandiae. Next base: position 145,443,684 of record NC_088099.1, read on the forward strand.
TCCAAACTGTAACTAACCTCTGTGCTTTAGAAATATCAGCCCACTGTGTTTTGCATTTTGGCAAGAGTACTTGGCCCCTTGCTTTGCAAGACCAGTCTGTTTCTTCCTGAGCAGTCTCTGCCTCTTTTTTCACTCAAGCCATCTCTAGGCCTACTTTTAAATGACAGCCGAATCATCATCTTTTGTTCACCAGATGCCTGACCTATTCCAAAATTAACCCCCTACTCCATTTCCCCCAGCATTATGTGGGTTCACTTGCCCCCTCCAACCAGATTTAAAGAAGAAAATCTCATCAGAAAGATCCAAGCATAACATAGCATGTTTTGTTTGGGTCATGCAAAGAGTTAATTCAGAAAATCAGTGCAGTGTGCTTATCAGCACAAATTTTAGCAGGATACTTTTTTATCAGTACAAATCTTGTCAAGGTGGATTTTCTTTTCTTTCTTTTCTTTTTTTTTTTCTTTTCTTTTTTTTTTTTTTTTTTTTTGGTAAAGCCTTGAAGCAAGGGGGCAGGGGGGTGTAAATCTTAGAGAGGTTTAACTCCCATAAGGCCTGAACATCATTGCAAACTGTACCAATTGCACGCTGGTTTTAGGCATGTGGGTTTGTAGACAATATATAATACCTGAGTTATAGAAAGTTGTTAGTAAAGCTCTGACTTGGCGTGAGTGGGCTACCCCTTTCAGGGCCTGTCCCTGCAGCACGTGGCCCAGCTGGAGGCCCCAGACAGAGGCTGCCACCCTGGCCGGCAGCCCAGCAGGGCTAAGCACTGCTGTTCCTGTCTCTTGCTACGTCCTTCTTTGCTTAAAAAGCACAGAGCGTGCAAAAACAGCACCTCGTAGGAAAATCTGTCCCAACAGCTCTGTAGTGCATGACTCAGCCTAAATGAAAAACAATATGGCTTTTCTTCATAGTCGGTTCAGAGTCGCTCTGATAACATGTGATAGTAATTTAGGTGGGTGGGGAGCGGGGGAGAGGGAAGGGGACATCTTGCAGACAGCTTGAAATGTCCTAAAAGTTTCTGAAATCAAGCCTGCAGTCTCTCTTTGGCTCTTACAAATGTTAGTCAGAGCCCAGCATGTATTTATGATCTGAAGCTTACATTGCCCAGTTGACTCATGTGTTCCAGATAGTGAACCACATCTACCTTGCAGTCTTCCCATGGTGCCTTCAACTAGCATACTGAAGCTGCTCAACAGATAATGAAATGAGTATTTTCTTAGACCCAAAAGTCCAATAAAAGTCTTTTATCAGCCACAGTAAAAGAAGTCTCCCGGAATAATAACAAGAATTTTGTAACCATGACTGGTACTCGGTACCAATAAAAGGACTGAGTGATACAAAAGATAGCAACGATCCTGGGAAAGAGCAACCAGATCTTGGTCTGCCCGTCCAATAGGATGTACTCATGCAACCTCTCACTTTTTTTCTGGTCCAGTGAGTCTGAAATGCCTTTCTGCATAATCAGCCTCCTTCGGGAAGGGGCAGTCACCCTTTCCCGGAGTGCGGGACATTTAGACTTCAGTCCCGCCCAGCAGAAAGCATGGGAGTCCCCCACTTCCCATGATATTGCCATCACATCACTGCCTCAGAGACGGCAGAGATTAATGCTACCCCTTCACAGTTTTGGAAGTGGCAGCTGCTGCTAGGTTTGTGTGGATCCTGACCCCACCATCCTGCCCTGGCATCCTTCAAAACCAGCTCTTGGAGCAGGCTTCTCCGGGAACAGCGGCACAGCTCCGGGCTGCGGCGGGGGGCAGAGCCCACACTGCCGAGAGCGAAACAGTCCTGGGCTGGCACAGAGACCCCCCCCCGGGGTCAGTGTCGTTGGCACTGTGTAACCTATGTGCAGTGGCAGTAGCCACGTGGGAGCTTTTTGGATGTATTTCTGGATTTTAGCAATTAAATTCATCCTAAGCCCTGCTGCAGATTCTTTACTGGATCTAACCCAAAGGAGGAAAAATGTGAAGTTTCTGCTCTCTCCATAAAGATGTCTAGCTGTCTTTTAAATTCATTGCTGTTATTTGCCTCAATAGCTTCACCTAGCAATAATTTATTCCACATGCTTATTACTTTTTGATTGAAATAGCTGTGCCTGAATTCTCCTTTCACTCTTAATTTCCTACTTTTTAGACTGAGTCTCTTGTTTTTCCAGACTTCTTATTAGACAGAAGAGTTTATCTCATTCCAGTTGATCAAACCTTTTTACAACTTCAGTATTTCTTCAGGTCTTCTTCTCTCTGATTTTTCTGACATTTGTAGCAAATGCAGATTAAGTCTGCTTACAATTCCATCCCCAGGAAAGCAGAGAGCTATATGAGAGAATAACCATGTCAAAAGCCTGTATTTCCTTCTTACTGCCCTGTATCGTAATAGCATCAATGTTTTAGGGGTGAGACAGATCAAATGTCTCATATACCAGTTCTCTTCTTCCATTACTTTGAAAACTCTACTTTTTCAGCCAGCAAAGCTAGGTATAGCTCTTTTCCTGACTGAAAGGGTACAAATAACTTGGTGAATGACAAAGAATGATTTGGGGATAGTTTGCTACTCCTGACAATTTTTTCATATTTATCTCACAATGCTGTAGAACTGAGATTCAGAATACAACCAAAATAAAAGGTTTTATGAGTATGTGTGTATATGAGTGGTATGTCACTGATTTCAGTGACAAGCTATATTAACAAAGCAAGCTATATTAACAATAAATTTTAATGATTTAACTATGGAAATGTATAATCATCTCAGCATAACATTCCTCATGCTATTTATTTTGTTATATTCTATTTGCTTCTCACTGTATTTTCTTTTTTTCAATGAGAGACAAATTTTCATCTTAAGGTTTTTGACCTCATGTCTGTGGCACTTACAGGGCAGTTCACAACTCTTAAAACTATTCTTTCAGTGTCCTTGTAGAGTGCGGCACTTTCCTCTGCATCAGTATGTTTTCTGAAGATTTTTCCTTGCAAGCAGAATAGTTCAAGCCATTCTTTGGGAATGATGGCTTGGTTTTGGGATTAAGTTCCTTGAGAAGGAGAAAATTCCCCAGCGAATTGCAGAGCTGTGGAATTTGTGGTTCCTAACCCGCACTAATTAAGTGACTGAATTTGACATAGCCTTTGTGCTGGGAAACAAGAAAACTGGTGGGGGGAAAAATTGCATTTCAAGCTGTTTTTGAACCTGATGTTTTTCTCTGTTAATGACTCAAATCTCTGCTTGTAAGCCTGAATTGAACCTGCTCTGTGGAGATTAAAATTGGTCCCCTTTCAAACGGGTAATTTGTGTTAGATAAGTGTTGTGGGTCTCCCCACCAGCTCCCACCACGCAGCGTGACCACTGCATCGGGCTCTCAAAGGAGGGCTCTGGGGAGGTGCCTGACCCTGCAATGGTGTGAAACATTACTGCAGGTACCCAATGGGAAAACAAGGGCCATGGCCCGCTGGTGGAATTGCATGTATGTAAAGATTGCCCTGCTGCACTACAAAATATAATAAGGCACTAATTTTATTCTGTTGGATTGTCACAGCAAGATATTGGGCACACACTACCTTTTCCAGGCATTCATATGCAGCCTAGCAAATGAGATGACGTTACTTCTTCACCTGTCTACTTTTCCTTGTAAAAGATGACAACACTGGCAGAAGGGGAAGCAAGCTGGTGAAGGAAAGGAGGTGGCCAAAATGGATAACAAGCAAAGGAGGGCAGAAACACGTGCAACTGTCCTCATCCAGCTGTCAGTCTTTGCAAATGGAGCAGAAGAAGGCAAGAGGGAAATGCACCAGAAAGCCTGACTTTGTGGCTCAGAGCAAGAAGTCAGCCCATGTGTTAGAGGGGGAGGCTGGAACTGCCATGGAGTGGTTTCCAGTTGTATTCCTGCTAGTAGCAATGCCTCCACAATGTATTATACATTAATCTTTGTCTAAGGTGTCCAGAGTTACAGATATTAATTAATACTAGCAACAGAGAAATAATGAGGTTGATTTTCAAAAACTGTGTTATTCACCTTTTTCCATTATTATTGCTACACATGTGGTAGGTCAGAGCAGAGCTTCTTTAAACATCCAGCATCCTCTTCTGTGGCATAGAAAGACCAATGGAAAGTTCCAAGTACTGAGCTATTTTAATTAAATTTTCAGGGCTTGAGAATATAGATAAATTAAAAGAAGAGAAAGGGTTGAAGTAGGGAGTGGATCCAAAACACTGTGTTTTTTAGTCAGGCAATGACTCTCCAGAATATAATTTGGTTTATCTTAACTGTTTATCAGTGTATCAGTGAGCAGGAAATAAGGTGTTGTCACTGCCAGATATGAAAATGAGAGCCTGGTGACTGAGTCCGCATCTCAACACATAGCTAACTAGTTCGTCCTTCAAACGGGGAGCTGCAACACAGGATATTCAGTCCATCCTGAAAGGAGTATGACTTTGGAAACTGGTTTTGAAAGTTGCTTTTCCTGGAGCACAAAAATCCTTGAAAAATGACAAATATATTGGATTTCTTTTTTCTTTTTTTTGGCTTAGCAAGAAGGAAAATCTTTTCCTTCTTTCTTCTTGGCTTTTCTAGTTTTTCTTTATTTTTATATAGAAGAAAGGACTCTTCTGCAGTTGAAAGGAATCCAGTAGCCTCCAGAAATATTCTTTACTGCTTTGCTGCCGGTAGATTGCAAAAATAGTGAACCACCAATATACAACTGCGTAGGGATGCCCATTCAAGTTCAGATCTGAATATCTGACCGCAAAAAATAGAAGATCAAAAAGAGAGGGTTTTTTTGGAAAAAGAAAGTAAAGCAAGCATAGACCAATAAGCATTAAAAAGAAAACAGTTAAGACAGTAAATAAAATAAAATGCCCAGAGACAAGCATTCCCTTTGAATCGAAACATTCGAAGGAGCAGAATTAGTGTTCAAAACAAGCCTCACAGTACCCTGGCTACAGCAGCAAGGTGCTCGAACAGCCAATTGCCAGCTGAAACTTAACGTCGTTCCTATGCATAGGGGTGAGACAGATGAGCTGATTTTTCTGTTCTTTAGTGGCAGTGCTTTTGTCTAGTATTTCCATTTGTTTTGATTAGCACTCTGGGAAATGTATATGAAAAACAGTGCTAATCACAAAATGCAGTATGCTGAATACTTTGTGGGAAAACATGAGCTCAGTGCAAGATTTCAGCACTGGAAGAAAGGTTTTTAACACCTACCATGGAATTAATACTAGCAGGTGGAGAAACAAGCTTAAAAGAAAAGGCTGTGTGTATACAAGACACTTGATATGGAGATGGGAGGGAGTTTTTTTCTTAATTAGTGGTGAATTTACTGAAAATGGAGTATCAGGGGAACTTGCATTGTTTCTGATCCTGGGTTGAATTTGGTGAAAGGCTTTTTGGCCCTGGAGTATTGAGGAGGGAATAAAGCTGTCAATGCAGAACTATTTTGACATTTTCAAAATCAAATGTTTACTTTTGGAAATGCTATAATGTTTCACACAACAATTTTCCTCATTAAACTTTTCAACTTGTATTATGTGATACAAAAAGAAACAAACCTAAATTAAGAGATTAAGCAAAATCAGAAAACTTGGTAACATAAACAAATATTTCAATTATTGGTTTCACCAATCCTCCCCCAAAACATTCTGTTTTGGTTCAACTCAAGTAAAATTTTTGTCCTTTTTTTTTTAAACACTCGATTAAAAAAAATCTGTTATTCACATAGCTTTAGCTGACTGGTCTTCCTAAATTTATATATTTTTTAAAAATACATAACTTGAAAAAAAAGAACCAGTGAAAATAATCTGTAAGAACTACACGCCTGTGAAGTTACTAGTTACCTAGAAACCTGAATCACTATCATGGAAGACACTTAAAAGCAGGGTCAGGTTGTCAACAGAGAAAAAATGTACAAAAAAAGCTGCAAAAGATAAGGTGAAAATTAGATATAATAGACTAATAGAAGATACAGACATAGATATGCTGTTGCGAATTGACCTGCAAAGCTAGTAAAGGTCTTTGTTCTTGTATTAGACTTCTGAAAGTGTCTGCATCAGCACAAAGAACACAGGAGTAACACGAGAAAAGATTAATCCTAAAACCAGAAATTAGGTATGCAACTGAGGAAGCTCGGGTGCTGTCCCGACCTACGCCACCTTGCAAGGTGTCACAAGAAGCAAAGTGATTCTCCCTGGGAAACGACCGTTCCCCACACCGAAAGGGCCCTGGCGGAGGCACAGACAGAAGCCGCTGACTTCCCTGTGGTGAGCGACGGGCCTGCCACGCACGCACGGGCTGGGAAAGCAATCACCCCGGCACGCCGCGTGTGCCGATGCACGGGGGGCTGGAGGCCGGAATAATGCAGCCACGTGACGTGCTCGCAGCCTGGCAAGCACCACCATTTTCTTTGGCCAGAAGAAAGTCTGGTCAGCCTCTGGGGACAGACATAATTCGGCTTGTTGCAGCGTGCCAGAGACGGACTGACATGTCCTGTCAAAACGGTCATGCGAAAATTTCCCCAGGCTGCGGGCCTGAAATACTCAGTGCTTCTGACGGCGCTCCGGTTTGGCAAGCTTGCGTTTTTGCAAGAATCTGTGTGGCTGGGAAGTACCGAGCAGGTCCCACGCCAGCCAGGAGCTGTACGGAGCGGCCGCCGGGAGGACGGTGCCAGCTGGTGTCCCAGGCCTCGGCTGACCCTCTCGCAAGCTCTTCAGCCACCTGCTTGCTTGGTGGGGACGAGCTCCCTCCGAAGCCAAGTGCGGTGGCGGAAAGGGCTTTGTGCTGCCAGACTGGAGAGGAGAGAAGGCAAACAAGTCTCAAGAAAACCAGAGCTATGTTATCAAGAATTAGGTTGTCCGTGTTTCATGCAGCCCAATTCTGAACGTTATCCATCCTAGTTAAAAAAAAGACTACACTTAAAAAATAAACAAATAAATAGGGGTACTTTAAAAGGCTGTTCCAGCAGCATCCTTGTAATGGATTCTGTAAATAATGAGAGTAGCACTCTAGAGGAATCTAGAAATGGAGACCTCTCCCTTTTTAATAAAAACATTTAGTGTATCAGCAAGTGATCTTTAACAGATTAAAAAATAAAAAGCATAATGAAATGCTTAACATAAAATTTTCCATTATGATCTAGTAATAAAGCCACATCATCCTTGAAAAATAACAAATGGCAGCAACACCAACAATAAAAAGCCAAGAAGGAAACAAACAAATAAACAAGCCAGATGGGCGAAAGGCATATCTTCAAATCAGCGTGAGACAGTTCAGACTGAGATGCACTGGCCCATTTCTCAGTGACTTCAGCTTTTTGTTGTTCTTCAATAGCTTAACCAGCTGCAAACTGTGCTCTAAAACCTCAGCTTTCATTAGAAAGCAATAGTTCAGCATGTGAAATGAATGCAAACTCATGCAATTTGGCCTAACTCTGCAAACAGCCAGCATCTGTAAGAAGCATGACTGACATAAAACCAGCCCTGAAATTTCTAGATGGCTCTGACCTGAATTCTAGCACTATCAAAATCACTGGGTTTTGTATTTGGGCCTTTATTCATTTGTTTACACTCATCTGTAATAAGCAAAATTATTATTGTTATTAGCAAACATTCTGGGCATTTGCAGAGAAAAAATAATCAAGTGTGTTAATGTGCAAGAGTAGTTTGCACAGAAATATTTAGGATTTGATTGAAAAGAAAGTTCTACTTATTAAAATTCATTGCTTGGCAAATTAAAGCCTTTCTTTGCTTTTCTGTTGACAGCATTGAATCCTGCTGAGAACTCTGCTAACCAGCCCCTCTACACAATTGTCAAGCTGAGGGCCCTCTGAAGTAGCCCAGCCACTACATGGAGCACACCATGGTGCAACAGCTCTTCTAACAACCCTGTGTGACAATGTGCTTTTCTGGTACCGCCTAGAAATGCAATATTTTCCATTACATGCATGTGCCGTTATTCTCTACTCATATGGCATTCAGCCCCGTGCATACTCCAGCTACATCTACAGCCTGTCTAGAGCTCACTGTGACAACGCACGCTCATCTGCTGTGTCCTCAGTCCCACTGCTGTCTGGCTCCATGGGCTCCCGCTTGGGATGACGCAGAGCCCATCCCTAGACCAGCCTCCTCTTCTGGGTTGCACAGATGTCACGTAGTAAGCTGATCTTCCTGGCCTGGGGGAGTTTATGCTGCAGGATCTTTAGCAGAAGAAATGGCTCAAGCCTTTGGCATCGAACCAGGACACAGCGTGGCCAGACTCGTCCTCCCCAAGAGGAGAGTTTGGGCCCAGGAGACCAGGGGCCAGTGGTGAGAGGTCCTCTCGCAGGGTGCTGGAGGGACCGACAGGTGACCAGGGCAGTCTACCTTCCATCACACTGTTATGTGGTGTAACCTGCAATCCAGGGCCAGCATACCATTTTCTGGGCACCTTGCACTCGGCAGCCCCCAACTGGTACAGGTTTTTGTGCAACCAGTTTGGTATGGGGCTGTATGCAGTGATGGCATCTTGCAGGTGCCCTGCATGCCTGTCATATTAATCCTCTGAGGGAATTAGAGGCAATTCGCCTGCCAGGAAGTGGTGGCACTGACAGGGTTCACACCCCCATGTTGTCCACACGTGGCTTTTATGACTGTATCTGCTCCACCATCTTGCAGACCCTTCTTGGCCTCCACAAAATATTCATGGATAGGATGACTAGCCTCACACGCACTGCCCAGGTCTTCTACAACTCCTTGCCCTTTTTCTAGAGCTTCCACAAAGTTTTAATGACAGCATGATGCCACATATGCCCTATGACTCTGGGTCACATGGCCAGACTCAGACAATCACATACTGGGGAACTCTAAAAGGTGAATTAAAAGCCAGCAGCTCCCTTGTGGCTCACTGTGTCCAGCACCATGCCTGACCTGCAGTGCCTGACACATCTGCTGCAGGACTACGCCTTCCAACTTATGTGTGTCCGGCTTTGCACTTCTCCTACCAGCCATGGGACACAAGGGACTGTTGTCCGAAAAGCGGATTCGTTGCCCGGTGTGCAATGAGCCAATAATTACACACTCAGGAGAGACATTTATTTATTTATTTCAGAGTTGCGCAAGCCTGGGTGCTTGGTGGTCTCCCACAAATCAAGCACACCCCCCCAACTTTTCAGGTAGCATTTATACAATCAAATTTGCCATATTTGTGACTTCCTTCCTCTTATTGCCATATTTGTGACTTCCTTCCTCTTTCACACTGATTGGTTAATGATTTCTTCACATTTCCCTGGGTCCCACCCCTACTTCTCAAGGTCCTGATCAATTAATTAACACTGCCCCAGCTGGGTCAGTAGGTGTTATCTTCCAAGGCCCTGAGGAAGAAGACATAATCCAGACCCCTTAATCATCACTGTTTTAACAGTGAGAGGAAGCTTTTTACTTCCCAAGGTCCTGGCGTCCAAACAGGCCTTATTTCTCAGCCTTGGCATCCTCCCTTCTGGAGAGTGGGGCACAGGAATGCAGACTGCTTGTAACTCCCTTATCTTTCCAGCCTGCACCAGCTCTGAGGCCTTTTCTTACCGAACTAGGAGCGCGGCCTAAGGCTTCAGCAAATTTAGCTACTTATGCTAAGCAAGTGTGCGGCTACTCATGCTAAGCAAATTCTACCTAAGATAGAAGTTATCCAAATCTACCTACTTCAAACATTCTTTCTGAGCTTCTCATGGTTGTCTTGTAACAATTCCCCCCTTTGAGACTTATATGATCATTTTCATATTAGTCTCACTCTTTTAAAATCTTTCCCATATTAGTTTCATATAACACTTAGAAATACATTGAATCACTACATAAACGCATACAAAAATTACTAGCACCAATCCTAGAATTGTTAAACATTTTTTAACCCATGAGCTCACATCAGGGAACCAGGAAGTCAACCATTTCCATATTTCTTCAAATCCAAAAGAAGTATCATCTTTCTGAACCCCATGTAAGATTTCAGTCTGCTTCCAGATTTCATTTAGATCGGTAGAAATTCTCCCGCTTTGATCCACATATACACAGCAACTAGTGTCTATTACTGTACATACTCCTCCCTGAGATGCCAATAACATATCTAGAGCCATTCGGTTTTGGGTACTTATTTTAGCAATTTCTGAAACCTCCTCTTGTAAAGCTGCAATGGCATCAGAGGTTTTATTCCCTATTTTTTCAATAACTGCTGAAATATTTACTATTGCTTTTTCAAGTTCACTCACTCCCAGTTGTGGAAACAGCCACCTTACGAATGACTGAAACCTAGTAGGTCGATCTATTAAAGGATTATTGACCCTCTTTTGTCTCCTCATGAATGTTCTTAGCCAGGATTTTTGAGATTTATTACTCAATTCTTTTCTTATAGTAACATTAGGGATTATTGCCCCTAAAGTACATGTCCCTGACCAATTAGGAGGTAGCACTTTTCGTGCCTTGTTCCCACACAACCAATACCATCCACTACCTTTCGGAACATGCCACCCATTTAGTTCCTTACTTGGCCATTTATAACCTATTTCAGGTATATGAGAGCAATTTTTATAACCTCCCACCTTAATGGCTCCAGTACAGTTGATCGGTTGCTTTCCATAGGGTACAGTTTTTTTTTTTCCACCATCTATTACTATTATTACATCTTCGGACACATTGATAATAATCTCCTGTCACACTCTGGACTTCCCATTCCTGTTCGGTTGTTTCATTATATTTCGTTTGATCACTATCATTTCTTATCTGCCTCATAAATTCCATAAAGGAAAAATTAAGAGGCACTCCAATTAGGGGGAAGCCCTTGTTGGAATGTTCAGGGAAGTGGGTACACACCCAGCAATCCTTCTGGTTAATTATCTTCATAGATTTCATAATTACTTCCAAATGGAGATTATGGCTCCAAAATCCTTCCTGATTCCCTTTAATTGTTTGGCTCAGGTAACTTAGAAAAACTAACCACCACATTTCTCCCCTGGTTATTTGGGAGAACATCATTTGTACACAGATACCATAGATACCGTAACAACAATATTAACCCTATTCCTAACAAACAGATTAAAGCAATTCTTTCCTGAATACAATCTAAATTTAAAACCGATTCGCTTCCAATACAACTCATATATCTTTATATATTTTCAACTTTAAAGGTTGAACTTGTTCAGCTTTCCACGTCTCTCGAGGTACTGCTTTCACTCGGGTGTAGTGGATCCAGGAATCAATTCCCTGCAGTTTCACAGCAGTATTTGTTGTTAGCAGTACAAGATACGGTCCCCTCCACTTTTCTACCAATGGCTCATCCTTCCAGGTCCGAAGATACACTTGATCTCCCGGCTGGAATGAATGTACAGGTGAATCTAAAAGTACAGGAGATCTTAACTGGATGTACCGGTTTAGCTCCTTGTTTTAATTTCACCTTTACCGGTTCTGCACATCTGGCTCTTCCAGGTTTCTCCGTTGCCCACACAAAAGGGATTACTGCGTCCATTACTTCAGAGGGAATTTCACTTGGTCCATCCTCCACCTGTTCGGAATCCAGTGCTTTCTGCAACATATATGCTTGTGCCTTCCAGGCGTTACTTTGTGGAATGTGCACCTTAACTTTGTTTTGATCAAAGGTTATCTGTGCCCCCAGTTTATTCAGTAAATCCCTCCCCATTAGGGGTAATGGGCATTCTGGCATGTACAAGAATTCATGTGTTAACACTTTATTTCCTATTTCACATTTAATTGGTTGACAGAAAGGTTTAACCTCTCGCTTTCCCGTGGCCCCAATTACTGGCATAGAGAATTTACTCATTGGTCCCTTACAGCTATTTAGTACTGAGTATGCTGCTCCAGTGTCTACTAAAAATTTAACTGTTTCGTTCCCCAGCTTTACTGAAACCAGGGGTTCGGCTGGGGAATCCAGTTCCTCAACCCCCGGTCCCCGTCAGTCTGAATCCTCTGTACCGAACACGAGCAAATCTGCCTCTGGAACAGATGCAGACTGAGGTTTCCAATGATCTGTTTGTCTCTTCGGGCACTCATTTTTCCAGTGCCCCTTCCCCCTGCAAATTGCACACTGATCTCTCCTTAGCGGAATTCCATCTCCCAAATTCCCTCTTACTCTATACCCTCTTCTACGTCCTTGTCCTTTCGGAAAACTCCTTCCCTGAGAGGGAGTTTATGCTTGGGCAAATGCAGCTGCCAAGATTGCAGCATTTTGCCTCTTATCTTTCAGTTTCTCCTTTTGTTTTTCCTTTCTCTCCACTTCTTCCCTATTATTGTACACCTTATCTGCAATTTCTATTAATTGCGATATCGACATCCCCGACATACCATCTACTTTCTGAAGCTTTCTCCTTATATCTGGTGCTGACTGTCCTACAAATAATGTAGTAAAAGTCATTTTATTTGCTTCGTCCTCGGGATCCAAGTCTGTCCATTTTCGGGCAGTTTCACATAACCGCTCGTAAAATGCCGAGGGATCCTCAGTCTTACCCTGTGCGACTTGATATAGTTTTGCAATATTTTTGGGCCTAGGCACTCCATGCTTTACCCCATATAATATTAACTGTTGGTACTGTTTAGTCATTAACCTGCCTGCCCCTGTGTTTTGATCCCAACCCAGTTCCCGGGTCGGCATAAAACTGTCTGGTCCGTCTCTGGCATTTTGCCTTTCATTTTCCTCTTGAGCTTTATCTAATACCATTCTTTTCTCCTCAGGTGAAAGCAAAGTATTTAAAAGCACCTGTAAATCCTGCCAATCTGGATTATGATTTTCAATTATCATTTTAAAGGATTGATACATTTTTTCTGGATTTTCTCGGTACGACCCGGCAGACTCCTTCCAATTCATTAAATCTGTAGTTGAAAAAGGGACCTTCACATACACAGGCATCCCATCTGGTCCGACTGCTTGACGCAGCGGGGCCTGAATCACGGGATTTTGTTGAGCCCGAGTGGCCCGAGTTCTGCCTGCAATCGGGCTACATGCCTCACTTCCCTTATTTCTGCTATTAACACTATCTTGATCTCTTTCAGGAGGGACCAATAATTGTACATCCTCTTCCTCATCACCCGCTTTTAAACATCTTTTCCCAATGCTACAAGCAGAGCAACACCGAGACATTTTCTCTTTGTTTCCCATCATCATTAACACATTTGAATCAGAAATCAACAGCTTACATTTTTTTTCTAGTTTCATGATCATTTCTCAGAGAGAAGAACAAATCTACATATGGGACCTCATCCCATTTGTTCTGTCTTCTACAAAACAACATAAGTTGCAAGATTGTATTACAGTTTAGCGTTCCCATTTCTGGCCGTTTTTCCTCATCCTCCAGTTTATACATTGGCCACCACTGAGTACAGTATTCCTTTAATTTTCTCCTTGTTAAAGGATTCCCACCAAACTTTCTCCAATGTTTCAGGATGCATCCTAAAGGAGAACAGGAGGATACCCCCACAGATTGTCCTGTTCCCATATTACCACCCTTAAAAGAACGTTCTTACCAATTACGCTTTCGTACACTCCAGTCGTCACTGTCCAAACGTGTACAAAGCTTACCTTTGGTTACCACAACCAATTACCCTTGTATCATACCCTTTATGCAATGTCTCTTAATAATTACTGCGTTGCACCTTTGAGTCGCTTACCTGTTCCGACCGGGGAGGGTGCTCACGGAGTCCCCGAACAAAACGGTCGGTGCGCGCTGGAGTCCGATGAGCAGTGTCTCCCCGCCGGAACTGGCAAGACGATCCGGGCAAGGCTTTACAGCGAGGTCCCACCTGGGTCGCCAGAAAACTGTTGTCCGATAAGCGGATTCGTTGCCCGGTGTGCAATGAGCCAATAATTACACACTCAGGAGAGACATTTATTTATTTATTTCAGAGTTGCGCAAGCCTGGGTGCTTGGTGGTCTCCCACAAATCAAGCACACCCCCCCAACTTTTCAGGTAGCATTTATACAATCAAATTTGCCATATTTGTGACTTCCTTCCTCTTATTGCCATATTTGTGACTTCCTTCCTCTTTCACACTGATTGGTTAATGATTTCTTCACATTTCCCTGGGTCCCACCCCTACTTCTCAAGGTCCTGATCAATTAATTAACACTGCCCCAGCTGGGTCAGTAGGTGTTATCTTCCAAGGCCCTGAGGAAGAAGACATAATCCAGACCCCTTAATCATCACTGTTTTAACAGTGAGAGGAAGCTTTTTACTTCCCAAGGTCCTGGCGTCCAAACAGGCCTTATTTCTCAGCCTTGGCATCCTCCCTTCTGGAGAGTGGGGCACAGGAATGCAGACTGCTTGTAACTCCCTTATCTTTCCAGCCTGCACCAGCTCTGAGGCCTTTTCTTACCGAACTAGGAGCGCGGCCTAAGGCTTCAGCAAATTTAGCTACTTATGCTAAGCAAGTGTGCGGCTACTCATGCTAAGCAAATTCTACCTAAGATAGAAGTTATCCAAATCTACCTACTTCAAACATTCTTTCTGAGCTTCTCATGGTTGTCTTGTAACAGGACCAGTGCCACCAGCAATCAGGGTTAGCACCATCACAGCCCCTCAAACAACACTGAGGCTTGTGTAGCCCAAGTGAGCAACCCTAGTCAATTCATAGAAGCATTTCTCATGCTGGTGAAAGAACACAGGCCACTTTGCTGTACAGCTGAAAAAGGTATTAGCAACCTCATTTACCTCTTTCACCCCCATGAGCAAGGCCTTTCCAAGATATTGGTTTCTTCACCTGATCCTAACATACATAAGCCCCTCATGACACCCTTCAGGTGTAAACATCTACCATCACTGTCATGAGCTTAGTTACTCCTTGCATCCTTGGGGATGCCACAGGGCCTGCAGAATTACTCGCAGAGGTCAGATTTGCACAGAGACAGGCTAAGGCCATCAGCAAGCAGCTCTGAACAGGGATGTACTTTTCTGGTGTGGCAACCCTCCTAGAGCATATCTGCCTTCCAGACTGTAGTCTCTTCACTTCTATATCATTCCTCCTCAGGGGCTGTTTACCCCACCTTTCTGAACAGAGGAAAAAAGGATGGCACACTAACTACAAAACATAATTTTATTCTAAAACATTTTTAAATATGTCACTGAAAAGGCCATATTATAAATGAAAACCATAACATATAAGAAGTCTTGAAGCAGGTTGCTCAAGCAAGGGATGGAGCCTGAAAAAAAATCTGAAGGAATTTGCAGTCTCCCTTTCATGCACTCATTATTCCAGGGTTCCCTGTAGTGATCTGCTGGAGTCCTCATCCCTTTAACCATTTGTTAACTTGGCAAGGACCAAAGCAAAACCATACTATTCCTACTCCATCTGCTTCAGACAGCCCCTGAATGTGGGCAGAAAATTCCTCAGTACCAAGGAGATACCAAAAAGACCAGAAAAATTGAGCTTTTTGTCTCTAGTCAGTATTGCTGGTAACACTGGTTGATGGAGCTACACAATACACAGCAACCAGGGACAGAATCCAGGCATCCAAGCACAGAAGAAAAGCAAAATAATCATTACAATAACAGAGAGAACAATTGTTACCGGTATTTTCAGAGGCAGTTAACACATACTTACTCTGCACTTACTTTGGGTGCAGCTCTCCAATGTGCTCAGCCAGTTAGAGCTTGTCAGCTCAGCTAAACAGGTCAATCTTTCTGCTGCAGGAAGCCCTGAAATTAAGATTATTGAATTTTCAGACTGAAAAGAAACAGTTCTACAGTTTCCTTAAATTCACTGTTTTGGGAAGCAAAGTGCCATTTTTAAAAGCCACATTTAGGAACTTAAACCACAGAATCACAAAATCATTGAGGTTGGAAATGACCTCTGGAGATCACCTAGTGCAACCCAACTTCCCTGCTCAAGGCAGGGTCAGCTAGAGCAGGTTGCTCAAGGTTGTGTCCAGTTGGGTTTTAAATATCTCCAAGGATGGAGACTCCACAACCTCTCTGGGCAGCCTGCGCCAGTGTTTGATCACCCTCACAGTAAGAATTTTTTTTCTTATGTTTAAATAGAATTTCTGTATTTTACTTTCTCTTGCCATTTTCACTGGACACTACTGAGAAGAGCCTGGCTCCATCTTCTATACTTTTTTCCATCAGGAAACTGATGGGGAAACACTGATCATATCCCCCCCTGACCTTTCCGCAGCCTAAACACTCCCAGCTCCCTCAGCTTCTCCTCGTACAACAGGTGCTTCAGTCCCTTAATCATCTTTGTGGTGCTTACTGGACTTGCTCCAGTATGTCCATGTCTCTCTCGTACTGAGGGGCCCAGCTCTGGGCCCAGCACTCCAGATGCCGAGCAGAGAAGAAGGATCACCTTCCTCACCTGCTGGCAACACTTTGCCTAATGCAGCGCAGGAGGCTGTTGGCCTGCCTCGCTGCAAGAGCACATTGTTGGCTCATGGCCAGCTTGCTGTGCATCAGGACCCTCCGATCCCTTTTTGCTAAGCTGCTTTCCAGCCAGTCAGCCCTCAGCCTGTACTGATGCCTGCAGTCATTCCTCCCCAGGTTCAGCACTTTACATTTCCACTTGTTGAATTTGATAAGGTTCCTCTCTGCCCATTTGTCCAGCCTGTAGAGGTCCCTCTGAATGGCAGCACAACCTTCTGCTGTATCAACCACTCCTTCTTATTTTGTGCCATCTGCAAAATTGCTGAGGTTGCACTCTGTCCCATCATCAAGGTCATTAATAAAGATGTTAAACAGTATTAACTCTAGTATCCCCACAGGGCACACCACTAATGGCTGGCCTCCACTTGGACTTCACAGCACTGTTCACAATCCTCCGAGCCTGGCAGTTCAGCCAGTTTTCAGTCCACCTCACTGTCCATTTGTCTAGCTCATATTTTATCAGTTTGTCTGATATTATGGAAGATAGTGTCAGAAGCCTTGCTAAAGTGAAGATATACAACATCTACTGCTCTCCCCTTATCCACTGAGCTAGTCATTTCACCACAGAAGTCTATCAGGTGGCCAAGCTTGATATCCCCATCATAAATCCATTCTGACTATTTCCAGTCACCATCTTGTCCCTAATATGTCTGGAAATGATTTCCAGGATTGGTTGCATCTTCACAGAGGTTGAGGTGAGGCTGACAGGCCTGTAGTTCCCCAGATCCTCCTTCTTGACTTTCTTGAAGATAGAAGTGACATTTGCTTTCTTCTCAGGAACCTCCACTGATCACTACGACCTTTCAAAGATAATTGGAAGAGGCCTCACAATGGCATCGGCCAGCTCCCTCCGCACTCATGGGTGCATCCCATCAGGTCCCAAGGACTTGCGTGTGTCCAGTTTGTTTAAATGGTCCCTAACTCCACCTTCTTCTACCGAGGTTAAGCCTTCCTTACTCCAGACTTTCCCATGGCTCTCAGGGGCCTGGGATTCCCGAAGGCTGATCTTAACAGTAAACATTGAGGTGAAGAAGGCATTGGGTACCACTGGCTTTTTCATGGCCTTTGTCTCCAGGACTCCTGCTTCCTTCAGCCACTGGTCACTTTTTGCTTAGTTTTCCTTTTGCTGCTGATATACCTGTAGAGGCACTTCTTGTTGCCCTTCATGTCCCTCACGAGCTCCAGCTCCAGATGAGCTTTGGCTTTCCTAACCCCATTCCCGCATACTCAGACGGTGTCTCTGTATTCCTCCCAGGTCACCTGTCCCTGCTTCCACTTCTTGCTCTTGTATGCTTCCTTTTTATGTTTGAGTTTGTCAGGAGCTCTTTCTTCATCTGTGCAGGCCTCCTGCCACCTTTGCTTGACTTCTTGAACATTGTGATAGTTTGCTCTGGAGCTTAGAGGAGGTGATCCTTGAAAACCATACAGTTCTCCTGGACCACCCTTCTCTCCAGGACTGTCTCCCATAGAATTCTTCCAAGCAGGTCCCTGAACAGGCCAAAAACTGCTCTCCTGAAGTCCAGGGTTGTGGTCCTGCTATTTGCCCTGCTCCCTCCTCTCAGGATCTTGAATGCTACTGTCTCATGGTCACTGCAGCCAAGGCTGTCCCTGGCCTTCACATTCCTGACCTCTTCTCCCTTATTTGTAAGAATCAGGTCCAGTGGAGCATCTCCCCTCATCAGCTCCTTGATCGCCTGTGTCAGGAAGTTATCATCAACACATTCCAGACACTTCCTGGATTGCTAATGCCCTTCTGTATTGTCCCTCCAGCAGATATCAGAGTGGCTAAAATCCCCCATGAGGACCAGAGCCTGTGAACACGAGACTTCTTCCAGTTGTCTGAAGAAGGATTCATCTACTACTTCCTCCTGATCAGGTGTATGTAGCAGATACCCAGCATGTCACCCACACTGGCCTGTCCTCTAATCCTGACCCATAGGCTCTCAGCTGGCTTGTGACCCATCCCCAGGCAGAGATCCCTGCATTCCTGCCGTTCTGTCACATAAAGGGCAACTCCCCCTCCTCCCATTCCCAGCCTGTCCATCCCAAAGAGCCAAAATCCGTCCATGGCAGCACTCTAGTCATGTGAGATGTTGCACTGTGTCTCTGGGATCTCAGTAAGAACGTAGCCCTGCAACTGCATGCAGACCTCTAATTCCTCCTGTTGTTCCCCAAGCTGCATGCGTTTGTGTACAAGCACTTCACAGAGGCAGCCAATCATGCTGGTTTCCCAGGAAAGGTATGGGAACTTTCCCCATAACGCAGTCCTGTAAGCATTTCCTTATTTGTGTGACTACACTACACTTGAGGTGAGCTTTCTTCTGTCCTGTTTTGTTGATTATGAAGTCTTGCTTGTCCACATTACCCTGCACCCTTTGCTTGCCAACCAAGTCCACCTTTTCCTCACTTGATAGTTATTTGTCATCTCCCTGCCCCATGATTCCTCATGTAAAGCTCTCCTCACTAGGTTGGCCAGCCTGTTGGCAAAGATTATCTTTTTCCTTCACTTTGTCAGGTGGATCCTTTCTGTCCCCAGCAGTCCTTGATCCTCAGAAAAGGTCCTGTGGTTGTAAAAAAACAAATGTGTTGTCAACACCAGCTGCACAACCAGTTATTGACCTACAGGATCTGTCCACATCTCTTCAAGCCCTTCCCCCTCAGTGGAAGGATTGAGGAGACATCACCTGTGCCCGGGCCCTTGGCCCTCACCTCCAGAGCCACATAGTCATGCTTGATGTGCTTCAGACCTCCCCCAGCCGTATGGTTGGTGCCCACATGGAAGAAGGGCAGGGAGGCAAGCTTGGCAGTCTCCCCACAATGTCCTGGATGAGCTCACGGCAAGCAGCAAACCTCCCTAGACAGCAGATCAGGCCAGCAGACAGGGCCTCCATCCCCAGAGGGGATATTGCAATCACTACGCACTACGCGTTCCTGCTGCGGCACGGCTCAGGCTGCTGGCTCGGCTGCTTCACTGGCGAGCGCTTCCAACCTCTTGCCTGCTATCAGGCCACTGACCTTTTCGGTGGCTGATCTGCAGGTGGAGCAGGAGCTGTCCTCCCGGTGCCAGAAGTCAGACTTGCTGCCTCTCAGTGAATTTCAGGCAATTAAGAGCCCACATCATTTCTGAAAGTGCAGCTCACACTCAGGTTCCCAAGGGGAGAGCTCGGCACCTCTCAGCAGGATCCATAAAAGCCTGTGTGATGAGCCAGTAGAAAATGTGATGCTGCAGTAAGGTCTAATGGACTTTGTGCTGCAAGAAGACATGTCCACTCCGGATTCTTATCCCTGCATCCTCTCCTGAAAGTGGGTACCCCAGGCCTTTCTCTGACAGAGTGATCAGGGTCACTTCCAAAACTGTGCAAGGGAACAAGGAGCTCAGTGGTTAGGGAGCCAGGAGTCGCCTCAAGCCTGCTGTGGGATGTTTTGTTTTGTTTGGATTAACACAACTTCAGAAATTCCAGCTGATTTGTTTCATGGTATGTATTTCCTGCATTACCCACTCCATAGAATTTCTTTCAGTTAATTCTTAATAACACAAACAAACCCAATAACCTGGCATATAACCTGTTGTGTCTAAAGAGTAGCTAATGTTCAAAATTTCCTGGGGCTTCTAGAGATTAATGTAAAAGCATAACCGCTGCTAGCGCTGCTAGTAATGCACAGCTGAAACCCAGAACACACTGTGGCAAGGCAAGCAAACACTTCTGCTTTTCTGACATGGGCCCGCACAACAAAGGCTGCTGGATCTGAATCTGATTTCCCCCAAATTTGATGCTCTTAGCCTCAGGCGTTAGGTTTCTTCTCCATGCATTCAACCCGGAGTTAGCCTTCAGCCTAGCCTGTCTTGTTGCACTTTGAGACAAATGAGGGCACAGCAGAAATGCAGGAGGGCATGTGTGCGAGGGGGGTCCCTCTGCAGCTGGCATATTAGTCTGAGTGGGCAGGGCAGTTTCTGGGAGGTAGAGGAATTGATTTTATCTGCTCAGGCAGAAGGCAAAATTGAACTTGTTTTTTCCCCATCCTAGGAAAGTCAGTAGGTTATTGACTAGAAGTGTGCTCTGAAAGAGAGGGGTCACCCTGCAGCTTTTCATAGGAAACCCAAGAAGCTGTTGGCCTGCGGGAGACAGTGCTGTGCGTTCCCGCAGCTGAGGGGGCACCTGGCTCCAGCACCGGGTCGAATGCTTTATCCACAGAAAGGGGCAGCACTGAAGCCATGCCCCTATCCTCAGAGCTCTCTGAGGGCTTGCCATAGGCAGCACCATGCTCTGGGTGTTGCGCACCTGAATTTCAGTGGTCTATCCCTTCTGTGCACCGTGTAGGGAATGAGATGCTGAACACAGATCTCTTCACACCCCAACAAATTCAGCACACACTTGTTTGAGAGACAGTCCTTAGGTTCTTCTGCCCAAAATCTTTTAAGAATTTTGTCAAGAAATCTCATTCCTAACCATAAAATGGAAACAGTGTTGTTAGGATAAATAAAATGAATGCTAGGAAGTTCTCAAGCATCACTGTGAGAGATGCAGAAAATAAGATGGCATCTGTCCTGGCAAAATAATGGGCTTCTTAAACATACAAGACCACAGGTGAAGCATCTGTTTCTCACATACCTCCACCACAGATGAGATATATAGGATAGGATACAGACTCTATAGATAGGATACAGACCCAGAGTTCCCCAAGTGGGTATATTTTGATCTAGAATTTTGGGTTTCTTCCATTACGACATTTTACATTTATGCAGTGACAAATCTGAATTAACGTATACCAGGGAAAGGGAGTCTGACAAAGAGAGGAAAAAAGTAAGTGAAAAATTGTTTCCCCTTCTCTGATGTACTATGAATACATTGCACTAGCATACACTACTGCATTTTCTTTGGACAGAGAATACCTGGTGTATTAGCTTGACTGGCTCTGAGCTGCAATCACTGGTTATCTCATTTGAGAAAAAACAGGATCATTCAAAGCTATTAAAGAGTTACTGGAGTCTGGAAGGAGAGGCGCTCTGAGCACGGGGACTGTGACAGCGTCTGGCGCTCTATCGATATTTCTATACTAGGACTGGTGCCCATATGAAAAGTAGAAGCTTTTCTGCATAATGTGTGCCTCCCTTGGAGCAATGCTTAAAGTAATTGCTAACAGTCATTTTACCGTCTGAGGGCTTGGTTTTTAAATGTGATGATCCTTGTGTTTGTCCAAAAAAAAAAAAAAAAAAAAAAAAAGTAAAGATACAATTTCAGTCTATTTTGGGATCCTATTTGCCTCCTCAGTCCTTGTTTTACCTTGTTGAAATTTTTCTGTGCCTTTGGTGGAAACAGCACACAGTTTTGGCCCAGAAAGTGGGTGGGAGCAGCCCCCTCCAAAGCCGCTGCTGATTCATCCTCATGAATCATCCGTCAGGGGGGCCGTTCCTCGGGCTGCGTGAGTGATGCAACGCGAGCGGCCGCCTCCTTTCCAGGCGCTTCCCGCTTTGCACATCGAGGACCGGCACACCCTGAGTGACACAGCCTGCTCGGGGGCCTGGGAAACTGTGGCGGTTCTCAGCAGCGTGGCTCCAGCAGGGCCGTCGCGCTGCTCTGCCACCAGCTTGCTCCCACCAGCTCATTTGCAAATTCGAATAGCTGAGATGTTACCAAACACATCCAAGAAAGCCAGACAGTGAGGAGTCAAGCCTCCCACCCTGCGCTGCCTTTATGTTACTCGAGGTCAATTATTATAAACTATCAATTTTTCAGGAATGCCATTAATTTAACTGCTGTGTAAACTGAGTTTCTGTTTCTCAGCAATTATAATGCACAAGATCGCAAGCAGTAGTAAACCCTGAGTTTTTGCCTCCTTTTTTTTTTTTCTTCCAGAGTTAACAGTTTCCAGCTGTGTATTCTTTGGATGTGTTTCCACACCAGCTTTTTCCATAATATAGAGCCGGCCCATTTCCAAATCCCAGATGTGCTATTTATTTACTCTGAAGCATCTGGGCCCCGACATGGTCTTGTCACTGCAACGTGGCAAACTTGTGAAAAATCAGACTGGCAGCCGGTTAACAAGCTGCACTATACCGGCAAGCGGTGAGAAAATTCAAAGGGAAAAGGAAGGGGTGGGGGTGCAGTGGAAATGAAAAAGGAGCAAATTTCATGTTTTTCTGCGCTGTGCTTTCTAAGGTTACAAATGACTAGTGGCATTCAAATTGGAAACTGGGGATTTCACTCTTTTGTAAACAGAGCCATAAAGACCCTGCAGCCCGCCAGAAGCAGACCAGCAGGGCTGTTGGAAGTGAAGCGTCTTCTCTCGACGTGGATTCTCTGAGGAGCGCCGTGCGCTCCGTTCCATGCTCTAGCACAATGCTGTGTGCCTTACGTAGGCTCGTGCATTTTTTAAAGACCCTTGAAATGACCACAGACACTAGAATAATTGAGAAAGGTACTTTAAGTTTGCCTCTAAATTTCCCTTTGCCATAAGGGCCCTGTTGGAGGAATATTTTCCACTCAGTCTTTATGCCTGAGAAAATATCCCTATTGCTATCGTGCTGTATCAACAAACTCTGGTTTTGTTTTAAAATGTAAAATATGAGGGGGAAAACAACCATGCTCCGAAATGAAAACTTTTTGCAAGACTGTGAAGCAATACAGGGAGCTAAACTGCAGCACCTCGGTTACTACTGGGGTCTTTGGCTTACATTTAGCATCATCTTCCAGCCAAAAATCTGAAATTGCATTAGAGTTACCAAGCTTTAAATTTTTATGTGGCCCAGGAGATATTGTTGTTTAAGCGGGTGTCAGCATTTGTTTTAAAAAATAGAATCGGAGTCATATGTGAAAGACTGAGGAGTCAGAAGGCTATTAAAGACCGCAAGGGAGAAACAAACTAATCTGTGAAAGAGAAGTGTTCCTAAGATTGAGCTTAATCATAACAATTTTTGGTCATGCAGAAATGTAAAGGTTTCTCCGTTCCCAGTCTAGCCTCGCTGCCCTACATTTTGTGGGCCACTTCCCTGTTCTTTACATTTAAGCTCTATAAGGATATATATGTTCTCTCCTTAAAAGTGAAGTAGGATACCTGACAGGAAAGATGAAAAAATTTTTAAGGAGTTTTGCATAGAAATAGAAAGGGTGGATACAGGAAAAAGAGTTTGTAGCACTGTTTTCCTTACGCTAATGATGTTCCTTGCTTCATGTTAGAAGAAAGCAATGTAACCCATGTCACATGACAAAAAGAAATACATCTCAGATTTGCCCCTCTCTCTATGTCTATCATACTCTCTCAAGAGTATGAAAGTGAAGAAAAGATATATATACACTGCAGCAGCACAGAAATTTATCTGCCTCAGGTCATTCCCTTCTCTGTGTCCTGTTTACCATTCATATAGGCAATAAGATATGCAATAATATGAAAAGTTCCCAGAAACAGCTGTAGTTCTGTCAAGAGCTACTGGAAGATGATAAAAAAAAATCATATAAAACAGTTTTCAGCATTTTATTCTGTGAGGTTCTTCATCTCTTTTCACAAAACGCTTTGGTAGCAATTTTGGTGCTAAACCATACCGGAAAGTTACTGCCATTCAGAAGGAACAGATGCAAGAGAAGGTACAAGGCAAGAGCTAAAAGACCAAGCCTGAGCCACTACCGACCCTACACGACCAAATGCAGCACTGACACACAGGCAATTTTATCTGGTCCCACGCATGTTTTTTGATTAAAAAAATCATACAGCAGCTTCAAGTATCTTTTAAGAAGTGCCTAACTCCTAGACCCAGAGAAACAAATCCAGATGCCTTTGCTGTGCAGACACAGCGTCCGAACAGAGCATCTCCTGAGGCCCTGGAGGCTTGCACCGCACCAGGCATGTGATGTCCTCTCCAGCAAGATGAGAGCGAGACTCTGCTCCCAAAACTCAACCACACTGCTCCCCAGTAAGGGAGCAGGAGACTCCTTTTTCTTGCAAGCTTTGGGTATTGTGATTGCCCCATGGCAATGGGGTGAAGAGTGGGAATGGGAGACAGGCAACCATCTCTCTTACACCTTTTCATGGGAAGAAGGGCATTTTTCCAGCAGTGATGGGCAGAGGACAGGAGGAGCATGTCGTTCCAGTCTTGAGTGCAGGCTGAGCTCTCCCAAGTGTCCCATTTTCTCCACCATTATAAATACAAAATAGGGAACTTGCAGTCGATGTAATTTAAGCACTCAGACATGAGTATCTGTCTTTTCATCATTTCCTATGAGAAAGTGCCATTTTCAGCAGCAGCCCATGGCTCCTGTAGGACTCCAGCGTGGCGAGGAGGAGGCACATGCACCACCCCTGGGGAGTGTCCATTGCACCCATAACTCAAACACTGCCTCACTGATCCCAAGCCAGTGCCCCAGGGTGCTATCCGCAGTGGCAGCAATGACTACCCGAGCTTGCACAGGAGTGAGGTTAAAGCATGCAACTATCATTTCCTGAGATCACAAAATTACCGCAAAAATTAAACATGATCTTTCCCTGTTGTCATAAAGCTTTAGGATGCTTTGCAGAACAGCTTATCGAACTGCCCTGTTCAGTTCCTGTGGGAAATGCAAGTACCACTTACTGCTATATGCGGCCTTCTACTGCTCATGGACAATAGCTGTTTGGGTTTCCTTTCACTCTGATACATTTCTGCATACGATGGTATAGCACATCAGCTTATGAGTACGAAAACACAATTATTGGTCTTTTACATCTTGAGACCCGAGCAACACTCAGCAAAACTAGCAGGTCAGGCACCCTCTTGTTTTGGCCATTTGAAAAGCAATCCTCGAGCCACTGCTTGAGAATCACTGAGTAGATTTTAATTAAAAGAAATTCTTAAGAGATAGAAAAAGAGACCAAAGTTTTTGCAACCTAAATAATAAAGTACAACCGCTGTTCATGACAAAAATGTCAGTTATTGCTGATGGTAGATGTGCCAAACATTTTACAATGTGAGTGAGTTTAGTTCATTGTCTTTGTGTTGCACCTGATATGCCAAAAACCTAGAAAGATAAATCTGGCTTTCAAAACCTGGGGGCCAGGGTCTTTGACACAAAAGATAGGCACACTGTTTCTGGGCCAGGCGGTTCCGTGCAGGTATCCTGCACCTGTCTCCTGGGCCAAACAACATGATCCAGGTTTATCTCTTTGTATGCTCTCTAGAAGATCACCCTGGCCATTATTGCTCCCTTTTGAAAAGTGAAACAACAGGTCAGTACCAAACAACCCAATGCACAGTAAATGCTAATCTGATTTAGAATTGCACATTTTTGTGGATTTGTGGCTTTGCGGATTAGTACTCCTGCCATCATTCAAGGTCATCCCTCTGCCGTAGCCAAAAGGGTAACGTCTCATTACATTAAACCCTGAGTGTTTCGGCCCTTGGCTGGACTTAGCTCGGTGATGTAATGCTGCAGGCATAAGCTAACATAAGATCCCCACCAGTGCAAAATCTGCCCGGAGACAGGCTGGGTTTGACGCGCTGCTGCGGTGGGTCGGAGGTATCCATCACTCCTTCTCTTCCAGGAAGCCGGTGCTAGTCACCATAGCCCTAAACGCCCCTTGCTCACCAGGGAGGCTGCATAATTGCCATGGTCAGAGAGCAACCCCTTCCAACATCAGCAGTGAAAGGAGGGCAGCTTTTATAGCTCCACAAAGCAGAGCTCCTGCCAAGCCCTGGGTTCGGTGTAAAGCCACTGCCTTGTCACTGACCTCCGGGACGTCAGCACGGACTGCTCCCTCCCGGGTAATGCCCTCTTGGAGCTGTGGGCAAAGACAGATGTGCTTTTCTGACAGGGAAGAATGACCCATTTGCCTGGAGACTGTTCACAAGGTCTCTTTTAGCTTGTTTGGTGTCTAAATACAAACCTTTCTCAGGAAACCTTCTCTTGCACATGTAGAAGACCTGTGCCTCTGCTGTGGTGGTCTCTGATTTCCCTTTTATT
Source organism: Dromaius novaehollandiae (assembly GCF_036370855.1). Classification (NCBI taxonomy): domain Eukaryota; kingdom Metazoa; phylum Chordata; class Aves; order Casuariiformes; family Dromaiidae; genus Dromaius; species Dromaius novaehollandiae. The sequence goes on from NC_088099.1 coordinate 145,469,977, forward strand.
ACCTATACCTCAAAAGTCCCATGCTCAGAAGCACCCCTTCCTCTGGGCAATTTTTTTTTTTTAATTATGCCTGTTGGCCTTATAGCTACATCCTCTCTCCTCCTTCCAGAAGCGACCTGTAGTATTATAAGCCACATGAACTTTTCCATAAATCAATGACCTTGTTACTCAAAAAAAAAAAAAAAAAAAAAAAAAAAAAAAAAAGCTGAGGTAATTCTCATTCTAGAATTTTAGGATACCGTAATCTTAAGCAAACTCACTACTTTTGATAAATTAGGGTATTTTTCTTGAGCCAGAGGAGCTGCCACAATATACGTCATCTTCCTCTAAGATTTTTTTTTCCAGAGGCTGTACAAATTAGAGCCCAGCCTGCTTGTTTTGCACAGAGCTTCTCGAACCACATTTGCCCCTGGAGTAATTCCACTGAAGCAGATGGAACGACAGGAGGGTGAAACCAGTTCCGGCACGTTAGATGGTAAAAACTTCCTGATGTTGATACACTGGTGTTTCGATAGTCCCACAGAAGTGACTGATCTCCACGCCTTTGATTTTTTCCCAGCTGCTCTGAGTTCTTCAGTGGAAAAGGGAATTGAGGAAAAGGCTGTCAATCCCTTGACAAAAACAAAAAACAAAAAACAGAGCAACATGCCAGTCTAATTTACACTAATAGAAGTCTTGGTCTCCACAACCACTGATTATAGCTTCAGCTGGAATGGAAAGAGAACAGTGGGTACTAAGGATCTCTACTGTAAATGCAGCTAAGTCATAGGATTTGGCTACGCTCGTCAAAAAGCACAGGGTGACCTAAGGCACACAAAATTCAAACTAAAGGTCTGTTGGTTTTGCTATAGTTAGGGCATACAGGAAAAATAAGGCTTTAAGCTCAAACTTATTCACATACTTTTTGCATGAAGAACAATAAAAAGTCTGAATTTGTAAGCTGTTAGAAGCAGTTTCCAATATCTGCTGGAGTTATGACTCAGGACATTGATTACTCAAAATTGAATCCATTTGATGATCTCAAGTCTAAATAATGATGCTACTATTCCAGCCCTGCCTCTCCAATGTGAGTGGGACTGTTTTGGCAGAATAAGATGTAAAGTATTTGATTCACAAGCAAGAGAGAAGTGTTTTTAATCTATTTGTAATTCAGGCAAAACCAATTCCTCTTTCACAGCTAAAGGAGATTATATCATGTCTGTTGAGGGTGAGAGTTTAATATAAGTTGTAAGTTACATCTGACAGTTTCTCAGAAGTAAAAACCAAAGCTATTCGGAAAATTGAGACCCTCTCAGTAGAAATATAAAATGAAAAATTCCAAATGAAAGCATCTTTTCTTTCTCAGGAAGTTAACAAATCAATTCAAAATAGGGGAAAAAATAATTTTAACTATAAGAGTTTCCCTTTTTCTCCTGAACTAGAAATGTTCAATGTTGTAAATGTTCAAAATTAAGCTATTGTTTTCAACATTTTCTAAAGAAAATCTGAACCTGGGGACTCCCCAGCCATTTCACTCCTGCCACTGTGGAAAGGGCACAGCATGAGGAGAGGGTCCCTCCAAGGGCTGTCCCTCTGCCTCCTGCACTGCCCTTGGCCCCCCGCTGCCCTCTCTCCCCACCCTAATGCACCAGTCCTTCTCCGACCCTTCTCCAGCCCTTGCTCCCAGGACCTCCCTAGGAACGCCAGTGCCCCACCAGCACACGGCCTTTCTCCTCTCCTCCTTGGCCCCAGTGTCCATCTGTCAGTCTGTTCCTACTAAGGTGCATTTTACTGTCCCCAGAGCTCTTTGGGCCCTTAGTCAGCCGTGCTTCGGGGAAAGCGAGCAGCTGCAGGGGGGCTGGCAAGGAGCAGAGGAGTCCAAAAGGCCTGCTTGGGGCTCAACGTGCCGCCATCACGCATTCACCGCCACTGCCAACACCTCCAGTTTTGTGCCAGGAGCCTTCCAGGAGATTTCCAGACCCGGCAGGCTGGGCCAGCCCTGTGTTTGTGGCCCCTCAGCTTGGGCAGGCTGCGGAGAGGAGGAGAAGGGACTGCATTTGCAACAACCCTACTTTACTAAAGGGAAGAAAGTTAAATGGTTGTAACAAGTTATTTGGAGCTGCTGAGTGTCACTTATACTGGTAGACAATCAGGCATTTGGCAGGCTGGTTGGGCATCTCCACGGCTCCCTCACACTGGTGATGCTGAGGGGGACAGCCAGCATTTCCCCGGATGTCGGCTGTTCAGCCGCAGAGGACACGGCAGGCTCTGCTCACTGAAAATGGATGGCATAACGCAAAGGCAGTGTCTGGCCCTGCAGAAAGGTGAGGAGATGGTGTAAGATGAGGGGGACTGTGGTGGTCCCCAACTCTTACCACCTCTTCCTTCCCTGTTGGCTCCCAAACACCATCCAGGTTTCCCTGCACTTTGCTCCTTCATCCAGCATTCACTGTCCCTGACAGCTCTGCCCTTTCCCATGCTTTATCCGTTAGATTTGCTTCTGCCCTAGCAGGTAAAAGCCACGAGCTCCAGCAGCCATCTGAGCCTCTGGCTCCCGAGCACCCGCCAGCCCCAAGCACAGATACCCCATTTGGGAGGCTGGGAAGGGGGGAGAGCAGCAAGCCATATTGCCCACAGTTGGAGTTTATGTACGTTTGCATGTCATTGGCAAACATGCACTTTATCAAAGCAATTTGCCACAGCTGTTATGCGAGAAGTGACACAATGCTTTTCAGCTCTGATGGACAGCGCTCTACCAAGTTATCGGGATGTTTCTAGTGATGTTTTAACCTCAATATAAAACAGAAGGAGGCTGTTTGCAGGGATGGGCTCCAAAACAAGTGGATTCAATGTCTAGGTAAGTGACCAAGGTAAGAACATAGAAATATTGTCACACTTCGTAAGTACTGTGTCATACCTGTGAGCACTCAGCTCTCCCAAAATGCTGCTGCTCTGTTGTTCTCAGATGCTGAGAGTGCAGCAAACCTCATGACTGAGTCTTGAGTTAACCTTGTGGGACTTGTGGGACCTAGCTAGACCTCATTAGTGAAGTTTACAATATCATGAGCACCACCCAACCTAGGTAGCCTCCAGTAAGGATGACCATATGAGGGACAAAGATGACTCCTTTTCAGGAACTGTCCGGACTCCTCCTAGTTCTGCTGGGTTAGTTCGCAGGAGAATTCAGGAGATGTCTGGATCTTTCTGCCAAAATTAGCCCTTATAGCAATTAACTCCTAACGCACATCCTTGAAAGAGACAGATACACTACACTCTGTCCTGTGAGTGCACAGAGAAAGCCGAGCATGTTCATAAGAAACTGGAACATACGCCTTGTTTTTGTTCGTACTCCTTTCTTCCTATCAGAAGCTTTGAATTATTACAACTATACTAATAAAGTCAACGTTGAACATCCTCACAGTTAAGATGTTACTTAATAAATGAATGAATTTAGGAAGCTGTAACAGTTAAACGGCCGTTCAATCAAATAATATGGATTTTAACATATTACTGGTATCAGCTCAAACAACTGAGGACTGAAGTTCAGTTCTACCTGCAGGCGAGAGAAGTAGAAGTATGCATATGAAGTGTAAACATATGAACACTGTGCTGAAGACTGGCTGTCCCTGTGATTACAAGCTTCAGGAATAATGTCAGTTGAACTCCAGCTGCTCTCAAATTACTAACATTGGGCGTTCCCACATCTTGAGGGAGAATAGCACAGAGACCAGTTTCTCCCTCTTCACAGCCAGACTTAGTGGGAAAAATTTGACTTCCTTTATCACTATTCTCCGTAACGCATGAAGCTTCCTCTTCAGTCTCTATAAGATTCTCACTTAAATATTATTAATGGTACAGAATCATGCAGAAGGAGAAGCTGGGTTATAAAATAAAACACCAATCCATCAGTCAGGAGAAAGACGAGAGCAGAAAGGGCTGTGTGTATGTGCATATACTCTGATTTGCTACATGTAATCATATTTGCTAAAACAAAGCAAAACGAAAAATGCTGATCTTTTCAGAAGAAAGAGTGGCCAGCTAGAAGAGTATCACCTAGCAACTGGACACTGATTTCCCTTCATGCCTTAAAACCAGTCTCTATCCTGCTGCTGGCTTTTCAGCTTTATCAATGTTTTTGCCTGTCACTAGGCAGAACTCATCCTTGGCCTCTGAACAATGGATCTATATCAAGAATTGATGTGCCATCCCAATCTGGATCCTGTAAATTTTCTTTGATCCCTCCTTTCCCCTTCCTCACATTAAACAGCAAAGAAAGTGACTTTCTGTTTAAATTTTCATATACTTGTGTATTGTCTTCACACAGATAAGACTCTCATGCAAGTCTGGAGAAATCAGCTGAGTGAAGATGTGCAAATTATTTTGCTGGGAGAAGATAAGAGGGGCAAGATTAAAATTGCAAAGGAGCTGTACTGCTGCTTATTGCATATATAACTGCAGGATAAAAACCCTAACCAAATAACACAAGCCAATGTGTTAACCAATATCTAACCACTATGAAGTGTCATACTTTCAAGACCCTAAGACTAGGGTGAAGGCTGCCATGAAGCTTTTGAATAATCACCCTAGTGATGCTGAAGCAAAAGTCTGGGCAAAAGGGAGCTAATGCGTCACTCTGTGAGAGCAGTGCGAGACCAGCATGAGGGCTGTCACATCCCGCATAGGAGGCAAGTGTCTACTCGTACCTCGGCTAGATACAAACCCTCCTTCTGACTGCACTGTCAAGCTAACCAGACCTTTGGTTACTCCTCACAGTTGTCTCAAACAAGGCAGGCAGGACTGAAGTCAGCTACTTGGCATGATAGGTAAACTCAGTGTTAAGCAGTTTACAGACTACTATTTAGGGTGGACAAAATGCCTGAGCTGGGATCAGACCTAATGAAGGAGTTGCTCTCTCCAACTATATTGCAACTCTAGCCTGATGTCATGACTGCGGTACTGTCCCGGGGTCTACTTCAAAAACCTTTCCTCAAGCAAAGAGGAGAGGACTGGTCTGTGGACTTTGTCTCACCTGACAAGCATCTCCCTGCTCATGGGCAGAGAGCAAGGGTCAGGAGCACAGAGAGACCCTGGGAACTGAAAGATCCTGGGGTCCATGACTCACCTCTCTGAGTAAGCCCCAACTTGTTACAGATAGAGATGGGCTAGGAGCACAGAAGCTGCTGGAATGGCCTCACCAGGGAATTCTGCTCAGCTGACAGTCTTCACAGTGAATAGCTGCCAAGGGACAACCAAAACACTGCAAATAATGGGCTATTTAACCACTGTGAATACATTTGTCTGAGTCCTGTCTACATTGCAGTTTCTGCTTCAGCCGTAACATTACCTAGCAGAATCAAAAAAATGCCTGACTTGACCAACTCAGAGGTGGAGTCAGGTTAGAACTGCAGGAGTCCTTGGATCCTCATCTGTTTCATCCATGACATTAGATTAAGTTATGTCTTGTAACTGAAAGGGACAAGAATCATGTATATACAGTCCTTCTCCAGTCTCAGACCTCTTAGATTCTACTCTTAATCAGAAGAGACATCACTTTTCTAAAAGCTTTCTGCACAGGTTACTATGGTTGCTTGCATCCCTTTGGGAGAGCATATTATTCCTCCTAGTGATAGTCACTGCATCCAGCTGCTTTGTAAGTGACTTTTCAACCTGGACAGAATTCACAAATTCATTTTAACAGACACCAAAACAGCTTCTTCAGCTAAGATGGATAATAGAAGATTTCCATTTCCTGGCACACACAGATAGCCTTTAATCACTGATTTGGGACATGAATGCTCAGATTGACATGTGCAATTTGCAGTTCCTGGAAATGCCACGTAGGATTCGTAGCAAAGCAGTGGAATTTGCAGAAAGATAATTCCAGCAGGGGCACCGCTTCTTTGCAGAGAACCGTCTGTCCCTTGGGTACCTTCTGTCCCTGAACATCACCGGGTTTTCTAGACATACCCTTTAAAATAGTTCTCTCTCTCAAGAAAGCATCAATAAAGCTAACACTTTTAACTGTTATTAATAAGGAAAAATGTAAACAAATGCCTTTTTTTACTGTGAATGATACATTTTGATTTTCAAGATTTAGACAAATATGTCACTATCTATCTATGTTGCTGCTGCTGTTCTGCTGTTTCATCAACAGAAATTAATAACTAACTAGTTCCTAAGAAAGGCTGAGGTTTTAACTATGCAAAATACTACATAGAGAGTATACCAGAAATAGCTAGCAAAAATACAAATTTTGTTGATACAGAGCAGGAAAATTAATCAAAGATTAGATTTTTGGTAAATATTATCAATGTAGATATATATAAGGCTATATTTCTTCCACATAATACTATCAAATTAAATTGATTTACATCACCAGGTAAGTCTGAAGTCCATAAAGTATCTATTTAACTCCTACAATAAGTTTTATTCCATTTTAGAATTTGGTTAGTTCACTGCATTTAATTACAGCTATTTGCTTCACTGTGAATAACTTTTGGAGGTAAGGCTTGTTACTAGGATTCTGTTTGCAAATAAATCCCAGTATTACTGAAGCCCTGGGGTATTTGAAACATTTGAGAAATAGGACTTTTGGTTCAATGAGAGATGAGGACCTTTGTCATCTCTTCCCTTCAGTCACGTGTGCGATCAGTTAGTATGATCCAGAGGGATAGGGCTGAACTTTGTGTGATCAGAAAGCAGATTGCTCAGCTTACTTTATAAATAAAAAGACCAGAAAATGTTTGTCTGGATCCTTCATTAGCCATGTACTTTTAGATTATTTACAATCATCAGCTTCCTCACTTTAAATTAAATGTGGATCCACACAAGCAATTCTTCTGCTAGAAATTCCAGTTTTAATTTTCACTCCAATTTGGAATGAATACCCATCCCAAAATTTCCAGGGTTCGTGCCTATAGGTCATGATGTCGATCTAGCAAATTGTCTAAGATTAATGCCAGTGGATTGAGAAGTCACAACACTGTCCCTTCATATGAGCCTCATGAACTCATTCTGACCTCCTTGCTTTTTGACTGTCCTCCAAAGCCAAGCATCACTCAAGGGCCTCATAGTGAAGAGAAGTGCGAGTGAAATAACAGAGTAATTTTTCTTGCTTGGTGGCATTTCAGTCTATAGAAGATGTATAGAACTAATACAGACAGATCTGGGCTGTCCGAGCAAGAACTATGAAGAGGACTTAGAAGAACCTTAAGCCTGAAGTAAAGATGTCAGAGATGCTCAGATCATATTTACTGCTACATTCTAAAGAGCTCACATAAATCGTATTCGATACATACAGAAGTTTTCAAAAGCTTTTGCTACCTGCCCATTAAATTCAGCTGTAATGATGTATACTGAACATCACCAGAAATGTCTCTATTTTTACTCCATGGAAAATCCCAAAGGTGATCTGAACTTCGTAACAAAACCCTTTTGTAAAGTATTTCTGATCAGACACTCATTTACATTTTGAGATGTCAGAAATCTTGGCCTAGTGAAGTTTCTGATCAAGTTTTGGTATAGAAACAAAGTGCAGGATGTTTAGTCACACCTCAGAATCTCTTAGGACGGTCAGAGATACCCACTTCCAAGCAGTGGATATGTTCAATATGATTCTGCTGCTCCCAGTGGAATAAAAAGCAAGCAGCAAGATTTTAAAAACAAATGCTACCCTTTTAAAATGGTTTGGTATTTTTCTTATACTCTTATACCTTGGATTTATTACAAGTCTGGTACGAGGACATTACCGGTTCTCTTTGGACAGCCACATTCAGACAGTAAACGTTTACAAAAGTATTCAAATAAAGGTCAACCAACCTTTTATAATATGGGGACTTTTTTCTTAAATAGTAAAGAAATGCTTCATTTACATGCACTTTCACTTCAGGTTAACAGGCCCTTCGGACCACATTATTCACATATATTGCAATCTGGGCCTGGGGGTAAGTCCCAAACAGTTCAATAGTACTGCTGATTTAGCCCTTCATTGATTTATATACATTTAATTCATTTGAATTAGAGAACAAATACGATATTAATGTCTAAACACAAGGAAAGATATTTTGAATTTTGGTATCTGTTTGTAAAGACAGTAACATCTATCACTTCACAGAAGTAAGTCAAGGTGTTTACACCAGGAGGACTGCCGTGTTTCTCTCTATTTCCCACCCTCGAGGCTCCAGCCTATAGTGAACGTCTTTCTTCTCACCTGTGAAATGCGACACTCCTTGCCCACTGTGCTCCTGGTAGTACTTGAATTACTTCCGACCCTCCAATGCAATTAACCCACTGAAGCTGAAATAAAGACACACACAAAAGCAGTGTTCCCTCCCCTGCCTTCTTGGGAGCAAAACCAGGATTTAATGAATTACAAAACTATGTTTTGTAAACAAACTACTTGTTCCTGTGAAATGTGGTTTGCATATAGAAATAGCCATGAGTCTTCATTGATCCTTCTCCCTTCTGAGAAATGACAGAGCAGAACTTATTTCCCAGCCACCCAAGGTTCATGGCAAAGGAGGTACAAAGAATAACTTGCTTATTGAAGCTTCTATTCCAGCATGAATTCGCATGCCGTGAAAGTCTAGTTTGGTTCCAAGATCCACTATCCTCTTATTCTTCATTGTAGGAATAAGACAGAGACCTTGACACTAAATACTACCTAGTCAACTTACAAGTGTTTCCAAAAACACAGTGGAGCTGAACCTTCGTAGATGAGATGATTTTTTCCCCTCACTACTGGCCTTAACAAAATGTAGAACTTGGCCAACACAGTACATACGTATTGCAAGCTCTGCTGTTTCCACTAACCACAACCCAAGGTCTTTGCAGAAAGGACTGTGCTCCGATTTGTTTGACTTTCTGACTCTGGGCCCCCTGAAGAATCAGATATCATGGCTTAAAACCTGTTAAAATATATCTTGGTTTCAGAGCTTAAAAGCTGGTAATCCATAACTCAGGATCTGAAAGCACACTTAGCAGCAGGGAGGCATCCCTGAAGATGACAGATGGAAGATGAAAGGTATTTTATTTATATGACTCAAATTACTTCACAATCTCAAACAGCAATGCTCTCAACTCTGTGGGTAGGTAAGGGCTCTTTGTTTCTTTACCCCATTGGAGTAAGACTGTAATACTTTCTTAAGACTGTTACAGATCATTAAAAAGATGATTTTTCATAGAAGCCAATTATACCAACACACAGCAAAATAGTCACAACACACTCTGACACTTGACTACCTATTGATCTATGCTATGTTCTAAATAAGCAAACTCCTTCCAGGTTGTCTTACTGCAATACGATTTGAAGTCCAGACAGACATTGACACGTTTTTAACTTCTAGCAGTAAGCTTGTGTAATATATGTGTCTTATGGAGGGATTACTTTAAGAGTAAGACCAAGACAAAAACCAGAAAAATCACAAAGAATTGGGAAGAGCAAGGAGAATCTTTCCCTCCCAGGTTAAGAGGGGCTGTTGCAAGTGTGAAAGGCATCCCTTGGAGTTACTCCTTGGCAGATCACATGTTATCCCCTTCCAGTTTCTCTGTAATGCTCCAGAGACAGAATTCAAAGTGATCTTGGGCTTTCTTAGTGGTTGCATACTCATGCTAGCTAGTAAATCATTTTGCATGGTGCCGTGCAGAGAAGCAGCCTCACCTATCATCACCAGTCCACACCGCAAAATGGAAGTTGGCAGTAGAGATGCCCCGGGATCCTGAAGCACCTCCTGTGGTAGGGACAGCACGGCTGCACCAACGGCGCATCCCGGCGTCTGGGAGGGCGCAGAATGGCAAAGAGAGGGAGCACCCATGCAGGTGGGTACCTGCATGCACAGGCAAGGGGTGCCTGTGACTCCCATGGCCTGCAAGGGGCATGTGTGTGTGGACATTAGTCTGTGTGTGCATGTGCGTGCGTGCACATGTGTTGAATTACTTGGAATTAGCTACAGAAGAGGATTTAGAAATGTATAATGGCATATTACCATTTCATAAGTGGCAAGTATTGTGGTTATCTGATGTATTGCTGATATTGATCCTGAATGGATAGTTCAATGCTTGCCAGTTAATTACATAGCATTAATAAAGCAATAAACTGCTTCAGTCCTGATTTGGTTTAAACTATGTGAGCTGAGCAATTTTTCCTTCCAATGGTGGCTAGCTACTAAGAGAAGAAATCACTCGAATCCTCCTGAACTCTCTTGAATTTGTCTGGATAACCTGACTGGTAAAAACTGAGAAATAAGGGTTCCTAGAGCAACCACAGGACCGCGAGGAATGGCACCCCTTTTTATCTCATGTGTTAACCCTCCCTAAACCCTTCTTTGTAACACATCCCTGAAAGCAGCATTTCACTGTATAAATAAGGTTGATGCTTTGCATAGCCAGAACATAGGTATTTTGATCTGGGAGCAGTAGGCCAATTACAGTGACAGCTCTTACCCCAAACACTATTCTGCCACAGTTACCAACTATGACACCCTGCCTAGATTCCTTAGTCTTATTTCATTTTTCCATTTTGTGTCATTTTCTACTTCTTTCCTCTCCAGCAGAGCAGAGTAGGGTACGCCAGCCCTTTTCCCCAAGTATATTGCCACAGACATGAGAGTACACCACATAACGCTCTACGTGCACCAGCAGAAGTGCTGCTTGCAGAACTACAGCAATTTTTTTGAAACTATGGGTTTGAATATAGTCTCTATTGAGTTATGTCAGTGGGGATGAGGTAGAGGAAGTTTTCACTGCAGTATCAGCATATAGCACTGATTATAAGTTACCTGCAGTTACCTCATTCTGCCCAGAAAAAGGCCATTTTTATCATGTGCATATTTATATCCAGCAGTAAGAATCTCACAGAGAAATGGGAAGCAGTTTAACTTTGATAGCTTATTTTAAGTTTTTCCACTCCACCCCATGAAAATGCAGTTGGCAGCGGATGTTCTCAGAGAGCGCATTAGCACTGAATTCATTCAAACCTACCCGCACGGGCAGCAAAAGAGCTGGAGCTAGTTGTACATTATTCATGGAAACCTTTGGCAACTTCCTCGGTGTCAGCACTCACAGCTTCTGTTCTGTACCATCTCCATTGTCCGACACGGCTCCAGTGTTCGGGCTCAGCATTTCCAGCAGTAATAAATACATTACAGACTTCCAGTGCTATTATGCAAAGGCAGAGAGGAAAGCATTAAGCCAGCCTGTATGGACAGGGAAAAGTCTTCATCCTCTGTCTCTTTCTTTTGCTTGTTGTTCGGCACCTTTTTCCAGGACATAGCTCGTCCTTTTGGCAGGATCAGCCACATTCAAATTCTTTCTCCACTTCTTTCACTTGCTTTTGAACCTGTTGAGCAGTTGCCCTGAAACTTCTCTTGGCCCGGCAGAGACATGCAAGCACAAAACATGGGGCAGGGTAAGGAAAGCCGGGAAGCGGACCCGATAGCAGTAAATAAAGGTTTGTGAATCCCCTTTTCAAAACTGCCCCAAACTCTCCTAGTTTTGTCAACTCATTGTTATCTCAGTTCAGCCCTCCCACAGGTAATTCGTAGTTGTTCTTCTGTCTGTTGACATATGCATGATACCGTAAATTCCTCACCTATGCAGGCATAACATTGTATCAATTAACCAACAATAACCACTTGAAGTTGGAAGTTCTTAAAAATGCATATATTCAGGAAAGTCCTTCTTGGACTGACATGTGGCATTTCTGATATCAGCTGGATTCTTTTGAGAATAAGGTCTAGATTAACTTTTTCAGAACACGTGTTTGTAAATAGTCTGGAGGCTTCAGTTTCAGGTGCTACGTTCCCTTTCCAGAGAAGAAAAGGCTTTTCCTTCCCTGCCTCCCACTTCCTCGCTGCTCGGTCTGGGTGCATCTCATGTGCATCTTCGGGGGTCTTTGTGAGGGAAATCTTCTTGCTTTTCCTTTAACATCTCCCAGTCCTGAGCCATGGAAAGTATCTGCAGGAAATTATATTGTTAACGTATCCAAAAGTAATGAAATGGTAAAGGACAGGTCCCCAGTGTGGTCTTGGGCTCCTAAGTCACTTTTTAGATGATTGAAATGTTTCCTTTGTATCACACAGCTTTCCTGCAAAGCATGCACTTGGGCTGAAGCTCAGTGGCTTTGTCTGGGTTCATGTTCACAAGTTTCTCTTGTACCATGTTTGAGAAGAAATAAAACTGCCGTGTTCCCTTTAAACTTACAAAATATACTGTCTGAGATTGTTGCCCTGGGGTTGGTGTGAAGGAAAGACAAATGGAAAATATAATTTTGCTTAAATCCCTGCTGTCCTTTGTTTGGGGCATTTGACTCTAATCCTGCTTAGTCATAAGAAGTTTATTATTTGTTTAATGTTCCTTTTGCCTCTCTGAAAATAACAGAATTAAGAGAAACAAAATGATTAATAGTTGCTTGTAAAAATCATAAAGTAAATTGACAGCTCCTTCCAATCAGCTCAACGCTCAGGCTCGCCGCAAGGGAAGGCAATCGTTTCCTCTGTAAAGACACAACACAACGAGCTCATGCCCAGTCTCACACAAAGACCTTTAGGTGCTGTGCTCAGGACAACTGCAATTTTTTGAGATCTGATCCCAGTCTCGGCCTGAAGTCAGATTCGAGCCCCATTGCCATGGACAGGAGACAGCTGTTACCTAGTCTGGGGGAAGATGTATGGTGCATAGCCATCAGTTTCCAAATGGAGGCTCCAGGACCATCATGCGTGGAGAGTCTTTTGGTTCACTTGCTGCTGATTGCCCTCCAGTTTGTTCAATGGATGCCTTAGATCTTCATTGCAAAGAAACCAGTGAAGGCAACTGAAAACAAATATTGGTAGCTTCACTGTGGCCACCAATCTCCTAGCAAATGGAATCCAATTTTATATGTAGTGAGTCACCCAGAGGGAAAAGCAAGATCTAATAGACTTCTTGCATTCCTGACTGCTCTAATGCAGTTCTCTCCCTCAATATCCATTTGGAGAGTGAATTCAATTAAAATGTACTTACCAATTTACAAAAATCATTAACATGTTAATGATTTAGCAGATTTACAGATGGGGAGCAAGGAGAGAGGAAATAGCTTAGAAACTCCATCGTGCCATTGTGAGGAGCAGTTACGGAGGAGCATGGGCATTGGTAGTGCCCCGAAATTCCAGCCGCAGACCAGGCTGCCTCCAGCCCTCCCCTTGCCTGGGGTCCCCGCAATCACAGCACACTCCCTGCCGCCTACAAAAAGAAAACCCAGGCAGAGCAGAGCTGGCAGAGGCTGCTCTTGGGATAGCCAGGAGGTCACAAGGCAGATGTAGCCAAGGACAAACACTGGATAAAGCTTATCAGCAGACAGATAAGGAGAGAAAGTACAGTTACGTTACACACACCGGCTTAGTAAACATCTTTCCCTCACACCAAGAAAAATGAAGATTTATGGCACTGAAGCCAGTGGTGCTGCACTTGTTTAAAACCAGTGTCAGTGAGAACTGGGCTCGGCTGCAATTTAAGCATTTCGGTGAATCCTCAGAGGTACAGCAGGGCTCCAGCCCATCGCTGCTTGTGACAGCCCAGTGCAGGCTGAGAGCTGGAGGCCATTGTTTCAGATTACGCTGGCTTCAGCAAACTGCTAAAAACAAACAAATAAAGTGTGGTCTACTGCACAGCACCACAGACCAGGCTGGGATGGGCTGACGACTGCCAAGAAGTGGCATATGGTGCAACGGCAGCGTCAGTGGGCAGCAGACGTCAGCTCCCCGCTGTTGACTGCCTTGCTCCCGGCCCCAGCAGCCAAGCGCTGAGCGTGAGCTCGAGCTCCCCCACGTGAGCTGCGCACGTGGAGTGTCCTCCAAAGTGTCCGGGTTTTCTTGCATGCTCAAAGTGTCTCAGTGGCTCAATGAGCAAAGCACCAACTAGCACCCAAATTGAAAGAAATTCTTTTTTTCCCCCTTATTAACTCTTCGTTAAGTTCTTGCCAGAACACCAAGTGGTGGTAACTATCCTTCAGGAGGTAAGCGACCATTTCGAAACCAGTACCTCCTCCGCTCTGTGCGGCCTTTAGTAACTCCCAGAAAAATGTTACAGATTTGGGAGTAGTGGGAGTGTGCTGTTTTCTTTTTTTCCTGAAAGGAAATAGTAATGCTATTGCCAAACCCCAAATCTAATGTGGCATTTATGCCTTATTCAAGGGAAGTTTATGAGACCAGAGCTAGGAATAATGTAGCTGATGGTCCTCCCATACTTTTGCAGTGGAAACAAGTGGAATGAGAATCCGCGTGGTGTGTCAAGGTTGGGGTGTTTCTTCCCTTGCAAGAAAAAGAAGAGAAAGAAGAAAAAGCTCCTATAGAAAATGACAGCTTGAAAAGCAAAGGCACCAGGATTATTGCAGAGGCTGATAACTAAGGATTTGTCAGTGTGATGCTGTTGACAGCAGCAGCAGCAGCAGGACCAGGCACTCTTTCAGAAGCATTCATCAGCCACGAACTTGGGTTACTCAGTGTTTGCCCAATACATGCTCTCGGGCCCTATTTCGGAAGAGCTGGGTGTGAGAAGCTCCTGGGGCTTCAGACTAGCTCAGCTAGCCTGGATTTCAGGCCTGAAGTGTCCTGGGTGCCCGTCTCCACTTTCCCTAGCTTTGTACAAGGGCGCAGCTCCAAAGCCTCAGCCGGTCGCACCAGGGGCCACGTGTGGAAACAGAGTCTGTTTGGGGACACCCAAGTACACTAAACCAATCACTTCCCCTTGCTTAGGATTCCCTACAAAAATGTCTCACATACTTTAGGTTGTAGAGTTTGTATAAATTAATGGCAGCTGATAGATTAACCCGAAGGCACTTTTAGAGTATAGCACACCAAATTTAGCTAACGAAGCAAGACTGTAACACTAAACCATAACTACCTTGTCAGGAGCCACTATACTCCAGCAGGTTTTTTACAGAAAACACCGTCCTTCCCAACATCATTTATAAACTTTGAAAATTGTCTAATTAGAGTGTATTTTACAAGGAATTTTGTCTATTTTACAAGGAATTTTGGCAACAACATCTACTTCCTAGCCAGATTAATGTGACAGGCCACAACTAGTGCTTCTCTCTGAAGTTTGCTGGACCCCCCCAGCTAGATCAGGATTGCACAGTTTATCCCGGGCAGATGCAGCTTCAGTGCTACCAAACAGTTTAAAAACCCAGAAAGTTACTCTGGAACTTGGGATGTCTGAGGACATTGATGGCAAAGCTGGGTGGTTGCGGCGGCTCCTCCGTTGGCCTCTCCACTTTCCTTCTAGGTTTCCAAATGTCATGCTCGGTGTTGCTATGCTTTTCCCGGTAGGCCTAATGCTTCAAGGGGAGCTCAAACTCTGTTTTAGACAGAGAAATGACTTGGGGCCTAACGATGACATTTTTTGACCCATGAGACTGCCAGGATATTGTTAGAGACTACAGCTGAGATTACAACCTATTTATGCTACAAACATAGAGAAAGGGACGCTGCCCTTGCTACAAAGGGTCCATTCTGTTGGTTCACAGATTTTTTTTTTTTTTTAAAGAGAAATGGCATTTTCAACATAAGATACTCAAACGTGTTTGAGATGTTTGGAGAATTTGGGGAAGGAAGCCTGGATTTGGGTTACTCCTTTACTGAGAGAGAAGTGCAGGCGCATGGGGGAAAACGGACATGCCTGGCTGCTGGGCCTGACGTGGCTGCCTCCAAAAACCGTCCGGCCTTCCAGAAATGCCCCGCGGCTCCGGATTTCCTCTGAACAGGCCATGAGCTCGCTTGCGGCCAACGCAGGGAGGGACCATGCGTGCTGCAGGGGGCTTAGCAGCACCGCCACACCAAAGCCTAGCACTAGGCAAGGATGCAGACCAGGGCTGAGGTGTGCTCTCCACCCCAGTGTCCTGCGGTCCAAGAAGTCAGAGAAGGACTCAAAATCCCTAAAAGGACGTTGGTAGAGCTGGGGTGTCTTTCTACCAGCAGGATTTCCTTCTCCTCCTTTCTATTTGAATACTGCATGTGCTTTTTAATTACCTAGTCCTTTAGCTATGAATATTTATGAGAAAGAAATAGAAATGCATGCTTGTCTCTGGGATTAATTCTTGACCATGCATCTACAAAACATAGGGACAGACTGGAGTAAATTAGAAAAATAATTGTTGAACTAGCCTAGGAGTTCCCCTGTGCTCTTCCTTGAAGCTGGATGAGCTACGCTGAGTTTTTTCAAGGAGCCTGTTCAGTCAGTCACCACAGGTAAGCAGTGGTACCCCACTGTCCTCTCTAGTTGTTTGCTGAAATGTCCAGAAACTGTCTGTCTTCAGTCAGTGCTGATGGGTTGGCTGGGACCAGTGTCTGTCTCAGGTCCCGCTGGTGCTGCTTGAATGAGCTGCTGTTAGGATCAGGGTATAAGATTTGCTGGACCAAGGCTCGGGGAATGGCTTAACCACCCTGCAAATGCCACAGCACAGGAAACCAAGAGACAAGGCTGAATTTTAGGACAATATTATTTTTATGGTTTAAATTAAAAATCTTCTGTTGGTAAGGAAGATACTAATTCTTCGAATGCCAGTGAGCTGACTGTAGCTCTAGAAAGATATTCTAAGCTTTCTGAATGAGTAATGAAGAAAGAAAGAAAGAGAAGAGGCATACTTTAAAAGAAGTGCTTCTCTGCCAGTAAAATGCATGTGACAAATACAAGTAAAAAACAATTGAAGGGCAAATTTTTCCATATAAATACTTTATATCAAAAGCAAATATAGGTCATTCCACTGGAAGAGGGGACAAATGTGTTCATCAGAAAAGTCCTTTTGAAATGATTGGATTTATCGCTTTCTGGCTTATTCCATGTAAAACCCTTAATCTGGATTGAGCGGTGGCCCGGTCTCAGGCAGGCACGTTAACCAGTGCCCCTCCAGCTTACAAAATGGACTCCCCCATCAAATTTGCCCTGCTGTCCCAATGTAACCTGCTCTTTCCCTTGAACTGCATGCTAGCTGACAGGCTTCAGGATTACTGGCATAACTCAGCCTGCCACAGTTTCTTGCCTGTGGTCCATTCAGTGGCCCACGAGGGTCTAGTATTTGTGTCAAGGGAGATAAAAGATAGTTTGAATGATGTGAAATTGCAGGTGCTGCTCAGTCCTGCAATTCATAAGCTGCAGTGAATAATATTACTACCTACCTTTTGCTGAGAACAGAGGAAAAGAAGGGGACAAGAGGTAATCACGGTGTCATCTACTGTGGAAATTTTACACATCACTTTGTCTTGATTTAAATCACACCAATGCAAGAGACAGTGCTGTCTATGATTTACTGAAGTGGGTGAGTGTAAAAAGCCCCTCAGAGCCTCCTACAACTCTCTGTTCCATGTGGATGCTGTCTTTGGGACAGCACAGGGGAACTTTCCCTCCCCCATGCCCTATCTTTTAGTACAAAAACTTGCCAAACAATAACAACAAAATGCCCATCCCAAAACACAAGCCTCTCCTCTCATCAACAGAAATTTTAAGAGGGCAAGGTCTTCAGATAGTGATCACATATTTTTCCCTTCTACCTCCTTCAGCACACAGCATCGGCTGAAGAAAAATTAGCAAAGGCAACTGTTGCCCCCCCGCCGCATTTGCTGCAGGAGCTGGGGGAGAGCAGCCTTTCAACACTGTGCAATACAGTAAGTCAAGGCCACGCACTGAACTCTGTGCGTAAAAATAAATATTGAACAGCTGTTCTTTCAGGCAGCATTATTCACCCTGTGCAGCAAATCAGGCGGGGATCTGGAGGAAAATACGATCTGTGATCATATAAGTAAAGCATGGTAGAAGGGAAGGACTTGTGGTTCCTGGCACCACCTTCACTTTAGCTTTTTCTCACCTTGTGTGCTTGTCTTTGCACCTTTAATGTGCTTCAAATGTGGAATGCTTCAGGTGCTTAGAGAAAAGAGGTGGTCTCTGGGGTGTCTTTGTCATTTCTAAAATAGAACATAGATTAATACAACGCTATTAAAAATCCTGATTTCATCACTCTGCCATTGCACATCAGCCTGCCACGCTTCTTTCTTTCCGGGCCTTGTGACTCCACTCCATCTTCCCAAAGCTTGTGTTGATTTCCAGATCTTATAGATCTTATACTAGAACACATACCTCTGACTGAATCCCATCCCTACCTGCTTGAGGTTACTAGCCCTGAAAGGCTGGCCAGGGCTTTGAAGTGCCTTGTTCATTCATGCATATGTATTGCACTAAACTTTTTAAGTCATCCCTTTATCAGCTACCCCTGTGGAGTGGTGTACGCTGGTGCTTCTCAGGCAAGAGGCCACTGCTGAAGCAAAGAGAAAAACTAATTATGGATGGGGAAAACTTCAATCCACCAATTCCTCCCTTCCTCCTTATGTCAATATCAGAAGGGAAATGGGCCAAAACTTGATGCTTTTTAATGTGAATGAGGCACTTTGATATTGCAGGAGATGTGGCTGATCAGACAAGCACTGCTATTCTTAATTTTGGAAAACAACAAGCAGTATGTTATCAAACTCTGCCTCAGGCTAGGCCAGCTTAGATCAAGCAGGAAACCAAATGTTGATGTTTCAGACATTGCTTAGCTCTGAGGTACTCTAACACACTGAAATGTTTGTGCCATAGAAATGAGATTCAATGCACTCGCTATTTTCTCACACTGTTTGAACACCCACGAGGGGTTCTCATGAATGCCTGCCTGAAAGTAGGCAGGGGTTTGCTGATGCCATAATTATCTTGAAATGGCTGCATTGCTTTTTTATTGGATTATCATTAAAAGCCTAAATATGAGCTTTCTGTGGGACGCTTCAGTGTAATTAGATGTTAGAAGACATGTAAATGTGTATATGGTAGGGCAGAAGCTAACTCAATCCATCACTTATGAACAGGCAACAGTGTCACTTTGTTTTCTCTGGATTGTGTAGACTCACTGAGCAAGCAATAAGCTGGAGTTTTAGGCTGCCAGTGAACACAGGTCTATTTAAGGTCACTTATGACAGGAACTGAACAAAGGACTAATACGAGCCTGACAAATCATGTTTGAAAATATATTTATTCTGTCAGATTTCATGAGTGGTAGCTATTTCTCCATTCAAGCTGAATGATAGCATTCAGCTTGCATACTTACTCATCCTGACAGCTAACAAGATAAACATGTCAGCATGCGATTTGCCAAATATTTTCCCATGGAATTCAGACAGAAGTTGCCAACAGAGTTGGCTTTTGAAAGGAGGATCATGGCATTAAAATACACACACGCGCACCATGCACAACAAGGAAAACACACACCAAACCTGCAAAGGAAGTTTTCCACCATACTGGGCAAAACTTGTACTCGATGGTGCACTTCAGCTCTGTCTACCATGACACTCTCTTCTGACCTATTAGTAAAGCTTCAAAAGTCCTATTTTTGCTGCACAGGATAATTGCAAAGGGAAGATCTGCTATTCATGCAAGTTCAATAGAAGCCAAGAGCTGGGCAATGTTCATTAGGCCTTGGCAGCGATGGATTCAAAGGGCAGTACTGGCAGGCCCCAAATTGGCTTTACCTTTCATTGCAGGGTAATTCTTCACGGAGACTGAGCTTGTGACCTTTATCATATTGAGTTTTATTTACAGATTGGGAAATGGCAGTGTGTCCTTTAAGATGAAAGGAATCAAAACACAAGGGAAAAAGAAAGCTTTTGCAGAAGCAAAAGATCTGACTGAAGAACTGTTTGGAGAAGTCTGTATAAACAGACCTGTAAGGCTGATAGCACATATTTTAGCCACAGCTTTTGGATCCTTTAGCTAGATAATGAAGGGAATTTTAGGCTTTAGAGTCCCCCGTGAATCTCTTTTAATAATAACTGCACCTATTTCTTCATGTAGTTTAAGCTAACTCCAGTGTAATATTTCCCTGTCTGCTCTGTTTTGTGTTTCCCTGTCTGTCCTATTGCATGTTACCAACAGGTAACATTCACTTCCTTAATATTTTTTATCTTGTAGATACTCAAAAGCATTTTGCAAACTGCTAGCCTCATCCATCTGTCTATTCCCATCTATGAAACAGGATTAATTCTCCTCAATAGACTCTGTGCGAAGGCTTTTATATAGGGATCATGTCATCCACCAGTGAAACAAATCTAGATTCAGCAAAAGCCAAGTGACCATGGCATGCACAGAGGAAAGATGCCACTTAGTCACTTGTTGCATGCTTGGCTTCTAAATAGAGAAAGAAAAAATACAATCCAGGATGCTTGACTTGAATGGCTGAGGAGCTCTGTTACACCAAATTTGAAGCAAAGGCCATTTTGCCTCCACTTGTCTACACTACAGAAAGCAGTTCTACCACTAGCAGCTGGCACTTCTGCTTTACATTTCACTGGAAACACCCAGGGGATGTCTGCCTTGTGTATATATGCTTTGTCCCTGTGTTGGCTGACACGATGTCATCTCCAAAAATAGCATCGCAAGGACAGGGTGGAGACTCCAGGGTCTTTCACTGTCAGTAAGGGCATCCATTGCTATTAACACTGGATCCAAATTTTAGTTCTTGTTGGGAAGAGGAAAGCTCCAAATGCCCCAAGTACCTCAAATTACACTGAAGGACAAAGGAGAAACATCGGCACAGAAGGGAAAGTTGCAATCCTGTTCAGACACTGCATAGCTCTGGGGAAGCCTTAGGCCATGTTCAGTGCTGGATTTGACCCAAAGGTCTCCAATGCAGGAAGGTCCATTTAAAAATACACTTCAAAACACTGCAGAGACTTCGGGATGCAGTGGCACAGTATCCATACCTCCTCCTGGGACACTGGGATGAGGTAGTCCTTCACAGGAGCCTTGTGAGACTTTCTAGATAAAGCTGGGATGCAGTGGTCCCTCAGCTAGCCTCAGCTGGTACGGCCACATGGCTCAGCACAGAGCAGAGCAGGCTGTGCCAGGGAGCCTGCCAGGACCTCACTGGCCTGGTCCACTGCCTGAACCTCCCTTGCAGCCCAAATTGGGATCCTGCATTCCAGCCTGGTGGCCGGGCACTGCTGCATTGCAGGTCACAGCCAAAACTGAGAAGGAAGGATCCACAGCTTCCACCTCCTGATTTAGAAGCTTCTGCCAAAGGTCCACGCCAGCCAAAGTCTGGCTTCCTTTTGATCAGCCAGTGGACTGGAGAATGGTGTCCCCTCTGTCATGCTTTTGGGTGGCTTCTGGTGGCCAGCAGATCTCCATCTTGGCCAGATATGGCTCTTTGAGGGCTGCCTGTGAGTGCCTGTCCTTTGCATGTGGTCTTTGCACACAAGGAGTGCTAAAGCATTGCGTACTGTGTAGACATGCGGGCTGAACCTGCAGGAATGTGAGCTGGCAGCGAATGTGCAGAGGCCAGGAAAGCAGTGCAGAAGGCTGTTGGCTGAGATGGGTCTAACAACCATCTTTAAAGTTCAGATAATAGTATGTGTTGGCTTAGGTCCTTCTTCCACTCTGTGCCAAGAGAAAGACTCAGAAAGGACAGCACTGCAGAGAAGAGCTTTGCCAGGAGGTTTTGGGCTTGGTGGTATTTCGAAGGCACGGGTGGACAAGGCACACCCTCGCTTGGGTATGGTCTACCCGAGTCCTCTAGGCACAACCTGTGCTCATGAGTTTTTTCCTGAACCTGCCATCGTAGTTCATTACGAGGCATCTGTTTCTCAAAGCAGCCGCTGCTGAAGCCCATTGCCTCTGCTGATGGCAATGGCAGTGAGACCAGTCCTTTGGGAGCAGAGAGGTTGTGCCCACTTTCTCTGCAGAGGAGGGGAAGTCAGATCATGTCCCTTCCCCATTTCTCCCATGGGAGAAGTCAACACTCTGGCTTTTCCTTTGATACATTGGCATTTCTGAAGGAATTTACACAGTATTTTGTGTGGGTTGTTCTCAGAGCTAAACAGAAAAGGGGTATAAACTGAGGCCACGCTTACACCAGCAATCAATAAGCTGTAACAGGCATCTATAGAAATACACTGCTGTGTGCAGAAGTCACATATACGCAAAAAAAAAAAAAAAAAAAAAAAAAAATCTTTGAATCTTTTGGGCCAGCTTTGTTTCAGTCTGCATTGAGCTGCAGGAGGATGCAGCAGGGCTGCTGAGCTCCTCTGCAGGGCTTGTGCAGAAAGGGGCCCCAGGGCGTTTGCAGAGAGGAAGGACAAAGGAGAGAGGCAAGGGGAAAAGGAGGAGAGGCTGTGCAGAGAGACTGCATATTTCAACCAGATAGATGATGAATTGGATACAGAGCAAAGTTAATAGAAATAGCTTGAAGTTTGATTGCTCAAGCTCTGAAGAATCAGTCATCAGAGCACATTACAATGCACGCAGAATCACAGTACAACTGCGAGACTCAGTAATATACCATGTAATTATAGACTGCAAACAATAAGCACAAGATGACAAACAGGGAAAAGTACAGCATATCATGTAGCAACTGAAAGGACAGCTCTAAATATGACTGAGACATACTTTAAGAGTCAGAGATTTGTTGTAACTCTAAATCCACCAATATTTAATGTTGCATTATATTTGTAATTTTACCATCACATAATTTAATGCTAGTCTATCTTTCATTTTTTCAAGAGGCTGTCAAAAGGGTGAGTTGAATAAAAAAAAAAAGTATAGTGGAAAGTTTCAAAGAAATGTAACATCTGGAAAAACAACATTACATACCAATATCCCCCCCCCCCCCAATTTTTTTTGAAATGAATTTGTGATTTTTTTCCTGAATTCATTAGAATAGATAATATCCAAGGAGTTTTACCTCCCTACCTTCCCTCCTACTTCCTCTTCTTTAGAGAGAGAGAGAAATAAAAGAGCATAATCTCGTAGCCCAAACATTCAGTCCATTGCATTCAATGACAAAAGAGAAGAAAGACGAGGAGAAAAAGGAAAGAATAAGTAACTTTTACTTCTCAAATTTGGAAATACTTAAAGGCCTGTTTTGGGGGATTCCCCTTCCCTCCAAAACTCTAGAAGAAAATGAAGTCTTTTCATAAATGTCATTCCTTTTTGGAGGAAAAAAAAGAGTATGTTTCATTCAGAAAATTTCTACCACGTCCAGCTGTAACATCTTTGCTATTTTATGTAATGCAATGTAATTGCATGTAATAAAACTGCATTCTTACACCATTTATAGATGTTTATGTCACACAGAGTATGCAACCTTGAACTTAGCCATTCACATACAAGAATTTGAGCTGATACCAGGTTAATTTATTTTACATAATCTTGTAGGGATATTTCACTGACAGAGCGTTTTAAAAAATGAAGCATCTTGACAAGTAAAACTAAAATTGGTTATGGAGATCCTGCTGAAATCACAAATGGAAAAAGCTTCATATGGATAGAAAGTAACAGAGCTCAGGAACAGGGGATGGTGAGTCTCTACAATGCATGAAAATGGAGCTATTTTGCAGGAAAAGCATTCCACAGCAATTTCTCTTTATAGGCATGACCTGTGCAAGACAGGAAGTAGGTACTATTAAGCTTGCACTGTAATTTTTTCCACCCATCACCCTCAAAATAGTGTTCAAATTGATGGCATCTTAGATTTTTAAGTAGGATTCCTGTGTGTTTGTTAAAATAGTTAGTAGATGTTTCATTATAAAGTTTCACTTCTAAAACTCAAGGCCTGATGCTAAAGTTGGGTTAATGTCCCATGGATGTTTATGATGTATTTACATAAGTAAAGAACCCAGCGCTAACTCTGTAGGCTAGATACAAACGGAAAGCTTAGTTTATCTCACAGCTTGTTACCTACAGGTATGCCCAACAGCACAAGCAATTCTTTCTGTATAGCTGATTGCATTCTATAACAAGCACACCAAACACAGGCCCAGGGTGGTCACTTGAGTATAACTGGCATTTTACAACTTTAATGCTTCTAGTGTTACTTCTCTGCATGGCATTTATATGCACATACAGATACAGGGCTACTATTCTAGGAAACTCAGACTTTTATTGGTGACTCACAGGTATCTAAATGAATTATGGCTCATTATAATAATTAGGACATGCATATCTACCTTAATTTAAAGTGCAGGTGTGGGAAGGAGAAAAGTTTATTGTTTCAGATTATTTCAACTTCCAATGCATTTTGGCAAGAAAGGTATGAAAAGACAGGAAGACTGGGTTAGTTCTACCAAGGCTTTTAATGCTCTCCCTAAAGCAATGGATATGTTGGAGCTGTGAGAAACAAACAAATGCTGTCAGAAGTTACTGGACTGAAATTATTTTCTGTAAAACGGGCCTAGGCGATCAATGAATGCATGATGGGATGCATCATAGACATACACTCCTTTGCCTTTCCTGGAGCTTACAAAGGCACTTGGAGTTTGCAATGGCAAAGGGCGCTCTAGGCTCTAGCCTTTCCCGAGGAAAAGCCAATGGCCCCTGCTTTCTTCTAGGGGCCATTGCTGTTGTTAGGCCACCGTCAGGAAGAACCACCCAGCCTGCTGGAGGAGAAGAGCCCACTCCCCCTTCCCATCTCGCCTGCATCCTTCCTCACTGTCTTACTCACTTAGGACATTCCCTAAGCCTGGGACCTGCTGTACTTGACTCCAACACAGCAGGACAAGCACCCTGGGCTTTTCCCAGCTGTGCTGTGCTGTGTGGAAGAGAAACCTTTCCCAGGCCCATCACATGGCATTCCTGCCCAGGGAAAAAAGCCATAGCCAGTCTACCAAAAAAACCCCAACCACTCTGTACACCAAATTCCAGCTCATTTTTAACGCTGCAAAAAAATGAGGCCTTACTAACATGCTCTGGATCCACTTACTTAACCACAATGAATACAGCTTGCTCCTTCTTTAAAGAATTTATTGTTCGGTTGGCAGTCACAGCCTACTTCTGTGTGCACATGTAAAATGCAACATGTTTTACAGATCTCCAAAAGGCCTACCTGTATTTCCAAAAGCTACACAGATTAAGCAAAGTTTTGCAGTATGTTTGGTAGCTTTTCAAATAAATTAAAAACTCTGAATTGCTTTTAAACATCTAGGTGACCCAAAAGCATCTGGGATTTTTAGACAACCTGAATTCTAGGAAATTGCGTTAAGGAAAGCTTCTTTACCTGAGAATCATTATTAGTTGCTGATAATGCAATAACTTCTAGAAGATCCAGTCAGATTTAGGCTTCTTCCTGTGAAGTACTACAAAACTGCAGGGAAGGGTCTGGTCTACTCCTTCTCCAAAGTACTGAAAGTTTCTGCAGATCCTGCACCTTTTAGAAAAAAGCACAATCTGCATGAAAATGGAGGGCCTATTTTTATTAAACACAACAATCAGCTCTCACAGCAGCCTTGGATTCTTTTGCTGGCAGTGACCATTTGGCCCTTAAGTTTGTGTGTATGTGTCACTTAATATATTTGATAAGAGAAAAAATCAAAAAGATCAAAGGGAAATTATCTCACTCTTGTCTGTCTGTATGTGGAAGAACCAGCCGAACATCGTGGTGGCCTACCTGAACGTGTGACTGCTGCTGAAGGCTCTGTCACGGTGTGTAGCTCTTCCTTCATCACATGGGGAGGAATAAAGAAAAAAGGCTCCTAAAAAGCCTGAAAAAGGCTCACTCAGTCTCTGTTTACCCAGAATACAAGTCTTGTAACTTGAGGAAACTAAACGAACTGGACAAATAAACTCTCATGTTGCCACTTTTTTACTCCTCACAATGTCTGTCCCCACCAGTCTGTGTCTTCCAAGAACTTCTCTCTCTCTTTTATACTGTCTTTTACACATGGAAAAAGTTTCCTAGATCAGTCAAAATAGCTGCTCCTCATCACCTGCTTCCTTCCTAGATGTACAAAACAGGATAGCCCTATTTTGATGCACATACAAAATTTTTAAAAAATCTTTTTAATAATTTTAAATTAAAGTGAGCTGCACAACTAGTAACTTCTAGAACTGCATGATCTGATTTTTGTTAGACTTTACATCCCCTGTCTATCCACCAGCACCTGTAAGTTAGGAATGTGCCTCTGAATATCTTTGTTGTACATCTAATGTCTTTTATCACGGGCTCAAAAACATGAAGATCTTTGTCATATGCATTTGCAAGTGAAATCTGTCTTTTCAATTTAACGCCCCTCATATAACAAACCCACATCTTGATCGGTATCTTACAAACACAGAATACTTCATTTATACCTCACCGTATACCTCATTAACACTGATGCTGCAAAGCTAAATAGGTTTCATTCTACCTGGCATTCAGTAAGACTCTTCTCCCCAGCCCACTATGTCCTGTGAAATGCTTTCACACGCAGGTGCCTCTGTTCTGGTGGCAGAGTAAGTTTGCTTTGATATCACCAGTGTCACTCCTGAAGATCACATGCAACTGCTTTTAACATTGAAAAAGGAAAACAATAAATAAAGATTAACCTGAGTAACACTTTGAACTAGCTTTCATTTCTCCGTGTACAAAATTATATATGGCAGAGTCCCTCAGCAGTGCTTGAAAAGAAATGATGCCAAGGAGTATTTTTCAG
Source organism: Dromaius novaehollandiae (assembly GCF_036370855.1). Taxonomy (NCBI): domain Eukaryota; kingdom Metazoa; phylum Chordata; class Aves; order Casuariiformes; family Dromaiidae; genus Dromaius; species Dromaius novaehollandiae. The sequence goes on from NC_088099.1 coordinate 145,496,412, forward strand.
ATTAGACAAGGGTAGAACAGTGCAGTCTCTCACATGACTGAACTTTATATTAAAGCTTTACTGGTTGATCTTTCATGGTGACGACGAAGTTTATCTCAGGACTAGTGGCGGGACCAATTGCTGTCACTGCATCCTCATGCAGAGCGAAGCAGCAGCTTGTCCACTGGAAAAACAAGTCCCTTGGCCAGAAGCCAGCAAATTTATATTCAGCAGCTGTGGTGGGTTACAGTGGTCAGGCCTCCGGCAGCAAACACCGTTTACACGCACTCTGCGCGTTCGTCAGAGATTTCCCCCTTCCAGCATTGCCCAGGACCCGGACAAATGCTCTGTCACTGCTTCATCGTGACTCTATCATTGAGCATATCACTTGAACACCGCTGACATCCAGGACACCCAGACAACCCATTTCTTGTAAATGATCCCCTTTTGCCAGCCGTTACTTTGTCCGGATAGAGGTTAGATGAATTGAATGGAGAAATACTGTTGGAATTGACTTTTCCTGATTCAGAAACTACACAGGCCACATGAGCCCTCCCCAGCAGGCCTTTCTCGGCACTGCCAGGAACCTTTTCAGATTGCTGTTTGTCCATAATATGATTAACTAACTTTCTCAAACAGTGTTTGTGGATCAAATATAAGTACGTACTCCAACGAATGGGCAGCCAGTTCCACAGACCACAAACATGCAAGCAGGCAGTCTCAGGGCTTATCAGCAAAAGAAGGTTGCGCCACCAACCTGAAATTTGCTCTGCAAAGAAGTGCAAAATCTTGCGTAAACACTGATTTCAATTACGAACAGCTATTTTCGGGGATGTAAGCTGATACAGCTAAATGGATGCAATTCACTTAGATTCCAGTTTCAGAGAGTGTAACGTGATTTTGCACTAGTTTCTATAAATCAGTGTAAATCTGAGTGTTAGCCTGCATTGGTGCAAGTTCCTGTGTGGAGAAGGCCTATTAGTTCAGGCATTTGAATTTGGCAATGAGTGGAGTTATCCTAGCTGCATGCATTCAAGACTTATGTCTAGTTTTATTATATTGTCTGCTCTAAGTACACCATAAAATACATTACAGGATCTTCTCAATAAAACCTGAAATCACATTGAATGTAACTGGCTTTGTGCCTTAATATATATTTCATTAGCAGGTTTCCTAAGCTTCCTATGCCTTTACATAAAACTAGGTCTATATATAGCAACAAACTTAAATCACTGAGAAACTTAGTTTTTCCCTCATACCTTCACCATGAAGCCAGAACACACAGCAGTTTTATAACTAAGTTTTCTTCGAGAGGTATGGAGTTTCTTCAAACTTGATATTCAAAGGAAAATATGAAAGTACACTGCTGTGTCCGACTGTAGTGGAAGTTCTTCAGAGTTCTAACACCAGTCAGTCGCATCTATAATGCTGATCCTTTCTGAGCCCATCTGTATTCACGTGGTCGTGATTCAGCCCCAGATAAAAGTCCCAGCATGCAGCACACTCATCTAAGAGGAAATGTCAAGCGACAGGCTCTTTTTTGCTTTTTTTTTTTTCGTACAACACAGTCAAAAATATTAAAGGGATGTGTGCAGGCGATCATGATTCAAACCCAAAGGAAGCAACGTGGAGGAGAACATTTGCAGAAAACTCTATAAAGTGAAATTTCAAGAGCTTTGCCAGCTGCTAATGAACCCATGCTACATTGCATCAGAACAAAACACTACAAAGCTCCATAAATACATTACAGTTAATACCAAGTGCTCAGAGAGCATTACTGGAAAATGGGGATGGTGAAGAGTTGCTTGATGTAAACAGCCTGCGCCACAGAGCCTGACTGTTTGAAGGTAAATAGATGGCTGTTTGAAGGAGGAAAGAAAAATATTTTAAAAGCTTAAAATACAGTTGGGCTTTTGTTGTTGTTGTGTTAAACTCTTGTTTGGTTTGAGGGCTTGTTGGGCTTTGGTGGTCAGGTATAAGAAATGGGAAGAGATCTGAAATAAAAGACTTCTAACAATACAAGGAAAGACAATAGGGAGCATTCACAGGAGTGTTTGTCTTTGTTCCAGGCAGAGTCCTTTCACTTCACATATTACAAAGGAAGATTGTGGTGGGTTTTCTCAAGGCAAAATGAAAGTGTCTGCCCCTTGCAGCCAGTCAGGAACAGAATGCAACTTCTTCTGAAATGCTGCCAAGATGACATAGTTATGTTGAGGGAATGATTTTCAATTTCTCGTGAAAGCTCTTGTTTTGCAGAAATTAGTGTGTTGCAACACTTTGCTTTGCTTCACAGAAGTTTTGATCATCTTTTTCCTCAGAGACACAAAGAACCCAGGACATGAATGCTTGAATTTTTGCAGGCATACTAGGTTTGCATTATAATGCTCCTTTTTTTAATGACTTTATGCTGGTTTTCAGGAAAGTCAGGTATTGATTTTGAAGTTCTCTTTATTAGCTGACATTAAGAGACTTTCAGAGGACTCGCTACATCATAGCTCTCTGATCTTTTTTCTATTCATTAACCACACCATTCTTTAAAATGCAAACTGGTGGGCTATTTAATTTGCCCTGAATTTATGGATCCCCACAACATTAAGGGGAGATTTCTTATAACATATATCCTCAGGCAAATTCAACATTGAGAAAATGTACACCTTCCTTTTATCTCACAGAACCACGCCTCTCTCCTGCCAGGAAATGTGTCACTTCATATGTGCAGTATCTTCTGCTTCACTCATGAACAAAAATGAACCATTTTTTCTAAAGATTAAAGTGCAAAAAGCATCTTTGATGCTCTCTTATTCCTGTTGTTTACATTAAAGTATTAGATGGCAACCTACAGCCTTACATAAAACCTTCTGGAGGAAGGGAGGCAAGTTTGGATATTTCAGAATCTCCTTTATAAAGAAGGATGAGACATAGATGCCCTTTGGATTTTGTAAGCCTTCTTTGGATGTATTATTGAGATATTGAATTTTTAGTGACATATTGAAGGCAAATAGCACAGCAATATGATGACTGAAAAGCACTGCCTACATTATTCCTACAGCAGTTTTCTTTTCACCTGTTATTCCCAGGCTGCTGCTGAGGGTCCCCAAAGCCAGCAGTCTGCAAAAGGGTGGAGAAGCACCAAAACATTTGTTTGGTTCTTTTTTCTTCAGTTAAGCAGCACTGAGGGTAATATAAGTAAATCATCAATATTTGGAGTCAGATGAACAACATTTTCTTCTAGAAGACAAATTAAGGGCCAGGTTTTTTCATCTCTGAACATCAGTGTTATCCCACGGGTAAGTTACAAGCTCCAAAGAAGTTTGTAGAGAAGATTCATTGCAAAGAAAACTTGCTCAGGGGAAGTAGTGGGAAGTCCATCAATTTCAAACTTTAAAGTTAACCTTGACAAAAGACTCAGAATTCACTGCATGAGACAATCTTCTACAAAAGGAAAAAGATGGATGAAAAATCCTGTTACAGCCGTATTATGCTCTGCAGTTTCCAACCACAACCTCATACAATGATTCTTCTGGCATTATGGGTTGTGGTTCCAAATTCCCTTTGAACCAAAATTCTAATATAAGTGCACCAAGATCAGCCAATTTTCACCTACTTGGGTGATGAATGGAAATGAACCCGTAAGTTATACACTTCCTCCATCCAGCTGGCTCAGGTTTGCTTGAAGTTACTTTAAACTTCCAAGCCTGCCATCAACCTGGCCCAAATTTTGGTTCTGTAATAACATCTGAAGCAATTGGAGTGTTTCTTGGATTCAGACTTCCTTCATTTTTATATAGGCTACTGAACGGACATTTTGGTCTTCTGTTCTTCTTTTTTTTTCCAGCTACCAGAATAGTTGAGTACTTTGGGTATCTTGGCACTATGTTACCCTACTTAGGCAAATTGAGAATTCCACATTTTACCATTTGCAGTTCTGGATCTCTTATCTTATATACTGCATTTCCCTAAAGATGTTCAGTTTTCTTCCACCCTAAAAACAAGAATATGTTTTTCACTTCTTCTCTTTTTTATAGTATTAAATTGGCTTTGGTGGTCATTGCTGGCAAAGTGACATGGTTTCTAAAATGTAAAGCCCTATTCCAGTTTCAAAATTGCCACAGCTCAGATCCCATTGCATGTAGTTGGTACTATTTTTTACCCACTACTTTTTGATTACGTTGGTGCATGCAGGAAGAATAAATTCTCCTCGTGCTGCTCTTTCTTTAGGCTGCGTAAATTGTGAATATGCATATTATTATTGACAGAATTTGAAGCAGACTTTTAAAGAAAGTCTTTGGAAAAAAATATTTGGAGGCAATGAGTCATTTTTAAAATGGTTTTAGTTTCACCTTAAAGTACAAAGAACAGTTTTATATAGCTAAGTTCTGTTGTAATTTCCTTTTGAATTTCCTTTAGCAAAGAGACACAATTTATACCGTATATCAAATCTAGAGCCAATGGTTGGCAGATGAAAAAGCACGTTATTGATGTATTTGGGAGTTTGAAAACGCAGTTATCAATAAACAGTCTTCTTCAGTCAGTGGCATTACTTCAAATTTTAACTTTAATTTATACCTGGAGAAGTCTTCACTCATTAATTGTATCTCCTAAAAAAAGTGAAAGGAAAGTAGATAAATTTGTAATAAAACTGTATATAGGAGAAAAACCTGTGACATTTCACTAACTTTTAAGTGCTTTATGAGGCATAACTCTTAATTATTTGTACAAACGGCTCAGTAACCACCACGAACAGAAGCAGTACATAAGAGCTTCAGGTAGGTTTCTGTTCAGAATCATGAAGCAGAGCAGAACCTATTTCTGTATGAGGCACTTTGAGCTTACTCCAGCAGGGCTCATTTCCTGCAGTTATAGGAAAATGACTTTGGAGTTTAGGATTAAGCATAAATTAGACACTTTATTAAACTTACTTTGCAGTTTTATTATGCTAACTCTCATTTTTTGAAAAAGGAGTTCCAATTTGGAATATCCTCCCTTTTTCCAGGCTCATGGTATTACTATGTATGAAGATTTTTGTAATTACCATTTTTAATTTTTTCCTCTGGATGTTATTTTCTAGAAGTCTCAGTGCAGAACTTTGGATGGAAAAGTCTACAATTTCATATGCAGTCACTTTTTTTAACAAATAGAAAATACCCTACAACTCCCGTGTTTCAACTGTTTTGACGCCAAAACCATACAAACCCAACAAATTCTGATGTGTTTTCCATTCCAAACTGTGATTCAGTCAAGTCTGGCTTCACAGTGAAGATGGACCGTGGTATTCAGATTTCAGCCAAGCTAAAGTATTATTGAGTTTCAAGGTTAATTCACCTTTAGAGTGTAAATTAGATGACACCAAAACCTCAGCTGTTTTCAGGATATGACTCAAGATAAAAGATGCCTCATTAGAACAAACAGTGTTCCATATTTTTGGAAACATCCAGACTAGGAAGTAGACCCTTTTTAGTTTTTGACAAGTTAAATCTGCATAGAAGGTGTACCTTCAAGAAGTGCCAGGACCACCCAGCAAGATGGTTACAGAGCCAAAGCTAGAGCCTGGGAGTTCCTCGTTTATTGTCCAATGTTAAAACCACTAGGCTGAGCTTATTTTAAAGAAAAAATAAGGCCAAAATAAACTTTTACAGCTTCGTAGTAAATTTAAAGCTTGTTAAAATGTTGGAGACTAATGGCAACAAGCAGAATTTTGTAGAAATCAGGATAACTTTAGGAAAAAGAAAGAGTCTAATGTAACTGTTTTGTTTGCTGTAGTGCAGAACACCAAATACCATCTCTCCACCTTTGCAAATGTTTTTAGAGAAATTCCTACTGACTTGGCTGATGGTTATCTGAAGTTGCAATTTTCATTGCTTCATATTTTAAGCCAGTGTAAATCAAAGGAACTCTGGGATCTTATCCCACAGTTATTTTAAACTGTGCTGATGATTGTTTTCCACAGAGTAAGCTAAAAGTGGTAAGTTAAAAAAAGAAAACAGGTATTAATTTCATTTTGTTACGTTACAACAGTATAGTAACAGAGCTGTTTCAAGGATTTAGCTGGTCAATAAAATGTTTCTGCAGATAAAGAAAAACTCTTAAACTTCTATTTTAAAGGACCGTTTACTACCATGTCAATAAACACTGCACAATAAACAGCACTGGCACATTTGCAACTTCTGTGAAGTTTGCCAAATCCTGATGTTTTATATAATCTTACACCTCAAACAGAGTTGCTGCTGCAGTACTTCCAAATCTAAGACTAACTGCTGAAAAAATACAGAACAGTAATGTTTTCCCCATCCATCACTTCACAGATGAGGAAGGGAGGGATAAAGTTTCCATTGACACCTAATAGAGCACACACAGCAAACGTTTACTCAGTTCTTCTACTTTGAAGATACTGTCAAGAGCTCCACTGACAGCCATTACTGTTCCTGCTTGTTTAGACACAGCTCTGAAATGCAGAGATATGGAACATGAAAAGTATTAGGCTTCAGCGATTTCACAGAGTGATGACAATGTTATATATTACAAACCCGTTGCAAATCCAAGTATAAAAGATGTACAAGTACTGGAGTTTGAAATAAAATTCAGGCTATTTGGAGAGAAAAAAGAGCCTGTGACCCTGAGCTCTCCATGACCTTCCAGCATTTGGAGTGGGAAAAAACATATTCACCTATACACAGTCAGTAGGCATAAAAACTTTCCACTCATCGAAGCTCTGTGGGTACATGGATGCAAAGGACTTTTGTACCCAGCGGAGTGAGTAGAAAGACTCCCTATGGTAATCCTACATTAGTTGCATAGAAAGAGGACTTGGAGGTTGACCAAACACCTGGGCTCAGGTCAGGAATCTTCAACTGTGTGTGCTCTTTTCTCGAGATGAGTTGAAGCCTGGAGCGACTGCCCTTCTCAGGTGACTACAGGGCAACCACCTGGGCTGACATGAGTGGCTGGACTGCCCAACTGCTGGCTTATTAATTATTTGTAACACAAAGAAGTGGTGTCAACAACTGTATCAATCATTTTTTGCAAAACACGCTCAGCAGAGGCTTCTAGCCATCACCCCATAAATTTAAGCTTACAGAGTGCTTGTAGCTGGCAATATAGCATACCCATATCAAACACCTACAAGACAGACAGCCCAGTAACTACCGAACCCCCGCAGAGCACTCTCTACTGATATCAACATGCATTGTTGGGAGTTTGTTCAGCAGAGAAGTATATGCAAGTTTTCTCTTATTTGTCCTCTGAGTTCAAGTGAATACCAAACATGAAACTTCTGAAATGAGATTTCATTCAATAGAAAGTAAGAACTAAGTCTACACTTCCTTCTATCACATCTTCCTTCCTTCTATCAAGTTGCCTAATTAGTCCTCTCTTTATAATCAGAAATTTGTTCCTGCTGATAAATGGACTTGCTTTTTGTGACATTGATAGGTTGTTGTTTAATCCATATGATACTTTTACAGAGTTTACTGAATTATTTATTATCTTTTCATACCTCTGGAAACTCCTGTTCATGAGAGGAACAAAGACAGGTTTCAACAACCGCACGTGCCAAGAACTAAGTTTAGCTAAAGGTATTTATACATAAAATACAATACACTTTCATAATTTTATGAAGACCTAACAAGACAAAATTTTTAAATCATTACTTCTACTTCTCATACTTATCCTTAAGCTTCTCAAATGGCCAAAAAGGACCCCTGCTTGGAGGGACAGGAATATCAAAGCTAGGCTCTGCTCCCAATACAGCCATATCCTGTTTACTGTTCTAGAAAAGGCATATAGGAATTCACAACCACTAGCATGCATTTGCTTCTTGACATTTCATGTTAAAGATTCAGGCTACATTATAAAGGTTTAAAATAAACACTCTGCCAAACTCTGCATTGAGAATTACTGCTGAAGAGAAGCATACATTTTCTTGTAGATATTTATAGCCTTCCCTGCTTCTATGATGAGCAATTTGGAGGGATAGAGCAGTCAACATTTCATTTCAATTCTGAAACTACGCAGTGATTTATGCCTGTTAAACTTTCCATGGTTGAGTATCTCACAACTCACATTTTACTAATTCCTTTTATTAAACTCAACTTACTTGATGATAGGCACAGAAAGAACAGCATGGACATTTTATTAAAAAAAAGTAGGCATTTTCTTATCTGCGTTTGAACAAGCATTAGCCTCTCTATATTGTGTATCATATTAAAAGCCGTGATGCTCTTCTGTCCCACTGATAGAAATATAAAGCAAAATTGAGCATGATGACTTCAAGTGTAAAAGAACTGGGAAAGTTGCAATAAAATATGAATTTTCTGCAGCTGTATCACTGACACAGTATCCCTGGAAAAGGCAGAGGTATAGATGATCTAGATTAAATACCATATTGAATAATCACATTCACAAAAGTAAAGTCAAATATTCCAGAGATTATAATATGAGTCACAAGGAACCTCAGCGAAATCACAGTTTCAAAAAGACTTTCCCAAAGATTCAGTGCACACAAAGATCCTCAGATCTATCAAGCTGCCTGCAGCTGCTATTTTATCTCAATTCCTACTATCATTGCCACTACGCAACACCAGAATTTTTTGGCAACTTCTGCATAAAAATACATGCTTTGATACAAAGAAGAAATGAAGATGTAATCTTCAGGATAAGAAGGCTTTTCTGTGTTATGCAGAGAGAGAGAAATGTGTGTAGATATATATGAATATGCTTTAAGGCTAATGTAAAGAGTCTATCCCTCTTATTTCCCTTCCAGAAGTCACTAACTCAGTTAACTGGGAGAAAACATAAAAATGATTTTGTGATTACAATTTCATGAATTTGCAATCCACAGTATTGTATATGCTGACCCAAAAATGCCACTTTTGCACAAAATTTTACACTTCAGCTTCAAAAGGATCTCAGTGATGTAAGAGGAAGGTAGCATCTCATTTACAAGCAGCACAATATGGATTAGGTAGGAACTTTTGTGTCCTGAGCTTTAGGACTGACTAGCTGCATGGCTTTTGGAAAATAATTCAACCTATTGTGTTTTCCCACCTGAAAAGATTTCCTACAGTAATACTGCCCTACTGCATAGTGATTTTGTGAAAGAGACTTAGTATTCATGTGACAGTCCAAAGTTGTGAAATGATATATACAGATGGCACTGTGTGAGTAACAGACACTTATATATAATTGCCCCACATCCTTCCTGTATGTAAACTACTCCAGCTTGAAATAGATTTGCCTAATGTCCACATTCTGGCTTAAAATGGCAACATCAAGAGGAGAGAAATTTTTTTTGTTTGTCATGACAAATAGTAAATGCAAGCAGTAATGCACTACATAGAAAACGTGGTTTAGAGATGAATTCTCATGCAGCTAAAAGGCCTTACCTTCTTATTCTAGTCCTCCAGTTGGACCTCATCTCTCCTAAGAACTTACATTTTATGTGCATCATGAATTTTACACACAGTGTTGTTAAATCAGGCTACACTGCGCACAAGACAGTAGAATGGATGGCACTACCACCATTTAGCAATGGTGAAACCTAGGTAGGCTTAGGTAGTATTTCTCAAGTCATTCAGCAAAGCAGAGTAAAAAAAACTTGAAGCTACCTTCCTTGCCTCAGGGTTACCTTGCTCTAATTCTTTGTGGTCCTCCTCTGGAGCATTCTTCCTTAGATTTTACATACCAGACTTTCACTTACTTATACAGAAAATCTTGACTGGTGATGAAAGTTCACTGCACTGATCACAAAGCTCTGACTGCCAGTAACATCCACCAGCAATAATAGCAAGTGGTAGCCCTGATGGAGCTCTCAGCCATGTGCTTTTGCCTTGTTCTTCATAATCATCTCAGTTGCTTCTTGCAGTTTGTGAGCCTCAAGGCATATAATATTGAGATTTTTTCAGTCAGTCAGTCATTCCTAATATCCATATAACAGCACAGACACTGAGAAAGATGAAGTGAAAGAATGAAAAAGCTGTGGGAGAAGAGAAACATGCCATAAACTGAAGGAGGTTGGTCCGTCCTGAAGTGAAATCAGACTGCACACTAAGGACAGAGCTGGATATAACGTCATAGAGGTCCTTCCTCTAGGAGCAAAGTGGATTACTGAGAAGGGAGGTGCCTAAAGGGCACAACTGGCTCCTAACACAATATAATTATTAAACATTTGTAACAACAAATCTCACCTCCGCAGCTGGCCAAACCTTAATACAAGCGGGCTGGAGCTTCCAGAAGTAATGAACATTAAAGACTACAGTGTATATGTGAATAGTGCCTCTATGTATATACTGTAGATGGAAAATAAAAATATTTCCATAAATTTGTTGCAAAAATAAAATGGACTGTGCACAAAATATTACTCCTTTCTATTATCCATGATCAGGCTCTAATATCATTTAGTAGAAAAGAAAAAAAATTCACGATGCTTCTCTTTCAGAAAGTCTTGAATTTTCCCATTCAACAGTGAGCTGAGATGCATGCATCATTAATTTCTATGCAGAAAACATTGTTCACTTCAACCAGCAATTAGTGGTAACATTTCTATCCTGTGCAGTGATGAGACTTTTATGCTAATCACTATACAGCAGTAAATTAATCATTTGGGCACATTTAGATGGCATGTATATTTCATGAGACAGATACAGATATCAAGATCAGTTTGATATTTACTCATGGTAAATGGAAGTGTCTCAAATAGTTATGGGGGAAGCATACTAACTAAATATACTGTCAGAGATGTTTGCAATGTAACAGCAAAAAAAGCACAGCTTCATCTCTTGTACCAGGAAATATCTCTCTTTCTTTGTTTTTAATTAATTTAAGGGAGGTAAAAATCTTGCGGGATCACATAAAAGTAAATCATTCAAAGAGACAGTGAAGCTCCAATAATGTCTTGACACATAAAGGACAAAAGCAGCAGCTTGGCTTCTCATCCTGTAATTCTTCTTTTATTACTGGAAAAATTGCCTACTTTATATTAGGCAGTATTGAAAAGAGACTTTTCATCAGCATTTGTGCTATAGTCTAGTCAGCTAAATGAATTATGTATCTGACTTGTCCTGCTATAACTATGTCTGAAAGCTTTGAGTTGTAGCAGAAAGGAAGCCTACCCAGGGGCCACCCTTCTTCTCAGCAGATGCAAGAGATTTATAATATCTTCAGGAAAATGTTTATTTGAAATTTAAATTTTTGACACATATTTGAATACTACTGCTCTTTCTTCAATTCCAAGCTTGCAGACGTTTAGGCAAAAAGCAATCTAGCCCATAGCTGATAGCATTTTAGTTTATCAGAGGGAAACACACATGTGATGTCTTTATCTTAGAATGTCCTCATAATACTTGTGAAGAACATAATTTTATGGCCGCTAATGATGACAATAACAATAATAAAAATAATAATCTCAGCTATTACTGTCTCAACTAAAGAAAGACAACAGGGTTCCTTACTCAAAGATCAGAGGCAGTATATAAGTGGAAAGCAAGGCTATGTTGGTACACCTGGATCACTTAAGAAATGCTCTTGAATAGAAAATTGAGCATCCTACTTATGTTTAATTGCCAGCAATTGAAAGAGAATCGCTACACGGAATAAGGATTAAGATGAGCTATTGCACAAAAGGTACAAAAACTCCGTGGGAAAGGAAAGATCTGAACAAGCCAGGTTATCAGGACAGCATTTTGAACAGCTAAAATTTTGGATCTGAGAACTATTACAAATGAAACAAAGAACTGGCAAATCAAGAAGACTTTCTCATTTTGATCAAAACCTGTTTTTTAACTAAAAAAACTTTTGTTTTCAATTTGAGAGCTAAAAGATTTTTAATGTAGCTATTAATACAAAATTAAGAGGTTAATTTTTATTCTTGAACATTTTTTCAAAATCTGCTCTTCAAATCTTAAGAATTGTGTACCCAAAGTTGATGCAAAGGTTAAATTCTCTTCAGGAGCATCATGGTCTTAATTTTAATGGCCTGTGTTATGTAACTCATGATCCAACAAGTATACTGGGGGATATATTTTGGAGTCATGTGCATATAGCAGTATTGCTGTCTTCTACAGAGAGAATTCTTGATTCAAAATATCTTCTATTTGACTTAATGGCAATTAAGGATCTCATTCATTAATTGCAAAAAAACCCACAAATAAACCATTTTTCCAAATGAGCACAGGTTAAGACTTATAACAATAAATGTAATTTCACTTTGAAAAACCTGATGACTCTCTGATGCTCAAGTGGCATACCACTGAAGAAAAAAGATGTGGAACAAAGTTCAAAAAACAGTCAACGATATTCTACGAGGGTCAAAAGGCTGGATTTAGAGACAGCTGGGAATCTGCCAGTGGCAAATACCACTTGCTATGCTCTTGTCAAACATATAAATAAAAAGCGAAACATACATATGACGGCTTGAGAGCCGAGGAAATTTTGGCTAACTTTATTTCCAAACTATTTCCTTATAAAGAGAGGGCAGAATATGTCTAGACAGGTTTTACGTTCCTGAAGTGATCTGGAGGAAAAAGGGAAATATTTAATAAATTTGATGTAAAACAGCTATTAGGGTTCTATCGAGGTAAACAGATACCATGGTTATCAATTCTATAAACATGAATGGCTCATCTCTAAGGTACTGCTCAACTACAGAACTGATTAACAGCACCAGGAATTGCCTGCCATTCCGTTTAGTACTCTTTATGTCGTTCATTACGTTAGTGCTTTTGATTATATTGCAGCAGTTATGCACAAATCAATAAGATTGCTTGTTGTAAAATTTAAAAGCACAAATGAGGATCATGTCACAAACACACAAGCAGAACTCTCATACCCTAAAATCTTTCTTCCCTAGCACCACCTATATCCTCTCTACAGGCACCTCCAAGACTCATCATCTGAATATCCATAAACTTTCAGCAGAAGAAAAAAATCCAACAAAGTATACAGGAATTAAATTCCCCAAATAATTTTTCATTAAGAGTGCCTTCCTCTTGCCTACACTGCGGTAGTAGAGGGCATCACACCAGAACAGGGGCAGTGCTGTAAACGATGTGAGCAGGCTAGGTCAGAATCTGCTCTCGTGCTCCACTTGGGCACTAGCGGGCAGCAGGGGAAGGTCCCAGATCACTGCTGTGAGGCTGCTTCTGCAACAGCATGGCATTTCAGAAAAAAGCTGCCATTTGAAATTCTCTGCATGTCCCTAGGGTGAGTCTTCCATCAGAAAGAAAAGGATGCACACTTTTCCATGGGGAAGTGACCAAAGAAACACAACACGTGCTGTGGTCTGGAGATCTGGAACTAGCCAGGAAACAGACAACATCCAGGCTGTGAAATACACCATCAACAAATGGCAGGGAGAGTCCATCCAGCTGGGGAAACAGACCTGATTCCTGTTATTTACTTCCTATCCTGTATGTCCTTGTTTATCTGAGTCTCGCATGAAGCAAACTGTATTAAGAGTAAACAGTGGGGGCTGACTGAACTATTAAAAGCCCTGTTATTTGACCATTTTACCATGCATTACCATTAAAGCATCCAAGATTAATTTGTCCTATAACCAGAAAACTGTACACAAAGTAACATATAATTTTAAGAGAGTAAGAAGAAAATGCTATTTTATTAATAGCACATCATTCTAATGGATAGATTTAAAGAAGGCAGAAAATAAATCCATAAACTTCTACATTCACTCAATACAGTAACTATTCTGATGCAAAAAATTTATTCAGTGTATTTTTCCTGCTGCACAGGATCACTTTACATAAAAATGATTATTACATCATATTCAAAGAGGTATCATACATTGATCAAACATTAAAAAGTATTTAAAAGAAGAAACTTTAAATGGAAACCACAATGGAAGATATTAAAAGAGCAAAAAGAAAGAGGAATGTATAAAAGAGTATGTGCTTTGAGAGAAACGGAAATAATAATGTGCAGGGTGAAAAAGGAATTTCCCATAGAGGTAGACCGCATGCATTACCGGACTCACAATCTTTACTGAAGAACAGAAATCTTCTTTCTTGCTGTTTTATTACCTTGGCAACATCTCCTCCATGTCAGCAATTACATAGGAGACGACAGTCCAAACAGCAGCACAGAGATTCATCTGGTTTGGATCCTGAACTGTCATTGTGTCCCCATGAGAATGATGAAACCAGAAGTATTTACTGATGTCATCATGCAAGCTGGCACCTACAGAGAAAAATGGGCAATATTCCATTATATGAATACAAATATTTAAAGAAGAACATAAACATGAATCCATCCCTGTGCTGTTTATTATTAAATCCACATGCAACTGTATAAAGTTCAATGTAGTAATTGCACGGAGCCATGGCATGTGCGGTTTGTAGGTTTTAGGTTAGTTGACTTGAATGAGCACAAGGCAGCAAAAACTCACACGGGGAAAAGCTGTACTTCCCTTGAAATACTTGTCTCATTAGTAACAGTACACATCCATTTTTTCTCTCTGACTACCAGGATCCAACCAGGAAAATCCATACAATAATCCCACATGTGGTGACACTTCCTCTTGTTTTTGATCCAACAGAAACTGATTCTTTAGTTGTGAGACATAATATCAATATTTATGACTACTCTGATGATTAGCTGTGACTTAGTTATGAATCCTTGCTTTGTTGGTATTTGTGCTGAGGAAAGCTTAGGAATCTGCTTCTGCTTTTGAGCTTCCGTTCTCAACAACGCTGTGCAGTTTCAGAGCAGTTTTCCCGTGATCCCACCCAAAGGGGTACATGCCAGTAGCTTTCAGGGGCCCCCATCAGCTAGTGGCAGAAGCAAGTTCAGGTGAGATCACAGCTCTTCCTATTCAGGAATGACCAACTCTTTTGGAGGCACCAGGGCATAGAAAAGACTAACCTTCATCAAACTACGTGGGTTTAGGCTGCACAAATGGTGCCCAGGAGCAATGACTCGAGGCCTCAGAATAGACTGAAACCAAGGGGAGCAGGAAAAGCTGCCACCACAGCAGGCGCAATGGAGGAGACACCACCACTTGCCAGCTCGGGGGCCACAGTGCTTTTCACATGGGTCTGTCCCTGTCTGCTCCTGTCTCCACGGACCCTCTCTCTGGTTCCCTTTCTCCTTGCAGTTTCTTCACTCCAAGTTCATTACCTCTGCCTCTCCTTCTCTGGTTTTATCAGCTCCCCTCCGCTTTGTTTCAATTTAATCAACTCTCCCAACAGAGCAAAACTCCACCCCACTTGTTTTCAAAATAAGTGTAACATTTGCCAACAGTGCACTGATTCACGGCTTGTAAATCCTTTGGGTTGACTCATTCAGTCTGCAAGCTTAGCAGGGTTGGGAGTCTGCAGCTCTCTGTGCAGGAAGCCTCTAGCACAAGAGGCTCTACTCTCAGTTGGTCATAGAAACTCAAAACAAATATTGATATGAATTTGAGAGTACCAGCTATCGGACCCAGTCAGAAACACAGGCTGAGATTAGATACTACTATGTAAAGCAAGCCAGAAAAAAATGGATTGATTAAAAAAAAATCAACTAAATAAATTGTTCACATAGTGGAAAATCAGCATCAAATGATGAGGGCTTTGATAAATTCATGTGTGTTCATAAGAGTTACTATTACGATTTTCCTTGGTTTCACTGAGATGTCTGAAGCCTTTGAAGAGAATGAAAGCAAAATTTCTCACAGCATAACTGTACATTCCTGTAATACATATCTTTTGATCACTCCTATAGTCATTCAGGACACAGTCCAGCTCTTACTGTGGCTAACAGGCATATTTCCACTGCTGTACAGTGAACTGATTTGGACTGCTTGTTTGCAAGATGAAGATTGCTTCAGAAGAGATATGATATATAGAAACCAAAAGCTGCAGCTTATGGTTTTACAGTATTGAGGCTGACTTCATTTTAAGAGGTTCTCTTCTTGCTCTCAAGAAACTTATTTGCCTCTGGCTTGATCCAATGCAATCCCACAGAAGTCTCTGGGTAGGTTACAAGTGCTGAATTATTTTCCAGTAGTTTTAGCATTGAAATTATGTCAACCTAGATTCACTTTTAAAATTTGATTCTGAATTCTTTTAAATATGTACAAGTATAAAACAATAGAACTATTCTGATTAATTCTTTAACTGACGGAATTCTGCACTGCAGATGCATTATGAGTTAAGCCATTCACACAAATTCATTACAATGTTTGAACAATCTTTTATAAGACCCAAGACACAAATTCATTGCTTGGAATTTGTAGCACACATTGCACTAATCATAATAATTATGGATTTAGAGAGTAGTGTTTTATCTCTGTGAATGGATCAAGAACAAATACCTTTCACTTTGTAACGCTTAATTCATTGAAATGCTAAAATACATTTGTTCCTCTAAATTTATTTTTTTAAATCATAAAATAATCTAACTTTGCCATTGAACAATTATGGTGTAAAAACTCTTGCAGCAAGATTTGTCAGAGAGTGTGAGAACACAGAATATCAAAAGTTTCCTAAGCAGACTGTGCTTTAGACTGTCATTGAAGACAGGAACCCATCAATATCTTATAAGACTAAAGAAAAGACCCTAAGAAAGCAGTTTACCCTATGTAAATAGAAATGAAAGAGAAAAACTGTGTTCACAGCTTTGAGTACAAGAAAAGATTTTAGCAGCCAAAGGCCCCACAAAAGTCTCTAGACACGGAACACCCTGGGCACAAATACAACTGCAAGCAATTCTCATGTCTCCTGCTCCAAACTTTAGACTACTCCATATTGATGTTAGTTGCCATGAGGTCTTTATGACTTCCAGACATGGCTAGGCCATGCGAAGACACTGAATATTGCCCCTTCACCAGAAAACGCATTCAGGATTGAGATCAACATGTACAGACGATTCCAAACGGTGAAGTTCTGAGACACTCTGCCAATACTCACTTCAGATTTTTGACTACAGAATTATAAAATTTTGTCTAGGAAACATCTGTAGATTCCAATCATGTTGAATTATCTAAATAAATTCAGTGGGATCCTACAGGCACTTTTCTGAAAAACTAACAAAAGAAAAAATGTTTTCAATATAAGCAATCATTCTACAGAATTCAGGAGAAGGGAAAGGAGGATTCTGTGTAATTCTTCAAACAATAAGATTTTAGAGTAGATTGACTGACTAATTATACTGGATCCTAGATAGCCACTCTATTATTAAGCTTTCTCAAACAAAATCTGCCTGGAAGTCAAACTTGCTACTTCCAGAAGCTTGAAAGATAATAAGAAACTGAAAAAATTCACCTAGCTACAAATTTTAAAAATTCCAGTTGCCAACAAATTGTTTCACCTAAAATTGATTTAAGTTTTTTTGTTGCTGTTGCTACCATTTGGATGGTGACATTTCCCTTGGGAACAACAGATATTAACAAATGGAGGGTTGTTATTGCAAGCTACATAAGCTAGCAGTAAGGGAAAACAGATGAGTAGCCACATCTCACAGGCCTCCCAATAAATTATTTACCTGTCTCCATGACAGCCACCGACAAAGTGGAGAGTATACATTTCCTAGAACAGTGCTGAAAGGTTGAATCAATTACTTAAAAATCCTCAGATGGAAAGCGTTACATAGGTATGTGTCAAGTAGTTAATTTTGATTTCCACTGTAACCAATACCCAAACAGAAAAACAAGTAAAGCTCTAGGCTCCACTACCACACTCATGTTCTTCAGTTAATGGAGAATGGCTTCATGTGTGCCAAAATTGCAGAGCAAGAACACCCATAAAGAAAAAGTGAATGTTTGCCAAATAACCTTTCCTAATTACCCTTTTCTGGTCTGTTCACATTTACAGTGATGCAAATCACATGAGAAACACTGCTGGCTATTAAGGAATTTAGGAAGAAACTGCTTTTAGCTGGATATGGTAACTGTTGTGGCATGAAGGCAGGGAATATTAAAAACGGCTGCCAAAAATACTGTACTTATTCTATGAATGCGTGAAAATACTGGAAATTAAAAACTATAAATAAATGATTATTTGAGCAACTTTGATGAGATGAGATATAGATAATTCATAATTCCATTACAAAGTGGCAGAAAACACTCTTTAATACAGTGGTGCATACAGTGGTAATACAGTTACCTAAAGGCAGATACGTAGTGCTGTTCGGGATCTCCCCGGTGTCCGTGATACCGGCACGGGGCTGACGGTTGTGACACAGAGGTTTTATCTCACGCTTGGAGCAGCTGCCGAGGCACTGTGAGGCACAGGGAGTTGCACTACATATGTGTGTCTAGGGAACTAAAGCATCCTCTGTATGCTTGTCCTTGATGCAGCAAAACACTATTTTACTTGTTTGCTGTTTATGGGAAATATGTGTAAAAGTATGGGGTCAGAGGCAAACACTGAGGCTAATGCCTATTCATTCTTAGTGTGGTACTTACTTTGGGCTTTCTGGTTTCTTTGGAATGGAGGTTGGGGATTTTTTCGTTTTGTTTTGTTTTTCTGCTTTCCTTACGCTTGACCTGTTACTGAGTCTTCATGCTGAGCAAGCTGCAGATGAAAGTGATTTTTTTCCTCAGGTTATACTAGAAAAGGGGATGTCTCCATTGCACCAGAACACGGCAGCAGAGTTACTTTTACAGCACTTGCCAAACAGATCAACTTACTCCATAAATGTAATAATTTTAGAAACGTGCACAACCAGCATATGCTCTTTTGTGACCAAATGCCTGTTGAAAACTCAAACTGCATCAAGGGACTTGGGGTGATGCTGGTGTCATCGAGGCTGAGAAAATCATTAATCACTGGGGCACCTTTAGCACAGCAGACAGGTATTTTGTGATCAAATCCAGTTTCTAAGACACATATTGATCCCAGGTATTGCAGGCCTGCTACGTACAGTTCAGTGAGCCTCTTGAATATAAATACTATTCTGTCCTTCTTCTTTCCTCAAGTGTGGCACCTTCTTTGTAGACTTAGCTTCTAGGCTCTGCCACCAAGCCCAAGTGTTTCTTCATGAATCAATTCACTGTCATTCAACTGTGAGAAAAATAAGCCAGTAGTATAAAACTGCGCTAAAGCAGTCAATTTCTTTTTATTTTATTAACATAAATTATAGGCACTGTAACCAAAAGTGACAATCAAACAAAACAACTACTGCTGTCGACCTTGCCACCCTGTCCATTTGCCCTATTTGTGACTTGCCTGAGGTACTGTCCTAAACAAGTATCTCGTTCCCTAATCCCTCACGGGGTTAGGCTACCTCATGGAATAGGAGTCCGATATGCCACCTCCTGTGCCGCTGCACCAGAGGCGTCATCTCCAGAAACGGCATCTCTCCATCTCTCCATCTAAAGCGAGATGATCCATGGTGCCATTTCCTTGATTAATTCAGACATCTGTTATACCGGAGATCAAACAAATTCTTCAGTTCTTTTAGCTTATTCTTGTCTTGTACTCATTTCAAGAGTCCCTGTACAGCCAGCTATTCTAAACACGGTTTGATGCAGTGCATTAGGCAGGCAAAAGGTGCTGCTTTGGTAACTGATACTGACAATGTATTCTCAGTAACAGCTGTGTGAGAGCATCCTAATGGAAATCCAGGCACATGTGGAGCAGTGCTGAAAAACAGTCCATCCTTTTCAGCTTCTGATCTCGGCGTAAAATGCACAATGGGAATATTCATTAGCTGACGCCCAGAATACGTACCTGCCTTACATCTAGATTAAACAGCAATTCTTTGCAGATTAGTAAACTGGTTTTTTTTCCAAATTAATAAAATGAGATATTGTTACTGAGGCAAAAAGATGAATGAACCACAAAGTGAATGATGAGCGTGTCAGATACGAACACTGCTTCTTGCCAATCACAGTCAAATACACTACTGCACTTATTTGCATTGCTGTGGTAAGTCACCATTAAACTCTACTGCCAGTTTTTTAAGCTTTAAGACTACTGCCATTTTGTGCAAACAATGACTGGCAAATTAGTTATTGATTATCAGCGTGATTGCAAAGGCAGTTTCCATAAAACTCAAACATCTTCAGGGGGTAAAGCCTATAGTATCTCCAGAGTATTTTTTCAGTGCAAAACATTTTGCATTATTTTTCTCTCTATGTTTTCTTTCACTTTTTATGTATCAAATAGGATTTAGTTGCCAAATGATGCCAATTATCTGAGTCTCAAAGTCAGTAGGTTTGCTGTATAGCCCTATCAATGTCTTCCCAGTTGTTTTTGCTTTCAAGTAAGCTTTATAACACAACTGTTCCATGAAACTTTCAAAGACACTTGGAAATTCCCCACCATCTATGTAACCTCTCTTGAGAGTGCTGGTTCTTCAGTATCACAATTAGATCTTTGGGATACTGACCTCTAAATGTACATAGCCATATATAGTGAAGTAAACACACTAATGAACACCAACCATGTTTAAGCAGTGTAACTTTTTTAGGTTTTGTTTTACAGCAGTCCCTAGAGGACATAACAGAATTGCCACTCCACTGCTTTACACACTATATATATCTATCCAAAACCAAGACTCCAGCCCAGAAGAACTTGTACTCTAAATAGGCAAGAGGGACTGCCAGATGAGAGAGGCAAGCAGAGATGAAGTGACACATTCATTTTCTCACAGCAGCTGAGAAAGGAATAAATGCTAGAAATCTGAGCCTAGACCAGTGCCCTGTTGTGCAGGCTAACATCAAAGTTGGAAATGCCTCAACAAAGGACATTTTGCGCCACATTTCCAAAAGTTTATGAAGCTAAAATAAAAGCTTTGCAAGACAGTTTATGTGTACATCTCTCACATCTTCCAAGTACCTGTGTGTTCTAGTTTCATTCTACTGCCAAGACAAATCTGCATAATATTGAAGGAATTGCTGGCAGTAAGATGTTAATATAGACGCCTGATTTCAAATCTTATTTTTATTTCTGCAGTGATTTAGCTCACCACAAAAGACAGATTCTTTTTTTGCATCTATTAAACTCAAGATTGCTTTTGTTTCCTACTTTTTTCCTCTGAAAACAAGAAAAGCCTTCTTTATTTCCTTATCAAGTTTATTCCAGTCTCAGGTCTGTTAAATGTCAATGACACTACTCAGAGATATACTGAAAAACTGCAAAGCCCTGGAAGTGAACCAAGATGTGATGAAAAATGTATGCCCTGTTCTTTTACGCAAAGTACTTAGAATTAGCAAAAAATATGTAAAGAGGGCATCCCGATCTTCTGTGCAGTTAAAGACTGCTGTGTACCAAGAAAGTAAGAAATACTGAAGACAAGAGCATTTCGCTCCTCACATCAGAGTGCTAACTCAGCTTTGTGCTCCTACATACCCTGTCAAACAGGGGTGTGCGGAGGGCTATACATGTCCATTTAGTAGCAGATTCAGTAGCTTCTCACTTCTCATATCTGGCATATAGCTACCCTAGAAATTTTGAAAGGCCAAAACTGCTGGGCAGATGTGGGGAGATGCACGATTTGCCCTCAGAAGAATGTGCTTCAAGAATCTACACAAGATAAAAATGGATAACATCTAAACAGGAATATAACTTCTTATTCTATTTTTTATTTTCATCTTGTGTCCTTTTAAAACTGAGTAATGGCACAGATCTGAAATGGTCAAGCAGTAAATCTGCTAAAACGAATAATTTTGTTTAGGATCCTTTCAGTGGAAGACTGCCCCTGTAAAATGGTCTCTACTGTTGGCTGCCAGCTACGGGTAGCATTTAGATGGTTGTGCTAGGTGTCCCATGGATGGTTTTTGAGCTGCCCTCAGTTTAATGCAATCTTCAGAACAATTACTATAATGAAAAACCATTTATTTTAGCTGGTTCCTGGTGCACATATTAACCTCTTGTTTCGTGGGTTAACCTGTAGTTGATAGCTGACTTTAATGCCAATTATTTCATTATCCACTTTTCAAGTAAGCAAAGACAATGGAGAATGTTAATGCTGTTTAGTGAGGCACTGACAGCATTAGTTCTTCTGTCATTTAGTCTCAAATGATGAAATTACAGGCTAAGTAGCTTGAGTTTCATGGCTACAAACACTGAAATAATTTCCTGTATAGAGCTTATAAATAACATTAGAAGTCCTGCTGTTTCACCTCCTGAGTCATTCTCTCAAAAGTCTTTAAAATTCACGACTCAAGCAACAAAGCAGAGGGAAAGCTTTCAGTCAGTTGTTTCAGTGGCTAATTAAATGAGACTACAGTGTAAGGGAGACAATATGAAGTGTGCATTATTTCTTGTTCTGTTTAATGCATTTGAGAATTAATTCTCTGGATACACTAAATAGACTAATTTACAGCTCAGGATTATCACAGTTACTTCTGCAACATATTAACCTTTTACTTATTGCTGCAGAGGAATGGTGGCAGCTGGGGCCACCAATTGGTGCCACTGGTGCCACCAATCTAGGCTTGCATAAAATCCTGTAAAATAAGGTAGGGAAGTAGTTCTGCTCCACAGGACACAAGTTGAGTCGAATCTAAAGTAATGTATCCTAAACTGCCCTTGCCTTGAGAAAACCAGATGAAGCTTCAATAGTGAAAAGGTGCTGGAAGCTCTCCTTCCACCAAACAACCCACTGCTTTAATTTTTTTTTTATTTTAAAAAGGGTCACTCTTTCTAGCTTAGTATCAAACAGCCGAGCGCTGCCCAAATGTGCCCCCACACGTGCCCACTGTCGTCCCCTCCTGCCTGCTCACAGACGGGACGCTGCAGGAACACGCTGTGTGGGGAAACAGGCCGTGCAGCCCAGCGCCCTGCCTCGGGACAGGACGACAGCAGGTGATTCCAGAAAGAACACGAAAAACTGGGAAAGCATCCTGCATCATTTCGCTGGAATACCCTCCCTGTCTCCAGACACCAGAAACTCAGAAATCCTGAGCCGGACGCTGCATTCGACCCATTGTGTTTTGACCAGCTCTTACGGAGCAATCCTCCACAAGCTTATTAAACCCTTTTTTTACATCTCTGGCCCCCACAGTACCCCCTGGCCATGCACTTTGTGCATGGTACTTTGTTTCCTGCAAAACTGTAGCCTGATTGTTTGATGTGGGCATACTACGGTTCTCATTTTGTGAAATGTAGTACCCTGCCACTCTTCATTCCTCTCTGCACCATTGATGGTTTCATTCATTTTTATCACATCCTAACTCCGCAATATTTGCCAAACTGAAAGAGCCCTCTTCATATGGAAATTATTTAATATCTCTAAGGATGCTAATGACCCTTCTTGTCCATCTTCTAATTCTGTTTCATCGTTTACAAGATGAGAAGACCCAAACTGCTTACAAAACTTAGTACATGAATGGACTCATAATGTGACTGCAGTGTACCATTATACATTACAATAATGATATTTCTGTTTGGTATCTCTTTCTTCCCTTGCAACACAAAACACCGAGTTTTTCACTGACCCTGAGAACTGAGTGGATAAATTCAGACGACCATCCACAGGGACTTCCAGATCTTTCTAATCGAAAATAACTAACTTGGAGCCTGTTGTCATGTATGCATAGCACACATAATGCCTTCTTCTGCATTTATTAACAGTGAAATGTCTTTGGCTGTTGTATTGCCTAGGCACTTACTATTATGAGATTATCGTCACATTTTCACAGTCAGCTTAATTTGGGTACAAATTATTTGGAGTACTCATCAGCAAACTTCATGACCTTGTTATTCACTCCCTTTTCAGCTAACACTGAATTTGGTGAACATCCAAAGGCCTCCAAAAGGTGTTTGGGCAGCCTGATAAAGGTCTTCCTCCATTATGAAAACTGACAATTTATTTCTGCTTTCTTTTAATCAGGTATTACTCTGCAAGAGGAATATTCCTGTTGCCCCACAATAGTCTGTTTCTCTACGTGTCTTTGATGTAGGACCTTCTGAAAAGCCAACTGTACTTTGCTGACCAGATCAACCTACAGAAACGAAAGACTCTGAAACAGCTCTACTAGATTTGAGAGGTATTCTTTTGCCCCAAAACAGATCGACTCTTCCATCATTTTGGTATTAGCTATCTTTGCAGCCCCTCTCATCTTCTCTGCTGTTTCATGCCTTTGTCACCAGCCTGGTTCAGTGATCAACAGATTCCTATTTGGGCAGGACATTTCAAATTAGAAGGATTATATATCTGTGTGTGTACATATATATATTTTTAACATATATGTATGTATACACACATACACACACATATACATGCATGCACTACGGAACTGTGCATATATATATTCTGTATACTTCAATATAGTTTATTTCATTCCTGATTTCTTTAATATAAGGCATGTGACTACATATGTTAAGTAGGGACTACTTAACAAAGTTGATAGTTTTAAAACTGTCTGTTGAAGTCATAAATCCTTTACATTTTGCATTCTCTTATAAACATCACTTAAAACACATGAAAGTAATTGCAAAACATTCAATTTCTCTAATTTAGTATGCCTTTTTATGTGTTTATTTATGCCTCAGTTCAGCAAAGCAATTATAGTTTGAGCATATGATTTATTTCAATGACACTAGGTTTTAAATGTCACTCCTGAGGTCCAAGCAAAGTACTTTATAAGACTGGGACCTATGTGAACCATCTTTACCAACCAAATGCATTTTTGTATATCTCCATATTCTCTGCATAACTGCACCATGTATCTGATGTTATAAACTTGCCTAGAAACCCAAGTATTAAAACACTTTCTTCATTGTCCTCTGCTAGCCAAAGAGGTTCTTGTGAATGCTCAGCAGTAGACATTTGTTCCACAGACACCTCATGCTGCCAACTTCCAAATAATCCTAGAAATTCAGTGTAAACATACATGCTCTGCTACATTTTGGATGGGCTGGAGATTGGATGTGGGGAGCTGAATCGGTGACAATGATCCATATACCAGGGTTTTTTGAGTATTTGTGTCTGCAGTAACTCTATGTATCCACTTACATTTTCAATTAGTTCAAGAAGCTTCTTTGTATTCTACAATTTATGGAGATATTTCCCGAGCCAAACTTGCAACCCAGTTTAATGCAGGCCTTTAGGTCTGCTTTCACAGAGGAGGATTTAGAAAAAACTTGCAGCTTTCCCTTGAACTTCCATTCAGACTCAAACATTCCCCCACAGGATAAGAATATAACTGGATGTTTAATCACAAACTTCCTGTAGGGCTCTTCCTGGCAATTAGCTAATTTCTAGACATGCTAATATTCATAGGACCTAGCTAAGTGGACACACCAGTCTGACCAGGTGGTAAACAAAGCCTGTTAATGACTATCTTGGTGCTTAACAAGTTATTAAAAAAATGGTCACCCTACTGTGAGTAAAACTTATCCTCAGAAAAATACAGCTTTGTTGTATTTTATAAAACAAAAACTGAACAACTATGTATTTATACAATCACATAAACAGGATGAACAATGTTTTTTACTGCCTCTTTATACATACCTCACTGGGATTATCAAACACTTCCAGGTGACAGTGGATTTTAGATGTAAACCAAGGCTGGAAGAATACCATGACCACTATAATAAAATACACTTAATAATATTTATGGTTACTCTGATTAATGCATACTTGATTTTTAAACCAATATAGATTATTTACTAACAAATGTTAGATGCTTCAGATATTGATGATAAAATAGCTCTTTCATTTGATCTACAAACCAACACATATCTAACTAGTTCATTATTAATAGAAAAACAGAGAGATGCTTGAAACACAAAGTTCAGATCTGATCTTATTGCAAGGTTCAGGGCTGTTCAGACGTGGGGTTTTGTGCCATTTCTAAAACAAAGTTCTGGGTAATTCCTCCCATTCTGATATACAAACCAATTTTTTTCCACTGGCTGTGAACACAATGTAACAGGAAGGAAAAAGCAATTGAAACTAACTTTTCAATGTTTTTAAGCAATAAATTGCATATTTTTGCCAATAAGCTGTGAAGAAACAACATACTTAATGAAAAAAAGATTAAGGTACAATTAAAATGCCTGCTGCAAACCTGTTGACTGCAATTTCACAATCTTACTTCATTTTCATGCTTCATGAAGTTACACAGTGCCCCATTCAGAGAAGAAAAGAAATAAAGGATTTCTGGGGGGGCTAACTGGGAGAAAGAGAAAAATTTCGAAAACCCGTTCTGACTCTGTAGTGCATCACTAACTGTATGTGCACTCTTGACTAATTCACGCGGCAGAACTAATATCAGAAAAACACAGTGTAGATAAAGCTTTGTCCCTATTTAGCATGATTTTTTCAATTTGTAAATTTGAGTTGATGTGATAGCTATTTTGTCATGGTGCAAAAAAGCTGAGTGACTTGACAAAATGCAAATATATTAAAAGTGAAACAGAACTCATAGAAGCTTGGAAAGATCTCTCAGAGAAGTGAACAGTTAAGATGAAGTCGAAAGGTTAACTTGCTTCCTTTCAGTGACAGTCTCAGTCACACCAGTGAGTGCATCTGCCTTAAAGACAGGCTTACTACAGTCTCTGTCTTACTATGCGCAGAAGACACTGGACGTGCCTTTTTACTTATTGTTAATCTGAGATTTTTTTTGTTTTCACTCAAAATAAACATGGGCGAAGGCCCCATTTAAAACACAGAAAACAAAGCCTGGCTGGGGTGAAACCTTACAGAAGCAGAACAAGGCACTAGCACGTCCAACAGCCCCTGAATGTCGAGCTGCGAATGTATCTTTGTAAATCCTCCTCCTGATATAATCTTGTTATCTCCATAGTGATTATACTGCAGAAATCAAGAATCAATACATATTTGTCATCATTTGGGAATAAGAATGTTCAAGGCCCCATTTTAAGTTACGTGCTAGTGTTACTCAGCACAGCCTTTACAGAAATTTCACAAGCAGCTCCTAATGGCACAATGCTTTACATACAATGCAACAAATGTAGATAATTTGGTAATAGCAACAGACTCTGTGCAATACAAAGTAAACAAACCTTTATTAGTTTAAACACTCCCCATGATCCTTCTGATGTATTGTGACCATGCTAAAACTTAGAGTGGTGCTTACAGCTGTATAAATCTACACCGTTTAGATTTGGATTTAAGTCAAAGAAATCAAATGCAAGCATCCTCTTGTAAAGTTATTTAGGGTGCTACATTCAAACACTCTCGATAGCATAATGCAAAGGGGGGAAAAAGCCAATTATGACACGAATGTTAACGATGATGCAGCCTAGAACAGGTGATGTGATCTATGCAAAATTATCAATGAATGATGACAATTTTTTAATATATTCAAAATCTTCATCTCTGCTTTGCTACACTTGGTTTTCATAGAAGAAAGACATGTTCCCCAAATCCAAGCTATCATAAGCAGAGTCCAATTTGATAGGCATTTGATACAGACACAATTTGCTAGACACTTGGTATATTTAATCCAAATTAGATGGATTTAAATCTTAATACTCACCAATTTGCCTTCCTTAGGATTATTTTCTAACCACTGTTTGTAGCAATGCATCTATTTTATTCCTTCCTTCTTTCCCTTCCTAAAAGTTGTATTGAAGACCCAACGTGCCCACAAGAGATTATACAAGCAATGGCATTCCATGCATGCAGCATATCCTACCTGTAACCAGATTATGAGTTCAGTTTATTTTCAAAGACATATTCAGTATTTTGATTTTCTTCTGCAAGATCTGAAGGATAGGTATCTTACAAATGACCTCCCTCCTTGTATTTTTAACCAGGAAGTGAGGATTAGCTAAGAGAATAGTTCATATAACTAGTTACCAGTAGCAGATTCTATGTCTGTCATCTGCATCACTGGATTTTCTGTACTAATCTTAAATCAATTAAAATGCTCCCTGTTGGATGCTCATCATTAGGAAGACTGAGAATATATAAATGACCCTTACAGTCTATCAAAAAGTTCAAAATACTCAGGTTTTATTGGAAAGAGTAGATATGAATATGACATTTGGTTCTTTCCCAATACATAAACTGAGGACTTCTTTTACACAACAAATACTTACATATACCATACATCAAGCCACACATACTTTAAAAACCTTCAGGAGCTGAATGTGCACTTGCTAAATACAGTATCTTGCTATAAACTCAAGTACTGCAATGACTACTCAATAGAACTGGGATCAAAGGTGCTACCTAAAAATTACATCTGTATGAAAAGCTTTTAACACTCTGTCCAGCATTTATTATAGTTTAAAATAATCACTTCAAAACTGACAGGTACTTGGCAGTAGAAAAAAAAGTTGTTATTTCTTTCTTTAAGAACCATAGCTACAGAATAGTCTTGCATGATTATTGGTTGAATACTTTTCATTTCCGACTGGTACATGGACTAAGATAGAATAAAAAATGACAGGCCTCATTAGTCCTATGTAGGCCAACCATAGACAATATCAGATTTCTCAAAAGAGGTGAAAAAAAACCCATCTTTTCAAAAAATCAGCCATTGAAATGTCAATGCATTAACTGAAGAACTGAAAACTTTCTGCTACCATGTATTCTTTTCAGAGTCAAAAAATAGACAAGTAAGACTTCAAATGAGTAACCCATTTCAGGTAAGTAGAGTCAAATTGTTCTAGGCTGACGGACAGCAATCACTTCTCAGAGCTGCCGGCAGGGTCCAGAACTGTAAGTCCAAATGTGGCTCTGGGTTTTAACAAACACAGTGTAGCAGAGAAGGCAATAATAATTACTTCAATAATTAGATTCTGTCTTGTGCTGTATATCTAGAGCCCAAGGCTTATCTGGAATTAGAAAAGGCACGCAGTGTACCTTTACAGTAATCTATTTTGGTGAATGGAGCAGCCAAATACCCTTTTCTTGAAACAGTGAGAGAGCAATCACATTTTTTCCTGTCTCAATGAATTTAAAATGTACTGCAAATCAAAAGGAAAGAGAACAAATGAAGAAAAGAAGCAAAAGACACAGAATAATGCTATCCAGGAAGGGGGCCCCCGTATTGAATACTGCGCTATTTTTTCTGCAGAAAAGATGCTCTACATTCTTTGTATTGTACAGAAGTTAAGCAGAATCCTAAAAAAGGAAGTATTTTTTTGCACAGATTGATGATTCAGAAAGGAAGCGATCCTGAGCAATAAACACGGTGTCAGAGAAAGGTAAGCTGCAAGCAGGAGCCTTAACTAATGGGTGCAAGACACGTTCCTCACAGCTATAGGAGGCCAACCCAAGACAGAGCTGGTTTGGGAGGACTGACACAATATTTGCATAAGATACTGGTAAAGCAATGATCCAGCCTGTTTCTGTAGACACAGCAGAGCTGGCTCAGCAGACAGGAATACTCACTCTTATTAAATTATTAGAGAAGTGTTTCTTAGCACTTTTTTAGCTAAGGTCCCAGCAGGAATTTTGGCAGAGGCATGTGACTCCGAACAGCACACCCTACACTGCTGTCCCTTCTCACTTATTCCCTAATTAGAAACTTGAAGCCATTACTTGGACCAAGGGATAGTAAAATGAAGTTACTGAGTATTTTGAGTAAAAATTTTTGAAAATACCATGATAACATTCCCCAAAACACTGCACAATGTCTCAAAATTATTTTACAATAGAATTCCTGGTAGCTACTTGTCTAACCTAAAGAGCAGATCTACATATAAAACAGAAAGAAAGCAAATGACATTTTTAACTGCAGGATGATCCCTTCTTTCCCCTAAATGTGCTAAAATAAAAGACATAAATGTAGAACACTTAGAGGCTTCAAACGCATCCAATTTATGGCCTTTCAATTGCAACTGCACACAAAAATGTGCACTCTAAGCTAGCCAGTAGGTTTTGGTGGACAAGAAACCTATCTATAGTAATTAGGAACTAAAGGAAGAGGCACACAGACTAATTAGCTTTCCTCAATGATTCCCATTTAACACATCTTAATGATTTAAAATTAAGACATGCATAATCTGGGACATTTTCACGATGAAGATTTTTAAAACTTGTTGATCAATTCTGGTTGCACAATGAAATCTACTTCCTAATTAGAAGGGCTAAAATTTTTCAGGCCAAAAAAAGAAGTTACTGCAGCTGACTTTCTAAGCCCTGATATGTTCAGCCCGTGGTTCGCAAACTTCAACGCAGTGAGAGAGCTTGAGTGGCTCTGCCAAATCACATCTTTATACTGCTGTCAATTATAGACTTGAGAGTAATGGTGGCTGGAGAGCTAGTAACAATTTTCAGGTTGATAGTGGCACTGCAGGGCAAACAGCTTAAGAACCACATTGCTAACCGCCCTAGATCTTTTGTTACGGTGAAAAACACCCCAAGAATTAACCTATGCTTTGCCATCTTTTTTCTGCAGCTTTCTGAGAACTGGCTGTGAGCAGAGACAGCAAACGAGTATGCACCCTGGCTTACGTGAAACCAGTATAAACTACGTAGATACAAACTGTATGTACAACACTTCTGCCTCCTTTCTCCAAGAACATCTATTAATGCAACAAAAGGTCTGAGTTAGTCTGTGAAGTCCACCAGTTACAGTTTGAGTGCAAGAAAAACATCTGTATAGCCTTCATCAGTATTTTTCTAAAGACTTCTTCTGGTAACATGTTGCATGTACAATGCAGGCATTAATTCTGCACGGAAATATAAAAGAAAACATGCTAACAATATTTTTTTAATTACAAACACATTCAGCTTATTTCAGCATCTCTGTTTTTTTGAGTTGAAGGTCTGCTGATGCAATGTCTCATCTGCTTGCAGATTTGTTTAGCGCAGAAGAGAAATAATAAGCAAGGAGTCAGTAGGGATCATTGGTATCATTAATATTTCTTGTTTATCTCTGGCCTAAATCTGGACACACATTAAAAGTTGCTTTCAGTTGAAAGTAGCTAGCCTGTAAAGTTGAAAGCCTACATCCAGCCCAAGAATCCATATAACACTACCCCGTTACTCTCATCTTCCCTCTTTCCTTTTCATTTGTGTTACACTGCCTTTAAACTTGGGCCAAGTTCTGCAGTTGGAACCTACAGACACTCAGCTGCAGAATGGGGGCCTCAGATTTATATTATATAGAGACAAAGGCTCAAAGGAAAGACTGCATCATACTTTATATGTTAACACTTTAAATAATATGTAGAACATCCTTTCATCTAAAAGGTCACTGACCATACAGAGTACAGGGAGTCTCATTACCCAGATTATCTAGCACTGTCTAGATTATATGCCGACCCATGCTACTTAAAACATAAAAACAGCTGAATTAGGAAAAAATACAAAGGGTCAACTAGCCCACTATCCTATCTCTGGCAGCAGTCAATGTTTTGAGAAAGAATGGGAAAAAAACAGTCACTTCCCTCAGTATATCTATCCAGCCATCCACAGTTCAAGAACTTCCTGAATCTGAAGCTGCATTCATATCATTGTGTTTGACGGTCTTTGTGGGACCTTTCTCCCATGTAGTATTCCATCTTTTTTAAATGTATGTTTGACCCTGGCCTCCAAAACGTCCTGTGGTGCCGATTTGCTCCATTCAGTTATCCATTGACTGAAAAAGTACGTCCTTCTGTCTTAAATCTGAAGTTGGTGTTGATACTCTGATCCTCCAGTTATATTAGAAAAAGTGAACAGTTATTCTCTTTTCATCTTTCCTGTGCTGTTCATACATGTCTCTCATATTCTTTTCCTTTCTTTTTTTCAGAGATGATGATTGTGCTTTGTTGATGGTTTCCACCTTCAGACATGGCAGGACAACCTGATAAAACCTAGAACTAGCTTGGTGGTTTATGTTCATGTTTACGTCAAACTCTGAAGAGAAGCTTGTATAGTATAAGGAATGCTTTGCTTTGATTAAACCAATAATTTATAACCCATATTTCTTCACTGAAGTAATATATAATGTGAAGAACTGCAATTTCATGAAATCTTTAAGATAGTCTGGCAACTAAAGGCAGAGCTACAGAAAAGCTAGGCTTTTCATTTTGTGACAAATGGCAAAATTCTGGGGGACAGGTGTTTCTATCTCAAAATAAAAGATAAGCCAAATTTTTCTCACAAAGTGAAATTAAACAGTAAAGCCAAATAGTTCAACCATGCACATTTTCATGACTGAATACATATGTGAAACAAAAACCTTAAAAGAAAACAAAATATTTTCAATCATTGCTCTAAACTTGAATGAAACGCTTATTCTTAGTGGAGCTCATCATACTGATTATTTTCTTTTACAATTTCATCAAAATAGATATTGGTTATACAAGTCAACATTTCTCAAAATCTTTCTCTCCTTAAAAGCTTGAAGAACTAGTCTATCTATGGAAACTATTTCTGCAAAGAATTGTAAATATGAAGAAACACCAAGTCAGATATCTAGGAACAATGTCTTTAGTGTAATAACATCATGGTGATCTCGAGATTCTACTAGAATATAGTATGTTCCAGCACCTTAGTCTGAGTACTCAGTATACACGATGGCTTCCTTCAAACTTACCTTCTGATTCCCTAAAATACATGTAAAAGCTCAATAATATTGTAACCTCTGAGGGCTCCAGAACAATTGTTTGACGTAGCGTCACCAATGGTAATGCCATCACCAATGGTAATGCCAAACGAGACAAAGAAAATGATGTATATTATAATGTTGGTCCAGATGAGATGTGCAGTGTGCTTAGGGAGGAAAAACGGAAGGATGTATACAGTGGGGCAGTGTATGGGTCTGAGGCCATTCAGTATTTTCACTGTATACCAGAATGATGGAATAGAGTCTGCCTATGCTAAGGGACGACACCGATCGGGGAAGCACAGCAGGGATACTGAGGGCAAGATTCCACGTGACCTTCACAAACTGGAGATACTACACCAAGAAAGGAAAAATCAACTTCACTTAGAAGTCTACTGCAAGAGAAAAGAAATAATCATATCTCTGGGTTCCTAATGGAGAGAAAACAGAACTAATGGACTTAAATTGCTGCAAGAAATACTTAGGTTAGATATTGGAAAAACCTTCCTATGTACTAAAAATAGCATTGTAACGGACCGGCTGTCTTTCCATTTCCAAACACTGAGAGCGTGTTTCCATTATGGTAAGTCTTCAGGAAAAGCATAAACAACCATGAAAGAAATGACACAGGTATTTCAAGATCATGCTGGGACAGAAGTATGTTTAGAGATCGGATCAGATCAGAGGGATCTCTAAAGACCTTCTCGCCAGCTCTGAAATCTAGTCTGTTGTATGCATTTCTGAAACAACTCCTTAACAGACTACAGATCTTCTTTTTCTGACTCCTTACTTGATCTATGACTAGAGCCAATTTTGGCCTGCCTCCCCAGGAGGGAAATTCAGAATCACTATTCCAGGTGGACCTTGCATGCACTAAACCACATGGCAAACTTCTGAAGAGCCTCATGTTGTGTTTCAGGAACAGCACAGAAATAAGAACTTTACATCAGAAAAATCTCCTGCTCCTAAATATTTCACATGAAGTGCTGTGTGTGCATGTATGGAAAATAGCGGTAAAAGTCTCCCATCTGTCTGCTCGTGTATGGGCAACTAAAGACTGACGCTTCTCAGCCTGCTCCTAAAACCTTCCACAGTTTTGTTGTGCTTGGTGGTGGTGGTGGGTGTTGGGTGGTGGAGGCAGACAGGCAATCAAGACATCTGTTGTCCAGGTAAAACTGCTTTAATTTAGGATTCCCACAGTAAGTTCTGTCCTCAGACAGAAAAAAATTTTTGGTTTTTTTGGTCTCATATTTGTAATTTACTTCTGTAAGTAGCTTCCAGCTGGTGACTTGTTTGTAAGTTACACATCCCCAAGGGAATTCAGTCTGGCTGTAAAATTCTAATATTCTAAACCCTCGCATCTTTGCTGGTAGGGATGGAGAATCTACCCCTTGAGAAATGAATGCGCAAAACCTTTTCCCTCCACAATGCCACATAAATCATTTTAAACTGATTCGAATTTTAAGATCCATGAACATTTTCCAACACATGGATGATCCCTACTGACATCAGATGGATAATCAAGCCTACTGACAACAAACTTGTTCTCTTCTTAGGTGCAGACGATGATTTACATTTTCAGGAAAAATCCACAATCCCTCAGGAATGTGGAGACCACAGTTTGAAAATCACTATTTTCAGCTGTTTCTTTACTTCAGCTTTCTTTAAACACAGCAGCGAGAACTACAAAAATTCTACTGTCCTAGAAGGTCATTGCTCAGGTTTAATATAGTTAATAGAACTGAACTGTTTTAAAATCTAGTTTGGCCAGCTAAGCAACAGGAAGAGTGCCCATTTTCTTTGGTGGATTTCCAAGCTCTACATGGTGATTGAGACAGCACTCTGTCAAAGGCACTGCAAATAGCCAAGAGCTGTGAAGAGAGTGGCCCTTCTGGGTAATAATTCTTAATTAGGTTTTCTGGCTCTTTGGATGGAGTACTTGAACAAACTGCTGCTCACACTTAGGTGCATGTTTTTAGCTTGAAGACTGATTTGTTTACTGAGTGTCCCTAAAATACATTTGTAGGAAGCTCTTTTCAAATAAGCTGCTATTTTCTTTACAAGCATTCAGTAAATTTGAGCAGCTAAACCTACTGTTGTGCTAAATACATGCAAGGTCTAATCACTCCAGTAGAAGATTGACTGTCTTAACTATTAAAGTAGTGAAGCTTCTTTCCTCTTTATTGCATTTTACAGAAAAAGGTAGCTTCCCAGCACCTCTCATGGTAACTGTTATCTTTAGGGAAACTGAGGAAGCATTAAATTGATGATGATGGTAGCTCATGTCAGAGCCAGAATAATAACCCAGAACCTCCAGGCTTGCATTCCTATGCAGCCCACAACCTTCTCTTGTAAATTTGCCACTGCAGGATACAAATGCATCTTCAGTTTCTTTCATAATAAGTGCTTCTCTGTGACTGATTCCATGGCTGACCAAAGTTTTCATTTGATTGGAATTATTATACGGAAATACAACATACTATCACTGGAAAGAGGGAGATCTGGGAAAAGTCTGTCAAAAAGCTTCATGTTGCTCAATAAATTCTGCCTTTCAGAAACTCAACAGCACTGTAGATTTACATTGGGACAAAATCTGTAAAATCAGTTTTGAAGACAAAAAGTTTGAAGGGTTCCAATTCTGAAGTTTGTAAATATTAAAGTTTTCCTGGAGAGACTGACATCAAAACAATTTTGAACTTGCTCCTTTGAGGAAGATATCTCTAGAAACAATTTCTAAGCTTTGTATTTGTTCAAATAGGTCTGCCATCAAAAGCATTCTTCAGAAGCCTCAGACATTTACATGTAAAATGCCAGCTGCAAATTAAACCTTGATGTGCTTGCGGCTTAAGGAAGGGACAAGATTTCTGAGTAATACCCAAAAGTGTGTTGCTAAAAAGCTTTCTGATCCTGGATCAAAAGCATACCTGAACCAAAACTATCATGTGCCCTGTAGTTAAGATATTTTTACTGTCTCCTTTCCCTGTAAAACTTTCAGATTGCTTGGGAAAAATTGTTGTAGAAGCACTGTATTATTAGCTGCATTAGCTATACTGAGTAATGAAAGAATAGTAACAGAGTAATGAGTGTAGTTTAAACTTTAAAGTAACATTCCTTGCTTCACCCTTGTCTATTCTTACATCAATGTTTCAGTCATAAAACCTGCTATATATGTGTCCCAGTCTGATCTCTCTGAATGTATTCTCTTAGATTTAGGTTTTTGGCCTTACCAAACCGGACCAAGCTCCAAGTTTCATTCAGTGTTGTATAGCCGGTGTTTTTCTAGATGGTCCAACATAAAGTATCTGCAGCTCAGCGCTTTGGGAGCATGGCACTAGTGGCAAATAGCAGTCGCATAAAATACTTAAAAACAAAGAACAATCTGACTTAATTCCTGCCTAGTATCTTGTCCCTACCATTAGCTTTGGTGTCCAGAAAAGCTCTTTCATTTCTTCAGTGTGTGAACCCCCTATTTAAGTCATTATAATCCTTCTGTTCTTCCATGCTTCCAGATATGGCCATTCCAAAGAAAAACTAGCATGCAGAGTAATTAGAAAGAAAATAAACTTTAAAACATGGAAGTTCGGGTTATCATCCAGTAACTATCTTCAACTGTTCACAAAGAAGTCACTGATTTTGAGCTTCTACTTTTCCTCGCAGCCCCTTATTAAATGGAACAGATATATTAATCCAATGCAAAAATGTAACATAATTAAAAAATTTTTATTGAAGAAATGAAACTAAAGGTGTAATGAGAATAACGATCAGTTGCTGTGCTTCTGTTCTTATGACTAACTATTAGCAATACAGCAGTACTTAGAGGACACACCAAGATTATAGCTTTATAGGATAGCTTTTGCACACAAGGAACTGCAGTGAGTATATAGCCTGAACATGGAAGATACTGCATGGATGGCTGGAAGATAAGAAGGACTAATGCTCCCATTTCTTTTTCAACTGACTAACCGATTATCCCAAAACCATAGAGAAAGTTTTTAACAAAGACAAGAAACAGACACAAATCTCTAAAATTACAGTGTTCTATTACTCCAATGTATATTAAAATTATTGGGTAGCATTATTCAGTAGCATTATTGGATAGAACACGTCTGAAATGTTTAAAGGCACCTCTCAGTTTCCATCCAGGTAGTCATGAGCAGCAGTTAATAGTTTTTGTTTTGTTTTGTTTTGTTTAAGGAGGCGGAGTGGAAATCTTTCTACAGCCTGGGACTGCATCAGCACTTTTGTGCCGCAGAGTGACACTGAGAATTGACAATGAGTTAACCTGACCACTACGACCCTTGACAAGATCTTTCCCAGAGCCCTTGCCTCCCAGCATACACTCTCCATTCCACAGCTACTGCCTTCTGGTTTTTTTCTTAGATTTATAATCGAGATTACATTATGCTGCAATTAATTGATACAGGCTCTTAAAAAAGGACACAGAGAAGATGGCAGCAGGTAACCGTGGTCTGCACTGATGAGTGACTTGATTGCATGGGGCTCTGCTATGGAACAGCTGACAGGTCAGTATCAGAGGAGTGGCCAAGAAGGGAGATACCATGCTGCATGTCAACTACAGATGGTCTGATCATGAAGAGAAAGCTTTCTTTAAATGAGTGGAAGAAGTCTCATGATCGCAGGCTCTTGTGGGGGACTTCAATTTGATAACTGAATACCTGCCAGAAGGGCACAAGCAACCCAGGAAATTTCTGGAGTGTGTTACAGGAAATAAGGAAGAACTGATTAGGGATACAATAGCTAACAGCAGTCTTCGCTGGAGTGACCATGATATAGTGTAGTTTAGCTTAAGAACTCGAGGAACTGAGAAAGGCATGTAGCAGAATAACAAAGCTGGACTTCACAGGAGTCAACTCTGGTTTGTTTAGCGAACTGGTCAGCATGATCCCAACGGATGCTGCCCTGAAGGGCAAAGAAGCCCCAGACAGCTGGTTAATCATTAAAGACAACCTCTTCAAAGCACAAGGATGGTCTATCCTGATGTGTCAGAAAATGGGCTTGTATGGCAGAAGGCATCTTGGCTGAAGAGAAAACACCTGACTGAGCTCAATGGCAAAACAGCAAAGAGATAAGACATAGTAGCAAGGATAGACTACCAAGAAGTAACATAAAACATCACCCAGGCACTCAGGGGTGAAAGTAGGAAGGCCAAAGCTTGGCTGAAGTTGAAACTGGTTACAGATGTGAATGGCAACAAGAAAAGCTTTTATAGATACATCATCAACAAAAGGGGGACGGGGTAAAATGTTGGCTTGCAGCCAATTTCATGATGCAGGACAAGGAAAAGGTTCATGTACTCAGTGTCTTCTTTCCTTTGATCTTTACTAGCATGGTCTGCTCTCAGACCTCCCAGGTCTCTGTGCCTGGTAGCAGTGTTCGGGACAGGGGGGAGGAACGGGTACCGCACATGGTATAAGAAGATCAAATTAGGAATTGTTTAAGTAAACTGGGCATACATAAATTTATGGGACTGGATGGACTGCATGAGGGAGCTGGCCAATGCCATTGAGAGGTTGCTCTCTGTCATCTCTGAAAAGTTCTGACAATGAGGGAAAGTCCTGAATGACTGAAAAAGGCAAATGCTATGCCCATCATCCAAAAAACAGCAGGACTCAGAGAACTATAGGCCAGTCAACCTCCAGTCCCCAGGAAAATTATGGACTGGAGGAGTGGAATAAAACTGGATGAAAAACTGGCTGAACAGCTGGTGTCAAAGGGTAGCCATCAGAAGTTTGAACTCTAACTGCTGGCTGGTTATGAGTGGTGTTCTTCAGGAGTCAATACTGGGCCAAAACCCTTGCACCTACAGTAATGATCTGGACAATGGGATGGACCATGTCTTCATCAAATTTGTGGATGATGGGAGAGCTGTTCTTATGTTAGAATGCAGAGCTGCTGTTCACAGAGCTCAAAAATGAGGAGGAATGCACTTACAAGGACCTCCCAAAATGCAAAAATACTAATGCAAAGTCCTGTACTGGAACAGGATACCCTTCTGCAACAGCACAGGCTGGGGACTGACTAGCTAGGTAGCAGCTCTACAGAACAGGACCTGCAGGTTCTGCTGGACAAGGTGAACAAGAGTCATTATTGGGACCTTCTGGCAATGAAGGCAACTGGCTACATTAGCGAGTGATTAGCAAGCAGGTCAAAGGAAGTGCTTATTCAAAATACCGCATCCTCTTCTGGGCCTCCAGTGCAACAGAGATGTCAACAAACCAAACTGAATCCAGTGGACTCTCACTAACCTGATCAGGGGCCAGGAGCACATGAAACACAAGGCCAGGCTAAGGTAACTGGTTTTGTTTAGTGTGGAGAAGAGAAGGTTAAAGGGGGATCTAATTCCCTTCTTACACTACCTAAAGAGGAGTTAAGATGGAACTACATTTTTCTCAGAGGTGCACACAGAAAAGAGAAGAGGCAATGGATACAAGCTGAAGCAAGAGAAATTCCAGCTGGATCTAACAACATTTTTGTTCACAATAAATGTGGTTAAGCAATGTAACAAGCTGCTCAGAGAGGCTGTGGAATCTCTCCTTGGATATTTTCACAACTCAGCTGGACAGGCCCTGAGCAACCTCATTCAACCTAGAAGGCAGTACTGCTTTGAGCAGAAGGTTGGACCAGATGACTTCCAGAGGTCCCTTCCAAAGTAAATTTTTCTATGATTCTATGAAAATGCAATTGAGCAGTTCATCTCACCTAACTGCAGGGACCTGTAGATCTAGCATCTACTTTAAGCTGGTCCTCTAGGCTCTGTCACCAATGAAGAAAGAGGTATCTGCAGAAGAAAATTCCTCTCTTTCTTAAAGTATGTGTCAAGGAATCTCACCTTGGATGAGATTGGACCCATCTTACCATGTAAAAATAATAAAGCATTCTGTATTGCAGATGATCAACTTGTTCTCATCATTACCATTCCAACAGTGTTTACAGCAGCTGTGTTTGTCTCCTTTTTAAATAAGTTGTGGTTTTAAATTTCATTCTAGGTTACCAATGGAACATCTACCAGTACCTGAAGGATCCTATTAGAAACACTCATCATATGACTCCATATAGGAAGCTACTTTGAGAGCTGCCAGCCATTTCTTAATCCATTTAACCTGTGTCCTTCCCATCAAAAGTAGCTTATGGTCAGTCTTCCTCAAGTACTCAGCTACTGAACTACTGAGTTTATTTTTTTATTCAGTATTTGATATTGATGTAATTACAGTTTGTTTTCCAGGAATGCAGTCCAGAAATCCAAAGATATTACTAAGAGGTGCTGTTGTTCTTAACAGCCATGCTGAATCATTACATATCTGGTTGGAAATCTCCCAACATTTCCACCTTATGAATGCCTCTAATTTTTCACATAAATTCCAAAAGGGAAAAAAAGAAATGTTGACAGCTTTACATTTAACTTTCACATTTTTCCATTTGACAAACACTTTCCACCTCCAACTTCCTTATGGAAGAAAAATTAAACCTTTCTTTTTATATTTACTTCATTATTTGCATGAGCTTCAGTGAAGTGGAGGACAGTTCTAGGAATAAGGCTTAAGTAACCTGTACTTCCAAACTGCATATTTAGCATGTTAACACTGAGCTCTGTGTGTAATGTAGGACACTTGGTTTTTTAGGCTCAACAAATGGCAAATGATTCCATAAGAACTGAATATTCCCACCCACAGAAATATAATTCAGCTTTCCTAAGCAGTAAACAATAGAGAATTAATATGCCTCTCAGAGGCAGAGCCAGAAAAAAACCACCACATCCAAAATCCAACTGAGATTCTCAGTTAGATATTTTTCAGTCCTTCTTTTCTGAGACAGATCATATTCTCCTACTTACAAGGTGTGTGGCAGGAGCAAATTTTTTGATGATTTTTAAAATGTTTAAGAATTTTGTGTGGTTAAGGAAGAAACATATTTAATATTAGTCTTTTACCCTAGTCAACGTCACTGAACTTCTCTGAAGAGCAAGCATCTAAAAATAGGAGTACTGTTACAGAAGTAACAGTGACAAAATATCTTTAAGAGAAAGAAGTCCATCAACCAAAAAGTGCAGGAACCATTAGAAATTACAATTTTCTTCAAATCAATTTAATTTCAGTTTTCGCCACTAGATAAATGAGGTTATTTAGTATTTGTACAATGTTTAATGCACTGGAACAATTTTATTTCTTCTGGGCTTATAAAAGCCAATCAAAATGTCACAGCTTCAAACTCATCTATTGAAATATTCATATAAGATTTTTTAAGGCTTCCTTGCCTCAGTTTTTTAAAAGATAAATGTAAGTAGCATGTAATATTAGCTGCTAAACCAGTGTGCTGTAATTCTTAGTTAACGACCACAAAAAACAGTCAATTAAAAAGCATCAGAAACTTAAAAAATAGAATAACTAGAAATAAAATAAGAAATTCAAGCTGTTCAGCAATATATGATAAAGCTAAGTATTTTTGATTTCACAGTTTAAATTTCTTCTAGGATGTAAACTAGGAAGTTTACCTGTTTCTAATTATTCCTGTATCTAATTATAATTAAAACTCCCTAAACACTGTACACATGAAAGACAAGATGTATTGATATTCAAAAAGTAAGTCTATTTGAAATAGGTGAGGATTAAATAGGAAGGAGGTATTTCATTATGGAAAATGCTTATAAGATTTACAGGCAGATTCATAGATTTTCTAAGGCCTACAAGAGCTATTATTGTCTAATGAGATCTTCTGAACAACACATTAGAAAGAACCTCACCTCGTAACTCCTGCATCAAACCCAGTCCTCCTGCCTGAATTACCTTTGACTTTTTGAAGGACACCCAACTCTTATTTTACACATTCAAAATGATGGAGAATTCACCAAGTCTGTAAGCTGCTTCTGTAGTTAACTAACCTTATTCTTAAAAGGTGTTCATTTTTTTCCATTTTGAGCTTGTTTAGACTTAGATTGAATCTCTAATGAATTATTTTTTAAAACAAGACTAAAAGGTGCTGTCATTGGAAAAATCTCTACCCAGCTTAACATGTATGCTGTAATTGAGTCATTGTTTAACATACCCTTGCATAAACTGAAAGAAATCTAACATCTCAAGCTTCTCACTCTAAGCTATAATTTCTAAACTTGCAAGTCTTCTCGTAGTTCTTTTGTGATCCTGTTCTCACTAAAACCTCACTAATACTGTATACATGGAATAAAACCACTTAATACTACCTGCTAGTAAGAGCAGCATTCACCCTTGCTTATGTAGACCATTCTATTCTGAATATTTCTATTAGTGTGCTAAAAAAACTTAACTAAACTAAAAAACTTAGTACTAAAAATTACTGTTACAGTGGTAGCTCATAGTTAAGGCAGACATTTAGAAACTCCATTTAGAAGTAGTCTTCTTTTATGTCAGAACAAGTGTGTATGAGCAGTTTCCAAGTATTTGCCACAATCATCAGTTATTTTGCCACAAAGATGGCACATAATTTTTTATCTGAAAGGACTGCCTGGTGCCCTAGCACTAGGGAAGGACATGCTCCAATGAGAAACAGACTACAAAAGCCCTCTTAAAACTACTAGTAAAATTTTTCATTCAAGCGCTATGCCTAATCACATAATTCCATCCCTCTCTCCAATAGTATCATCCCAGCTGAATCTTTGCATGTCCTGTACCTAGTGTACAGGAAACAAACAAACAAACTTGGAATTTTGATGCTTTTCGTTAATTATTACAAGTAGACAAATTCCAATATTTGCAATTTGAAAACTGGAAGAAGTCCAATATTCCAAAACAAGTCTCAAACCCAAGCAGAACAAAGGTGGAAAGAACTGTAAATTATGATCAAGCTTGTCTGGAAGTCAAATGGCAAATACAAAGAAAACATACTCTAATCTACAGACTAGCTCTTTCATTAAATGATTACTCTTAAAGATGTTAATGATAACTTTATTAAAAACAGGAAAAGTCACATGATAGGCCAATATAAGGTACTCACCATCATAAAAAGTTGCAGTGCATTACATTTTTTTAAATTAGTCTAGAGCAATTTCTAATTTTAAAAGCCTATTTTTATGGAATGATGATAAATTAGATCATAGATGAATTATTTTACAGATTAATATACACAGTTCTAAATGCAATCAGGATATTAAATGGTTCCAATAGCTGTAGCACTTATAGTAGGACTTTAAGTGCCAGGCAATTAAAATTGTTCTCTTAACATACTGGTTTAATTTAGTATCTCCCCAGTTGCAGAAAATCTGACTTCTGCAGAGGAACATACTCATTCACCACATTTCCTTTTGGAATGATAAAATAAGACATTTAAAAGGCAATGAATGATCTTCAAAAAGCAACACAATATTGCTAATTATTACACTACAGTGCTGATACACTTATCTCAGACTTACAAAGAATAAAAAACAGGCAAGACATAGGTGTACAGCAGAAACACCTTACCCCTCATTTCCAGGCAAAAATAAACCAGGCACATGGTAGCTGTCTGGTATTGGTAGTGTGCATCAACACATGTCCAGAGCAGTAGGAACTCAAAGAGAGTTATGGCATCTCCCAATGAGTATATAAATGCATCACCTGTGGACTAATTAAAATTACCTATGTACTTTTGCACTATGTACAAAGCTAATTTTGTTAACAGTGTTTAGGAGTTTCGTCTAACTTACTGCTTCATGGGAGAGCAGGAGACACTTCACTTGTGTCAGTGATCTGATCAAATAACTGGGGCTTGCCATGTGACACCTACACTGAACATTTCAGACTGCAAAAAAAAAAAAAAAACAATAAATACTGAAGTGAGGAGGTCAAGTTGAACATTTTTATTTTTTTAAGGGAACTTTTTTCTCTCTCTCTTGTCTTAAAGTAAGGTTTTCTTGGAGTGAAACAGCCCTTACCTGTGCACAATCAAGACAAAAGTTCTTCAGCATTGTCTTATGAAGCCCGAGGACTATATACATCTGATTTTTCCTCTTTTTCCTTAGAGTTTTTATTCTTCTGGCTATTAAAAGAAGCTTGGAAGCT
Source organism: Dromaius novaehollandiae (assembly GCF_036370855.1). Classification (NCBI taxonomy): domain Eukaryota; kingdom Metazoa; phylum Chordata; class Aves; order Casuariiformes; family Dromaiidae; genus Dromaius; species Dromaius novaehollandiae. The sequence goes on from NC_088099.1 coordinate 145,539,810, forward strand.
GGACCCAAAGATTGCCCAAGTCTGCAGAGAGTTTGAAACAAGTATGATGAGATGCTATGCCTCAAGCACCTCAGTGGAATTTTACTTCCCAGAAGTTATATAGCCAAGAGTCAACAGAGTTTACACATCTATACTTTGGGAAATACATATTTTATACAACTCTTCTTACCCAGCTGGGAACCCCAGGTTAGGGAGTTTTCCCATTACACTATTTCCTCAGACACACCTCTGGCTGACACCAAGCAAAACAGCAGGTTTGGCTCATGCATGTAAACCTTGGTGTTTGGTACTATAAGGTAGGTATGGATACAGGGGAGAAAGGGGACAGCATGCTCTGGAAAAGGAGGGCAACTAAAGAATTTGACCTCTTATGTAATATGAAAGCAAACAATGCATGCAAAAGTCAGACGTCCAAGGGCCAAAATGTGTCTTATTTTAGATGGAAGTAATAAAAAAGCACTACAAAAATATTAAAATGAGAGAAATGATATATGACAGTATTTGCTGCCTCTGAGAAAATAACTAATACATTTGGTTATAAATTAACTTTGATTTTTGGAGAAATATTAAAGTTACATGAACTACTGATTGATTTATTTGTTTTTGGAAGAATAATTTCTCCTGTCGTGTAATGTAACAAAAAAGCAAGATACTGTCACTGTGGAGACAGAGAGACATGAACAACCAACAAGGATCAGGGTGACACTGAAGAAAAGTTTCACCTCTAGGTCTCTGGTTGAATTTTAAATAGAGGAATTGCCACATGCTTTTTAAGAGTTGTTTGATTTCCTAGGTCAACGTGGTCTCAAATACAGTTCAATTCCCAAGGGACAAGTGTTCCCATCATAAACACTGTAACAACAGATAACCTCGTTTACAAACCCAACAGAAAGGAACACCCTTGAACCAATTCTCCTGAAAATACTGTGTCACAATAGCTTTCCATTTGCAAAAACGGGAGAGCACCAGTTTTTCTCTCCCCTAGTATCTAAAGCTGACCATTATTTCACTGCATACCATAATGAAAATATAATCACCTTATTCCTCTCATTCTCAATTTCTGAAAGCTTACAGGGACAACTGACTCAGCCCCAGTGCTGCTACCTTAGGAACTGGTGTAAATCACTTCAGAAGTAGCCTTGTGATCAGATATATTGCTTTTTTAACAAAAATACCAGAACAGTGGTCTAGCAGCATTTGCTAAATGTTTTTGACCCTTTCAGATACTGAACAACCCTGTTGTAAAAAAGCAGGCCAAAGAAACCACATGAAAGCAAAGCAAAAATCCCCAACAAATCCCCCTTCCTCCTTTAATTGCGAAAGTTGGTTAGAACATAGTGCTGGAAAAGAAAAGCCAACAGTACATCAGGAGTTTACATATATGCTTGACTAAACCCAAATACATAATTGAATATTTAAAAATAAAACTGAGAAAGATAATTGCATAATTAATAAAGGAGTAGTCTTAGGATCAATGGTCACCTCAAACTGTGAAACCACAGCATAAAATGCAATGCCACAAAAATCCAATTTCATTTGATTTATGCTTCATAAAAAAGCAAAACACTCACTATACAAATATTTTCAGTAGCTGAAAACTGGTTATCATTAAAAAAACAAAAATACAGACATTCTTCTTGCTGGGCTGAACTGTTCTCAACATAATCAAATGTAAAGGCCATTGACAGAAATATTTCTATTATTTTGCAGTCATACAGCATTACATTGCTGTGTTCTAAGCAGACTACTTTGCCTGTACTTGAGAGGTATTCAGTTAAACTTCATACTGTGGTTTGTCAAGCACTCTGTACTTCTCTGGCTTCTCTCATCCTAAAACCCCAGCACAGTCAACACTGTTTTCTTGCAAATTCACTTAAGCAACATTATGAATGACATTTCATTGCATGTCCATTGAAAATAAAAGTGCTGGAGATGGTAAAGAAAGTATGAAGCAGGAGTTACTTGGCCTGCCTCAGAAGCAGCTATGAATGGCTCTAAAAAACACATGTAATGTTGCCTTCTGTGAACCTTTCAAACCAAAAGGAGTGGGAGGAGAGGAATTTTAACAGCATCTACAAAAGCTGACCATAGACTCTATTTCGTATATTAAAGGAAAATTTTAGAGAAATGATGTCAGAAACCATTCCAATTGTTCAAGAAGTACACCATATTTTCTCTGTTGCAGAAACAAAGCCATCAAGTGTACTTTCAAGAAAATATTTAAATAAAATTGATGAAGTGTCAACACTTGGCTGCTTGTTTAAATTGGATAAAATTATAAAAGCTGTTACAGTGTGTTCAATTTGTTCCAATATTATTATATACCATAAGGACTCATTGGAGCAGTGAGAATACTGCAGACAAGGCGTGAAGATTACAAGATGTCTTAAACTTCTCCCTGGTACAGTATGAAATACAATCTGAAGCAGCAGAAATTCTTTTAGTGGAGTTAATTCTTTCACCTCAGGTCCCAATAGGGAGAAAAGAATCCCTGCTCTTTACTCTGTAAGAACACTTTGTTATTTGCTCAACAGGAAGTTAAATGAATCAAAGCTTCAGACAGCAAAAAAGCCACAATAAATTAATGTGCCAAATTTGTAATAGGAAGGCAAATCAGATTTATTTAAAAACTGAAGTCTCTGTTCTGATGCACTTTGTTTTCTTCCCAAGGTGTAAAGTGATCTCACAGTTTATGGTATTTTTCACAGCTTTTCCTTTCTGAAGACATTGTAGTCTTACCTGACCACTGAGTCACATGGCAAGAAATCTGGGTGGTATTCCTTCTTTTCCTACATTTTATTCCTGAGAGTAAGTGGCACAGCAGGGTCATGTCGAGAGCTAAACTCTCTTCTTTACAAAACAGGGAGGCTTACTGGAGACTACGTACTGGGAACAGTTCCTGGCCTGCATCATCACCTCAACCATGCCCACACATTGCTTGGGAAGGTGTTATCTGGAGTGGGGCGTAACTGTGCTGGGAAGTGCGCTAACACTTAAAGAGTATGGACAACCATGGGAGAGTGCTCTGGGTTCTGCCCTAGGCCTGCTGAGTTTATTTTATACATGTAGCCCAAGTGACAAATCAACAGGACCTTGGCAAGCTGCATCTGTTTATGCTTCAGGTCCACCTCAATGGATGAGAAGTGGTATAGCAGAGCTCAGTACTTACTGCCATCACAATCACCACTTGAATTTTCAGCTGAAAACATATCTGAATATTACATTCTTCTCCCTTCCATAAGTGTCTCCCTCAGAGTGGAGGCACAATGGAAGTCCCCTGCTACTGCTTGTCCAACAAGCAAGTACTTCTAAACACCAGCTGAGTGGTAAGTTTTCATAGTCCAGCTACAACACAGACATGTCACTTGGCAATTCTGGACTACCGTGCCTTTGCACGGGTGCTCAGAGACGGTGAAGAACGATGCATAGCATTCAGCACTCAGTTCTAATGCTCAGTAAGACGTGCAGTCAGAGCCGAGGACAATGGGTGCATGTATGACATTGTAATGTATGACATTACACTAAACACCTTGAACCTCAACTGGAAAACAGCATGCCAGCTGCATGAAGCTCCAGTTGTTTAACAATACCCATTCATCTATACTTCTTGCGCAATACAGAGGTTTTGCTTTGAAAATTAGATTTCCATACATGTCAAGGTAGTCAACATCACAGTATCTCTGTGTACCACAGATGTGTGAGAAGCAAAGAGTTCTTTCCATAAATAAGAATCATATATTCTATAACTCATTATATCTTCCACAAGAGTAGGTAAGAAACAAGGCAGTTAATCACAAACTAGGAGATTCCAAGGCTATAGTAACTACTGGTAAAACTAGTATGATAAACGCACAACAGCCTATTTCAGTCATAGATCACTAGAGAAAGAAAACCTTAAACTTTTAAAACTGATCAGAATTTTTTAAATATCATTGTCCTAATTTTTTTTTTTGGTCATGCTATTATTCAAGTATGGAAACTACAACGGAAATTCACTAAAGTTTTATTCAGGCTAGCCCCCAGTTGGAAATCTTATGCTCTGCAAAACTCTGTGCTAGTGCAAGGTCTTCCCCATGGTGGGGTTTATGCAGTGGTAGACCTCTCTCATGGCTTACAAACCTCTTATCCAACAACTGGGCCTCACTCGGACACAGATATAGTACTCCAAATAAGCCCCCAAACTGGTTTGAACTTCAAAGAATACTACCCCTTTAGCATACATTAAAGGACTGTAACCTTTTAAAGGACAAGTCTCCAAATAACTGTTTCTTCAGCGTATAAAACAGTGAAAAAAACCTTGTATTTCAAAGTAATAATAATAAAAAATTACTTGTTTTGCATTGGAGAATTTCTCTCTACTTTAGTTTACTATTTATAAACCACCAGTCTGGGATTAATTGTTATAAATCCTTAAAGCCGAAAAGAAGATTTTAGGCATGTTATGTTATGTATAATCTATACCATTATTAAACTGAAGCTCAAATACACGATGCCCTATTTCCGTAGGTTACCTTTAAATATTTATCTATAGTAAATTTTATTCCTCCAGAGAAAGCATTTCTTATTATTTTCAAAACACTAGAGTACCAGAACAATACAGGAATTCTCTTCTGATGTAACACTGTATGGAAGAAACAGTATTATTTATAAAGTACTCTGCACACTCACCTGGCACCCCGTCTCTCATCCAGTAATCAATGTCTATTCCTTCTGCGGTGTCATAAATATTCGTAACATTGATAGGCAGCAGTAGAGTCATGATCTCTTTCACAATGTCACGAGCTTCATCCGTACCAGTAAAACCCAGTCCCATTGGCTTGAAGGTGCCCTCATCAGACTCCATGACAATATCAAAGTTGGAGATATTTTCCTAAATGTGTAAGGAAAGAATATATTCTTTTGTGATTTCTGTTCTTAACTATCAAGATATATTGGATTCTATATGTTACTGTGACAGCAGACAATATCAAATTTGTTGAAGAGGCAGAGAAACATCTCCTCTGATTATATGTAATATAAGCATAAATTAAGGAGCCTAATCTCTCTGATTGAAAATATTGAAATAATTCAAGTTCAGTTTTGAGGCACTACTATTTTATTGGATCCACAACATGACTGGCCCAGTGTTCCTAAAATAATTGCACTGAAACTTAAAAGGTACCAGCTAGAAACGTAAGCCATTACCACCATCATTTTATTTTCATTTGCAGCTCTCATTTTCTTCTCAAATCTGAAGCTCAATAAATTCTATTGCAGAGTGGAGAGAGTGCAGTCTGTTCAGCTTTAAAACTAGACATATTGAAATGTTGGTCAGACTGTGAAGGATATCCCATTTGACAAACCCGCTGTTGTCTCTTCTAAAGCATATTGTTTTCGATATACTATGTGGTCAACTCTGACTTAGCTAGAGGACTGAAATTCTAAGGTTCAGTCTGACCTGAAGGAATTAATGCCTATTTGAAAGAAAGTTAGTGTTTTCAAGGTAAATCTTACAGGAAAAGTGAAATTTTAAGAATATGTCTATAAATGGCATAATAACAATTGCTTTCAATGTGCACTTGGAATATTCTTTTTAGCTTTCAAGAATGAAACTTAGCTTCTAGAGCCATTTATTTGCCTCATATACGCTCAGAGCACTCAGTCATAAAGGTCTAATTGAAATAAAGTACTTATGAACTTCACAGGAAGAAAAGTTTTATTCTTTTTGAGAGCCACTTAAACTATTTTTGCAAAATAATGCAGTTTATGGCCCAGTCCTGCAGAAAAAGTTATACTTCAAACTATCTTGAAAATGACTAAGAGAACTTACTCGTACTTGCAAGGCACAGGAGATTTTACTTCTATGCCCAGATTTGCTTTCAGATTTTTATGGCTGTCATGGGTTACAACATCAATATCATTAGAAAAGCCATGTACTGTCAATGAGTAATAGATCCGTGTTATTAACAGGTTATATAAACTTGACATTCAATAAATAATTCCTTCAGCTTTTTCTGGATATAAGTATGAACTACAAATAAGGATTACAGGTGGCTGTGAATACAATATTGCACAAATATCAAAACCTGACCCCATAAGTTTTCAGAAGTTCTTTAGAGAATTTGCCAAGAATTGTCTTACATTATTGTATTTATATATTTCATATTTATACTTTTCCAGAATTTTTCTATTTTGAGTGAAATAAGTTCCATCATAACAGAAGTATTCACTTTTAACTTACAAAACATATACAGCAGTTAAAAAATTTGATGTAAACCCCTTGCATGCGAAGAAGCAACCATAAAGGTTTATAATACCTTAAAACAATATACCTTAAAATAACCCATCTACCTATCCACTCATCCACTATTGGAAATCAAGATGAAATAACTGACATATTGTCACCAAATTGGCAATTGCTATTTTTGTACAATGAAAAAATCTTAGTCTTTAAAAGTCCAATCATAAAGAATTAGGATACACGTGGCCTCTAACCCTGCCATCAAAAGCAGTACTGTAGTCGTGAATCAACATGAGATCATGATACGCCGATCCTCTCTATGTAGTGGAAGAGAAACAGGCCAAGGAAAACACATTGTATTGTAAAAGGGACTAATGATGCTCAAACATTGCAGGCACAACAGAAAGAATGTCTCAGAATGAAAATCATCTTTATATTATAAGCCAAATAGCTGAGACAGTGTAAGAGTTAGGGAAGATGCTACAAATTTCTGCTGGTGAATGGAAACAGAAGTAAAGGTTTGCCATTGAAGAGTCAGTATTTACTGAAGTTAATATACTTATTTTTTGTGAATAGGTGGAAGACAGAGGGGAGGGATGGTTTCAGTCAACCACATGTGATAATTGCTAGCAAGAGGTAACTTAGTAATATTGCCCACTGTATAATACTGTGATGGAATTGATTCAGAAACTGCCTTTTTGGCTGAGTCTTCAAAACAGAACTTTTCATAATTTTTAAAGAAGCTGCAAGGGGTAGTAGTAATAAAGCCAATGGAAAGGATTACTCAGGGTTGGGGGAAGATAGAACTAAGGTAAGGAGAAGAGAATGGAGAGAAGCAGCGTGGATACTCACAAGAAAAATCTCTACCTACCAGTATGTAGAACAGAATTCCTAACTTACAGAACTGCATAAACTGTGAGAAGTATTATGGCTTTCGCCAATTGCTTTTTTTCTCATATAAATGTTCACATGTGTTTTTAATATGAAACTGAGAAAATGAACCAGCCACAAGACATGACACCATATTTCTGCTCTTCATTCATAATGTAAAACTGTTCAATTCTTAGAACGTGCTGTAGTGACACGAAAACAAATTTTGGGGGGGAGAGAGAACAGATTCTTTGGGGAACAAAAAATAATTACTTGAAGTACCCTGTGTCTTTTAGAAAGTTTTTTCCCTGCTTGGTCCACTGGAAGGTATGATTAACTTTATTCATTCTCAAGTTTGCAAGTAGGATATTGCAATCATAAAAAAAGGGATTGCGCTGATTTCACCATACCCACTTTTGTATATGTATGTGTTTTAGCACTTTTACTTATACAGAAAGAAATATGCTTTGGAAAATGTGCCATGAGGAAAAAGCATCCTTTGTCCTACATGGTGCAGGAGTAACTGCCATCTATCAAAGCAGTCTGAAACTGTACATTGGCTAATTAAAGTGAACAGTAACATGTAACAATAAGATTTTATAAAATAACTGTAGGCTCAGCTGTTTCCTCCATCTCCCTAAATTGAATGCATCATTTAAATAAGCAAGCTCAGTCTAAACTCAGTCCACAGTTTTTTCAGAGAATAATCCCTTTTGCTGCATCCTGTTACTGTGCCACTTAGCATACACCAGAAAATTAAATCTTGTTAGTGTAACCTGTTGCCTAATTCTCTGAACATCAAAATAGAGATGTTTATTCTTTATGTTTCTGTGACTGGGTCACAAGAGGTCACTTCTCTTTATCTGATCATGTTCACATCTTGTAAGTATTTAAATGAAACATTACAATAAAGATTACATGGGAAAGCTGCCTTCATACAGCTCGCTATTTTCACTGAATATGCAAATAGGCATGCTCCTTGCCAATACTTCCTCTATTTTTAAGTTTTCAAATTTTATTTCTTTTCTTTCTGTTTTATTTATAAAACGATCTATTTTTATCTCTGTAAAGCAAACCCAAAATATATTTTAAGTGTTTCTCATCTCTAAGGCAAGCACTTCAAAACATGAAATTACAATCAGATCTTTCTAATCAAGAAAACAGAAACTTTCTTTTATACGTGACAAAGAATTGCTGGTACTTCTGTCAGTAAAAAAGAAGTCCCATTTAGAGCAGACTGGGAAACCCAGTCAGCCAGATAGCTACTTATTCAGTCCAAAATCCCCATAACACCTATCAAAGTAAAAGTAGATTCCAACATCTCGTGACTAATCTACTGAGTCACTGATTGCAATTCCTCTTACCCAGCTAAAACAGTAAGAAACCTAAAAGGATAAGGGAGGGAACAGCTGTCCTGAAAGACTTCAGAAATCAGGAGCTATTTAAAATAGCATTACTACTTGTCCAACAGCTCATTTACTGGTTTTCTTTTTAATCCTACTGAGAAAAATCACCATTTTACAGAGAAAATACTTAAGTTTTTAATGGCAAAGCACTGTCCTTGACTAAGGGCTAATTTGTTCCAGTAATAAGGGACATCAGTTATTTGATAGTGCATTTTTAGCTTTCTGTAATTGATTTACACTTAACTTCGGGAAACACCAACACTTGTAGTCTTGTATTCCAGTGCTTGATTCAGAGCAGTTTGGATCTAAGTGGCAACAATCATTTCACACAACTTATGGTGAAATGATACTCATCTCACTTGCACTACTGAAAGTATGTTTAAATCAACTCCCATTTTGTTAGCCTAGCATCTAAGAATATAGGAAAGACAAAAGAAAACATCTGAAACACCTAAGTGGATGTGACAGCTGGGAGAAAAAAAAGAGCAGATAATATCCTTTAAGTATTTAATAATATATAAACATTGCATAGTGTAATTTTGAACTGCTGTTTAAGATCAAGATTATTTAATGAAGCAAAACAGCATAAATGGAAACTAGAGAATAAATCAAAACAGCTGTTAGGAAGCAGGGATCTGCTGGCATCAAAGCATAATAACCACCAGCCACAAGCATGATCATACAGTTCAAACTCTTTTTAACTGAGGACAGGAAAATCAGGAACAACACGAGTTAGAATTTTTCATAAGTTACCATCTCATTAAGTGGGAGAAAGCTGCAGTAAAGCTGAAGATTAGCACAGTTTTTCATAGATTATAAGGTATGAACAAGACTCATAGTAAGATGAAATATTTTTCTGCCATTTTGTGGGAAAGTTGTCAGTAAAGAAGTCCAAAAATTGTATGACTTGTTTTCTTTTAAAGTCATGGAGTGGAGTTCTGACCTCAGAGAAGCTAACAACCAAAGTCCCAGTAACTTCAGCAGGCCTGGAACTGGATTCAGTCATCTACTTATTAGCAATTCACTCAGTAAAAACATACTACTAGCATGTCTGGTGTTGTTCAATACCACTAGTGTTCCTCTCTGCAACTATTTGCCAACAGAGAATCACATTCAGTCACAGAGAATACCTTTCAGTATTGTACGTTCTGAGGAATGATATAAAAGAAAAAGCAGACAGCTCTAAAGAGAGCAGCATGCTAAGGAAGGTATGCACCAGATTACCTGTAGCCTTCTCTCCAGGCATTTTTTTGACAGAGACTTATCAAAGAAAAGTGCTCTTCCTGGAAAACATATCCTATCTTATACTCTTTTACTGCTCAAAAATAAGGGTGTGAAAACACTGTCAGTGACTCTGAAGGATTCTGTCTCACTGTCGGCCTTTTCAGAAATGTTTTAAGTTTTCATTTGAAAATGGGCAATACTGCTGAAATTTTCAAATTAAAAACTGTGCGTTTTGTCTTTCAACAAAGACAATCTTTATTGATGTGTGCATTTTCAGGAAGTAAATGAGTACTGTTGTAACTTTCAATAACAGATTGATAAACTGGCAACAAATAACCGCATCACACCACACATCTTTAATATTTCATGTGTTTATGCAGAACGTTTTTAGGCTCTCATCTGGGTAAAAGGTGCAGCGTTTAAGTGAAAAGAAGTCAATGAGTGTTTGTGTGTGTGTGTAAGGATACATAAAAACCAGTTTGTGTGTGTGTGTGTGTGTGTGTGTGTGTGTGTGTGTGTGTGTGTGTGTATGCATACACACTATACTACTATACTACTAAAACTACTATACTACACTACTGAAACTATACTACTAAACACTATACACTATACTACTAAACTATACTACTATACTACACTACTAAAACACGATACTACTATACTAAACTACTATACTTCACTATACTACTATACACTATACTTCTAAAACTACTAAACTACTACTATACTATTAAAATATATACTATATATGTTTTAAAGTATTATATAAATATATATACATATTAAAAATATGTTATATACATTTAGTTACTGAAGATTGCTCTCATGGGGCCTAAACTATCCTATGATGAGTAATTTGCATTTTTAAGGCAAAAGAAGTGACACCTATAGGGATAGTGTAATAAATAAATAAATGCCAAAAGAGTCTCTGGATTTCATCTGCTGTATATTTTGTGTCATTTGTACTCAAAATTATACAAAGAGCCTAATGTTTCCTTCAGGATAGTACAGGCAGACTTCCAACAATTCAGAAGTTTCAGATGGCAGTTCTGCTACCTGCATGATTGAAAGAAAAGAGAGGAAAGATACAAAGACAAAAGTTCTCCTAACACTAGACCTGTATGAAATTTGCCCACACATAACTTTAATTTCATACTAAGATTATGCAGCCAAGAAACAAAAGGACATGACTGATTCTGGGTCTTTCCTGCTTCAGGCAGGGTAGGGAATCAATCCGTTTGTGTGTTTTAGCAAAATCTGATTTTTTCTGCACCTTTCCCTAGCAATATGACACTTCAATATTAAAAATTATGAATTTCTACTGACCCAGAACTGGTGTAAAATATAATTGTATAATTATATTGACTTTTCTGTGGTTAACACAATAAGGGGTGCTACTAGATGTTAACTGTGATTCTGGAGAATACAGTGCAATTGCTTTTTTTCAGTTTTGTAATTGAAGATTTTTTTTCTTATTCATTTCTTTCATTTCTAAACTTAGTGACCCAAGGAGGAATGTTAAAATAGTGCCATCAACCTGGTCTTCCAAACAGAGACCTCCACATCAGGTTATTTGCCTAAAACAAAATGTAGGACAGCAAAACGACAGGGAGGTCACAGAATTGCCAATATAAGCACTCTAGAGGCAAGTAGGTTTTTATGACTGAAGACCTGAGACTTCAGGTAGTATTTATTCATTTTTAGCTTTCTTCCTGTTTTGCAGTTTTATTTTCTCCTTTGCTGAAATAACCCTGTGTCGTGGGTAAACAGTAGAAGATTGGCAAGGAGACAGGAGCATGCTGACCGATCAATTACTCCAGCTGCCAGAACACTTGGTGTGCAGAACCCATAAGGAACGGCAGGTCGCGACCCTTGGACTTGTGCCACCTAGGTGTCAGCCTGGCCTTGGGGACTCCTAAAGAATTACTGCTTCCCTTGTTATCTCTAGTGCATGCACAGTGCCCCATATTGTAACCTATTAATTCACCTTAAACCCACACCCTCCTGAACCTCGCCATGGGCCGATGCTCTGCGGTGCCTGGGACAGCCCGGTTGCTTCCCCGCAAGGTTCCTGGGGTTCCCCTTGCGGGTTGGGGATTTCAAGGTAATAAACACCTCATAACCTTACTCCAGAGTGGTGTCTTCTACCTCTGCTTATTTCAAGTATCGGTTACCACCGTTAACACCCTCTATCCAAAACCAAAACAAATCCTTTTTGTTCAGTTGTTTTTTTCTCTTCTTTAACCCCTACCTGCCTTTTAAGTATCATATTGCACAAATCTAAAATAGTAAAACAGAGAAAAGATAGCATACTTCTTAATTCACTCAACACATTCCAGGTCATAATGAAAGAAAGCATCTAGAGAGAAGATCAGTAGTAAAAATTGGACAGGAAATAATTTTCAAAATCCGAAAATCTTCAATAATTTTGTGTCCCATTTCAACCCAAGTCAAAAAGACAACCACCGTATTTCTCTGCAACAATCAGACAGATGGTGTTAATGAAAATTATTATGTGCTGTAGTCATCCACAGGAGGTTTTATTATATCCAAGAGTTCACTGTGCAAAGTATAAACACAAAATAAAAAGATGATCCCTGTCCCAGCAGCCTCGCGTGCTTTCTGAAGGTAAGACGAGATGGACACAACAAGAGGACAGACAGCAAGTGAACAACACGACAGCAGTGGTCAAAACAAGTAGTAATTTTATGGAATTTTTGATTTGAGAGAAATTTTCCTGAGAACAGGCAATAGCCAAGTGGTCAACATATTTCAGTGGGATAAAAGAAACCATGTTCAAGTCCTTGATGTATTCGGTTCAAATCACACAAATCCAAGTCTCTCTGAGTGAGAAAACTCACTCTATGAGTTTTCTGAAAAGTCTGATTTTGAGGAACCAATATTTTCTGGTGTAGAACTATGTCACCTGAAAGCCACAAGATTTTTTTTTTATATTTGTTTCTTAAAGAAAGTAACTCAGTAAATTAGGGCAGAAAGCTCATGTAAGCATCAATAAAGAATATTGGAAATATCAATGAGATACCAACATTTCAGAATGTTCTGTATTAATGAAGACCCAATTTCAGCAAAATAGTAAATCTTCTTGGTAACAAACACAAAAAGGAAACCAGAGTAAATACTTGTGATTAATTTCTTTCATAAAGTCAAGCCTTTTCTAAAAAGTTAAAACAGTATACAGTAGGTTCACCAGAAATTTAGTGAAGTACTGTAAACATCCTTAAGAAAGCAATAAAAACATACAGAAATATTTTAAGAATGTTTCCTTTAATAAGGTTGAATTCGATTCATAATTGAATTGGTTCATTAATGCCTCCAGTGATCACAACAGAGTTACTAAAGTAAGTTTGAATTTGGCCTAATAGTTCTTAGTCTTCCAATTTCAAAATGCACTTACTTTCCCAGAAAATTCTATGTAATGCTTCTGTTCCAAAATAAATACTATCTGTCATTCACAGTCCCTTAATTCAGCTGGGTAAATAACTGTAACCTTGTCTGCATGGTAGACAGACAGAGATTAGTCAGAGTCAGAGACTAGTCCAAAACAATGAAATGATGCCAGAACAAGACCAGCATCAACCTCACAAATGTCCATGACTAATGCAAGGTGCACTTATTTGACCTCTTTCCTCTGACAAGCCTAGAGCAACAGATATATAAGAAGCAGCAAACCCCACAAGTCCCTACCAAGACAAGACACTCTGTTACATAGATTTCTTTCTCCTCTTGTGATGACAACATTAAAAGAAAACATACGAAAAACTTAAAACCTTATCAGAGAGCACTCAGATACTGTTGTTCAAGGGTGCAGAAGAATCTGTACAGGACAGAAGAGATGCAATATGAGTTCCACTAAAATTACTCAACCCTTTTCCTCCTGCTTCTTCTGTGTAACTTGGAAAGGAAAGCAGCATTTGCTATGCTTCAAATTTTTGGAAGATTTACTGTGTCTATACCTAGGAGCCCCGCTCAGCAACCAGGCCACACTACACTAAGCACTGGGAGGAACATTAAATGTAGCTCCCAGATCTGGAGCCTGTTTTCCACTAAAATCCTTTGATTTCATTACCTTTCATCAAGATGAGGAGTACTGTAAAGGAGAATCAGGTGTTTTTCCAGCCGAGGATTCAGTCTAAGCATCGGCTATCAACTAAAAGCAGTGAGAACTTCAGCAAGTGTTTTGGGGGGAGCAATGGTGTTGGTGCTTTCCTGTGGAAGTTTCTCCCCCACAGGCAAAACTGAGCCAGCGTTGTGTGGCGGTACTGCTGGGGGGCAGGCGTTCCTCCCCCAGCAGAGGTGCTCTAACTGGTAGAGGGTATTTGGCTGTCACCTCTTGGAAGCGCCTTGAAAAAATCATGCAAAGGAAACAATGGATCAGGACACATGAGGACTGTGAGATTCTCTCCAGAAAAATACGTCATCAAATGAAAGAAGGGTTGTATTAGTAATCTATGTGGCTATTTTTATAATGCCTGCAGTTGGGTATATTCTTTTCCAAAGTATCTATTTACTGGATATTACCAAAAACAGGAGAGCAGGCTGAACTTTGGTCAACCCAATATGGCAGCCCTCACATTCTCATAAAGCTCTGAACAGCCAATATTCCCTATCACTTCTTTTAATAATCAAACACTACAATACTGGGTTCTAAAGAAATACTTGAGAGCAATACAAATAATGCTATTATGTAGAGATATGAGCTAATTATCTGCGCTGTAGTAAAATAACTATGTTGTTGCTATCTCAGTAATTTCTGCAGTAAATTATTCCCTTTACACCAGTGGCAACCTACAGTGACAGATGAGAAAGCAATATATTCTCAAGACCTGAAATTAAATTGAAAGAAAAATAAATAAGCTACAGAAGTAACAGTACTGGTACTTGTCCACTACTACATCATCTTCCTTTTTTCTCCCTTGCCACATTTCCACTGACACAGGAAGTAATTTACAATGTCAAGGAAATCCATGTCTGTCTGTGCTGAATTACAATATTCATATTTCTACTTGTCTACAGTGAACTAAAGTCATAATATCCCAGCTATGTCAATGAGTCATACAAGCTATCTTTCATTCAATAAGGCATCTTCAAATATCACTCTTACTTTACTTGTGGTAATTATCATCAACAAGCAATGTTTGTGCCATCATATCCTAACTGCCAGAAATTTGCACAAATAAATCACTAAAAGGTTAAGATATTTTTCATGCTAAATATTGTTATTGTGACTAATGAAATGTCCTATAGTTGTATCAATTTATAATTATGACAGATCACATGGCAGGGGAGAAACAAGAACAACACACAACAGACGGATGTCTTTTGCTTAAATTTTCAGTGTAAATTATAAATTCATGTTAAGTTCATGAAGCACAACATCCAGATGGAAGTGCATCAGCGTAACAAAAATTGAGACACATCTTTGTCAGTTCAAAAGCAAACTAACCAAGTATCTTTCAAACAACACCCAGCTCTGCTTTATATTTCCCTATTTGATCCTTTAGTCTACTCTTTGGTATTACTTTTGAATAAAAATCCTAGAGATAACAGTAAAATACAGACTTTTTGGCAAAAGATGAGAAGCATACGAGACCATTGCATGTAATGCTGACAATTCTCAGAGCACTGGGTGGCAATTGTTTTCCAGCATGGAAATGGGTGTTGTTTTCAACATCTACCCAGGTGACACATTTCTCATAAACATTCTCATAAACAGGGTGCACTTCTGTAAATGACAGGCATATCATTGCTGTGCTATGTATATGTGCTATGTAAATACACACAGTACAGCAATCTGCAACCTCCCTGATCCTGACATAGCAAGCTCTTAAGTACCTCTACCAAATGAGAAAACTGAGCTATCCCAATAACGTGGAATAGTAGGAGGCACTATATTATATATGACTAATTAAATACATCTCTTAGTAATACTAAACAAGTAAGTGGGAAATAATTGAGTGTTCCCAATTAGCCTGAAAAGCAAAATCACTGGGATGCTGTCTTAGACCACTCTATTGCAGATGCAAATTGACTTAATTCTGCTCATCACAAAGAATTTGAATTTTGCATCTCCTCAAAATGAAATTTCCATTTATTTGTGCTGTTAAGTTGCTTAGCATTAAAAATTCCTAGGAATTTTTTACTTTCTTGTAAGCTTGCTTTCATACTATTGTACAGCAGCTGATTCTTTAAACACACAACCATTCATTAAATCCTTGTCTTTGCCTTGCATATATTAACCTTTGCCAAGATTAAGTACTACTGAACCAGGGAAAAGAATACAAGACACTAGTTGAGGTTAGTTATACAGCTATAACATAAATTTTGTGGGGGAGAAAAATCCACATTTCTGTTTTGAAGACTTATCTCCTAAACAGCTTTATGCAATTGCTGTTTGTGTCATGATGTACTTTGGAGAGGCAGTTGTTGGCAGATGAGACTGATGACTGCATCATCAGAAATCAACTGTTTAAAATGTTCCAGAAGCCCATAAAATTAAAAATCTGCAGAAAGTATTTTAGATTATACAAGATTAAAATAAGCTAAGATACTGAAGATTTTTCTTTGTATTGCTTTTTGTTCTACAATGTCACATATAATGGGAAAATGCAATGAAGCAGAAATATATAAGGCAAACACAATTTATTCATGTTACCGACATATGTGGACCATTTGTTGCTCATTCTCAGAAAGTTAGCTATGTTTGAAAGCCACAACAGGTATCATTATGAAATATTTGTTTCAGAACAGTTTTGTGATGGAGCATGTTAGGTCAAGTAGAGCACGTATATGCATGATCGTACACTTAGGTTAAGTACAAAGCGAAGTTTACATTTATGATAGAAAACAGGAAATACATTTTCAGGCAAAACTGGAATCACTCTTTTCAGTTAAATATCAAAGTGAGCATTTTGAAAACCAAATACTTAAGTCACAAAACTAGGAAGATAACTACTGTGAAGCAGATCATCTGAAGACATTATTTACCTTATGTAGCTGATAGTATTGCTCAGCACCTACTCCTCCTTGTTCTTCTCCTGTCCACAGCACCAAGCGCAGAGTTCTCTTTGTGCGAAGCCCTAAAACGTAATTTTAAATACTGTCTTTAGTACTAAATAGTCATTTATTTGAGCATTTTTTGCATTGGTCTCCACCCTCCAAGGGCAGAAAAATCTGGGTTTCTATTCAACCATCTCTGACTTAAACAAAAAATGAATTATTGCAAGTGTGGGTGTTGTTGTTGGGAGTATTTTTGTTTGTTTGTGGGGAGGGATTGGGGTGTGGGGCAAGAGAGCACGCACGGAAGGAACACAGGTTTTTGTGGCACTGCTGCTTGTATTGCCTCATCGGCTATTGCCCCTGCTGCAGTAGCATAGGAGAAACAAAAGAGGGGACCAAATCTATGTATCTGAAAAATGTAAAATGCCTAATTATTATCTTGATTGATTTTCAATACATATGTTACTATCATTGCTGTGGCCTGCAGTAAATAATGTGTGTATGCTTTCAGCAGATCCAAATCAAATTTTCGTAAGGATTATCATTGTTTTGTCATGGTTAATTTATTACAATTAACTGAAAATGAGCTGCTGGATTTTTATGAGAGATGTGTACTGATTTCAAGAACTGAGGAGCACTGCAATATCATTTTTTTTATCAGACAAATGAAAGAGCGACAATCTGTGCTTTAGAATCTGAAATACAATCAGCTGTTGAATGTATGCAAATGTCTTAAAACAAGGCAAATGCAAGGCCATTCTGAATTTTGCTATGATAGCTGAGTAAGAAAGATAAGTTCTCAGATATATGTTGAAATAGTTTACTGCCATGGCAGAGATGAATAGATAGAAGTTGTTGCCCTTTATTTATTTGATTGATTCCATTCATAAATGAATGCATTCGAGACATCAAAACTGAGAGCAGAGAACAGCAAACAGACCAAGAATAAACAGCGTTCTCTGTACAGTGCAATGCTAATTATATCCAAGCAAAGATAAAACCCAGCAAAAATATTTAAAAAAACAACAAAAAGAAGCCAGTAGGCAGAATATCATAAACTGTAAGGCATAAATTATCACACACATTTCTGTGCTGAAGAGAAATAATATCAGTAGCATTTCCTAGCTGAAATGAATGAAGCTTACAAGTAGGGAAGTTTATAATGAAGTTTACCTGACCTTCATTAATTTTTTTTCTCTCAATACAAGGGAAAATCAACTAAAGATTTCTTTTTGTAAAGTATACACTACTAATCCTAGTAACTGAAGTAACTGAAGACAGAGTATAAGAGGAATATTCAAAGTTAAAAAAATCCTTAGATTTCCAATGATTTTATAATGAAGAAAGTGCAAGCCAATGGAATCAAGTGATCAAAAAGTGTATTTTCTAAATGTAGGTCTGCTGACTGTAAACAAAAGGGAAGTGAACCCTCAATTTTTAACCCCCTCCCTCATACACCTCAGTGGATTTCGTTCCTCTCCTAATTCATTACAACAGCAGATTAGTCTCCTTCACATTTCAAAACAGCCAGCTGTCATATTAAAATAAAAAAATGGTAATCATGTTGAAGTTAGAAGGACTTCAGACACAAGGTAACCAAAAATGTGCCAGTGGCTTCATTACAAAATGTTGCTCTAAGACAGAAAAGGTGCTGGTTATAAAGCCTGCAGTGCTAGATCCTGTAGCATGGTCCGAATGGTACTTGAGTTTAAGTGGTGAATAGAGGTGCCAGCAAAAGGCTATGTTTGTGTGTCACATCACAAGATGCTAAGCACTGAAGACCAGTCTCCAATCCACCATGCCAAGGCTCTGAAAGCAGCTTTGGTAAGAGATCCTTGCAGGAGGAGAGCAGAGTCTGCTGCTTCTCCCAGGTGGAGGAGAATAAGCAATGCCAGCTTCATGCTCCACCGCTTGGTCCTGCTGCTGTCCATGGGCGGTCTAGCGGGCCATGGGTCAGCAACAGGGATCCAGGGCTCACCTCCAACATGCTCCAACCCTGACTCATCTCTCAAGCTCTGCGTGAGTCAGAGAAGGACACGAAAGAAGTCTGAGGTCCTTATGGCCTCCTCTTAGCCCCTGTCACTCCATCTTTTCACTAAAGGAGAAAATATAAGCCCTGTTGAGTTTAGCTTACACTTCAAGAGATATCTGTGAGCAGATTCACTTGTGTTCTACTGAAATGAAACAGGGTGAGTTTAAAAAAATATATAAGCTATGGAGGTAGTTGTTTTAAATACAAAACAAAGTGTACAGAAGAAAATTTCATTTCCTCATTATCTTAATCTGAAAGTGGTAAGTATTTATCTACCTGTTATTAAAAACACAGCTATTCTGACCACAGTACATCAAACAAATCCAATATTCACAAGTAAAATTGCTACGAATAGTATCAATTCATGCTTTTATTAAAAAATATGAAATACTGTATTTAAGCTACAATCTTTTTTTTAATTAAGTTTATCAATTTTGGTTTGCTTTTTACAAACTACTGGTTCCTAAGCAAGGAATAATCACCACAAAATCAGAAGTCTTTCAGATCACAGCCCAAATATGTATTGAAAAGACCTGATAAAACAGCACTTGGACTAGAAGGCTATGTTCTGTGATGAGAATATTATGTTCAGGGATACACAGCAAATTTTAAAACAAAGGGAGACAGTAGCACAAATAAAATAGTGCCTTCTTTTTACCTATAGTCTTCTTTTTACTTATATAAATGACTTATTACATAGTCTAAAAAAAGGACATCAGATTAAAAATTTTCAAAAATTTACCCAGAATAGATCATTTTGGTTAAGTGCAGCAGGTTATATTCATATTTATTGATGTATCAATGCAAGGATCCTTTTGTGTCCTCACTGGGTCACTCACACCTTAAATTATGTAATTCAAATGAAAGTTGGAGAGCATATCACCTGCTCAAAATCACAGAAACTCCAGTTTCCACCCTAAAAAGAATAGCAGGGGTTTACAGGAGAATAACATTCAAAAGGTGATGGCTCAAATTCAAATAAATTGTCATTTCTAAACTCACATAATTAAAAGCAAAACCAAAACAACTATAGATCCTCCTCTAGCTACAGATTAATTTATAAATCTACAAATTCCAAATTTTTTAAAAAAGGATAGACTTTTTTTCTATACCTTACCCTTAACTGGGAAAAATATTCATCTGCTCAGGTAGGAAATAAGGCCCAGGACCACTGAACTGTCAGATATATGGCTCCTGGTTCTGATTTCATACCAGCTTGACTCCAGTAGAGTTACTCTTATTCAGATGCATGACAGAGCCCAGAAGAGACTCAAATACATTATGTATGTACATAGTTCAGCACAAATGTTCATTTTACTGATCAGCCTCTACATTCTCATGATCTATTCCAAGCACAAGAAATACTATGGGGCACCTGGGCTCCTAAATCAAAAGAAAAAATCAAAACACCAATACAGCCGACCTATGTCTGAGGAAAAGTGTGTGTGCTATGTATACCAAGGCACTTGTTTTATTATATTCCCTCTGTGCTGGTGTGGCTATTCGCCACCATTCGTCATCTCCGTACAGTGTATTTTATGATTGCTCTGAACACTTCACTCTTAGTAAGATGCAGTCTTTGTCAATACTATGTTCTGTTTCTTTTAAATTATCACAAAGAACTCATACTTGCAGATGTCAGCGGGAAGCCCAGATAAGACAAGGACCAAATGCTTGAGGGGAAAAAAAGAGATTTGTAATTGCACTAGGAAAGAGGTATTAATTAAATCAGTCTCACTTTGATCTCAACTACAATAAAATATTTTGTCAAAACCCTTTTTTTTCATAATCTATGTAAAAGACAATTGTCAGCATATAAGACGGAGGTGCATATAAATAAATAAATAAATAAAAATATCCCTACGTTTTACATTGACTTTAAATGTAGAATGGATACTTTCTAGACATGAGATCGTTTATTAAATCCATGTATGTTCTTACAACAGTGGATGATCTCCCAGTAATAAGACAGTTCCCAGGACACTATATAAGATCTGAATTTTATATCCTACATATCTTGTCAATGCCTGACAAAGCTGATATATTCCCGTACAGTAGAACAGAAATTTATAGTTTAGTACCAATATATACAAATATATGCTAATCTGTCATATGTAATGTAAACAAATAAACATGCTCCGCCTCCAAGACAGCACTTAAGGAAGGAAGGAGGAGGAGTAGAACCAAGGTAATGCTGTGGACAGAGAAGTTAAATATGATCATCATATTATAAGGATTCATATATTTACAAGTACACGCACTGTACAATGCTATCCAGTTCCCAGGGCACTACGGCAGTCCCCTTTGCTTTATTAGGTTTACGAAAATGCACAGATATTTCATTTGTTAATTATTCCCATTACTCACATATAGGTTCTGGATACCCTACAGTATGCTTTGTCCACCTTTTCACAGAGCTGAACCTATGAGTTTTATGATAATAAAAAAACTACCAAAAACAGCAAAAAACACAGAAGAGCTAAAGAAACACAATTATGTTTGATATATACAGTGTCTTTTTAAAAATCAAAATAGAAATGAGAAGTTCAAATACTAAATTTCATTTAGTAGATATTTTCCCACTTTATAAACATAAATGCTTACTGATGAGGGGAATTAAGTAAAAAGGTACAGTATTTTCAAATATGATAGTGTTGGCTAAGCAGGGTTCTTTGAGAGAAGCCATCACGTTGTTATAAGACTGAGTATCTCTTGAAAACATAAAAAGCATTCCACCTTTGTGAAGAAATGATTTATTTCTTCCCCTGCAAACCAAGGCACTGGACATTGTTCACAAGCAAATTAAACAGCTGTTCATATTACAAGTGGCATATAAGTGAGTTGTCAATGGATGTAAGTAAATTAACTGGTAAAATATTTTAATATGCTCTTAGACAGTATTCACTGGCAAAATGCACATCATGTGCTGAAAGAAGGACATGCCTGATTCACCCTATACTGTCCTCTTGTCTTAATGTCTATAGCCTATTTCTACTTCTTCATTTTGAAAGCTGCATTTATTTTCCACCCCTACTGATTTTTAAGAATATTCAAAAGAAACTGCATTAGCTACAGAGAAGATCCTTACAGGATAGAGATAGAAGCTAGATATCCCCTATATCCAATAAACAGGAAAATGACCGTAGCCCCACCATGTACTCTGGAATGGTGGGAACCATCAGGGTTCTCAGAGCTTTGACAGCTTCACACTCCCAAGACTCTGCACAAATAGCCCAACAAAGCCTGAACTGAATACCAAACTGGTACAAATTATACTATCTGATCCCTTACTTTGTTATGCTCCTTAAGCCACTGGTGTATTTGTTTCAGGAGCCTCTTTGGAGAGGTATACATAAACATATCATTCCCAAGTCTGGCCCACTGTCATATGTAACATCATGAGCTACTCATTCTTCTGCATTATTACTCTGTGGCCTGAAATTGCTTTAAGAGAATATTAATACAAGAAGTAGTAAGATGCATGATGACTCTGCACAGCATATTTTACTACTGATATTCATTAAATACTTAATGCATTGTCTACCTTTTTCAGATTTGCAGCTGATTAGACACTGGAGATTTACTGGATGGCATCAGTTAGGGTTTTTCTATCAAGCAAACACTTCTCATAAGATATCTGGAGTTTCTAAAAGCTGCACCATGGAATAAAAAATAAATAAAACTAATACTCTGTGTTTTGCTAAGGAAGACATTAGAATTCATCATCAAACACAATGGTCGATTCCATTTCAAGTATCAGCATAATTTTCTACAAACAAAAATGAAACAGTATATTTAGTATGATCTCTGCTAACTGTCCTGAAGTAATATTAATAACATGGCATTTCCATGGAATACTTCCCTTTCTTCAGCTGCATCACAGTGGTGAAATTCCACTTGTGTAATGTGCTTCATACCAGGTTAAATTAGTTAGGCAAGACAATAGCCTTACAAAGCTCAGAGCTTGTGCTCTTAACAAGTGTATTATTACCCATGTCCTATCTATTATTTTTTTGGAGATGACATCTCTGAGACTAACATTTTTAGCTGGAGATTATTTATTTTCTCCTAGGAAAACTGCAACAAAGTTTTGACACTCTCACTTGATGCTCTGTGCCATGCACCTACCTTAAAAATTGCTCTATGAACAATCTGTAAAATGCCCTGATGCATACCTAACACACCAGTCACCTGTGCGGAGTTCAAGTGATAGCATTCTGGTTTTAAAGGATTCCCTTGATCAGAAGTAGCACGTTTAGAGTTTGAAGCTTAAGCGCACACCTCTCACCCTGGCAAAGCATTCATCGTAGATACTGGAAAAATCTTGCTGTTATATCTTTCCTCTTTTGGCAGCCCTACACGGGACAGTGCTGGACTTCCCTCAGCCATCTTCCATTTCAAACACATGACCTCCTCACTTGACAACTTAAGAGGTTCAGCTTACACTGTTGACACCTTCAGTGTAAAAACCTTTAAGGAAGAAAGGATTTTCCATGCATATTTTTAGATACATGGAGCTTTTCTGCAGCTTTGCTCTTTTAAGTAATAAGACCTATAAAAACAGAGAGGCAGAATAAGCTGTCAAGCTCTTTTTAAAGATTTTATCTCCTTCTTTTAAAGGAATTTACATATGGTGTCCATTGCCTTCTAAGTTGCCCTTTTTGTGGAGAAACCACAATATTTGCCTTCGACTCCATGATGTTAACAAAATTAAACATACGAGTATTGTCCTTTTTAATGCGGCACTTGTACTATTCTTTATCACTAACCTCTGTTCATCTTTTGTAAATGTCTCAGTTTATTCCAGTATCAACTGGGTTTGTCCTAAACTAGTATCTTGGGAAACTGTATCAAACCAATCTTTGAGTTTCCTCCATGTTACCCTTTCTGCTTTACCCAGCCTCTCTCCTAAGGTGTCTTTGTTGCAGTTTTCATGGAAATGTTGCAAGTTCCTTGTGGCTTTACTAGCAGCCTTCTGCAAAAAAGTGATTCCTGGTGCATATTTTATGGTCAAATTATTTGTATCAATACTCATTCTCAATTGCTTTGCTTTGCATACAACAGAATAGCAGTCCCTTTATGCATCATTTAAATCCTCTCCAAACTAGCAATGCTCCATTAATTTTTTAAATCTTGTCAAATATTGAGGGATTTTTTCATTTGATCTACTAAGTGGAAACTGTTTCAGTCATTAACAGATTGGGAAATAGGTGATTTTCTGAAATTTCCAGAATCTCTGGAAACACTTTATCTGCTGGTTTAATTAAGCTGTTGGGCTTCATGGCAAGTTACATATTTTAGCTCCGATTGCACTTGCATTATACCGCCTACTTTTTAATGTCACTATTTTTAGTTATAATATTCCTCTTCAGTCTTTTACCCTATTCTAGTCTAGACCTCAAGTGAGTTACCAGATCAGGTCATTTTCAACAAGTCCTTTTTCTTTCTGCATAGTAGGTTGTCCACAGTTTCAATGCTGCAGTTTTCTCTTCCTTTAGGCCTTTTCATGGTATTTCCAGAGTAAGCGCCCACTCTCTGCAGTTTTGGCTGCTGCCACCTACATAATGTGAGGTCCCAATAAATTGACTACACACAAATTCCTAAGTTTGTTACCCACATGTACTACTTTTCTGACAGGGTTCTCATAGCTGTGGAAATATGAGACAGGAATATTTCAATATTCCCCAGTATTTAAGAGAATACTACCTAATTTCTCTATTCTGTACCACGGATAAGCTGTTCTCCATTTTAGAGAAAAATCTCTTCACCTTAGCATCCTGTTTCTCTGGCTGAATGATCGATTTCACAGAATACATATATACCAATAAACTGCAATTTACAGGATGACATTGATAATGCAATTTATTTAGGATGTTCAGAATTTTCCTTCTGAAAATCAACAAGAAGCTCCCATTCTGAAACAGCAGGATTTGTGCTTTCATTCCGTTATTAGAAATACAATCTATAATCCAGAAAGCCCTATTCTCACTATTTCTGCAGTGTTAGACAGTAATAAAAAAGTTTTTCCTTCAAAATTAAGAGAGAAATAATGATTTAAAAGAGGAATTCTTAAGGCTATAAAAGTTATATGCTTCAGTAAGACAAAGCACACCTCAAAATAATTTTAGCATTATTTAAACCCTGAATCTGATATATCCATAATTCGTTAGTAAGCCTAAAACTTGAAAGGGGAAACAGCTTTTTGCATGGGAAACTGCCTTTGTTTTCTTGTAAAAAAGTATAATGTAATCTGCTTGATTTTGCTTTGTTTATATAGGTTTTGTTTGCAATTGATTCCTACTACTGAGAATCAGATGACTGTCGGATCAGATGTCAAGCTTGCAAACCAGTGAATCTTGAAGGTTGTTTGGAGTAAAGAAAATGAGGGCTCCTGGGCCTCAGGGAAAGCACAGCTATCTCACAGGTATACAGGCTACCTTGAGAAGAGGCGTGGAATCGCAGGAAGGAAAAAGACAGAAGCTAATGCTACGGGTGGAACCGCAGATGGAAAGGAGGAAATGAAAGCTGAGACACAAGCAAAGCTGAGCAGTGCCCTAGAGGTGAGGGCAAGCAGCTTAGATGTGATTTGGACAGAGGCAGGATGCTGGAGAAGGGATTAGAGAGTATGTTTTGGGTGGGAAGAGAAAATTGCATAATCACAGAATGAGAAGCATTTTAGACAGGCTTCCGAAAACAGAGTGACTGGAAATAGGAGGGCCTAAGGAACGCAGGATATAGAGTAGTACTCAGGAGGAGGGAAGGAGCTAGAGTAGCACTAATTAAAGCACACTGAGAAGCTGAGATCAATCCATGCAATTTTTTTTCCTTTTTTTAAGGGGAGAGTAGGTTGATGAGTTTATGACAGAACAGGAAAGGTAGATTTATAAAAGAGTAGAGGTGGGAAACGTGAGACGTTTTAGATAGGCTCATTTTAAGAAAGTGATGGAATATCCAAGAGGAAATGTCAAGGAAGTAGCTGTATATACAAGACTAGAGGGTAGAGTTGTCAATAATTTGCAAGTTTAGTAACTAAAATGAATATATATTAAGCCTTTTAAGTGCAGAAAGGAGGAAAAGAAGAGGGGAACCACAACGCAGAGCCCTGTACATTGGGCTGCAATGGAAAGAAAAGCCGGACAGCAAAACTGCTAAAGCTAGTGTTTATTTGAGGCGCCAGCTCATAGCCACTGACCAGGATGGCTATATGAAAGCTAGAAAAAGAAGCACTGAGAAACATGCCCTTCTGTATTTGGGATTTTAAACAGAGATCCAATTAGTGTAGTCTTGAAGTCAGTACAAATGGTATCTACAACAACAACAAAATCTTCCACTACCTGCCTGTTTACCGGTAAAACAGCAAAACAAATGTGCAACAAAATACTGTTTCATGCCCTGTGCTGCTCTGATGGTGTTGTCATTTTTTCCAAGTCCCATGAAAAGGAAGAGGACACCTCTCCACTTTTAAAATGCACCTTCTTTCTCTTAGGGAAACCTCCTTCCTTAAAAGCATTCAGAGACCTCATAAAATTCTTATGGAGCAAAAAAGGCAATGCCTCCTCTCTCTCACTCTCTTTCTGGCATTAAAAGCATAAAGCTTGGTTTGAACCTTATTGAGTTGTGGCTCTACTTTCTGCCCCTGCTCTCCTTGGTGTTTGGAGCAGAAAAAGCTAAGTCTCTTCCAGCATCTACACTGTCCTCAGAGCTGATGATACAGAAGTTGCACCAGCTGCACTTGTCTGACCATATTGAAAACATATACATTAAAAAAACTGACTGTAAGGACAAAATGACTCTGACCTCATCTGGAAAGGATTTTACATTTCATCATCTCAGCTGGGGTACAGATTTGGAAAAAAATCACAATAACCTCTGTCACCAGGCTTTTAAGATGTTTATAGATAAACAAAGGTCATTCTTTATCTTGAATGTCCTGATTAAATTATAGCTTCCAGAAAAGCAGCAGGCCACAGTACAAAGGGCAACACAGTTATGGAGGGCTGTATGCCTAAATTTACCATCAATTTTACAACTTCGTATGTCTAAATTGCCCCTTTACTATGCCAACCCAGCACAGAAATTGAAGATTTAAGTGTTTGCCAAATTCATACTCTATGGAACATTGAAGGGAAGGTGAAAATGTAGTTGAATTGTAACAGCGAATGCAGATATTTCATACCAAGGTGATTTAACAGATTTGCAAAAGATGCGAGTCAGGGTAAAACATGCAACTTTGGGGAAATGGAAGGAATATAAGAATAAAGGGTTAACATCAGGGATATATTTTAACTCCAAAAAAACCCCATTGTAAAAGTAGTCACTTAATTTTGTTTCTTAACATACCTCCTTGACAGCAAACAACTACAACACTACCATAGCTAAAGTCAATTCAAAAACATTTAACAAAAATTTAGAAAGTAGGTTAAAATTGCAGTTATACGACTTCAATTAAAATTATAGCAAATTAAATAAAATATTGCACTAGCAGAAAAGGAATGACTCCAGCATTTTTTTAAAATAAAATATATCTTCAGTCCTCATATATTAGCCAGGGAATTTGGAATCAAGAAATCTAACTTGATACAAAACCACAGTGAACTGCATAGAAATCTGTCTTATGGCTTTCCAGTCACATTAGTCATGAGTATAATTCAGAGGAGAGTTGCAATTTCAATTTTAAATAAGTCTTAAGAGAAAAAAAAACTGTCAAATCAACTCCTTATGAGTTACATAAAATGTAATAAAGGCAGTACCCTGAAATTCTTGCCTGAATTGTTTCAAAAATGTTCTTGTAGTCTTCTGTGCTTTTATCCTAGGAAACAGCAATTTGGTTGTACCAGGAATCCATGTCAACATCTATAGTAAAGTTGACTCATTAAACTTAAATTACTCCACAATGCTGGCAAAGAGATGAAGAGGAGGAAGTATACATATCACCAATCACCATAAATTTCTCCATTTCTCATATGTGTGTGGATCATAGTCTAGGAATGTAGGCAGGCCATATAAAAAGTGTGATGGCTAGGATTACACTTTGTCAACAATAATCCTTCCTTCATCAAGTTGCTATAGCAGCAATGGCACCATGCATCTTGGCCTAGAGCGTGGAGAAGGAAAATGTGCTCTGTTCATCTCCTTGCCTCTGGAAGCTCTCCACAGGAAACATTTTTCATATGTAGAAGAACCAAGACTGTCAGAATGTAGGCACAACTGTAGCTTCCTGGTCCTGTATGGCATGCAGACATGACTGAACAGGAGCTCAGGATGCACATAAGACAACAGCAAATGCAGGGAAATGCTTGCATTGTACCATAATCCATCAGCAGTCTTTGGAGTACAGAAGTCTCTCCTGAAGTCTACAGTGGCTATTTCAACATAGGCAAAATCTCATATAATAGTATCTGGCAATACCTTACACTGCTGCAGTTCAAGCAATTGAAGGGAAAGGGGATAAGTTTGTGATTCTGCAAATTAAAAATCCAGCCAATGAGCTTTTCCTGAAGATGCACCAGGGAGATTGGACAGTAGTGGGTGGACATGTGTGCACCTCTAGGTTTGGGAGAGCACAAATTGCTGACATAGTGAAGAATCAAGACTCAAATACAGCCATGGAAAGGCAGAAAACACAGTTCTGTGAAAGAGAGTGAACTTCTGGCTAAACACTGCTGAAAGAAACCTGGTATTTGAACAGAGGACCTGCTGACTAGCCGATTCCTCCTGTGTTAGGGGATACAGGTCTCTGAAAATAAACTAGGCAGTAATGTCAAGTACCAGACCCCATCAGTTTCTCTTCCCAATGGAAAAAAACCTTGAAAATTGGCTCCAGCTGCTTTAATTAAAAAAAGATGCAATAGCCATCGTATCTGAGGATTTTCAGAAGCAAGCAGTAAAAATTCATCAAAATGTACTGCATTTCTAACTCTAGTGGGCGCTCTACTGCAATTAGAAGGCACAAAATGTTATGCTTGGAAAGCTGACACTGCCATACAATCACCTCCTAAAGGCTTTTCACTGTCATTCTCATTATTCAGTTCTCTCAAGCTCACTTTAAAGATAAAACCTGCACCTCCATAGGAGCTTGAACACAAGGTGGTTTTGCCAGAAGGATTTACTGACCACCGACACTGTACTCCATGGGGCAGAAGCATGGGAGAATCCCTGTGTCCTCCAGCAAGAAATGCCCACTTGAGCCAAGAGATACAGGAATGTAGCTGGAGTAGGAGCAAAGAGAAAGTACTGGCTAAAGCTCTGAAACCATCAGTTACATACTACCTGCTTCTTGCTCAAAGTATATCATAAGCAAGTACTAGTCCTGAGGAAGACCACCATGACAGTAGCAAGCTTGAAATGACATGAGAAGAACACAAATACCTCCTTTATAAAAGTAGGCAATCAACAGTCAGAGCTGGACAGCGTCAAACAGGCTGTCAGTCCAACCTGCATAGCCAACTAAAAGCAAAATACAGCATCAAAGTATATTTGGGTAATTTCATGGAGATTATTTTTATGAACAGTTGTTTAACTAATCTTTCAGCTCACCTGGAGAGACAACTTCTTTTGTAAACTTGTGCGACACAGGGAAAAGAGAACCTATGCTCTAAAGAACACCACAAGAGCAACCACTGTAACATCGAAGTGCTGAAACAAATGGCATTGGCTATCTCAAAAGAAACATTTTTGAATAAGAACACATGTATATTTGAAGAATTATAAATCCAATCTGAAAACAGCTTGGGTTTGAGATTTCTAGACTGTAATTAGTAATACAGCTGCTCTGCAAAACTAGTAAAGCCAGATTTGCTTGAGTCCTGTATCTTCTACAATTGCCCAATACTCTCATACCACATCACAGCTCATGCAATACCCCAGGTATTCCCTCTGCATAAAGACCTGAACCACTCAGCAGTTCTTCCTCCTCCTCGTTCCTTCCCATATTCCACAGATTACCCCCAACAACACCCTCGCTACTTCTGTATTTGCTACCTACTCCACAGAGTTCGCAGGCAGGACAAAAAAGAGAAGGTCCTGTGCTTACTCCAATCAGCACAGCCTACATGTGCTGATTAACCAGACATTTGTCATCAAAGAGAAATGATAAAGGCAGAATTAATCCTGCCTTTCCCTCATTTGGGACATAAACGTACTGTCATGTGTGGGAGATGCACACCCATCTCTCCTCAGTCACTTGTTTACAAAGAACACATCAGGACTTCATATTCTGAACATCTCTACGCCTGTATCAAACTTAGTTGAAATTGATCAAAAGGTTAAAAATTGAGGAGGGCTGGGGAAGGCAGCTGCGGACTGACAAAGCTGCAGGCAAACTGCACAAGCTTCTTACTGCCTTAGAAACCCTGGCTAAAGTTTTGAAGAGTCATTTCTTAAGCATCAGAAATAGGTCAAATCCTCAGCTAACCACAACGAGCATGATTCCACTGAAGGAAATTGAGTTTACCAGTTCAGACCAGCTAAA
This sequence comes from Dromaius novaehollandiae, assembly GCF_036370855.1. Taxonomy (NCBI): domain Eukaryota; kingdom Metazoa; phylum Chordata; class Aves; order Casuariiformes; family Dromaiidae; genus Dromaius; species Dromaius novaehollandiae. Next base: position 145,570,049 of record NC_088099.1, read on the forward strand.
GAACTGCCTCAGTGCCTCCAAAAATGTCTTTATTAGAAAAATAAAGAGCACCAACTAGCTGAAACTTTCATCTTTATTCACATAAACAACTTTTGTAGCAACACTTCAAGTTCTTTGTTTTTTAAGCAAATTAACCATGAAGAAGCTTGCTAGAGAACTAGCCAATCAGCAGCATAAAAAAGTTTCAAGAATACTGGGAAAAAAGTATGCTCTGTGCTTCATTAAACTTTAGTGTTAACCAAGACACATTTGGATAACATTAGTCAATATGGCTACAAGTTGGTGATTTTTTTGGAGTTTAGCTACTAGCAAAGCGAGTACAGTACAGCACAGTAGCAAGTAGATATAAATATGGGTGCACTACATAAAACACTTCTGTTCACTCATATGAGGATATATCTGCAACCACTGCCAGTACCAATATGCACAAGCCAATGTTGATATTCAATGGTATATTGCTTAAAGGGGATTTCTCTAGAGGGAACCTGCAACTACACAAACCAAAAGAGGTGGGGTTCAGTATTCTGCATCGGGTGGCTACGGAAAAGCCATTTAGAGCAACATTCTTCTCACTGAAATTTAACTGTCTAAAAGTAGGCATTTGCTCTGAGTTTGCTGTCTATGCTTCCTCTCTAGAGAAGGAGGATAGGGAAAGGCACTTCCAGAAGGTGCCCATTCTCCACTCACCTCTTCTTAAAACTGGTATCTAAGATGTGCAGAACAATTCACCCCCAGAAGATGCTCTCTCCCTTTATATATGCTGACTCAAGAGAGAGCCTCAACATTTAATTCAGATGACAAAAGTTAGGTGAGGTGAATCCCACCTGTCCTTGGTGCTCTCCTAAATGGGAAAACTGGCATAGATCTGTTGTCAGTAAGTAGCAGAGGACAGACACTTTTAAGATTGAAATGCTCCCACACACCATCGTAATAAGCAAGCACCACAAACGTATCTAAGACAAAATATTATTTCAGGAATAGGTTCTTAGGTGCTTGATTTACTCAGCAAAAACAAAGAGGGAGAGAAATCATAGCTGGTAGAAGCAAAATACTCAGACAAATTTGAAACTTTTCACTTTTAGCACTTCTACTTTTCAGGGCTAACTGAATTGTTATAGCTCTAAACAGTCTTCAAAAAACAGAGTAGCTCACAGCTACTGGCCCTCTTTTCAAAGATATTTTTCTTTTGAAATGTATACATGAGATTTTACATTAATTAAATCTTTTTTATATTATCTCTGATAATATAGTATGAAATCATTTCAGTTTAGGCTGACCTTCATCACTCCTCCTTCTCGCAAAAGGAAACATTGACCTTAAGTCAAAAACTGAAAATAAAATCCTACCAAAAGAGATAGGTTTAATTTTTTCTCCTCAAAAAAGTTAAAATGTTGAAGAATCTGTGTAAAACAGCTTGAGACTGTGCCACTTCTGAGTGTTCTTATAGTGGTAACTAACTATTACAGCATCTGTAAATGCACAAAAGAAAAAAAACAGAAAGAAGAAAAGATAGGAACATAGTACAGAAACTGTGAGCTCAGTTAAAAAAAATAAAAGCCAATACTGAATACTCAGGAACTGTAAAGGCTAACATATTTAAGTAACTGATTCATTTAGAAATAAAAGCATAAATTATTAAATATTTTAATTGAGACATGAAAATAAAGTGTACAGCTTAAATTAAAATGTTATAACCTAAAACTATAATTTTAATGGGAAAAATTAATTTCAAGTATTTGGTCCTAAACCAACAGCTATTAAATGGTTTGGGGGGGTTGTATTAAAAGTACAGAATAGTATTTGAACTGTAATCATTCTTCAATTAATGTATGGAATTAGCAAAATCCTAATTAATAGACATAGCTTGTGTCCGTTGGCCATGTCCAAGGGTCGCAGTGATATAATGACAAAGTTCTATCAGTTAATCATTGAAAAAGCTACTTAAATAGCATAGTAATATCTTGTTTTTATTGCATCAATGGACTATAGCAGAAGTAGTAGCAAGAGTCTTCACTAGACATAATGTAAGTTTTATATTCTAAAATTTATATTTCAGAATGCTCACTTCACCTTTAAGGTCATATATCCACATTTTTAAGATTAGTATTACAATATGCAGATACAGTTTTTATGTCTACACAAAGCACCGTGACTTTGAGACTCCCAGTAAACAGTAAAACTTTTACATGTGTATACAGACTCGCCAGTTTAGATGGCTTATTGTCATGATGAATGTATGTGGTAGGCTAGATGGACGCTAAACTTAGTGGGGTTCAAAAGGATATGAAACCAAGTCTCCACGGTTCAAAATATATTTTCAGCGTGGGGTAGTTTCAAGCATTATACTCTACAGAACTGATTTTAAATAAAACTCTAATTCATTTTTCACATAACCTACACATCTGGCATTTTGCTATCCTTTTTTGTCAGATATTCTGTGCCTCCTAAGATACAAAATCTTCTAATTCTATGACGGAAGACAGTTTATGGAAGGAACCACATAACACAGCTATCCACAGATTAGATTTGATGACACAGAAGTTTTCTTCTAGTCTTTTGTTCCTATGGAACATTGGTATAATAAGAGCAGCATAACATAACAGCAAAGGCTTAGACATTTCCCAGCTGAGAAAATACCATTTTACAACAGGTTGTACAGCAAACACACAGGCTACTACCAGGGGAAATCAAATATTTGAACAAGCAGAGTGATGCATTTCATTCATGCGTGAAAGGAAAGCCAGTGAGTAAGAATCATACGCAATGCCACCAGAAATGCCAATGCTTTAAGAAATACAAAGCTGCTTATTTTAAATGGAATAAAGTCAGCGAATAGAGATTTTTTTTTTCTGGAGGTAGAGGAAGCACAGACAATTTTCCAAGAATCACATAACAGAGGAAATATCAGAAAACACTAAAACAAAGAATAGGCATGGATTCTTCTGTAGAAGAATCATTTTTTAATTTACTGTTAAAAGAACAAAAAGTTAAATCTGAGCTACTTCATTTTCAGTCATAGACTAATAGTCCAATCATTCTGAGGCTGAAAAATGAGAGATAAGGGGTTCAAATAATGCAAAATAAAGGATTTCGTCATAGGAATGTCTGACATTCATCACTGTAGTGTCAGAGTGGCTAATCACATAAGGCAGCTTATCTTTAAAGAGCTCGCCAAGAAACACTGAGATTATTCAAGTGAACAAGTGCTTCTGATTGGAAGCACGGATGGCTATTTTCTTACTTAAATTCTGCCAGAGCTAAGAGCAGCAGCTGATGATTTTATTTTTCAGTGCGTACTCAGAGCATTCCCCTTGACCACAGGTTAGATTTCTGGAAAAAAGGAATGATGGGGAAAAACAGATTCCATCTGATGAGAAGGGGAAAAGGCATCCATGGATAACAACTTCATAATCTAAGAAATCTGTTTTGAACTAGTTTTGAGGGGTATAGTAACAAGAGCCCATATGGAAGTAAAAGCAACAAAAAAAATGATCAAAGACTAAGACTGAAATCTACAGATCAAAGATCAGAAATCATACTAGGCCACAGTAGACTGAGAACAGCAGGACAGCCAGGCTGAACTTCGAGAGGCTAGGTGTATGGAGGAAACAGGCAGATGGATTTGAATGTTCCCCATATGACTAAATTAAGCATACAATGCCGATTAGGGTCAAAGTCTAGATCATCTTTGGTAGCAGTGCCTGACTGCAGACCTCAGTCTGCAAGATGGTATGCACGAGCTCCATTCACAAAGATGGCCTTAGAGCCCCCTTACAGCATTCCTGCCACATTCGAATTGCACTTGAGCAGGAACACCCTTCAGTCCACAAGGAATCCCACATATTTTTGCACCTTGCAACCATAGGCCCTTCTCAGACATGCACTGGCCCTAATTCATATTACTTAGTGGACCACCTCTGCCACCAGACACACCCTGTATGGCTATATGTAGGCCATGCCCTTCTACACTAACCCACTGTCTGCAGCCTGCTTCTACCCAGAAGTCAGATGAAGTCCATGACTAGCAGAAACTGGCCCTTTAGATCCTACTCGAGAGGGATATGCAAACCAGGAGCAATTCCACAACAGTATTTTATCCCTAGCACTAGTGGAAGATGCACATCCAGGCCAGGAGCTGCCTATTCTTCCTTCTCTCATGTCTTTATCTGCATTTACCACTGATAGCAAGATTTTTTAGTTTTTCTGAGCAGACATTTTGGAGGAGGGAGACCAGTAGGCATGCAGGGTTGACAGCCTGTGTGCTGGAATATCAATCTCAGAGATGTCCAGCTGATCTATAGACCAAACTCCAACACCTGGTTTCCCTTTGTCACCTTGTTATTACTGAGGGGGATTCAAAGAAATGATCCCTGAAAAGAGAACGCTGCTTTGTATCCCACAAGCTTATTGTAGCAGGATACTACGCTGTGGAAGACCTCAAGTGTGTCTCAAATGTGTCAAATGTTACTTGATTAGATGTATGAGCCAAGTGTAAGCCAAGTTTGACAGAACTGTGTCCCTATAGTGCTGAGACTCACAGCCCAAAGCAGAGCCCAAGCATACAACAACATAAAAGCAGCACGAATGATCAGGAAATCAGGCCTGCAGTGAAAAGCAGAGGGCTTGCCAGCGTGATGGGATAGAGTTACCTATCAATATTTCGTGGAACAAGACGAGGCAGGATACAAATTTATTTAGGAATAACATTCTAGGAAAAAAGACTCTGCAATATATACCTTTGTAATATGAATTTCTATTAATTTCAGAACCAGTTTTGTCAAATAGTATTACATATAGATAAAAGGAAAAAGACCAGATGCAGCCTCATGGCCTGCATCCAGTTCCAATTACATATTTTAGAGAAAGGCAGAGATGAAATTGTCTATAGAAGTGATCAAGAGCAATATAAGGTGTTGAGAATCAAAATACCTGAGCAGCCACAAGAAAAACAACATGCAGGAAACTTAAAAATTTAGGAACGTGCTTGAAGACAATGTTTGTTTCAAAAGGCAAGAGAAGAAGGAGAAGGCTATTTGTGACTTTATGAAGTTTCATCTTCATTAACACTAACTTCTCATTAAGAAAGAAATGAAAAGGGGTGACTTCCTTCTAGGTTACTTAGATATTGTATCTTACACTGAACTTTCATTCTATGATGATGGTGACTATGCAGGCTTAAAGCACTTTCTAGGTCACCAACTGATGCGTTCCTCTTGGAGCATAACTGGTTCCTATGAAGGAAGAAGGGGTTTAAGAGACAAACTTGTAAAATATTTATACTAAGCATGAATATTTGTGCTCAGAAGAGTGCATAAAATAGAATAATCTGTTTAGACAACATACAAATGTCCCAGAAATATAATGCATTAAAAATATTTAAAATTAAGTATTTACCCAGGTCCTTAACAAGAGACAATGCTTCCCACGATATAAATGCTCCACCACCATCGTCCATAGCTCCCTGCCCAACATCCCAGCTGTCCAGATGTCCACTGACCAATACAATCTGGAAAAGCAATTATGAGAAAACATATCTATCATATGAAAACAGTGAATGAGAAAAGTCAGTTCAGCATTTAGGCACTGGAATGATTTTGTCTTAAGTTTGGCTTTTTAGTTTAAAACAGGAGGAAGGAAACATTTCAGATAAAATTAAAATACTGTTCTCTAATTATTAAACATAAATCTAAGACCACCAAATCCAACCTGCTGATCCAAACTACTGGCTAAATCAACCTAGATATACTGTAAGGAGTATTTAAATGAAAAGCTTAGCCTTGTATATTAGCAAAGTGCATACTTTCCAGAGATACAGGACTAATATATTGCAGAATGGTGAAAACTTCTTTCATACACCAGCTGTGAACTGTTCAAGCCCCTAGGCATTAAATTTGATTAACCCTATTTTTGGGTGCATAACTAAGAAATACGAATTTAGACTGAAGTGTTCCTGGACAGAGGTTGTTTTTTATTATGTATCTATGGCCCTTGCCACAGAGGACCTCTAATTTATTACTGGATCCCCTATGTGCCACAACAGTGACAAGGTATTTTATAGTTCCATTAGTCATAAGGATATTTTAAATTAAAAACTACACAGTAGCAAGTCCCAGATGGTTTTTCTGCAAGGAAAGTTTTGTGGCTACAGTAGAGTATAACAGTACTTGTGTCTTCAGAAACACATTCACTTTCAGACTTGAACCCTGTCAAAGAAACAAGCAGTATCAGACCAGTAGAGAAGTGGAGACAGTTCCCTAACTGGAGCCAAAGCTGAAGAGTTGATGGATCTGTGATTGCAATGGAGGGGTTAAGAGACAAGAACTCTGGGCTAAACAGGCAGGTCATTAAGCACGGTAAAATGGAGCAACTGGACAAAAACAAGAGCAGGAAACTGCTGCAGTGCCCAGGAGTCTTGGAAGAACGACAAAGAGTGCCCTTGGGATAGGATGGAAGTAGTGCTGAAGCATCCAGTCTGCAACAACTCAGCACTGAAGGAAAACCGAAGGAGACCCTTGGAGCATTCATCTGTGTCCTGCCCAGAACCGGACATAAATGGAGGGATGCTTCTAAACTCACTGGCTGATTTCAATGAGGGCTCAGAGCTGAACTCTCCTCCTGCCACCTTCTTCTCCCTAAAGAATGAAGGGATGAGTATCTTTTCAAATTTTAATCTCAGCTTATATTCATCACAGGACAACTTCTCTAGCACTGATAATGAGAATAGTTTTTCCTGTTATCACCCCTAGAGGGTGAGAACCTATGCTGTCAAGTGTGCAGCTAACATTGTACATTGTAAGGAACTATCTTGGGGCGTAAAGATGAAGACCTCAATTTTCCACCTCACATAAGCAAAGTCTTAGTAAATTTTCCCTGATTACTAGAAATAAGGTACAAACAGATCATGGCAGTGGAGTGCACCAAGATAAAAAATATGACATGCTCAAACAACTGTGTTACCTCATTTAACCAAATATGAACTTAGGTAATGCAACTAAAAGGACCATTTGTATTAAACAAAGGTCGTGAAAGATTATTAGTCATATCTATTATATTGCCATGTGTCCAATCAGAACATATCAAAACCCTTTAAATTTACAAAATACATGATGAAATGTTTGCAAATGTATGTATTATAAAAAACAGAAGTGTCATGCTTCAGAAGCTGGAAAAACTTACGATCAATATCTGAATAGCTGCTTACTCCTTCCTTCTCAGATGTTTCAACCCTCTTTTCTGCTTATTCAACCTTAATTAAACATGTGTTTGATTTCCAGTACAGAGGGATTTTCTTGGTAGTAGACAGACATGCTGCAGCCTTTATTCCAAAACCTCCACTCCATCAAACATGTCTTTAGCCTAAATTTGGACAGCAGACCCCTTTGTAAGAGCCTCAGATTTACTTAGGAGGTATTTTTGCAATTTAAGGTCATGATTCTTCCAGGCCCAGAAATGAAAAATTGCAAACAGCATGTTTCCCAAAGGCACTTCACTGCAGTAGAAGTACTTAATCTGTGGCAGGCCTCTGCTTCGATAGCAATGTAGCTTGAAACTAGATAACCTAAGAAAAGCCAGGCTAGCTTTTGAGGTAGAAGCCTTTTTGAAATGAGGGAAAAAAAGAAATGCTGATTGCATTACTCATTGTCCTTTCTGTTTCCTTATAAGGAGAACTGAGCGTGGACACATGTGCGTGCGCACAGACACACACACAGTGTGGGCAATACTGCAATAAACTCTGCTTAGAGATCTTGAGATACATGTGCAGCCACACTAGAAGGTGAGTGTGGAGGACAGATCTCACAGAGCACCACATTTTGCAGTTGACCAGTGCAGACTTATTACTGTCTACTGAATAAGGAATTTGCAAATAAAATAAAAGAATAAACAGAAAAGGCTCTGAGAGAAAGCATAACTGTCTGCAGTATAAAAGATGTCTGTTCCACAACTTTAAAATGGTCATGTGTTTTGTTTATTTTTTAACCAAAGATTAATTTTAGAAGGATAACTATTCACTGTCTTGGGAAATGTAACTTCAAGTTGAAGAGAAATATTTAGATCAAGTTTATAAATTCATTGAGAACCAAATTTACAATAAGAGTAATGCCTTGACTTCAGCAGTGAAAGCATACCTCACTACCATTACTCCCTGGCCACAATCTCAACATGAGTGACTGATAGGGAATTACTTTTCATTTCTGTGAAATAACAAATTGCAACAGCAGGAAATTTTGAATCAGAAAGTGGTGGTGTAATCCCATTTGGGATTACAGACTCCAGTCACAAAGCATCTTTACCAACTCCTGAACATTACACCCAAACAGATTAAGGTTCAAGTGGATTGAGAAAGTCAGAGTAATTTTATGGATGAACTTTTGCTTACATTTACTTAAACTATGCCAAAAGCAATGACATAAATACAACCAGTGTCCTTCCATGTGAAAGTTTTAGCAGAACAGTTATTGTTTTTTTCAAGTGTCATGCTTCTGCAGTAGCCTCTGTAATGAAGGTTTCAGTGATCTTACTGCTAACTAGCCACAGACATTCTCAGAGTAAGATACAATCACAAAATAACAATAACACTATGTTTATCTTGGCCTTTAAGTAGATATAATGTATCTGAGGAAATGAGTGGAAATATTTCTGAAATTCATTCTAAGCTATTATTTAAAATAGCATTATAATACCCTGTACACATGGGCTAATAGACAAAGGTAGTTAATGCTATCAAGGATGTATGATTGTATTTCCAAGCCAGTTATGTTGCTCTCATCTCCAAGTCTGTACACAGGCTAATGACTTGCACTTGCACAAAACATCCATATAGAAATAACATCAGTATAGGTCAACAGAATGGAAGCACTGCAAAGCAATACAAGTAATTTATTTGTTTTAAATATATTGAGAAACCACACGTATCTGAATATGACCGTACAAATACAGAATTCACTTTCGCCAAATCTACCAAAAATACATTTAGAATTCGAGACCTTCCATGCAATGTGACAATTTAAGGTTTGGCTTTCCTGTTGTGACACACCTAAGAAAATGCCACTAGAGACACAGTCCTGATAAAGCATAACAGGATAAGTGAAACTTCAGGAAACATTTCAAATAGAGGATGACTTACTACATTTCATTTTGTACAAGCATTATGACCACTACTGGATGCCTGTAAGTCGTGCCCAGCATTTCAGGCAGGCAGGCAGACTATATTTTAAAACCAAGAAAATGAGAAAGAGGAACCACTATAGACTTCTGCATAAATTACAGAGTTATCCTTTTCTAAGCATGACGTTTATTGCCACCACAAAACAATCTCCTATTCCATATGTATTCACACATGCCCATTCAATTTGTCATGCATTAAGTTCAAATAAATTTAGATGAACTACCATCTGTTTGGTAAGAGGGAGTTTGAGGGAAAACCTACTCCAGTGTTAGTCAGTCTCTGTAATCTCGCTTGCTCCTGTAGAGGTACCAGTCAAAGGCTTCTCTCTATGCAACGTTAGAGATCATAAATAATAAATGTTAGGAAACAACTGTAAGTAACAGTTCCAATCACAGAATCTAGTCTCAAATAATATTTGTGTCAAGTTGTCAAAACCAACATGCAATGGTATTTCACATCACTGAGGTACATAGCAATAGAAGAGCAATGAAGTTGTCATTCATCTTTGGATGGTCCTTGTGGATGAAAATGACTGAGGCTAGGATCCACAAAGTAGGACCTTTATTGATGGAATCTGCTCATTCACACACTCACTTAGGAAGGCTTAGTAAGAACTTTCATTGTCTGATCCACTGAAAAGAATTTTCCTTGCATCGTCTCTCAAGTAGACAGGGAAGATAAGGAGCATGCACCTTAACCTGCGTGTACTTAAACAAAGATCATATACATAGAGAGTGAAATGACAAAGAACTGAAGATGACATCAGAACCAAGTCAGGTATCTGCAGCTAAGACACACCCAAATCCCAAGTTTCTGCATGCCTGAATTTTCAGCTAAAACAGTGAAGCACTCCAGACTGTAACTCAAGTTCCTTCCAACTGCTCGATCTACATGATCAGCCAAATACCACCATCAGTTGTTTGCTCAGGCAACACAGGGCTACGCTGTGTACCCGGGGTTTTAGCCCAGCTCATAAATTACTTGGAATTTCATGGAAAACATTTCTATTGAAATATTTGTTCTTTTTTCTTCCAGTTTGCTTCTAAGTAGGTCCTTCTTAAGCACGTAAGCACTATAATAATGTCTTACATTATTTGACTGTATATTTTTTCTTTCAGTGCATAGGATATTTGTAAAATATATAACTTCTACCTATGAACACCACATATAATTGTTCTGTGCTTGGATCAAATTTAAGAGGAAGACAGAAGTCAGGTAATAATTAGAATCCTCGATTCAATCCAATCTAAAAATTGCCTATAAACTCTCTCCTTTCCCAGGTAGTCACTCCTCTTCTCTCTCTCTCTCTCTCTCTCTCTCTCTCTCACACACACACACATACTCACTCTTTCTCATTGGACGATTTGCTATTTTCTTCAGTCCCAGACAAAATTTCTGACACTAACTAAATCATGACTTAAATACAATTATTATCTATTTCTCAGATGAACCCACTATCAAATTTAGACCTGTGCTTTTAAGCATAGGGAACATATTTTGAGTAATCTACCCATTTGGCCAGTAATACAACTATGAACTGCCAGATAGCTGCAGCTTATAAGAACCAAAAGATTTTCTCTATTTCACTGTATAATAGCATAAGAACAAGGAAAAAGAGAAACACAGCATATCATGTGCCTTACCACTGGGCAAATAGAACAGCTGGCAGGGCTAAATGTAAGCCCATCATTCTCAACTTTGCCTTCAAAAATATACTCAGACAAAGCCTTTATGCACAAAGATTTGCAAAACGACATAATAAATCTGGCATGGCTCTCAGATATTTTGGAATGTATTAGCACCATTAGTAGTAGTGCTTACAAATATTTTCTGGAAAATGGCAACACTGAACAACATGTCTTTCTACCGCTTACCCACATAGCAAAGCTGGCACAAGCATTCACAGTCACCTTCCTCTTCTAAAAGCAATTCTTAATCTGCAGGCTGTAAAGTATTCTCTTTCCCACCTTTAGAAAAAAGTTCTGTCAGCCTAGTGGGATAAAACCATTTTGGTCTGTAACTACTTTTTTACCCCAGCCAATTCCCCTACCTGATCCTGAACTTTTTCTCCTTAAACTCCCAGACCAAAACGAAAGGGAAATTAAAGAGTTGTCTACCTCCCTACTTACTACTTCAGGTCCAGGCAGAACCACGTTTGTTTATACAATCCAACGTTCCTTAAGTTTTAAAAATCTTTACAATAGCTATTTATTTGTATCATGCAGTAACACCCTGTAAATCAGTCTGTTGTCTATCCCATCAAAGGCCTTCTTGACTCTAAACAAATTAGATCTTTTTATTCTTCTACAGTTTGATGATGTGCTAAAAAGACTGCAGCAAATTTGTCAGGTATGATCTTCCTTTCAGGAATCCAACTTAACTCTTCCAATAGTGGAACAGAGACACTACACCCACTAATAGGAAACTTTTCGAGCACTGCATAATAAATGTGACCATTTAAATAGACTATTTTAATATCTGCTTTTACAGGGACACTGCATTTTGCATCAATACTACCATTATTTCAAGCTAGGCATCTCAAAATTTGGGGAAGACAAAGCTAAAAAAGTTGAGTGCCCATTAGCAACATAGCAGTATATCTCATGGGAATATGAATTAAATTCACATGCCAGGTTAGACCTCAGAATAAATTCTCCTGAATTTAAAAAGTGTAATTTGTTACTACCAGAAAGAAAAATACTTTTTCTAGTTACATTTAAACAGAGGTCTATTCTTTTCCTGTGTAATTTCATCAATTTCAATAGCTAAATTCGAGCCTGTAGCTTTATCAGAGATGTTCAGTTCTAAAAAATACTTACTTGGTAAAAACCCTTTCTAAAAGTCTACCTGATCCCAAATATTTCTTCTGGGCTAAAAGTATGTAAAAAAAGATTTGTGAGTTTCTGCACTTGCCTTTAAGAAGGCACTAATTCCCTCCTGTTAAACTGCAATTGGTTTAAGTCATGCCCTAAATGTAAACCAGGAACATTAACAGGTTTAATGGATATTTTGTATATATACAAGAATATTTCTTCAGATTGGTTTTTAGCTTTTGTGTCCAGATAATGTGACTTCACTGTACCTTTTTTTAGATTTCATGCATATTAGGAATGATTCTTAAATAACCAGTCTAACTGTCCCAACTAATTTACAGTTCTGAAGATACAGTGAAGTCCAGAAAGAAAAAAAATGATTAAAACAAAAACTGTCTTTTCTACTTAATATTCAGTGTAATAAGTTTTAAATTCCAGGTTTCTGATTAAATGATAGACCTGCACATGAAATACAAGTGACTCACTCAGTCACACAAGAATCAAATCTTATTACTCCTAAAAAGCTGATTAACCTTCAAAGAGTGTCTGTGTCACAATATATAGTAAACTCTTTAAAGCTGAATTTGTGCTTTATAAAAGTGATTGAAAATAAAGTGTTCTCAGAGAAAGCAGCATAACAAAACCTCCTGGTTAAAAGTAAAGCTCAAAACCACTAAGTCATTAAACAGCATGGGCTCATACCATTTATGCCATATACAATAGTCTAGGAGAAACTTAGTCTAAAAATAAGCTACTACTTATAGTAACTAGATGAGCTTTCAAAAGATAACCAAGTATTCTCTAGAAATGAAATGACTATCATGTTGGAGCATTTGTTTGGAGACTATATGTTGGAGCATTTCCATTTTTAAGTTTCCTAGAACCTGTTACTTCCTTGCGCTGTAACATTTCAGGAAAAAACACTATTTTTCAAAGTACTGTATTCCAAAAATAAGGATTTGTATTTACACACTTCAACACACCTTTTAGAGATTTTAAGAGTAAAAATCACATCAGTATGTCATCATCACAATTAACCAAACCAGAGGTTCTAGCAACATTCACAAATGATTTATTTTTGAAATCTCTTTTATCAGGTATTTAAGCTAATCTCAGCTAAAATAAACACTAATGTCCAATGCTACTACTTTCACTGAAGCATTTATAAAACCTGTCTTATTTTCAGACTGTGATAGTACGCACTACTAGTAAGCGTCACTTTCCGAAAGCGTAAAAAAAGAACTGCAAGACTAATTTTTTCTCTTCAGAAAAGCAGAGATCAGTCAGACCCTATGCCCTGCCAGCACTGCCTTAGAGCATTCTTATGGTCCAAAATGTCCTGTAAGACATCCTTAAGTAGCCAGCTCTAAACTGTCCTCTAGTAAATAGATTTCATTTTACAAATCCGCCTAAGGAGAGTGTTGATAGAAGTAAGTCAAAGTAACCCTTAGATGGTTGTAATTAATATCAAAAGACTACAAAACAGGAGGCTTCAAAACATACCCATTCTGTCCCAATGCCAAATGCTTAGAATCTAGAATAGTTGAGGTTGGAAGGGACCTCTGGATGCTCATTTATTTCAGCCCCTGTTCAGAACAGGGTCAATTTAGATCAGATTGCTCAGGGCCTTGTTGAGTCAAGCTCTGAAAACTTCCAAAGATGGAGATTCCACAACCACTCTGGACAAACTGCTTCAATATTTCCTATTAGGACTCATCATCACCAGCTGAACACAACAAAGACAAAATGCTTGCTCTCTGCTACAACACTGTTTCTCACCGTTACAGATATTAAAAGGAGTGTTGATCATGGAATCTGTTCTCCTGAAACGGTCTCATAATCCTACTTACGTACTTATAATGATCTATCAAAACTGGTGACCCTTCTTGTCTTTACTACTCCTAGTGGGAGGCTGCTCCATGCCTTTCTGCTCTCATGGCAAAAACCTACTGCCCAGCCTGTATATTTTCATAACTTATATATTATATATATTAATTATATAATAGACTACATAACACCCTACGTAATAGGCTATACAATAGCCTGTAACTATTGTCTATGGTCTTCTGATAGTCCTTTTACTCCACAAATCCATGTTTGGCCCAGGTTCTTGCCATTTCTTCCTCTGCTGCTTAAAGGATTTCATTGCAAAGTATGCTTTCATTCAACAAGTCCTTTTTTTGTTTACTGTAACCATTCTTTTTCCTTCCATGACTTGCCTTACATCCCTGGCACTGGCACCTGCACAAGTTCTCTCAGAAAGTTGGCAGCAAAGACCAGCTTTTTAAGGGTTGCAGGGTTTTTTGAGAATCTTACTATTTTTTTAAAAAAACATGTAGATACCATTTTTATTCCTCTCTCATATATATGTTGCTTCTCTCTTATACAGCAAAATAAACTCTTCAGAGCAGAACTAATTTTATGTATTTTCAGAAGTGTAGCAACCCACTGTGGGTGGTAGGAAGTTACTAAAATATAAATGAAACAGTAACACACACAACACAGAGAATAAACAGGAGGAATTAGAGGTCTGCATGCAGTTGCAGGGCTATGATTTCACTGGGATCACAGGGACATGGTGGGATAGCTCATGACTAGAGTGCTGCCACAGATGGATACCAGCTCTTTGGGATGGTCAGGCTGGGAAGGGGAGGAGGGGGAGTTGCCCTTTATGTGAGAGAGCAACAGGAATGCATGGAGCTCTGCCTGGGGATGGGTCACGAGCCAGCTGAGAGCCTACGGGCCAGGTTGGAGGACAGACCAACATGGGTGACGTTTGGGAAGAAGTAGTAGATGAGGCCTTCTTCAGACTACTGGAAGAAACCTCACGTTCACAGCCTCTGGTCCTCATGGGGGATTTTAACCACTCTGGCATATGCTGGAGGGACAACATATCAGAGTGTGAGCAGTCTAGGAGATGTCTGGAACACATTGATGATCAACTCCTGACACAAATGATCGAGGAGCCAACAAGGGGAGATAGACAAGTGGCAGTAAGGTGGACTGAAAACTGGCTGAACTGTCAGGCTCAGAGGGTTGTGATCAGCAGCACAAAGTCCAACTGGAGACCAGTCACTAGTGGTGTGCCTGGGAGTTGATACTGGGGCCAATACTGTTAAACATCTTTGTTAAAGACCTGGATGATGAGACCAAATGCATCCTCAGCAAGTTCACAGAAGACACAAAACTGGGAGGAGTGGCTGATGTATGAGATGGTTGCACTGCTTTTCAGAGGGACCTCCAGAAGCTGGAGAAATGGGCAGAGAGGAACCTCATCAAGTTCAGCAAGGGGAAAGTCCTGAACCTTGGTGGGAATAACTCCCTGTACCAGTACATGCTGGGGGCTGACTAGGAAAGCAGCTTGGCAGAGCTGCTTGGACCTGGGAGGCCTGGTGGAGAACAAGTTGAACATTAGCTAGCAATGTGCCCGCATGGCAAAAGGCCAACAGCATCCTGGGCCACACTAGGAAGAGCACTGTCTTGATTTATAAGTAAAATAGGACTAAGCAATTCTTTATTATGCAGAGATACAGTGAAGATTTATTAGTGAACATCTGTTAATATTTTTATGACAGTGTTCATGGAAAGTACCGAGAAGTATAGAGTCAAAGTCCCTGACTTATATTGAAATTGCTGGAGCTACATCTACTTACACAAAAGAAAACTCAGTCCGCAATTTCTAGTACCCACCCACAACTCCAGAATAGTCTTATTCACAGAGACACAGCTAAGCATGTGCAAGTAACACTGACCGATTTCCTTACCTGATTTCCATTAGCATATCTCAAACTCCCTGAGTTGTGATACAGAATGAGAACTTACCTTTCATGTTTATCTGTCTTCAATTTCTCTGTTTATATACTATGTTGAAACTTTAAATGTGTTTGACATGAGTTTTCAGCATGTGAAATATGAATATGATGATTTATCAAATTCATAAAATTTCTGTAAAAGTACAGATTAGACAAAACTTTTGTCAAGATGGTTCTCAGGGTACAATTTCTGCTCAAAATCAAAAGAGATTCACTGTATTAGGACCAGTAAAGCAATGGTTCTGAAATTCACTGGAAATGCAGTGGACTTAAGAAAACCTGGTGCAAAGTCCAGCTGTATCAAAAAAGGAAAAAGCAGTGGCAACACATACTTCAACACATTTGGCATACCACAAGGCTGGAAAGTGGTTCACATGCAAGAATCATCTGGGTACTGTATGGGTATTGCATACTGCCACCTTTTAAGACATGCACATGCCAGGCACAAATCAGTGCCTCCCTTGCATAGAACAGACAGTAAATAGATAATGCATAGCTCTGGACAACCCTGAAGTAATGTGAAAACCAAACCCACTACAGCAACAGAAAGGGAGGAGGTACCCAAGTCCCTTGTCCTGCCTCATTCCAAACACAGGATCTAACTACCATAGGCTGGGGTACCAGAAAACAGAAGTTATCTCCTTTGGAAATAGTCTTGCCTGCATAAAACATTTGAGCATTCATTGGACAGGGACACACAGAGCAAGTAAGGCACTCATCTTAAATGTGGGTCAGGGGCCTCAAGGCCACACTCTGGAATCAAGCTGAGCTGCACTTTGCATCTGGGTCTCCATCTCTCCCTTATCAAGTGCCTTAGAAATGGGACTTCTGACTGCAGGCTGGTATCATCTCTGACATTTTTCATAGGCACAAAGTCTCTGCTTGTCCTGCCATGGAATGTGAAATTTTCTGAGCTTGTGAAAATGTTCACAGTATAATTTTTTCTCCCTGTGTCCAGCTACAGAGAGGAAATCAGAAAGAAAAAGACCAGAAACTCCAGCTAGATCCAAGTTATGCAAATGGCTTTGTGTGATGTGGGTTTCTGTCTACTTGGACTTAACATCAAATTTATGTCCCTAGGCCACTCAAAATCTGTCAGTGCTAACTAACACTCCCTGTCACTTCACCTTAGATTTGAATCTCCGACCTTCATCTGAAAGGTTCTACATTTCACTGCCAACACAAGGGACTGTGCCATTTCCCTCTAGTTTCTCTTCATATTGTTGCAAGTAGAAATAACGATCCCTGCACAACTCACACATCCCAACTCCACACGATAGAGGAACGTAAGCTCTCAGAAATTCTGATGTACATAGCACTGGCTACCCAGCTGGCAAGGACTACTGAGTGCTATTACAGAGAGACATCAGTCTTCGATCAGCTCCAAAACATGCATTAAAAAGAATCTGTATTCAATCAGCCTCCACAATCCTGAGACTTAAGTACAATAAAGGCTTCTGGACTTCTTAAATGAAGACTGTGTTTCATATTAAAATTATTATTGCTGTTCTATTTGTGCTTCATTTCATACCTGCTTGTGTTGAGATTTATTTAATTTCTCCTTCAAGGCACTGTTCTTAGTGGCTCCTATTCTAATTTTATTAGTTTTTGTATCTCTAAGTTTCAAAGTTTAACACAATAGCTATAACGATAGTATGCAAAACTGATGTTATGTACCAGATTAATAAGCTTGAAGGGCATGTTTAGTTAAGATTATATCAGGGCTGTATCTGTTAAAATATTTTAATGCTTGAATGTTCAAAGAAACTTATTCTAGTGTTAGTGCATTTAATAACACAACAATGTGAGAATAACTGGCAGGAATATGCAGTTCTCTCTAAAACCTTCTCCCACTGACATCTTATAAAATTTACTACTCGCTTTTCAAGCCATTCTTGGATGCGTCATTCCTGTTGAAAGAAGAAAAGATGCTAGAAGGTTGGCTGGCATTTCTTATTTCCACTACTCTCTCCTCAAAAGACTGAAGCCTATATGCAACCTATATTGCCCACATGTGGGTAGGACAGACAGAAGGGAATGTTGGCCACTCCAGGTTGGTTCTGAAGTTGATAACATTGGAGGACACTTAACACTGGAGGCTTTGACAAATGCTGACTACAAGATAAAGGTAGGACAAGCAAGAAACTTGATCATTTGGCTGGTCTTCCTGAACAGTGAGCAAAAATAATTACTTGGATTATTTGGATTTTGCATGTCAGAAACAAAACAAAATACAAATGAACTTACTAAGGTCAAAGAAGGCATAACTACTCTGCTAGTATGCTGCTATTCCCGTCATACTGAAACACCTCAGCTTGGCAGGATAACTTCAAGAACACTGCATATGCCCACAAAACATGCAGGCAATATATTCATTTCTGAAACCACCTATGTTCACATAACCCACAATATAATTGCAGATCTCACTCTGGTGACTAATTTTTACTTTTTCTATTTGCAGGACATCTATATTCAAACTGTTACAATAATTACATCATTATGCTGTAACTGAGCCATACAAGTCAAAAAGACACAGAACTGAAATATTGCTAGGACTTCTTCTAGAAATAGTGCAGTTTAATAAGCAATCTTACAGTTACTTTCTATTCCACAATTGATAGTCAGTGGTAATCACCATTCTGCAGTTAACATATTTTCCAAGAAAGCATTGCTAGCTAATGTTTTATTTCTTTAAAAAGACATTAGAGAAGAAGTTAGTAGAAACAGTAAAGGAGTCAAATGAGGTAAGCAGAAAGCTGCAGACAAAAGGTTTCTGCAGTTCTGTAGTAAGGGTTGACTCAGACTCAAGTATGTCATCGGAATTGCCCATGACTTGTTGCCAGTATCATCAAATCAGTATAGGTTTGAGGGGAGGAAATTTATATAAACTGCTGTCTGGGAACAGATCTTGGCATCTCATATACTGGATGGCTGTGCTTTAACATGTCATTTGCTCTGAGAATGTCACCAGTGAAGACAGAATTGAGTAACAGAAGTTCAGAAAACATACACACACACGCACACATACACACAGAGCGAGTGCGCGAGAGAGCAAGCAAGAGAGAGATATATGTTAAAGTTGCTGCCACATCAGCTATCTTTTTCTACTGGGCTATAGCAGATCCTTGATCCTAAGGAAAGAAGCTCTCCCAATTAATTCAAGGAAACACTGAAAAACAAGACTGGAACTGAACACCAGACTGTAAATGCATTACAGAAAAAGCTTTTAGGTGGTTATGAGAGATGTGAATTTCCTCTGGGAAAAAGGATAAAGAACAATAAAAACTCAAGGTACACTGAGCAGCAAATGCACCGGCAAAGAGTGAGTGTTCCACAGACATAGTCTGCAATAACTAAAACTGCAATATAGCTAGAGTTATCCATCATAAGGTTGTTTTGGCTTCCCTACATATTAGCTTCACAGTCGTGGCTTTAAGAGTGGCTGGAATTGCAGAATGGTTGAGGTTGGAAGGGATCTCTGGAGTTCATCTAGTCCAACCTCCCTGCTCAAGCAGGGTCACCTAGAGCACGTTGCACAGGATCATGTCCAGGCGTGTTTTGAATATCTCCAGAGAAGACGACTCCACCACAACCTCTCTGGGCAGTCTGTTCCAGTGCTCTGTCACCCTCACAGTAAAGACGTTTTTCCTCATGTTCAGACAGAGCTTCCTGTGTTTCAGTTTGTGCCCGTTGCCTCTTGTCCTGTCGCTGTGCACCACTGAGAAGAGACTGGCCCCATCCTCTTTACACCCTCCCTTAAGATATTTATATACATTGATAAGGTCCCCCCTCAGTCTTTTCTTCTCCAGGCTAAACAGGCCCAGCTCTCTCAGACTTTTCCCATCAGAGAGATGCTCCAGTCCCCTAATCATCTTCATAGCCCTGCACTGGACTCTCTCCAGTAACGTCATGTCTCTCTTGTACTAGGGAGCCCAGCACTGGACACAGCACTCCAGATGCAGCCTCCCCAGGGCTGCGGAGAGGGGGAGGATCATCTCCCTCAACCTGCTGGCAACACTCTCCCTAATGCAACCCAGGATACCATTGGCCTTCTTGGCCACAAGGGCACATTGCTGGCTCATGGTTAACTTGTCAACCAGGACTCCCACCCAGGTCCTTCTCCGCAGAGCTGCTTTCCAGCAGGTCAGCCCCCAACCTGTGCAGCTGCATGGGGTTATTCCTCCCTAGGTGCAGGACCCTACACTTGCCTTTGTTGAGCTTCACGAGGTTCTTCTCTGCCCATCTCTCCAGCCTGTTGAGGTCCCTCTGAATGGCAGCACAGCCTTCTGGTGTATCAGCCACTCCTCCCAGTTTTGGATCATCACCAAACTTGCTGAGGGTGCACTCTGTCCCTTCTTCCAGGTCACTGATAAAGAAGTTGAACAAGACTGGACCCAGTACTGACCCCAGGGGGACACTGCTAGCTGCAGGCCTCCAACTAGACTCTGCGCCCCTGATCACAACCCTCTGAGCTCTGCCATTCAGCCAGTCTTCAATCCACCTCACTCTCCACTCATCTAGCCCACACTTCCTGAGCTTACCTATGAGGATGTTACGGGAGACAGTGTCAAAAGCCTCACTGAAGTCAAAGTAGGCAACATCCACTGCTCTCCCCTTACCCACCCAGCCAGTCATTCTATCATAGAAGGCTATCAGATTGGTTAAGCATGATTTCCCCTGGTGAATCCCTGCTGAGTAATCCTGATCACCTTCTGATCGTTCACATGCTTAGAGATGGCGTCCAGGATGAGATGCTCCATCGCATTTCCAGGAATGGAGATGTGGCTGACTGGCCTGTAGTTTCCTTCATCCTCCTTCTTGCCCTTTTTGAAGACTGGAGTGACACTGGCTTTCTTCCAGTCCTCAGGCACCTCTCCTGTTCTCCATGACCTTTCAAAGATGATGGAGAGTGGACTAGCAATGACATCCGCCAGCTCCCTCAGCACTCCTGGGTACATCTCATTAGGCCCATGGATTTGTGGATGTCAGGTTTGCCTAACATGATCCTCCTCAACCAAGGGAAAATCTTAAAATCTTTCTTTCTCCAGACTTTCTCTCTTGTCTCCAGGGCCTGCAGTTCCTGAGGGCTGGCCTTAGCAGTAAAGACTGAAGCAACGAAGGCATTCAGTAACTCTGCCTTCTCTGTATCCTTCAGCACCAGGGCCCCTTCCCCATTCAGCAGCAGGCCCACATTTTCCCTACTCTTTCTTTTGTTGCTGATGTGTATAAAGAAGCCGTTCTTGTTGTCCTTGACATCCTTTGCCAGATTAAACTCCAAATGGGCCTTGGCCTTCCTAGTCCCATCCCTGCATACTTGGATGATGTCCCTTTATTCCTCTCAAGTGGTCTGTCCCTGCTTCCACCTTCTGTACACTTCCTTCTTGTATTTGAGTTTTTCCAGAATCCCTCCTTTGCTCACTCTCCAGACTCTCTTGATCAGAGATTGCATCCATATGTTCACACTGGTTTTCACCAGCAAGAAAAGCGTAATTTGCAGGTTGTAATTAAAAGCCCCTTCTCTCTCCACCCCTATTTTTTAAACTTCAGGGAGGAATCTCAACCCCATTGAACGTGACAGGATTTCTCTTATAGATCTAAGCGGTCAGTGAGCTTTGGTGTGTAAATGTGGCTAATAGTCAAACAAAAAAAGAGAGCATTTCTCTCCACATGATGTTTCTCTCCTCTCCTACTGCCCTGACTCAGGCTAAATCAAAGCAACATTATCTGAAAAATAAAAAAACAAATATTCACAGTGAGGACAGAGGGGAAAGGGCAACCTCAAGTCAGCAACCAGAGACAGTGAAAATTAGAGAGGCAGGGATTTTATCACATTCCTGGAAAGCTTCTTTATCATCCAATTTCATTCTTTTCTCCTGCCTCCACAATATACAACCCCAATTTCCTCTCATTAATTCAGTCACTGGAGCCTGTTGATTGACAGTTTGCCCACCTTGGAGGAAACTAAAAGAATAGAAGCAGAAAATTCTTGATAGAGCACCATATATCTTCAGAATTCATAAAGCACCATGTATCTTCAGATATGATGTACGCACGCATTCTAACCAGAGTTTGTAGCAGTTCAAATACTCTTTAAATGTCCCACAAGTTATTACATTTTTAGTTTTCAGAATCTAATCTCAGATCATCAAAGACTTAAATCAACAACAGTTTATATATAAAATGAAATGCATATGTTTTTCCATGTGAGAAAATGAATGCACATACAAAATACAATAGAGTGTTACAAGATTAAAGTTCATTTAGCATGACATCTGTAGCAAACGCCATTTCTGAAATAATACTGTGGAACCTAGACTTATACCCAAACCAAAGAAGTACATTTTCTCATACTTAAGAGGAAATATTGATGGTTAGATTATCTAGGCCAGTAATAACAATGAGTAAAAGTAAAATAAAGAATCTGCCTTCAGTGCTTCTGTGTTCTGTTTTTGAGAAGTGTTTGTCATTCCCCCAAATCCAGGACCTTAAACACAATTTTTCATAAACCTGAAACTAACGACATTAAATCATTTTTCTTGTCTCCAGACTAGTACTGGATATTTGTAGAGGCATTCTCCTCCTGCCAGCTAGCCATGGCAAGAGAAACGCCCTTTCCAAGATTCTCAATAGAAGAGAAATAAGTATTAAATTATATTACTATCACATCAGAAATATTTAAAGGTGACCATATGATCAGCGGTCAAAATTACTGTGAACATATACCTGGATTTTGTGTAGATATAGAAGCCAAAAAGCTCCTGAACTCAAATTTTTTTATTCCTGACAACATGCAATGTCAAAGACATACTAAGAAGTTAGTACATGAGCTAAAAATAGTCTCAATTCTCCTTTCTTTAAAAGCAGTTAGGTCCACATGATCTGCAGGGTATGGACTGTATTTTGAGTTCAAAAATTTTTCTAATTTTTCTCTAATTGAACATAAAAGCTAAACTATTCTTTTATTTCATGCAGTTTCCCAGAATCCATCACAACATCTGAATAGCTTCCATGTTCTTTAGTGATGTCCGTAGCATCCATGTGTATTCCCCCCAACCTCAGAGTGGGAAATCACTTGTTGATTAAAAAGCACTGTTTGCATATGTCACACACTGCTTTTAAGGAATGTCAAAGACTTGTGCTATACATTTGCAAAGGACAATGATTGGATTTGGTGCAGTTTGGAGTCCAGTTGATCCCCAAAAAACCTGTTCCCTGCATATACAGACAATACCTTTGTATGTCTCAAAATGAAGATGTCTACAAGGACAGACTACGAGCTTTGGCCAGAGAAGCTTGTGAGTCTCTGCAGAGAAGAACTAAAATTTTGAACTTGAAGCAATATTCTGTGCGAAGAAGGTTAGTAAGCAAAGCACATGTCCGATGTTTTTGTCTGCAAGGGTCACATTTTACTAATTAGGCCGTCATTTTTTTTTTGTAATGTTCATATATATTTACTGAATAAAATTACAGTTTTCAGCCTCAAGGGCTCTGGCAGAGTATCCTTTATAAACTAAATTATTATTAGCCAGGTTTATCAGTTGGAACATGTTAACCGGATGCACAAAGCCGCCATTGTGTATGCTTGGCAATCTTCTCTGAAATTTCTCTTCTCTTTGTGCTTGCTGGAATAACTAGTCTTATATAATATTTTGAGCAACTGAACAGTGGCCACATACGTAAATTATGTAATAGATGGCAAGCTAAATAACATCTCCTACACTAAAACAAAACAATGTAAATTTTGACAGAATTTAAAAAAAGCATCAAGCAAGAAAAGCTTGAGGGGGGCAGGGGGGATAGGACTTACAGACTGCTTAATTAAAATTCTAATAAAAGAAGTACAGTAATATAAAACATTTTTGTCTAGACGAGCGTGGCCAAGGGTGGGAGCCACTTTGCTTTTATGAAAGGAGATGCATAAGTGAATAATGCATTCAGGAAAACAGTCTAAGGAAGAACACTCATATCAACAGAGTGGGAAAGCAAAGAAGGGCACAGCTTTTTTCTCACGGCTTGCATAGAAGGGAAGCATAAGGAAACTCTGACCCTGCATAAAAGCTTTTGAAGCTGGAAATCAGCCGTGTCTACACTGGCCAAGAAACAATTTGTTGAACCTTGTCTAAACACTTAAAACTAACATACTTTAAATACAGTTTTGATTAGTCTAGCTGCATCCATCTGAACTAAGCAATATTTACAGTATTTATTATTTCTTTCAGTTTATGCAACATGCTACATGCATTGATTTTCCATGTAAATAGCCAGAAATTAGGACCTATGTCCAGCAAATGGATTGTCCTCAAATTTCCAGTATCATACTGATGTAACACTTCTTAGACAGCAGTTAGTCAATCCATCTCTCTTTCTCATGGGAAGCTTAAATGTAAATACAGCTAGATCCCAGAGCTCTTTTCACATAATTCGGCAAAACATATCCAGTTTGGATAAGTCATTATTAACAGAGACCTAAAACGCAAGATACACTGCCTTGGGAGTTGGATTTGACTACACAAAAAGCATCTGAAAGAGTTCTAAAAACAGGTTGCCAAAATGCATATTGGGAAAAGATGGATTATTTCAGAAGGTGGAAGACATTATCTCCAGAAAGCTGCTGAAAGAGTCCAGGCAAGTTTCAATTTCCATCAGAACAGAAGAGATCAAAGGATTGGATGAGCAGGAGGAAAACACACTAACTACACACTGTGAATACCAAAGCAGCATCAAAGATGTACAAGGTTGCAAGTACAAGGCCAGAAGAAGTTCAGCCAATTCCAGAAGTCTGTTATAAAGACAACTGCAATAGAGTCTTCTCCCAACAGCTGTGTAATTTCTGTCACTACTACCTTTAACTCATTCATTATCTACTATGTGGATGGCCAATTATCAAACAAAGGTCATCGTTCTTTTGCAGGCTGTACGTACAGATATTTTAGAAGCTCCTTTGTTTTTCATTTCTGCACTTCTCCCAAACTTTCCAGGTCACAGAAAAATCCCCACATTAAATAAATGAAAATCTACCTTACTAGTGCTAATTGACATGCCTCTGTCATGCTCACCAACTGAACAAAGACCAAAATGATTGGGGGGAAGAAAAAAAGAAGATTCAACTTTGAGCACAAGCAACAGTTCACAAATCCAAAGTCTGGGGACTAGGATATGATAGCTCACAATGCTGTACTTTCTCTTTGGATTCGTCATATTCCAAGGCTACATCAGTGAAAAGACAGCTGAGCACAGATCAGCTCAGCTCAGCTGATTATTTATTCATGCGTTAGAATTTGTTTTTCTTTTTTAGGTAGAAGTTTGTTTAATAAGTTAGAGGGACTAACAAAATCAGACTAAAAGTTAAAAGAGACATAGTGTGACAGCAAGTTTATCGCCTTGTCAATATTTTGCTGTATTTGAAACGTTTAAAATGTTATTCAAGGAAACTCTGGGAGCTATGTGATCAGCCATTCTGCAGTCAATTGAACTTCCCTCTCAGGAAGCTTTTGATGATATTACATCTAAACTTTCCCTGCTTAGTTTATCTCAAATAATTATTCATGCTATGTGGAGACATTTTGTCCTTCTCTCCCACCAACCCACTCACTTCAGAAATATTTAACTGTTCTATAATCATTTCTCTCCTGTCATTCCCCAGCCTGTATTTTGTGTTTTTTTCATTGCGTTCCATTGAAGTGATCAATATTATTCCTTTACAGGATTGAAAACTGAATGCTATAGATGGACTTCCGGATGAAGCCCCATCTAACATACCTACATTGCAACAATTACTTGCAACTGCATTACTTGGTGGTGTGGCAGCTTCAGGAAATTCTATCCAGCCACTACAGTAAGTTGGGAAAAAAGTGATTAAAACCTAGAAGTTCTGAAGAATATTACGTTACAGAAAGGGCACTACCTATAGAGTATTTAAACCTAGCTCCTACCATCAGGAACAAAATATTTGAAGACGAGAGTTCATGACAGCAAAAGAAGGCCAACAGACAGAAGCCTGTACAACCTATATTAGCCTGCAAGAAATACTGGCTGTGAGAACAGACTTTAGCTTCAGAGCAACTGAACAGTTAAAGAGACTCTCAGATTTATGATCTGCCATTTCCTATTTCTCTCCACGTGTCAGGATTTCAAAAACTTGGGTCTCATCTCCTCTCACTGTCTTCTGAAGTCAGTCTTGTTTTATTTCCATGTGCACATACTCCGATTCACACCTCTCTGCACCCTTTTTCTTTACCTTTCCTTTGTATCCTCCTTTTCCCTGGCATTCCTAATTCCTCAATTAACAACAGATAAAGATAACTAACGATAAAGAAAAAGGATTTCTCTTTCTACTGCCCAGCCGTGTCACTCCCCATCCCTTAAATTTCTCTTAGTGAATTTAACCTCTCAACTTCTGTTAAACAGCATTCTATACTTGCTCTAAACTTTTGGAACTTTTATTTCAAAATCTGTACTTCTAAACTTATAACAAACCAGTTTTTTAATTGTTCCCTGTGGGTCATCCTCTTAACTCCTTTCTTATCTCTAGTTTAGACTGTAAAATCTTTGGGATAGTGACTATCATGTTATTCTGAAAAATAAGCCCTGAAAACTTGGGACACAGCTACACCTCTCTGCATATACCAAAATTAGGAGGGCAACCAAATTATTATTTGCTCTAGATGAGAACACTACCCAGTCTTCTTTTCTTATTTTTGGACAATACGTTTGGCAGTTACCAAAGATTTCCAGAGAGGATAACTGTATCAAGGTTGCAACATTTGGATACCTGACCACAGACTTGTCAGTGCTTAGGGAACTCCATCATTTTACCGCTGCAGAAGGTACCTTTTCAGCAACATGGACCACAGCGAAAGCAACTAACTCTTTTCATTCATTGCACTGGACTGAACATCTACTCAGCTTCAAACTATCAATCCTTATCTTCAAGATGTTCAGTGACCTGAATCTAGAAAACTGAAAGGACCACATAAAGTCCACAGTCAGTGCTCTGACATATCTGCCCTTGGTGTGGTGTATCAACAAAATAGCACAGGTGTTTAGGAGTCACCACCCACAGTCAGCATGACAGAGCATTAAACATCGCACCAGTTACAATACAGCTAACTTCTGTTCCCCTTATTAAGACAGAAAGACGACTAAGTTAGCAGGATCATTTTCAGAATAAAATGCTTTCTCCCAGAGAAAGAGCATTAGTGCCTGACCCATAGAACGCAAAGAGGCCTTGCTCCCCACACTTGAGTACCTATCAGTACAAAGCTTTAGCTAGTCATTACTAACCACAATAACTAACACACTATAAACATTTATCATACCAAATATGCAAATCATGCAGTGCTAAACCTCATCTGCTAGCACTGTTAAAAACATTTTCCTTTTAATAAAAACTTGCATTAACTATGAAATATGCATCATCAACTGAATTTCCAAAAACCAAAACTTTCAGTGAATGAACACAGTTATTTTATACAGATGCAGTTACATCTTATGTCTAAATTCAGAGATTGCATCCATCATAATCTTAAAGTTGCAGATCTTTCCCATCTCCTCCTTCAGCAAAGTGCTGGTGGATAAATATCAAATTTTCAAATGCCTTCTCAAAAATATTTTATCCCATCTAATAAAGCAATATTAAGTGTTTAATCTGATTTTGAAACTGACAGGACTCACAGTATCAGTATTTTCCAGCTATTAACACTGCAGTTTAACCGAACAGTGTCAAAATGCAACTCACTAATATCTATTGATGTATCTCCTCATCCGTTCCCTGCATGTGCAACAGTTCTGGTATTCTGGTAAGATGATAAAGACATCTTCCTGCTTTATCTCCTGAAGTCTCTTTACCAAAGGCTATAAAGTGGAAGTTCCTCATACATTTCACTTGCTATAATACAGTCTATTTAACTAGTTCTGTTAAACTTTTCATAAGTTTGTAATAAAAGAATTAATCTAGCTCAGCAATGAGAATTCTGAGCTAATAACATTGATTATTTCAGCACAATTTTTAACATATTTTAACAATGCTGAAAGCAACAGTTAGTTCCTATTCTTTCTCTTTAAGTCTCCTAGATAGTTTTACAACCACAACCTGCTTGAAACAGTCCTGGGATGAGAGGTAATTTCCTCAGTAGTCATTTGCACAGATATTTGCTAATAATTTTGGAAAGTCTAAAGTTACATTTCACCATGGTTCTTCTCAAATGTTCCCCAAACTGAGGAACAAAAAAAAAAAAATGATTTTTTTCCTAAAATCATTCTGCTTTGTCCACTTCATATCATGGTCATCTGCCTGTCATTTTGTTTTTAATTCTTTATAAACAATTTATAGAAGGAGAGCAATTCCCATGATCAGATTTTTAAATATAGATGCAATCTTTTGTCCACTGCTAGTCACTATATTATACAAACCACAATCCTCTCACCTAATTTTTAAAAAATCTGATTGTTGTCCACCAGAACACATGACAGAAAGACTCCAGTACAGTTCAGATTATACAGTTTCTGCGTGGAGGACAAAGCAAAAATGAAGCAACATCTTCTGCTTTTTATTATAAAGATATCACATTTAATTTTTTTTTAACTTTCTGAATGAACACAATATTGGCAAAAACAAATAAGGCACCAGTCAAAACAAATAATCATTTTGATTTACTCCTCTGACTACTCTAACTGCTAGATGTAATTCATTCTTGAAAGAATCTCAGTCTTAAAATCCCATACTGTGAGCAGCTTTCAGCCCCATGAACAAAGCAAAGTGGTCTCTGTTTTTTAACTGCACGGCTCAGTGATGTGGAGAGCTTTGGCACTGCTACAAAGGACAGGCAGAATGGATGCAGTCTAAACAGATATGACTGTTTGGTTTCTGTTCCGGAACTGCTGTACATTGCAGTAAACTGTATGAACCTTGTTTGCTTGCTCTAAATACCACAGAAAGCACAGCTCATGATTAAGAAGTCCACTTTCTACTGACAAAAACACACCGTCCCTCAAAATACTCTAAGCAAACACATACATTAAAAAAACCCTCAGCATAACAATCATTAAATATTCTCTACATATGAAAGAACTTTAGCTGAGATTGCTAAAAGCTCAAAGGAAATGCGACTGACATAAATGAAATCAGGAAATTAAAAATCAGGGTGCCACTGATTGTTCTGCTTAAAAAATATAGGCAGAACAATTCTAGCTCAGGCACTTATGAGGAATCTTGAAATCCTTAATATATACCCCAGTCTGAGAGAATATCAAAACACTTCAGGAGAAAAAACAAACAAACAAATACCTAAAAGATTCTTTAAAACCAGTCTTATACTATATGTATAAGACAGTACATCTCTGCCTGTCATGCAGAATCTAACTACTACTTCCTGCTAATCTACCTGAATTCTCATTTAGACACTACCAGTTTCTGGGACTTCTCTGAACTTGCCATGGAGCAGAGCTGGTGTGACCAGGTTCTCCTCCTCCACAGGGTGTTACTCCTCTCCTCGTTCAGCTTCACAGAGTTCAGGTCCCACTTCACAGAACTGATCCGGTGGTATTGCTGTTACTGCATAGCAGGGTTTGCAAGAGTGTACCAATTTCAGTACCAAAACTGGATCAAGAAAGAAAGAAGGGCATGTATTTCTTCAGCAGAATTACTTGTGGGATCTTAATAAATCTACTGCTTTACCATGTTCAAAATCTATGTAATACCCCAAGTCTCATGCTCCTGCCCCCCAGTAAGATGATTTATTTCAGAACAAGATCATACATTAGCTCGTCACTTACCAAAAGCACAATTCAAAATATTTAAATCCACTGTAAAAACCTGTTACTGTTGTTGCATGATTTTTTTTTTTTTTGCAATTCAGTTATAGCAAAAGTAATTTGTTCCAAGTTATTAAATCAGTAATTTATTAATCATTCTGTCTAGCCTGGTAACTGCTGCACAAAATGCACTAAATGAAAGTCACATACCATTTTTCTCTTGAGCTATTT
The DNA here is from genome assembly GCF_036370855.1 of Dromaius novaehollandiae. Classification (NCBI taxonomy): domain Eukaryota; kingdom Metazoa; phylum Chordata; class Aves; order Casuariiformes; family Dromaiidae; genus Dromaius; species Dromaius novaehollandiae. The sequence goes on from NC_088099.1 coordinate 145,599,823, forward strand.
TCCCTGTATACACCGCAATCTATTTACAGCATGCAGAAATTAGCTAGTGAAAGGATTACAACAATTTTTTTAAAAACCTTTAAAAGAGTTATAGTTCCTGAGCGCAGTGTCACTAGGACCCTCCTTCACATATGCTTTCAAACAAGACAGTAAATCAAAAGACTCTGATCAAAAGTACCAAATCTACTTTCAGCTGCAGTATTTTTCATCTATATAAGATATGGTAAAAAGCCAAAAAACAGTGTCACAGGTTCAGAGGAAGGCTCCATACAGTTAAAAATAGAGTGCAGTTCAGTTAACTGCAGAAAACACACAGCATGGGTTAAGAGTAGTATAATAAATGGGAAGAAATGCCCCAGCAAACAAAGAGTGAATCTATGTTTGATTTAGTTCTGTAAATTGTTCTTTTCATGTCCTCTTGAACAAATAGCTTTATAAGCATTAATTAAAATGGAGTTTGAAGATATAATTCTGGTTATTAGATATAATTTAAAAACCTCTCTACTAAGCAGCTCAGCATGGTCAGTATTTCAAGGAAAAGTGACTTGTCCTTGGTTACTGTTTTATAAATACGTGCTCTAGCTCATTCCCAGCTCTGATGACATTCACCAAATATCTCCCTGATTAGATCACCAGAAACAATGTAACTCCAAACCTAATTATGTTTATATATATATATATATATACATATTATTTAAGCAATATCGCACCCAGAAATAAAGCATCTTACACAGAAAAAATTCTCACAAAATTTTCCAACTCTTCTTGGAGTGAGCAGCTCCAAGTGAACAAAAATACTGCTATTTCAGTGCAGAACATTCATTCCAGCCAATCAAAAATTTTTCTCAAAAGTGTGTAAGCCAGGCTGTGCAACAGAAAACTTCCAGCAAACAAAAAGAGGATTCAGCACATATGGCATTGATTTTTTTTTGATAATAATAAATTTAGAATACGTTTTTATTGGTATTTAAGGTCCCCATCATCATTGTACCTACACATTCCCACACATGCAAAAGCAGAAATCTTTCCCTCCTAGCCTTCTTTCCGAGACTACAAGTAAAGAAATAACCTAATTCACTCGCAGGCTTGCTTGGTTGGGAAAAGGAGTATGCAAGCAAAAGGGAAGGATAAAATTCAAATAAATGGATATGAAGTCCGATTTTTTTTCTTGAAAGGATCTACTTCATTTATACTCAGTTCCCTTGGAAGTTGTCTCTTACCTGTGCAACAGCTGACGTGCTAACTACAGAGGTTTTGAAGAGTACATTTAAAAATGGACAGTGGAGCCATGTAGAGCATTAAAATTAAGGTGCAAACATCAGATCTTGATTCTGTATTCAGTAGGAAACTACTGCAGTCAGCAGCACATTGAGATGGCAACCCAGCAGACAGACTACTGCTATTCAATACTGGCTGAGTCATTGACAGACTGTTTAATTTCCAGTTACAAAATAAAATGGAAGATCATCACAAGTCATGAATCTGGACAATCTTTCGACAAGTTTAAGCCAGTGTTTAATAGCATCATGAATATTTGGGCATCCACGAGGACTACAAAATCCAAGAGAATCCCCAGGCAAAGGAATGACTTCATCCAAGAGCGGAACTTGCAAGCTGGGATGGAGAGTTGGGTTTCTTTTTACCTGATGGGTTATGCATGTGAATCCTCACAGAATTAGCTGCTCTGGGCTGTAAACTCCCATGAACACATATGGGGGTACAGGGGATAATATAAATGACAAACTACTCCCAGTGGTTTTTATTTCAAAGTGCTTGATCGCTCCAGATGCAAATGGCATGAAGCAGAAGACAATGCCTCCTGAAATGCCTTTGCAGCCCAAATACAAACTCAGAAAACTTCAATCAGATGCCATTTTTCTGCTTCTGATCCTCAGCTCACCCACTATTCAGCTGCCAATGGAGGCCCTAAGTATTTTGTGAAGATTTTTATGGAATGGGTGCCCCTTTAGCCAGGTATAAACCCATACTCCCAAAGCCCCCTTCTTTCCCTGCCATTTAAGATATACTTAATGCATAAAATAAGGGACTAAAATTTAACACTAGATCCCATCCTTAGTTGCTTTTTCAAAGCTAGTTAAATGCTGAATTCTTGTTTTATAGCTGTAGTATAAGGGCATTCTCTGGCCATGTATCAATCTGTATATTGAATATGTGTTAAACACCCAATGGCAGTGTAACATTCTGTAGGATATCTGTCATGTACTATTTGTTCTTTAATCTGTTCCAAGGGGAGAAAAATGTGTATTGGGATGTCTTGTTCTAGAAGGTTTTGTTTACTTTTGTTGGAGGAAACAGTGTTTGCAGAAGTACATGGTGGTATATTTCTATAGTAGAGAAAGCAAGGACAAAGGAAGCTGCCTTTGTCTGGAACAGAAGGTCAGAGAAAGTCCTTAATTCCCGAGAAATTTAATTCTACATTCTTGGACCAACTTTGAGAAGCACTGTCTCCTACAGATGTGCTTTAGCTTTGTAATAATGTGCTCTATCATGTAAGAGGAACATAGCTATTGAGTTCACACTCTTCATTCTGTGTTTTTAGATATCATAGGCCCAGAAAATGGAACAGCAGTAGAGAAGAATCAGTACCTTGAGTCTGATTAAATCAGATTGATCAGAATTGGGTACATATCCTCTGTAGAAGACAAAAGATTTGCAGATCCTTCAGAATGTCTTTTTTTGCCCATCAGAACTATCCTCTGACAAGTTCACCTTTATCTAGCTTATCTTCATTCGTGAGCTGATCTCCTCTAAGCACAAGATCACCTTGGTCCTATTGCTAAAGAAATCCATGGTGAGGAACATGTAGACCTTGTGCCATCCACATATTGGTAGTTAAGTCCATGCTGTCTTAACAGTTCCGCCCACCAGTCCCTGAGGTTGTTTAAAAGCAGGAACAGAGAACTGAATGTTGAGAGTTTCATTACCTATCACTGCTCATGTGAACTCCTTCAGGAAGGACTTGAAGTACTTCAGCAGAGAAGTTAGGAAGACATGAATGGCATTTCTCTTTTAACTATTAATCTTGCAACAAAGGTGGACCATCTTCTGTCTGGAAAGGGACTATGCCAATACTACTTTAAGTATTTCTCTATGGTTTTGCTTGGGAATGAGGTTCAGTACAGAACAGCAGCTGGCATGTTCAGTTTCCTCCAGGTCACTGTAACACTTAAATATCTGAAGGATAAACTATTCTCTGAATACTTCTCTCTTCCGCCTCCTAATTGGACCTTCCAGCACATAACTTAGAAATAAGATAACAACAGGGGATAGGAGACACAAGCCCCTGTAGGTCACCTTGAAATCAGAGAGCAATTATTTTAAGTCCGTAATTGAAACAAATCTGCCTCACATGGCTAACACTGCATGGATTACATCAAGTGGTCAAATGAAGAGGAAAAATCTCTTTAGAAACAATCAGTGGCAAATCCTGACCTGTGACTGCCTTCCTTTTTTCCTAGGATTTGCCCTTGCAGCGTCGGAACCCCTCAACATAAAACAACAATGCTAGGGGAAGGCATATTCACCACGTATACAAGGACTCAGCAGGGGTATGGCAGAGCAGACTTTACATTCAAAGCATCACAGAAGAGAATCCCCCCGCCAAGAAGCATTACTGCTCGACATGAAAGAAAAGGCAAAGTAAATAAAGTGGACAGAATACAATGATTTCCAGCAAAAGCCAGAATGGATATTTCAATACAGCTCTTCCACAATGTATATTTGTTCAAAAATTTTCTCCTGGCACCCAAAATGACAGTTCATTAAAGGCTGAGCCATAGAGCCACAGGTCACAGTCTTCAGACCTGCACAGCACTTCCTTCCTCTTCCTTAAACTGTAGTCCTCCTAAAAACCAACTCATTTTGTGGACCACCAAAAAGGTTCCAAACACTTGATACTTTGCAGGCAGCAGTGCAAGAGTCTCTCTGCAGCACAGAGCTAAAAAAAATTATTCCTGCTTTTAATTCCAAACAAATGGGAGGAAGAGTAAAGACTATCCACACCACTTCAAAAAGGAAGTACAGTATTCCAGATGGCGCAGATTAAAAATCTGGGGGAAGGCTATTGATTTAAGATGATAGGATGTGAGGGGAGGGGAGCTAGAAATTTGGATCTCCACCAAGGCAGACTTAACAGTGAAGTGCATTATCTATCGTGTGGATATTGTTCTAATGGTGAAGGTTGTACCTCCAGGTGAGAGACTGAGATGGTAGGTCACATTACAGTATCTTGAATTCACATTTGCTTTGCTTTTGCAAATTTGTGATAGGTATGTTACATACAGAGTCTTTCTAGTCATCATAATTAAATACTTGTGTGCCATTTATTATGAATGTGAAAAAGAGACACAGAAATACTTCACTCCTTTGCTCACAGTTTGAATTAACTTTGTTTTCTGTGATACCATTTTCCTTATTTTTTATTCTTTTTAAAAGAGCATTAAACAAAGAATATAAGAAAACTGAAAAAAGGCTAGTGACTTTTGGATCCCTTTTCAAATTTTCAAAGACAGGCGGTCCTTTAAATGCATGTATTATCTCTGAAACATTTTAGTTTTATCATTATTTTTAATATCGATCTTATATATTGATACACATCTAATGAATTCCAATTTCATCTGCAGAACAAAATCTTTAAAGATGCTTGTTTGTTAAATCTGCAACAGAAAATTATTTTTTTTAAAGGCAAAGGGTTGATATTATAATAAATCTATATCTGAGACACCACAGAGAAAACAAAGAGAGCTCTGAAAAACAGTAGGAGTTATTCACAAGAATATCCAGAGAACCTCAGATAAACTGAGATATTTTAGTTACTAATTCAGTAGGTCAATTCTAAAGCAATTACACAGGTATTATGCTAACTGTTTAAGATAAATAATTTGTGTGGATTATCATTTGATAGCGTTTATAAAAATTGCAGCGGGTTTACCAGGGGAGAGGGGGACAAAAATGACTCCTACTCTCCACCACAGGAGACACATGCTTTGAGTTACATGATGGGAAAGACAGCTGCTGCCACTATAGTCATATTCCAGGTCAGTATCATCCAAACAGCAACAAAGTCTAAAGTCCTTGATGCTATCTTTATTCATCACATGCAACAAAGCTCTTGATCTTTAGTTCCACATGGTTCAACACTCCAACTTTAAATTGGTATTAACAACTATAACTCTCATTATAATTAAATTATGTGATTTGGGTAGAGAAAAAGAAAAAAGCAACAGTTTGCTTCAAAGATTCTACAAGAGATTTTAAAGTGATCAAAGAAACAAAATTATTGAAAATATCCTAGTACCTTTCTGCAATCACTCTAAGAGAAGAAACCCTTATCTATTCCCAAAAGATACACATTTAAATGAAAATGCAGTTACAGACAAAGAAGATTCCTTAAAAATACTGAACTTGTATTTACATCCAACCCAGCAGCTTCAAGAGTTTCAATGTCACTGGATTTAAGCAGCTAAAATTATTGCAATCTATCTGCTCTTTCCTCAACGTTTTGGTGGCTTAGGAAGAACATGCATTAAGTGATTCTCAGTTCAGCAAGGAAAGGTTTTGTTGCAGCGGGTGAAGGGGTTGTTGTTGTTATTTTTAAGATACATAGCCTTTCCCAATTAAGGAAGAAGTTTCCTGTTAGAAAACAAAACTGAATTTTCCTTGTGCTTTCAACGTAAACTCAGATTCCTTTCACAAAATCTAACTTAGCAATGAGTGATTTAATTTGACAGACATGCAAAGTGGATCTTAAATAGCTAACATTCACGCTTCATGGTAGCGCAGAATCCTATGCTTACAGGTCACAAGAGGAGCTTTAAATGTGCTGCACAGATAATTAGAAAAACAAAGCCATCTCTTCAGTGCACAGGCTTTTGAAAGAAACTTCAGAAACTGCAGCAATTACAGCATGAGAATGATCAGACACTCTTTCAGCAGCCTGAGCTTTCTGCACTCACAAAAGATTGCCTAGATGCCTCCTCTCCTCTCCAAACAAACATCTACTTCAAATGCCACCCTTCAACCTCTCAGTTCGTGGATTTGCCTAAAACATGCTCGCTCACATGGCAGGACAGCTCTTCCAAGCAAAAGCTGGTTGTCATCACATTACTTTTGTGCCACAATTCCTTTCTTCTTACTGTGCCTGTTTAGTCCTGAGTGCTTCACAACTGTTTTCAGCAGATATGGCAAGGTCCCTGCATGGCCCATCCTACCAGAGGCTTCAGTCTCTCCTCTTTCAGTGACCTGACAATCATGACAATTTCACAGAATCATACAACATTAAAGCATAAAGTGATCTTACAAAATCATTGAGTTGAACTCCATTGCATGGAGTCAAGATCAAGCATACTTTAAAGAAACATCTCACTGCAATGGCCTACTTAGTTCCCAGAAGCTTTCGACACATCAGGTTCTATAACCTTCCTACACAACGCTTCCTCACACTACTATCAATGAATTTTTTCCTATTTTCTGTGATATAAACTCATTTCTTATCCTCCTCGTCTACCCAGGAAAGAACAATTTAGACTATTCTCCTTATAGCAGCCTCTTATACACCAAAGTACCTCAGTTTTCTCTCTTCTGAACTACATAAGACCCGATTTTTCAACCTTTCCTCACATGCTATCATTTCTGAACCTCATTTCTCTACTCTAGACTCTAATTGGTTTACATCTTGAAATGTGGCATCCAAAACTGCACCAGAAGTCTTCACCTGGAGGAAACACTCCACAGTGCCAAAACTTGCAGAATAAACAAACTACCTTCCATGTCTACCATATAACACATCCATGGAATGTATTCCTAATACTATTCCCTTTTTATGCAATGGAACTGCATTACTGACTCGTTGGTCTGTGCTATATGATATCCCCTGCAACTCTTTTTCATTTACTTTGTCCAGCACAGCAGATACTTCCCTGTTTGTATTTGTACATTCAATTTCTTCTTCCTAAAGACAAGTATATCGTATTTCAAATTGTTGAATATTGCTCATTTTAATTCGTCAATATTATTCTGAATCTTTGTCCTGTCCTCCAAAATATTTAATACTTCATCTTTGTGGTCTTGGCAAACTTGTATCACATTCTCTATTCCCTCACCTTGTTCCAGAACCACCAGCATCAGATCACCCTCAAGGGAGACCTAGAACATCCCCTGACTTTTAATTCACAGAACAGAATTTGAAAAAAAGACATCTGTCACAGATAAATGGAAATGCAAGTAATCTGAGCCTTAGCCTTTGTTTACTTTGTGCAACCAATAATGTCATCCATTCTGACAGGCTTGTTTGCTGTTTGGGGGTGGGGGGAAGGGAGGAGTTTGTTTTAATGTTGCTTTCTAACATGAAATGTTACAAACATGTAACAAAGACCACGTATAATATATTTTGATATAATCCAGAACATCACTATCACAAATTTTGTTAAAAAAAAAAACTACCAAAGCCAAGGCTTATTTATATTTATTTATATTTAGCTGTAGCTCTTTCCTGAAATTCAGCATTTAAATTTGTCTAGGCAATGTTAAATTAAATTACCAAATTAATCAATGAAAAAGTAAATGCACCATACTCAGTGGGTAAGGGTGTAATCCAATTATTTTTTCTAATTTATTTGAAAGTTGGAAACTCTAATCAAGGAGAAAAAAAAAAAAAAGATCTCCAGCCTGTGTCTTGCTATAAATAGGGTTATTAACTGTAGCCTATTTATATGCACAGTATAACAGCTGCAGATTTCCAGTAAGATTGCAGAACATGCATTAAGAGACGGTCAAATAAAGCACCTCCTGAACATTATTCCAGTTAAATTAATAGCTCCTTGGAACACTTCAGCACATAAACTGAGGTGAGTGGACTTCAAGCAGAAGTGGAGAATATAGATCCAAGACAACAAAATCTCTGAATTCAGGTTTACAATGTCAAGGAACAAAATCATACAAGGAGAATAGGCCACCAGATGCAGTATCTGCTCATAAGACAAGACAGAGAGGAACATGCTTGTCAACAGTTCAAGATCTTGTTTTTCCTTCTCTTCACAAAGAATAACTTTATCTCAGGTCCTCTACCTTATTATTTGAAAGGAGGAAAAAGGGGAGGAGGGGAAGGAATTCACATTTTAAAAAATATCTCATGCTCAGGTTATCTAAAAGTTTAGTAATCATTCTGTTGCCAAGAAGCTGGATGACAGATATTTCCCATTTCAAATAGCAGAATATGCTCTACCATGGTGAACTGCACACCACAGAAGGTGGTGTCCTAAAACTATATTTATAGCTTACAGCAACAAATTCCATTAGAGTAAAGCAATATTATTTCATGAAATACTTTCTCCTACAAGCAGCACATTAAACTTGGCACATGCAGAGGATGAGAAAAATCTTTGTCCAGTTGACATGACTGAAAGCAGAAGTTAAGCACAACAACAATTAGACCAGGCACACAATTAAAAGAAATTCCAGAATTCTAAATGATACAGAAGTACTGATACAAGATTACGATTTTTCCCTATTGAGCTAAAATATTTAAAACACAAGGAAAATTCTACTTCTAATTACTTTTATGCGCCCTAGGAAAAAGTGTTGATTCAGTGCAATTTCTAAAGCAATATGGTCTACAGACTAGTATTTCATCTGACATCATGATATGACTTCATTCTCAACCCTGTATATGATTTTATATATATATAATTAGATGAAATGGGACAGAGAGATTTTCTTTGAATAAACAGGACATTATATACTGTTTTAAGACTAATATTTCACAATGATGGCTGTAAATTCAAACACTGTGATAGAAATCAGATGCCAAAGGACTGTGTAACTACCAGAAGAATATATGGTTTAGTCTATTTTTGTTCAAATTTGTAAAACAGTCTATGGAATAAACAGAATAAAATTATTATGAAAAGCAAATGCAGACTGTGAGAGACACACTTTTCAGCATGTCTGAAGAAGTATACCTACAGAACCTGCACTGCAAAATACATTTTCTGGTAAAGACCCTATAACATGCCTTTTTTGTTTGCACCTTCAATAAAAAGTGTAAGAAAGAAGTAGAAGGAAAGATGGAAATTTATTTTGTATTTAAAAAATAAAATCAGAGCAGTACTCTTTGTTTTAGCTGTTTTTTTCATTAATTCATATGCTTACAGATCCATTTCCAGTTTATACATCCTCCCTGTAGGATCTCAATCCTGAACACACAGAACAGTTTACTGGTCTGACTGGTTCCTGGTCCTATTGAATGGAGTCAACCATGTGAAGCAGGAATTTGTCCAAAATTTCCATCTACCTGATGCAATGAATTAAAACTATATTTTTGCACAATGAAGTTCTACATAACTTACATACTATATCAAGACAAATAATTGTTAGTGTAAGTATTGATAATTCTTGAGAAAGTCTATAAACAAAACTCAATCCTTTATCTAATTAAGATTAAGATTTATGCCTGCCAACATTACAAGATCCTTAACATTTTATCGATGATCATTATGGACAAATTATATTGGTATAATGTGCTTTATAGTTTATTTTGCTTGGTTGAACCACAATAAATAATTTTGCATTATTATGAATACATTCACGATACAGCTACAGTGGCAAAGTAAAAGTTCTTTACAGTCTCAGAAGCCCAGAGGATCCCTTTTAGGCTGACAAAAATGTAAGGAAAACTGCACAAAAACCCAAGAATGAATGATACCAAAGTTTTATCATACTAATGAAGCAAGAGGAGGAGTTGACACTAATCCTCTTAAAGACCACAGCACCTGAGATCAATTCATCATTTTCACCACCTCTCCTTGCTCCTTGCTCTCATAAAGCTGAAACGTGATGCATGAAATTCTAGTAAGTGCATTTAGAGTAAATGGAGTCTACCCACAATTCAGCAGCTTGTTTGATGTTTCTCAATATTACCTTCTTTCTGCCCCCCAAAACTACAAACTCTGCTATAAACTTTAGTTATCATTTCTCTCAGCTGCTGCAATCACACATTTCTCTAAGTGTCACACCTCTACTGCTCTGCTTCTATGCAATTGAACCACTGCTCTCGATATTTCCTTGTGACGGATCAGACCAAGTTCTTTCCCCTTTTGGTCTCAGCCCCTGCCTAAACGTTTTAGATCTCTTTTCTTTTAGCATTTCCCCTTCACTCCATTAACAATGTTAGCTCCCTCCACTATGTAAAATCTCACTGTCAGATCTTCTTCCACATTGGACGCATGTGTTGGAACCTCTGAATCTATGCAGGAGAGATCTCTCCATTCAACCTACACACTCTTAAAGATGCAGTTTACCATAGACTTGCATGGAAAAGGATGGATATTTTCTTAAACACTCCAAATTAGCTATTTTCCTCTGGTTCTCCCACTGCATTTTATCTGTCTGCACTCGTCTCCTGGACTGCACACTCACGAGGACAACAACTGTCTTGGTAGTTCTCCTTCTGGTTGTGTGGGGCCAAGGATATCGTTGGCACCTAACAAATATAAACATATTACTACAGCTATCTGACGAGTTCTGTAGTGAATGGATGCTTTTAAACTAAGCCTTGACACTTGGCACTAGCATTTCTGGCATCTACTTACTCACAGTGGAAAGTATGATATACTTTCCCTCCTCCTTCCCCCTCCACAATGTGGTTTTCTACTTCATGCCTCAGGCAAGTGTTACACCTGCCAAACCCAGGGCTACCTTTCACATACTCTTGCATATTAGAATGCAAGAGAGATCTAGTGTAATTTTATAAGATAACATTTTAATGCAGAGAAAAAAGCTTACACAATCATTCTATAGAATGTAAATTATTACTGAAACAAAATGCTACAGTAATTCTCTAAACTGTTGTAGGGGAGTAGAGACAATGGAATGGGTGGGAAGAAAAAAATACTACAGTACATCTGCTTATACTCACATAATCAAAAGGACTACAAAACTGTGTGCTGCTTAGATAAATTTGCTGGCCAATAGAACAAGAACCCTAAATGTTACATCTTAAGTTCTAGGATCACTGTTTAATTGGTTGCAGTTTTGGAAGTGGAAGAGATAAAAATTCATTTAAACATTCTGAAGAGTAGTGCACAGAGCTAAGGTCTAACAAGTAGCTTTTGGCAGATATCAGACTGGATTCAAAAAGTAAGAAAGAGATGAGGTAAGCTGTTGGCTTAACTGTATATGCTGATAAATATGCCCAAGCTCAAGTGTAAAACCAGAAAGCATGCAATCTGAGCTTAGATCAAGAGAATCCAAATGAAACACGTAGCACAGTGACAGCAGCGCTCAATTTAACTCCTCCAGACTCCACCTGACTCTAGTGAGGAAGGTCACTAAGATGTCCTCATCCCTTGTTACTGGAATTGCAATAACCTAGAATACAACCAGTTGACAGCAAACAATTTGAGTTAGCACATTTTAAGAAGGTCTGCCCTCTCTAGAGACCAGATGTTGAAGGCAACTAAAGCTAACACATTTTCCCTCATATCAGAATAGCTCATATGCACTCACAGTTACTGTGTTTCAGCTGGGGAGAGGAGCATCCTTTTAAAGATCTGCTGACTTGCTTGCACCCACTGGAGCACATCCCTTGATTCTGCTCTTGTATCACCAACCTGAGAGACATAGGAATTTCAGATCTCTTGCAGATCAGCAGAGATTGCTGCTGGCCAGGCCCTTTATCCCATTCTCAATGCTGGCTTGTGCCAACAAAAAGTTTTCAACAAAAATTCTCAACTGCACATATAGATACAGCCTCATCATATTCATAACATCTGAACATTACAAAGGCCATACTACCATGATTAATCTGATTTGTGTACCATCCAGCAAAAATATTTCAGAAAAATCATTTTTAAATTAAAGCTGTTTTGAATCTTCCTTCCATACGTACCCATTCTCTCATTCCATCAATATTTCAGACACACAAACATTTTAAGCAGAACAATGCTTTTTAACTGTTGCCCCTTAGCAACATCAACCATATATATAAAAATCATTTGTAAGATGTATGTGTTGTATAAAGGCACTGAGTCTTCCAAAAATCATGTCTATTTAAAGACTTACTGGTCATTCAGAATTGCAAGGCAAACTGTGCCCAGGCTCTACCCAGAATAACTAGTTAAACACTTTCAGACAGTTCTTGGGTTTTAAATGGACAATTCAAGTTTTGTAAGATTTGTTAAGCTCTACACCACAAAATTCAGTATGCACGTTAGACTTAAAACTGGGTAGACCTGCTAGCAGTTTGGAAAAAGCATTTTTTAAATGGTCAGGTTATAAAGAAGAATTTTCCCGCCTATCACTTTCTTAATATCTTGACTGTTTTCACCATGACAAGACTTTTGTCTAAGAACAAATGATGATATTATTGCCACTCCCTCAAGGCGCACTATAAAAGCAAGCCTTCCAAGTACAAAGCTCCATTACTAATAACACACACACACACACACACACACACACACACACACACACACACACACACACACACAGAGGGAGTACTACTTCTTTCAGCAATAACTGACACAAGCGAAAGCTTCTGAAGAAATGATTTCCTAACAATGTTAACATTTCTTCTTCACCCCTTCTCTTGTTTCTTCTTTACGCTTTCTCCTCCTCCTTTCCCATCAGTCACTATTATGAAGCAACAGGCTGGCACTTTGGAAAGCGCCATCTCCATAATCATCTGTCAAATTCTTGGGGGAGCTAGAGACAAGCATCAGTCTAGTCAGAGCAGACAGGCTCACAGAAGTGCACTTATAAACACTTCAGCATTTTGGAATGACCAAAATACAAGGCTCATGGAGAAAACGTGATAATGGAGCCACAGTTTGATGGCACCACACTCTTAAAACATCTCTGCTCAAAGCTCTGTTGTATGCATGATTTAGTTTGAGCAAAGGGATATCTGGAAGCCACATCAAAGGGCTAATGGATAGACATTTTGTTAACATATGTAGAACTGATGCCAGGCCATAAAACAACATTGTATTGAGTATTACACATCTTCAGAGAAGTTTTTTTTCTTTCTTTTTTTTTTTTTTGGTCTACAAATCATTTCTTTCCTTATGTACATGAGTGTCTAACAGACTCAGAAGCCTAGACATTTTTCATGTTCTCTTGCTCCCTAGAGTTTTGCCCAGTATCACAAATTCCAAGACAGGGACAATTTTTGAAATTGGGAAAAGAAGAGAAATGAAAAAGTAAATAAACTGCTATTTCCTTTGTAGAGCAGCTTCTGTTACATCAATCTAGGATTGGTAAGGAACTTCACAATCTATTACCTTAGCATCTCTGTTTCTCAGGTCATTCCTAGGATTGCAGCCTTTAAAGTCCTGTTCAAACGTGGCTCAGAACACATTCTTTTATGTCTGTGGCTTTCAAATTAGAGCCACTTTTCAAATGGTACATTTTGTAGATATGTACTCTATAAACAGGAGGCAAAAGAAGCACTGTAGAATGAATTTTTGGAACAGCTATTCATGGTTCTAAAAAAGCCACTTATAAGCCCCTTCTTTTGTTTTCTACAGTATTTATGCTAGAATAATGAGCAACCATTAAGTTTATGTACTTTCTAGTGCACTTAGGAAACAGTTTTCCCACCACTTATTAACTGAAAGATAAGTAAAAGAGCACTGCACACCAAGAAATACACACTATGGAAAAATACTGAAAGTTAGGATTATAGAAGAGTTATATTGCTATCCACTTTGATACCTTTTCAATTAATCTAAAATTCTGTGGTTCCATATTTAGCACATTAGGTACACTGAAGCCAGACTAACAATAAACAGTCACTATTTATAGTATTTGCTTGGAAATGGGAATGGTTGCTTCTGCATTTTAAGACCAGTCATGTTACACCTATATTAATATGAAAAGACAAACACATTTTACTGCCAGCTCTGTCTGAATTTCAAATGGAAACCACATTAGTTAATTTGTGAATTTCTTAGCCAGTCAGTCTTCAACATAAACTCACACAGTTTATCTAAAACATCTCACCAATACACAATATAATACAAAAGGATGCTAACAAAAATGTTCCTCGTTCAATAGTGTACTTCAAAAACTCCTTCTCCAAAATAAACACAGGAATGGACTGCAAATGTCTCCCATCAGCGACAGCCTGGAACTCAGCAGGTTCCAGTACCATTTGTTTTCATTTCACAAGCTGTTTGGTTACAATAACATTGTCAGGACGCATGCAGACCTAAATAGGAGGCTTTCCATCCTCACAGCTGTCCTAAGAACAGTGAGGATTTGACCTCAGGCTCCGGGAGGCCGTGAGGACATCAAGTCATAGCATGTTTGGTCCCACTGCTTCCAATGGATTTACATGAAGAGCTTGACCCTGAACTCAGTATCCTACCAGCACAAGCTCACCTCCTCTGGGCACTTACTGCGATTCAGGCTTCTGCAGCCACTAAATGAGGACCTCAGGATTTACAGTGAGCATGGTGGATGAGCCTGATGCCAGGACTGGGCTCAGAATAATACAGTCATGCCTGCTTTGACACAAACAGGACTACTGCCTGGGAAGAGTAGCACTTTCCTAACTTACAAGGGACAACACAAGGATAAATAGAATACAGACATTTGTGAAACACCAAACTAATACAGACACTGACAGCATGATAAAATCAATATACCTTTTCTGTTCAGATGCTTTCTACAACACTTAAGAACTTAATAGCACAAAGCTGCAACTTACAGTGCATTTCAAAGTATCTTTGTCTTAGTTGGAGCAATTGATGCTAAACCATCTGCTTACTGCTACTGGCTGCCCAAACAGAAGGGAAAATCAGAACAGAAACTTGAAGTATCAGTGGGTTAACTTTTCAGAAGTAACAACGTGCCTTGAGTGCAGAGGTTCCTCAGAAAGCAATAGCACATCTGCGCCCAAGTCACATCACTGCACGAACACATTCCTGAGTGCTTGATGTTTCCAAAAGCAGTAATTATACCTTTTTAATTGCTTTAAGTTATTCAGAAATTTAAATAGGTTAAAGTTAAGCATAGGTGCCTAAATAAAAGTTTGCAAGTTTGACAGTTTTGAGTATCAGTTTTCATGCTTCCAAACACTTTTTGCAACAAAAGCATTTATTGCAGGACTTTTAAGAACACTAAGTCTAAAACACAGCAAACCTTCAGGAAAATAAGTCAAAAGTGTTTCAATTGCTCTATTTTCTATCTGTTTTCAGCAATGTTTTCCTAGTTTTATTTCAAATATATTGTCCATTGCTATATGCAAGTATCCACACAAAACACTTGGAAAAATGGCTTAAAAAGGAGGCATTGAACTGAACATTCTGCAAGAACGGTAAAATCGGAAAAATAACCTGATTATAAACAGCATTAAAAATTTTCCCCTTTAATAGATTTTCATAACAATATTTAACATTGCTGTAACAGATATTTGTCTGAAAACTTCATGATTTCAGCTCTTGGTGACTGTTTTTAATAAATATGCTAAAAGCTCAGAAAAGGAAGCAATGAATTATTTACAAATGAAGCAGTATATTAAATTCTAGTCAATATATAGACAAATACCAACATTCCTAACATACAATTACATCTAGAACTAGATTCATTCTCATCAGACTTCTTCAGTATTCTACAGTGACCTTCACGTGCAATTAACTTTCAATTTTTTAACTTACAACTTGCTGCAATATCTGCTAAGTTGTATTTCACGGGGTCCAGCCTAATTTCAAGTTGTATTGCTTTTAGACCTTTGCAATAGCTATGCCACCCACTGTTGATTTCTCACTCAGAGTTCAGAGATCTAGATTTGCTTTTGTCTCAGTTCAAAACTTAAATTGAAATTCTGGCCAGTGAAAAGAGCACCTTTCTATTCCACTGGCTTTGTAATGCATTCCAAAACACTTTGGTCTAAAAGGCATTGTAAGAGTTTGGGTCTTCATTGTATTTTATTGCCTAAATAGTTAGATGGTTCCAATTTTTACCACAGTAACAAAGTCAAATTAGCATCCACTAAAGTTCCAAGAAGAACCGAGTACTAAAAAACTTAAACATTCATTTGTTTTATTTTTCTGTTTCTTGGTTACATTTTCAAAGTGTGTACGCTACCACTTCCATCAACATCAGCAGGGGGCTTGTGAATAAGTCTTTACTCAGTCTTTCAAAAAACTGAGCTTCTCAGTACAAGAAGTGAGGAGATCCCAAAGCATTTGTTACTGAAAAAAAACAGCAGGATAGCAAAGAGAAAACAAAATGCATGCATGCATCTTAGAGCACCTCTGAAGGTTACATTTGGACATTTTATAATCTGAGTTGCAATAATATAATTTCAAAATATACGAAACATGATTTAGGAAAGATAGCATATTAGCTGGTTAGAAGCACTGCTAAACATTCAGATGACAAAGAATTAAGTTAGCTGCACCCTAATTTAGAAATCAGGACATTGTCTTTAAATCAGTAATGATGCGTTTCCTGAAGCTAAATTCATAGCTGATGGCATATAAACCAATCAACCACAATGCTCTTTACTTTTTTCCTGCCCAGTGATCAAGCTTCTGGAAACGTATATTCATACCAAAACTGAGGATTTCTAGACATCATGAGTCAAAGCTACAAAACTTCCATCTCGGAACAGATAAAATCATTAAGAGCTATGCCTTATCTAAAGGACAGAGATAATCATTCATATTTTCCATTGAAGTTAGAAAACTACAATGTTTAAAAAAGAATCATGGCTCAGTAGATGTACTTTAGCAACAATTTCTGATGCTGCTGTAATTGAGGCTGCATCAGCATTTTCATGATACTATACAGCCAAAAAATCCATTCTGTGTTGCAAGCTGACATAAAAGACCTTTTACTAGGCACAAATCCTCCAGCACCACAAATTTGGTTTGTCTGATTTTAGACTGAGAAGTTGGAAGAAAAGAGAAAGCAGAAGAAAAATCTTAAAATGGAAACCATCAATTTGGATCAATTAGTGTTCAAAGTGAATTTGCAGCTACTTTTTAGCACAGATAATTTATTCCTGCAGTGATCTGCACAAGAAAAAGCACTTAAAAAATTAAATTGACAGCCTGTATTCACTTCTATATTTGAGGGAAAACGCGAACAATTTTTTCTAAACAGCAGAACCTGACTTAGACTGATCAAGGAACTACACACAGATTATTAACAGAACAATAAGCAAACTACAAGCACAAATCATTACGGTAACTATAAACTATAACCCACTACTTGTTTTTTAATAATTGTATTCATTGTAGTGCTAGGATTTTACCTCTGTTTACGTATGTGCTGCTTTGTAAGCCTATGCAGATGATGCTATTTAACGTGAGCTTTAAGTCAGGGAAACAAAAAAGAGGAGGTTAAATTGCATATACAATTTAGCTCAATTTCCTGTTCTTAGAACACAGTAATTCTTTTGGTCTTGTAAAACATGTCCCAGTACATCAAGACTGAGCCTGGTGGTTTCAAACCTGCTACCTGAAAAAGAATGGAAAGCCAAGATGTCTGGAATGTATAAGAAAAGATGACTAAGAGTTACGCATTTGAGGGATTTCTCAGGAAAGGATGTTCTTTGGATTTGTTTCTTTCATATCTTTTTAAGAGTAATTTTAACTTTGTATATTCTCACTCACCTGCTCTGGGTATTTGCTTCCAACTATCTCTGCCACAGTGTTAAAGGAACTAGAATCCGGATAGGTCTTGGCACCCATTTTCAGGTACACAACAATCTTCGTGCCCCGCAACGACATTCGTGACATCATTTCAGCATCTTCCACGGAGATGCAAGCAGTAGGAATCTGGGGTACACCTGGCTGGTAATTCTGCCACCCAGTATGTGGGCTGTAAAAAAGAATAATAAAAACTCAGTGTTAACAACTTAGCTCCTTAGGTTAATATAATCATCACAGAATTATTAAGAAGAACACCTTCATTACCAGCAGTGGCAGCCTGCCAGAAGGAACACATTCACTGTATTTAAAGAAATCTTCAACAGAATACCTTTCAAATGTTTTTATACTAATCAGCATATCTGATTACCGCACATTCTGTATATTTGGAAAGTTATGCTGCTTCAGCACTACTTAGGTCATTGTTATGCTTTTACATTACAACAGTCAATCCTCTAATACCATACTTCCTTCGCTACTGTATCAGGAAGAAAACCAATGGACACTCAATAAGTCAACAGTTCATAAAAACTGTTTTCTTTCCCCCATCCCATTAAAAATAAGTGACAAGTAATGAAATAAAAATTCTCTACTTCATCTATTTCAACATCAGCCCAGACATCAAAAACACATTTATTTTGAAGAGTGCTAGTATGAGAGACTTCAGGAAAAATAAGACAATAAGACCATGAACAAAATGTATGTTTCTTCTTTCTTAACACACATAAGATTTCAACCACTATCTGTAGATGAGAGAAAATTAAAAAAAAAAAAATCAGTAAATTCTACAGTAATCACCATTTTGCCACACTTTCCTCCACTTCAGTTCTTTACTAGTAATATCACTCAGAACAGAGGCAGAAGAAAGGAAGAACTACAAAGGGACATTTTTCAGTAGAAGCTCAGCGAGTAACAGAGACAATCAAGAAGAGCATATTCTTTGTCAAATGATATCAAATCCATTTGCTGTTTGAGAAGATTTATGTTTTCCAAAGGATGGCTGTTTCATTATGTTAGCAGGAGCGATGCTCTCCAAATGTAATCCACTGCTGTACAGTGGTAGACTAATTCCCACATTTTCTATAACTCATAAAGGTATGCAGGGAATGAGAGAAAATTTTTGATTCCCTCTAAAATTGCGTCTCTTCACTATGGGAACAGAATGACTTCCTGATGAATTGGATTCTACATTTTACATCACAGGATTCTTAAAAATTAAGGGACAAGTTCCTTAGCAGCATATTTGCCCTTTTGGCCATTATTTACATTATTTCTCATTTTCTATGTGCCTTGGTTGAGACCTTTGGATCAGATCTGCAAAAGTGCTGAGCACTACAGCTGCAGCTTAAGTCAGTGCTTTTAAAGTGAAGTTATATATAAAGCCAGATATATCAGGGGAAAAAACAGGTGGAAAAAAAAAAAAAAAGAAATAGTGATCTAGATTTATCCCAGAATTTGCAAATACTCCTGATATTAAATCATTCCTTGCCTTCATTTTCCACTTGTAAAACAGGAATTCGTTTCACAGATTGTGATGAGGACAGATTCTATGAACACTTGAGAACCATTCTGATACCCTGGAAATTGAGAACCATTTTGACTACCCTAGAAATTGACTGGTATACAACTAAAATTCCTAAATCATAAATAAGCTTAGAATTGCACATTGAAATATTAAGGTAAAATTATGAATGAGCAGGTCTTCAATACTACCCATCCTCTGCAGTAAAACTATAAGCTGAGATTTTACATCTCCTCCCTTATTTCTCCCCCATTGTTTCAGTTCTACTTTGTAATTCTCACCTTTCAAAGTCACTACTCAAGAAAGGCATTTCCAATATACATAAAATATTCACTCATATAGAGGCTTCCTCAGTCCTCTTATGAATATGCTATTTGCCTCAGTTACCAGGAAAATGCCTGGCAGTGAAATTTCCAAAGGAAATCTCTAAAGCTAGATTGCATTTTTACAGACTTATTACCCTATGAAGAAAGGCTGGAGTAGAAGCTTTCAAGACAGCTCATGGACATTCTTCACATCAGCTGTATACCATTTTCACAATTTTTTTGTTTCTATAACGGATCTCCTTTACAATTTTAATACTCTTTATAACTAGAGCAATACATGAAAATCTTCACCTATGAGCCTAATTGTGTAAAAATATGAGATTGCTACTGACAGTAAACAAAAATCCCCAAATACACTTTTTTGAGTCTTCTATACTGGAAAAACACACTTAAAATATTCCTAGAGGGCATGTGTTGAGCAGGAGGGGAGAAATCCTCCTTCCAGGGAAATAGATTAGATAAAATGGGAGAGATTATTCAGTTCTACTTCTATAAAATAATCAATTCTCATCTCAACAGTAACAAGACATAGGGTAATCAACAACAACCAGCAGAATAGATATGTAAGAAACATTCATTTGAAAAGAAAATACTAAAAATCAGTTATGGAGGTTTTCTGGAAGCTGCTTCAGAGTGCAGACAGATCTGTTTATTGGGTGGCAACAGTTTAAGAAGTTATTGCTCCCACTTGTTTACTACTGAACCTCACATGAAGGCTCATACCTCATGATCTTCTGCAGATCAGATGACCTGTGGCTCATCTTTGAAATAACAGAGTTATCCCATCCTGCACGACAAACACCCAGGTAGTCATAATCTCTTGTGCCTCACAGTCCTTGCTGGGCAGAATAAACTCATGTAGACTTG
The DNA here is from genome assembly GCF_036370855.1 of Dromaius novaehollandiae. Taxonomy (NCBI): domain Eukaryota; kingdom Metazoa; phylum Chordata; class Aves; order Casuariiformes; family Dromaiidae; genus Dromaius; species Dromaius novaehollandiae. Next base: position 145,620,213 of record NC_088099.1, read on the forward strand.
TAACCTTCAGATCTTACATATTTTTTTCTTTTTCCTTTGTCTCTGTAAATAAACTCCCTCCTATTCTCAAACTGCAATAGTTTGCTGCAAATGTTTAATATTGTTTGAGTGTTTGGTGATAAATCCAGCATGTTGACCAGCAGACTTTCCAAAAAACATAACATAATCATCCCAGGAAAAAAAGTGACAACTTCATGTATTAATGTTCCAGAAAACCTACATTACAACAACTCATCAGATATAGTTTCTGCTCATTTTAGTGAATCCATTCACCTGTGGCTTCTGGCAAGATTACTCAGTACTAACGTGCCAGGCACAGTGAACTGCAGTAATTCCACCTATATTGATTTCACTCCTCTTGTTATTTCCCACATGCTCAACAAAAGAAACTCCTAAAACTGTATTTGCTTCTCCAGGTTAAGTAGTAATTATATTTCTTCAGGATGCTCGATCCTGAAGCTCCACCACAACTGTGAATAAACCTTCTGACAACATATGACGTGCATGCTAACACACCTTCAGTGACCGAACATTTGCAGAGTTAACCCCAGCTAGCATGAAAACTAAACTTTGAAGTCAGCTAGTAGTCCTGTCTTTTTTACATTCAAACTATTATTTTGCTGACATTGCTATGGTAAACCCAACTACCCAAGTTAAGGCATTTTGCCACAGGCAGGCAGGCAGGCAGAGCCAGCAACTGTTCAGAGAATACTAGGATCTGAAGGGAGTGAATGACTGTCCAAATGCTGGTTACTCTAAAGACTCTAAGCATCACTAATACAAAGCTACAAGGCAGCATCATGGTACTGTATATTCTTAATGCTGTGAGATTCTCACACTAGAAAATACTTGTGGCGGACATTAAACATCTTGGAATAGACCTGGTTAAAATCAAACTGCATGCAAAACACCTCATGAATTAAGTATATCTACATAATAAACTACTTAACAAAGTGTGAAAGAGTATACTAAAATATACTAAATTATCAAGCCCCTTTTATACAGAGATAACTGAAAACTGCAAAGTTTGCTGCTCAGATGGCAAGACCCAAGCAAGACTTAACTAAAGAAAACACACAAAAAAAGATTAGCAGACTATGTACAGCAGATGAAGATGGAGAGAAGCAGTTCTGAGTTCAGCTCAAAACAGAGTGAAGAGAAAATGCTTCAGGAAAGAGAAACTTGGAAATGGTGGATGAGGATGTCTGTTTTCACTGCACCTGAACAAACAGGACTTTGTGGATATTCTTTCTAAAGAGAAAAGGATATTAAAAAAATTGACTTATACTTACCATTTCTTGCCACTTAAAAAAGAAGAGAAAGAAAAATACCATAGAAAACCACCTGGAAAAGGAGATCACAAAACAAACTTGATCCAGATTCAGCACTAATCTCTGCAGCATTTACACTTACAGGGCAAGCAACGCGCACCTTCACTGTTTCCCACTAATAACTGAGACTGATGTCAGATTGTGATGCTTCAAACACATGCTGCCTCTGAAAATGCTGTAATCCAGCAAAGCATGAATGCATTATTGCAAGACTTTAAGGGTAATGAGCTCACTTAATACCTAACATACCCATACTCAAATGCTATGGTTTGGTATTCATTACTGGGTTTTTTTGCTGTTTGCTAGTTTACAAAAGCATCTGTTCTTCAGACATCAGACGTACTGGGTCACCTCATCTGCATATTTAAAATATTTTAAAAATGGAATGCATTTAGCTAGATTCACCCTTTATAAGCCTATTAATGGTAACAAAAACTCATCACCATTCAGTTTTAACTTTCCTGCTCAACAGCTGACAGAATTTGGATAAATACAGTTTTTGGAGTCTTTGAAAAGACTCCAAAAAATAAAGCATTCTCTGTTAGAAGTGCATGTCAAATGACCAGTAAGACACAGACGTGTCTTACATCTTACAGAAGAGTGGAAAGGAACAACAAAAGAGTCAAGAGGCTTCTATTTAATTAGTTTATCTTCTGAGTAAAATAGTCAAAGTGTATACAAACTAAAAGCTATAAATGTAAAGACGTGCTGCTGGTGTCAGTTCAGTCCTAACTATGTTCAGTGTGGTAGCTGACCTTGCATGGTTCATTACTTTGTTCCTTGATTACCAACCCTTATCTCTAAGATAAGTTAAAATGCCCAAGGACAAATAATCTGAGCAAGAACCAGTGCTTCAAGCTCAACTAGATGCTGTGATAGTAAATGAATGGCAAGGGCCAGAAAGCACCACGGCAAGAGCTAGAAAGAGCAGAAGACACACAGTGATGATAATCCACAAACCAACTGCTAGGCTGCTGCTGCTGTTACAAAGAGTGCTGCTATTAAAACAGTCAGTTCTAACCAAGCCAGGAACAACACATCATGTGCAAGATACATAGGAAGGAAAAAACCCAAGCATGATCTTTTGGAAACAAAGCCCACAAACAAGCTAAACTCCATTCCCTTTTCCAGCGCCATAAACAACACAGCAGCAAAGTGCTTAGAAAACAGAATTCACCCTTGTGCACATTCACAGGCTGGGCACATTCTTTCAAAATTCTTGTCATTACCTGGCCGAAAAGGCCTAAAGTGTAATAGAACTAGTCGAAATGTCAAAAGTATTGTTATTCTTTCAAAAGAATTAGATCTTTAAAAATAAAAATGAGACTATTTATCACATTAATTAGTTTTTTCCACCATTTAAAACCACTCAGAAAAATGTAAAAGAAATAAATTCAGCCTAATTTTGTGTTTCTGTCACCATTCATCCCAAGAGCCTCTTCCTTCATTTGCTTTTTATGTTGGTTTTGTGGGATTTGATATGTTAGTTTATACTAAGCTAAAATGATAGCAAGACTGCAAAATTTAGAACAAAACATGAATATGTACAGAAAAATTAAGACACTAAGGAGCAAAAAGAATAACTCTTTTTAAACCAAGTTTCGATCAATAAATCTGATCTGCATATTCTTCAAATCTACCTGCTGACGACATCCAACAAAAAGAAAACAACTTCTTTCTTTTTGTCTTCGCAGTCATTCAGAGCCATACCAGTTATAAAATCAGGAATCAGGTTTTTTTTCTTTCACACATACTGGCAAAGTTGCTAAGAAATTCTAATCAAAGCTCCAAATCTCGCCTCATCCATAGGTTTTATAATCCCACTCAAAAATTTAGTAAAAGTTATGGTTGTTCGTTGGATCATTGGCATGTAGCACTTCCCTCTAACGAGCTCTGTCAACAGATTCTTTGTTGTTAGAAAGAATTTTGTATAACTATGGAAAGAGATAATGTAACTGTCTCCTATCAAAGCCAGATTATTTTCAGTCTAGATTATACAATGTTTTCAGGATTATTTTGTAGCAACCTTTAATTGATGTAGTATCTGCAACAGTGTAACAAAATGTATGAGCTGTGACCAGTCTTACTGAGCAAAATTCCCTTTGAAAAAGAGCACAGCATCACTTTGTTATAACACAGATTCCATTTATATTAACATTTGGAAAACTGCATCTAATAAATGCTAGGCACTCACTAAAATTAGGCTCTACCAAACAAGCACAATAGCTCTGACATAATTATCTATGTGCTAGACTAGAGAATGCAATTAACAGACTTACATTTGTATTTCATTATAATATTCAGTACCACATTCGCTAAGGGAATTCTATGACAACCACAGAAGTTTTTTTAAAATAGCATTGATTAGATATGGTTTGTCAAACAAGAAGCAAAAAACAATTGCTAATGGTAAAATGATCAAATGAAGCAAATCCAATTAATTCAATCCTGAGAATGTAAGACTGCTGGGAAAGTGGAAAAATCTGCACAATCCATTCCAAAATTTTGTATAAAATGGAGGTTTGCATCAGCTGCTCTCCAACTGAAAAAGAAACTCTCTGCATCTTACAAACATTAGGCTGATTCGCCAGCAGCTGACAATACCTTGAGGGAGCCATTTGAGTCATACACCTGTTTGGCTTTCTTGTGTTCAACATCAACAACCAACCTTCTTCCTCCCGGCTTTCTCTGCCTGCCTTGTGGGACTGCAGCTGCCTGTTGCACGGTACCGTAGGTATGTTAGCAGAGGGCTCCTAGAGGGAACGCCAAAGACAATTCTAATTGTCGGCAGCTGCAAGGCTTCTGGCTTCACAGGGTTTCTTTTTTCTTTTTTTGTTGAACTTCTGGCTTCTCAGCCTTGAGCAGAATCCATATTTATACCTTCCGTGACCCCACAATCACCAGAGACTAGTGAGCACACAGGACAGATTAAAAAAAATCTCATTGCTAACAGATGTTAAATCTTGTTCCTACAGGAAGGATATAAATAGATCCAAACAAAAACATGTTCTGTATTTGGAAAACAGAATCAGACAAAAAGGCATCACAAGGCTAACACTACATAAGCAAACTAAAAGGTGTCTAGATCTTACCTCCATACCACTCCCATTTAATCAAGTTCATTATTATTAATAATGCATATCAAACTAAAAATATCAGGCACAAACAGGTGTGAAGAGACATCATAGCTTTCAGGGTAGGATCAACTACCACAGTAGCGCTTCCAACTCTCTACTTCACTGCAGCCTATACAAGACAGCAGAAACAGGGAAGGTCAAGATTTCCCATAACCAAGCATATATATTCAGTTACACTAGAAACTTGAGTTTCCTCTGGTGTGGAAACCAAGTATTTTGGGAGAGTAAGGGGACGTTTTTTCTCCTTTTGAAAGATGGTAAAGGGCAACATACAGCTGCAGCTTTCAGTGAGCTGAAGGAATATGGTAAGGAAGGGGGATACTGGTCTTACCCACCATAAAAGTTGCTCCTTGTAATCAGATAATTGCAGAGGTAAATAGGGGGGAGTAAGGTCTAAAAGGAGTCACGGAAAAGTTTCAGACTCACAGAAAAGGGTATGGATGGAGCTTTTCTTCCTCCTTTTCTGCTCCATGCTGTACACCAGTCAGAATGGTACTCTCTGGGCACTGTCATCCATAGAAAACTGAAATACAAACCTATCTTAAACAGAAATGTAGTTAGGAATAGCTTTTTTTCTACAATAGCTTGATGCTGCAATGCAAACAAAGCCCTGGGGAGATATATTTTCACAGTTTAAAAAGTAAGGCTTAAGGGTCAACAGGAATGCAGGAGGAGTCTAGAAAACCCATATGGTAAGAATATGAATGACAGACTGGGAAACAAGTCTCTGAAGAGGGTGGGTGAAAGAACACTATCCTAGCGCAAAAGGCAACCATTTAGACTTGATAACAGAAATGAGTCTTTAAAAGTAAAAAGCTAGACAGTAGAATGTCTTAGGTATTATCATCACAGATATCATGGAAGCAAACCCCATCAGTGAAATAGAATAAGAGATGAAACAGAGAAATCTAGTGATCTTTTCTGCTGTTTATAGCTATAACCCTGGCTCTGCTGAAAATCAGTGGCAAACCTTCCATTAACTTCAATGGAAGAAAAAAAATATGCTTTAAAAACTGATTATTGGAAGGGATACGAGGAGAAAGAGCAAAGGACCTGACCACATCCTGTCTCAAGCAGTGAGCAGACCAAGAGCTACTGCAAGACACTCATCTGAGCGAGACCCCTCAAACTAAAGAAACTTTAAAACATTTTCACTACATAAACGTTTCTCTTACCTCCACATATCTCTTTTCTATAGAATATTAAACTTCTTTTTTGATGTAACATGGAATAAAATCCAAAACTTTCTCTATTCAAGTTAAAAAAAAAAAATCAGGGCAAGAGAACAAAAAGTATTTTAGTAAAAATAATATGGAGGGGATACCACTAATTTCTCCCCTCGAATAAGAGATTTTAGTAGTGCCACATGAAAGGAACTATTTTAGCATGACTCGATTACTATATTTGCCTCTGTAGTTCACATATTATACAACATCATTCATACAATGTAGAATGAAATCTAAATGTTTAAGTGATAAGGATACTTCGTCTAACATTGTGTTACACTGATTTGAGAAACTTATTCTCCAATAAAGTGGTAAGTTTCTATTTTCAGAACTCAGGCAAGTCTGGCTATCACTCTAAAGTTACAGATAAACACTTTTTCAGAGTCTCAAACTTGAAATCCACTGCAAATGGAAAAGTTCCTTTTGGCAGCAAGCCAAAGCTTATTACAATGTAACATTAATTTCTCAAAATTAAGAATAAATACTGAGCAGCATGGCTAAATGCCATGTTGAGCATGAGCATCCTTTCCACAGTTGTATTTGTTGACTATGGTAGAGTCTCCTGAAGGGTTCATAATCTAAATCAGATGAAATACAGAATCTCCCATTAGCCACATATTTCATCTGAACTCCCTGCAGTTAGTGTTGTGCCCGGCAAATGAAGAGTGTCAGGCAAAAAAAAAAAAAGTTTTTCCAGTACTAACTGTAATCAGGAGAATGACTGAATCAAAACACAGAAACACAAGAATCAAAGAATGGTTGAGGTTGGAAGGGAGCTCAAGCATGGTCATCCAGAGCAGGTTGCCCAGGACTGTGCCCAGTTGGGTTTTGAAGATCTCCAAGTATGGTGATGCCACCACTTCCCTGGGCAACCCGTGCTAGTGTTCAACAACCCCCCCCCCCCCCCCCCCAGTAAAGCACCAGTCCACTTGTGTTCAAGTGGATTTTACTGTGTTTCAGTTTGTGCCCATTGCCTTTCATTCTCTCATTGGATACCACTGAGAAGAGTCTGTCCCTATCCTCTTGACCCCCTCCCATCAGATATTTATAAACATTGGTAAGACCTTCCCTGAGCCTTCTCTTTTCCAGGCTAAACAGCATCCTGAATTCTCAGGATCTTCCTATGCTGCTGTTTTTTGGGAGTGCACATGAAGAATACCCAGCACACAGCAGTTGCTTTGATGGAAAGAATGTTGGGGTTTGCCAATAAAAATGTTTAGGTCTTGAGAACATAGGTCATCTTCCTTCCTCAAAAGGAGGAGAATAATTTCTGTAAAATGACAACACTTTGTCCCATACTGTTTTCTTTTAGATATCAAGTTTATCAAGCTTTTTGGTACACACTATATATTCATATTATTTTGTTTGTTGTTTGGAGATTTGCTCTCTTCCTTTTTAATCCAGGACATATGCTGATTCCTTTACCATCTGCTGAAGAGGAGAAAAAAGTTAGTCTCAGTCCTGCTCTTATATTTTTTGCATTTCTTTAATATCTATTAAGAATGTCTAAGATAGTCTCTGTTGGAAAAGAGACTGCCTGAAACTATACTGTTTTCTTTCCACTTCTTTCCATGTTACTGAGGAGAATGTTGTGGAATAAAAAGGTAGCAGGCTGGAAGCTTTTGTCAGAATGTGCAGTAATGATCACAGCCTTTGCAGTCGGTGAGTAAACTTAAATACACACCATGCTTTTGGACTTTAACCATGAGATACACAACCATTCACATCAGAAAAATTACAGTGGTAGAGAAGGTGAACTGGATTTAGGGATGCTAAGAGACTCCAAAAGACTCTACAGCTGTGGGAATGCTGCAGCTCTCCTGGCTCCCCTCTGGTAGCTCCAGCACAACAGGGCTGTCTAAGGGACCAAGGACTTCTCTGCTTCCTCTCCACCTGTCTGTCATGGTGTCAGTCCTCCACTCAAACAACATCCATGAGGGAAAGCATGCAGTGAGCCACTTGCATTCATACACCTGTGCACACACCAAAAATGGAGTACTGCCTTAAAACTCAAGGTAAGAAAACACTGAAACCTGCCTAGTGCAACCCTGCAAGACAGTTGCAGAATAAAAAGTGGGAATTTTCTTCCCAATATTCAAATGCTAAATAGGAATGATTTGTACCCCCCCGAAGAAACAAGGCCACTATGCAAAAAAATATTTAACTGATTGTTACTGACTAATCTTAACACTATGATTACATATAGAGCTTCATGAGTAATATAAATGGAAAATCTGCTAAAAGCTGTATCTATTTAGAAGGAAGTGTAGCATACGATTTTAGAAGCACAATTGTTTTACAGGCTAATACTCATAGAATTCCGTTTCAGCTGTGAAGCAAAAATTTGTTTCTGTAAAATACTCTGTACTAAACTTATGCATAAGCATAGTAGCATTACTTAGATTATTCATTGAAAATAGTATTTGTTTCAATTCTAGTTTGTCTGTAAATAAACACTGAATTCTACAGAGTAACTCTGAATATATGTAGTTTACAAGTATTCATCATGTAGTTTAAAGCAGTTGTTCTCTAAGAGCAGCCCAAAGATCACTTGCAGTTTGCAACACCTTTGTACCCAACCCCTAAAGTGGGCTTTTAATAGTTTCATCTACATGAACACAGAGGTTCACTGAACTGCAGGTGAATCTTGTGATGAAGCCCATATACTGATATACCAGTATTAGGTGGCCATCCATGAACAAAACTCCTAGTTTAAAAGGACAGTACTCAACCAATGGTTTAACCACTGAATTTTTCACCTGAAATAAATAGTTGATAGCTGATGTGACCCATGGGAAATTGCAAGTCACACACTATCACTTCTTCCTGTCACCCCAAAACCAGAGCTTTGAAACCACTGAGTGGACTGGTTGCAAAGGCTGTGATAAAACATCTTCTTCCTTGGAAATTCCTGATTTGTCAACACTGAAATATTTTGGGGAAGACTGATCATCTGGGAGCATCTTTTTGAAACCCTGGCAGCCAGACTGGTTCCGCTCCTTCCAGCTCTGCTCTGCTCCCTGCTAACTCTGTAACATCTTTCTGAACAACGCAGGTAGAGGTGGAAAAAATAGCGTACTTCTGTTAAGAATTTCTTAGCCAAAACATACTCAGACTAAATGCCCCTTGAAGTTTCACAGATGCTTCCTCTAACATCCAGCTGTTGTCCAAAGCATACCAAGCTGAACTGACTGGTTTGAAAAGCCATTAGGTTTTCATTACTCAGCTAGAGCTACTTAAGAGTAACAACATTGACATTCTACACAACATCTCCTGTTTAGACAGATAAATAGCTAAGCAGGATGAGTTGATATTGATCTAAGCATTTCAAAATTTTCTTTTTTTAATTATGTACTAAACATATGACTAATTACACTACCTGTTTCAATTCATATGTATTATGGGGGAGACCCTCATAGGAACAAATGGCATTTCTCCTTTCTTTGACAGCTTTCAAAGATAAGCATTACCTGAAAGTCCCTGACATTTTGCAACGATGTTTTCTGGTTCCTTGCCATCCTTTCCCACTTCCTGTATTCTGCCATTCTTTCACTAACTCTTAAATTATTGCACCAAGTAACACAGAAATATTTGAGGACTAAAAGGTACCACTCTATATGTGAAAGGGTTAAAGGAATCTATCACTGAGAGTTACTAAGTACCATACAAACATTTACAGTCTGAAACCTGATTTTAGGCACTGAAAAACAGTTATGCTTCTAAAATCATAAACCGCAGCTGTACTTCTTATCCCAAGAAGCTCTGCTAAGTTTTCTCATAGGCATGTCTATGACCTGACCTCTTGTCTAGAGAGGTTTGCTGCCTGCTAGGGGCTCGAATACAAGATGTAATGGAAAGGCTGCCAAGGCTCGTCCACACATTGGACTATTACCCTCTGCTGCTCTTCCATGTGGGCATTAATCATACCAAGGGCAAACTGGAAACCATCAAACAGGATTTCAGAGCTCTGGGTATAGTGGTCAAGGGTCTGGGAGCCCAGGTCATTTTCTCCTCAATTCTGCCAGTGAGGGGGAAGGATAGGATGAGAAGTAGATGGATTTTCCAAGTTAACAACTGGCTGCGCCGTTGGTGTTGGCAACAGGGTTTTGGTTTCTATGACGATGGGACCCTGTTTGAAGACAGACAACTGATGGAGAGAGAAGGGATCCACCTCACTAAGTAGCACGCATGTCTTTGCCAACAGGTTGGCCAGCCTGGTAAGGAGGACTTTAAACTAGGAAAGATGGGGGAAGGGGAGAATTATAGAGACAGAGTAATCAGCAAAACGCGTCTCATGTCGGGATGCCTCCACTTAGTGCATGCAGCCAGGCTGATGATCCAAAACTGGGAGGAGTGGCTGATACACCAGAAGGCTGTGCTGCCATTCAGAGGGACCTCAACAGGCTGGAGAGATGGGCAGAGAAGAACCTCGTGAAGCTCAACAAAGGCAAGTGTAGGGTCCTGCACCTAGGGAGGAATAACCCCATGCAGCTGCACAGGTTGGGGGCTGACCTGCTGGAAAGCAGCTCTGCGGAGAAGGACCTGGGAGTCCTGGGGAACAGCAAGTTGACCATGAGCCAGCAGTGTGCTCTTGTGGCCAAGAAGGCCAACGGTATCCTGGACTCCATTAGGAAGAGCATTGCCATCAGGTCGAGGGAGGTGATCTTCCCCCTCTACTCAGCCCTGGGGAGGCTGCATCTGGAGTACACTGTCCAATTCTGGGCTCCCTAGTACAAGAGAGACATGACGTTACTGGAGAGAGTCCAGTGCAGGGCTATGAAGATGATTAGGGGACTGGAGCATCTCTCTGATGGGGAAAGTCTGAGAGAGCTGGGCCTGTTTAGCCTGGAGAAGAAAAGACTGAGGGGGGACCTTATCAATGTATATAAATATCTTAAGGGAGGGTGTAAAGAGGATGGGGCCAGTCTCTTCTCAGTGGTGCACAGCGACAGGACAAGAGGCAACGGGCACAAACTGAAACACAGGAAGCTCTGTCTGAACATGAGGAAAAACGTCTTTACTGTGAGGGTGACAGAGCACTGGAACAGACTGCCCAGAGAGGTTGTGGTGGAGTCTTCTTCTCTGGAGATATTCAAAACACACCTGGACATGATCCTGTGCAACGTGCTCTAGGTGACCCTGCTTGAGCAGGGAGGTTGGACTAGATGATCTCCACAGATCCCTTCTAACCTCAACCATTCTCTGATTCTGTCATTCACATCGCACTTCTGTCAAGCCTGAAATATTAGAATTCTCTCAAATGCTGCATCATACAATTTCTGTTTTTCCAGATTTTCAGCATTATAAAGGAAGCAATGAAGAAGGAAGAAACAAATTGTTTTGTGAAGTTACAATCTTGGACGGGCTCTCAGGGGAACCCAGCAAACTCAGATATTGATCTCTAGGTGCTGGCTGCAACTGGACTTGTCAAATCCTTGCTCAAGCTCTTTGGACTGTGAGCACATCTTAGATCCCTCTAACACCCTTTCTGGACATACAGACTGTATATTCAAGCTGGCTCTCTCAGGCCTCCCCAGCAGCAACTCCACACAGAGTCCGAATGTGGGAGCCCTAGAAGTTGTTTCCTTCTTTGGAGACTGCAAGAAGAGATAGAGAGACAGACAGACAGACTCTCCTCAAAGAAATTTCTATACCTGCCACAATCTACTCACTGAAAAGGCAATAAAATTATAGATTATAGAAAAACAACTAAAACCTCCCTTTCCTTGCTCCTGTGAGCTCTCTCTTTTCAACCCAGACTTTTGGCAAAATCACATCTGAATCTCAGGACCCAAGTTCTAGATTTGACATTCTCTTCTTGAAGATAAAGAGTTGTTACTGAGACCAAACCTTGTGCTTTTATGAAATTCCAGCTCCTTCACACTGTTTCCAGCAGCTTCAAGTCTTTCATGGTGAGTTGTTACTCAGTTGAACTCAATAACCAAAGAGAAATCAAAAAATTTTTCCTTTGGGCTACAATCAACCAGTTGCTTTAAAATGTTTCCATTTGAACATCAAATATTCCAGGGTAATGACTTGTATTGTTCTCTGCCATTCACCTACTGCCAGGTATCCTTCTGATAGATCTCTATTAAATCATCCTTGAATTCCAATCCAGCAGAGATTAACAATCGCACACGGTGCATTTTATAATAAAAACATGATTATATGGTGGATTATTCACAAGCAGTGCCCACCCACTGTTATGAAATAATACAGTTGTTCCTTCTGGTATATGGAAATTATTGCAGAATCTGCTATTTGCTGCCTAATCACAGTTTAGAAAAGTCTACTTTTAATGATGTCTTCTTTACAGCAAGCAATGTACAAATGTTACGCTAAATTAACATTCCAACACAATACCTCTGTTAGCAAACAGGGAAAGAGAGAAATTACAGTGAGCTACTAGATTTCCCCAGGGACACAACTGCAGAGTGACAAATGCAGCTTCAGAGCCCCTAGTTTTAATCCACATGCTCTCTCTTCCCCAGCTGACAAAAGGATCTCCTTTGTTGTCCTAAGCACAAGGCTCTAGAATTGATCTGGATTTTCTAGACCTAAACGGTACAGAGCCAATTTCAGTATCTCTTGTTGAGGCATATTTTGTGTGCTTCACTGGCACCCGCAAATTAATGTGATGAAATCCAAATGAAAATCATACATCAGAAACCTCATGGTTCCTCTCTGTTTCTTATTCTTAGAAACAACATGCCATAAAATCTACAAACGTTCTCCTTTCAGGATCACAGTGGATTAGAAATCCAGTAACAAACAGGTATGCAGAAATTGTAGTCAAAGCTCAACCCTGCATAATAACAATGAAAAGAACCATACCAAAGATGACAGCTCTCTCTTTCAGTGTATTTGCAATATTTGTGTTAGCCAATACAGAAATACTGCTGTGAGTGACTAGGAAAGCAAGGTAATGATCAAACAGCTAACAGAAGCCACGTATCATCACCTACCTAGCTACTGACATATGGTAATGATCCATAAATACCATAGCAAAGGTCAGCATTAAGCAGGATTGTTGGAAGAGAAAAAGTTTCAGCTTTAGGTTTGCACCATCCTCCTATATATAGAAACAGCATGAGAGAAATATAAGGTGCCTGAAGGAGACGACAACATGCAAGTAATCAAAGCTGGCATCACTGGCAGGGCAGAGGCAGGAGTTGGCACCTCTCATTTAATAAACCAGATGGAGAAGGATTTTCACCATTTAGCCTTACCCTGAAGGCAAGACCAAGGAATTAGCAGTTGATGAAACAAGATGGACATAATGAGAGAGAGTGGCTCAGGTGACTGATTGGATCTGAAGGGGACAACAAAGACACCCCCCCCAAAAAAATCGAGGCCAGAGAAAAGGATTAGAGTAATTGAAATAGTTACACATATGAGGCACAAAACATTACTTTTCCAAGGAAGAGCCCATTATTACTATGAAATATCACATATCAGGCTAACTTTAGAAAATTTTAAACAATAACCATGCAATAATTGGTTCTGACTTTTTAAAAATGTAAATCGAAATTTGTCTCCCGTCCATTTGATCACACCGAAATGCCTGACAAATTATGTTGGAGCTAATATACCAGAGTAAGACAATGCTGTGTGAAGACAGCTTTTAATGAAATAACACAGATATATCCTACCATATGGACAACCCACAAGCAAGACTGTGGTAAGCGGAAGAAATAGTAAAAACAGAGACATGAGATCTGCCCCCTGGAAAACAATACAAGAACTCTTGCAAAGGCAAATCATAATACGTTTGAGCAAACAATACATGTTTGCTCATATGTTTGAACAAACAAGGCAAAACACAGTGAGGAATTAGCATTTCCAAATCCTATGCATACCTGGTACATAAACTAGTGAGATTGTGGATATTAACAGTTTACTATCACGTGAAGTGCATTCAACAAATGGCACTTATATTTGTTTGCTGGTTTATATGACATAAGTAAAAGGTTACATATCAAAATAAAACATTTTGTTGTACACATCAGATTTTGAAATATGCAAATGTAGCCACAGTCCCTAAAAAAATTTGTGTTCACTTTTGGAAATCAGCAGTAAACTTTGAGCAGATTACTTCACATGTTTTACAGCACATACAAGATGTTTCACGGTAAAAATTTAAAGTATACTTGATAAAACTGATCTGTAATATGTAAAAAAAAATTAATAATATCATCAGATCCAGAACAACACAAAATAGATTTAGAAAAAGTATCTTTAGTACAGGAACAGGAAACTATACTGAATGGAGAAGTACAAACTGGAAAAACAATTGTAAGACATGAAAATAATACAACTGGCTAGGCAGGCAAATCTATAGTGTAGACCTCCATACAAACTGTTTCAACATTACCTGCACCAAAATCAAAAAGTGAGTTACAGTGCTTTTGGGGATTAATAGAGTTAATCCTAAAACACACCAAGAAACACAGTCCTTACTCTCACTGCTTTAAAAAATAAAATAATAATAAAAAAAGAGAGTATTAGGTTAGGATACCCCAAACACCAATTCTGTACCATTCTGGTACAACCATTCTGGTACAACCATTCCTAATCTCCTTCAGTTGTCCACAGCCATGTGCTCATGTGCTTTGGAGATAACCACTCCAGATAAAGTCCTTGGTGCTGCACATACATAGAAAAAAAAATGCAGAATTAGGGTACACTTCACATGCTTTTCAAATATTATAAGCAGTTGAAAAGAAATATTCCCCTCGTGACAATAATTTGTTAGCACTGTATTACTCACATCCCCTTTTGGAATCTTTAACTGTTTTGTCAGGGTTTTTTTAATCCTCTAAATTTACAGTCTTCACATACTGGTGAGATACTTATTGTCAGTTTAATCAAGAAAGACAACTGAATAATGCAAGAACAGTAAAACAGGACTTGCAGTTGATGGATAAAGACATTACGGTCATACTGGGTGGTTCTAAACCTGCTAATAGAGTTTTCATAGGCACAGACACTCATACTTACTCAGAATGGTTTGACAGCACAGAAGAATGACGGAGCTGATTAGGGTTAAAGTAACAGGAAATCACAGAAAACTGCTAAAATTTCCTGTGTTTAGCCCACAACAATTACAGCTGTAACTTCTTAAAGTTCAGTATAAGAAACCCAAGATTTGGCAGTTCTATAAGCTCAATATCTTTATATACAGGTACCAGTAATTCAAAGGCAGAACAAAACTGTTCCTTTAAATCTTACTAACCCTAGAATATTATCAAATCCAAGCGGGGGTGTTCACAGTACCTGAGTAAGATCAGAGTTAACATATGTTGCTCATGATATGGGTGGCCATCAACAAAACATAGCAGCCAATAGTGTTAGGAGGGTGGGTGGGCCAGACAAAAAGAAAACTTGAGTAGCACATTACTAAAGGTTTGCCTTGTGATGCTACTGGTAGGGAAGCTAGAACTCCAAAAGGACCATTATCCTCACAGCATACTTCTGGATAACAGATATATCCAAATAGACTCTGCCGGCCTCTTATCTGCCTCTACCGAAGCAGAAGGACACTGATTATATTACTGGATACTGAATGGATGAAAATCTTCCCTATTACAAGAATGTATCTGTGAACAGGAGGAGCTCAAACCAGGGGGAGTAAAGAGAACCCTTGTCAGTCACGTCAACATTTTACTGACTCCCATGAGAAAACAAATATGCCAGACATATGAAACCACCCAAAGGTTTTATATGACACTTAAAACCCTGCCTACTGGAAAAAACAGTCATGCTGTTAAAAGGAAAAAAAATGGCAAAAAGTTTGGCCAAAGCTGAAGAACGACTGGGACTTAGGAACCTCATTTCTCATCATTATGAAGTTACCTGAAATTTGGCTTTTTTATCACTGCCCAAATAGCAACCAACTGCTGCACAATATGATCAACTCCTAAAGTGCTGGCAGATTATCTCCTAAGGACACATAAGTTTCTTGCTGACAGCCAGGATTTGCCCAAAAGTGAGAATAAAGACTGCACTGCAGAATGGAGTCTGGCATTTTGGCCTTCAGGGTACTTAGGGAGCAAAGTAAAAATTAATGAATCAGCAAGCAACATACATTGACATCCTGAAAGGAAAGTCCCTAAGTGGAGGGCAAGAAAATAAATCCCAACACCAACAATTCTCTAAGGGGAAGAGAGATAACATACACAGTACTACCAAGTGTAACCAGAACCTTTCACAAGCTCACCAGAGATTTACGAAAAATGGTGTGTTCTCATTTCTGCTCGTTATACCACAAACATGGGTTATCTTTGTTTCCCAGATCCTTAGTAGAATAAAAAACAGTACGTCTTCATTTCATCCCATCAAACAGTTGAGAATCAGGCTCATCAGTTTTCCAGTTCCCTTAGAGATCAATCCTAAACTACCTTGATCACGGCTGCATTCTCCTCCTTACTAAAAGAAAATAACTCTTCAACATACATATCCCACCACTTTGGCCAGTGAGCATAAAAACTCATGTCGTAGGGAGGAAAGAAAGACCCTAAAAACACAACTAGGCAATAGTACAGTCGGCACTCTGTCACTACAAGATGGTAATGAGCAACGAAGGTTTCTTGAGTAAATAAATGAAGGCATCAGTTCTGCATGTAATATATGGAAACTCTTTATTTTCAAACTTTCCAGCAATAGCTAGATGCCCAGCACTAGGAATGGTAGCACTGCTTAACAGAATGAGCCAAGATTCAAAGAACCCAGCATCATGAGCTATCAAGGAAAACCTCAGATACCAAGTTTGCATTGCCACATGAAATGGAAAAAGTAAACACAGAGTATTTTTATACTCAAGGAATACAATAATAGTTTATTTTTACACTCAAAGAAATGTTCTATGCCACAGACATACTTTGATAAACACTATTTTTGGAATCTTAACTGAGTAACTTTCTCCCTTTACAATAATGTGCTTTCTCAGTGCTTTTATTTGACCAAAGGGAAATCTAACTTAGCCATTTCCACCAAAGCATTTTCAATAATAATATCTGATTTTACATGCACCTAAAATAATAAATCTTTAATTGCAGCTTTATGTAAAAGTGATATTTATTTTAATTAATAGTCATATGGAAAAATCAGTTCTAACATAAGCACTTTTGTTTTGAAAGGTGTAAATACGATTTGCAATTAAAAGAGGAAAAAGTTCAGAGAAGCGATGTATTTTTTCCCCTAATTCCAAAAAAAGAGACATAAGATTATTTCATTAACCAAAGGACTGGGACGCAGGCTCACAGATGGATTAAACAGTCTCAGACAGACTTGAGAGCCCATGGCTAGCTTAATTAGAAGCAAAGAAAAATTGAGAGAACTGAAAAGAACAGCAGGAAAGTAACTTACCTACCACGTTAGTTTAACAGGCCAAAGGCTAGAGTAACCACCAATTCCTGCACTGGCACAGCACTGGGAGAGGGGAACCAAATAGCAAAAGGACCCAGGTACTGACAGCTCATATGCACTGAGACTGCACATGTTATGCATCATGTTTGCTCCAGCTGTGCATCATCCGTACATGAGCCAGACTGGCCTCTGTATGTGGCCAGCTGTGCCAGTGGGCTGGTGCCATTTCAGCAGCCCAGCAGACAATGTTGGTACCAGGATGTTGTAGGTACATCAGAAAAGGGGGGCTGTGAGCACTGGGGGAACAGTGGGAAGTGAAGCAAAAACTTACAAACCTAATTATATAAAAATCCTACTTCATTTTGTATATATAAAACAATTTCACTCTTTTCCTTTCAACAGGTGCCAGAAGCAATGAATAATCTTAGTTAAACTCAAATGCCCAAGGAAAACTACTATTTCCTTAGTGGAAAAGCAATTTGGATGACAAGTCCCATGCGGCAATAGATAGTATTACCGAAGCAAAAGTGATGACAAACCTAACTCCTATTTTGTGCTATGATAGCTTTGTTTGTTTACAGCACCTACTTTGTTTTCTAAATACTTAAAATGAAAGAAGCAGGTAAAAATGAAGTGGTTAGTGGAAGAGTTCCTGAAATTATTTTACAAAGTAGGTTAAGTTTTAGAAATTTACATGCAGGTCTAAATTTTTCAGCAGAAAATAATACGTGGTGGTCCAGGCCATTTACTGGGCATTAGGGACAGCTTTCTATTGCAAAATGACCTGTTCCAGCTGCTTGACTCATGGGTATACATGGAGCAGACTACAGGCCTGCTCAGCGAGGCCGTGTGTATGCAGAGTTGTACAGATGCTGAGACCCTGCCTCTACCACTCGAGCAGGCTGGACTCACGTCTTAGCCTGGACCCTCTCAGCAGGGCTCCCTAGCTGAAACACAGCTACACAGTGACACAACAGTGCTCTTCCTGCATGACAAGGCACACGGCAGTGTGCAGGACTGGCAGCATTCAAACAGGGCAACAACAGGGCACAGGGAGAAAGAATCCTAAAATGCCAGCAAAAAACTAGGCACATTGAGAATCACAGTGGAAGGAAGGGCAGGACGGGAGGGAAAGGTGCCCCCTGGGCTCACATCACAGCCAGAGGAGAAAACACTAAAATTTAGTGCATCCACTTTGAAGGCCAGATGCATCTCTTGCTAGAAAAACAAATAAAAGTAAAAGAAATGCTACCAAAATCACTACCCCATTCCAGATTTTAGAAAACACAGTAGAAGAGGCAGAAGAGGCTGGGTCTACCTCTACTATAAATCTCAAGTTGCACAGTGCCACTTATGAATTCAGCATTCATACAAACACAGCTTTGGAGTAGAGTTACTAGAACTCCACAAGGAGACATTGTCTTTAGCCACATGTAGCCTGAAGAAGGGGAGAGAAAGTGAAGGAAATTGCTTCTTTCAGATAAATACAAGATGCTGAATTCAGCCAAAAAAATTTTTGAGAAGAACTTGACCGAGTACATGCCCTTGTTAACAGTCTCCAGAGTACTTCTTCGTCTGTTTTGGCCTTGCAATAGCATGTTCCCAGTTTGATTACTTATACATTGGAGAGGCTGCAGCTTTAAAAAAAAAAAAGAAAAAAGAAAGAAAAAAGAAGGCTCTTGGCATTCATCTCTTTAAATCTTGGGGAACTTTCTTTTTGAATTCTTGAAAAACACTCAACTTTACCTCCCTGTAGTACTCTTAAAGGGGTTATTATTACAAGACACAGTGTTATGACTTTATCTAATCTGTAGTTCCCAAGAAACAGAAGGAGTTTCTTGCAGTTTTAGATTGATAAAAGTACATATACCACAATATAAATATTACTGGACCATGTCAACAGCTGAAGGATACCTTTTACCTATGAAATGTTCTAAAGATCTTTCGGATGGGAACAAAAAAAACAGGCTTATGGCTAGCTTATTGCAACCACAATTTTTAACCATACTTGGCAAGATGATAATTGGTTTCTAACATGGAGACAATGTGAGGATCTCTCCTAAGGAGAAAGAACAGCCACACTACATGGTAACACAGACCTCGTGAAGCTACTGTCCTCCACAGCAAAGGAAGATGTTGTTGGTAATTTTATTTCCTATCCACTTACTATCTCTGTCCTAGATAACTAATCCAATCCTAGACATCAAACAAAAATTCATCAAGTCCTCTATTGTCACCAAACAGCCCTAATACAAACACAGCAAATTCATCCTTTCTCACCTTATTCAGAATTAGGATGCCTGAGTCCCCAGGCCATTTCATTCACTCCATGGCTATAGTACTGCACTGCAAAGGAAAGCAGGCTGCCCACAGCCTCTGCTCAGAGGTTCCCTTCAAGGTCCATAGTTTTTGCGCCTGACAACATAGCAAGTGCTTGCCATCTCTGGAACAAGGAACAGCCAGCATGCTGCCAGCAAGAGAACACTGATTAAATTCATGCCGGGATTTTACCAATTCTATCTTGTCAGTAAGCTTTAATAACCAGCTGTAACAAGCTTAAAATGTTAATCCACTGGAAAGAACCTGTTTTTAACCTGTCAGTATTGTTCAGGTTGCAAGATCAACTAGAAATCACACCATAAAGTGGCTTCCACTATTCTAGCTAATTTAATTTGTTGCAAACAGAATAGGCAACAAGTGCCATCCAAAACACATCGCAATCTCAAAAAGAAGATACAGTTCAGGGAAAATTGTGAAGTTCCACTCTTCATTCACCTGAGGAAAGTGGGATGGAGTAGCATGACCTCCAAAGAGCCCTTCCACTATAAATTATTCTATGATTCTATGATTCCGTGACCAGAAGGAGGATACTTTCTTGTATAAAGACTAACACATTTCCAGGATATTTTGGAAAGCTGCCATAATCCCATTATCAGTCACTCATACATATGTGCATACATAAACACACAGACACAAAAAGTAAAGGTTCTGGTTAACGAAGTAGCATTATACAAATTGCAAGAATGCAAGACTTTCCTTCACACACTTAGAAGTGTTTTATTGACTCTTTACCTTTCATCTCTTGCCCTTCTAACATGCTGTTCCCCCAACAACACCATATTTTCCATCAACCAAAAAGGCAATGCAACTTTAATAACAGTGCTCCAGACACTCACTGGCACAAGACACCACATCCAGCAGAGTCCATACAGCAGAGCACATCAGTAGGACAGACAAGCAGATACACAGTTGGTGATCAGGAGAAAACAGGAGGAGGAATGGAGACAAGAGAATCCATCCTGCCTACAGAACTGCCTATTTTCTGTTAGAGACAAGACAGACAGGTAGGCATCACAGCAGAAGTGACAGACTGGGCTTGAATACCTCCCTTATAGGAAAAATTGGACTAACTGATCCCTCCCCCCACATAAAAAAACCCTCTATGAAGGTAAACAAAGAAAAGACAGAAAGAACATTTCACAAAAAGATGCTTCCTGGCAGTATCTAAATTTGAAATTACTTTTGGGAATGATACTTCGCCTCCTAGCCTAGATTAAGGATTCAGTACCTCTAAACAAACATGCATTTGGCATCTGTTTCTCCTCTCTTTTCATTTAATTCTTTCTCCTCTCTTTTCATTTAATTCTGAAATAACTGTAATAGCAGTACCCAGACCTAATAAACAGGCTTCACTACCTTCAGTCTCCACCTTTGTTCCTCGTCTCTAAATTTTCCACTACATGATAAAATGAATTTCCATAAATAGTCTGTCAAACAGAAGATATAAAAAGTAGTTTTAAAATGAACACCTCTGCAGAGTACCAGAAGGAATGGATAGATCAGCATTCAGGTTTTCAGGTAATTGACAGATTTAGATTGCCATATTCCTTGATGATATCAAATAAGACAATTATGAAAATGTAACATTTTTCAAAAAAATTCTGAAATGCATTCTATTCTCTGTTCATTATTGTTAAGCTTACTAGAAAATTATAAATATTAGAAAATACACTGTAAACCTTGCTACATTTGTGGAGCTTCTCTCACAAGGAAAAACAGGTTATAATGACGCTTCATCAAGAAATACACTAAAATAGTCGTGAACAGTATCTGAACACGAAATATTTTTGAGAAGGCGTTTTAAACAGGCAGTCTTGGTTTCTTTAGGGGAATATGGAACAAGAATTAAACAAAAAAATGCTTTCAAGCAACGACACTGGCAGCAGAGCTGTCCTCTGTACATAACCTGATACAACTGACATTACTGTATTTCTCAGACTTTTTGAAGCATCACAAATGGTGATGCTTGCACACTTCTTGTACTGTTGAGATGTGACCATGTTGCATGTTCCATCTGAAATGGTAGAATCGTGTGCATTCAAGTGCCTGTCCAGGCCACTTCCCAACCCCAGACTGAAGCACGACCCAAAGCCACACCATCCCTTCCCACTTCCTAGCCTAGACTTCTGTAGAATGAAAACATGGGAGTACGTATTAGAAAAGAAACCATGATATTATCCAAACAGGAGACATGATCCCAGTTTATGCTATGGCACGCAGTCAGGGTCAGATTAGCTATAGCCAATGATTCTTCTTTGGGCAAAGAGTTACTGGGCAACTACTGGGAGGAATAACCATACAACAAGAAAACGATGTTACAAAATACAGCACCTCTTACTTTTATAAACTTCACGTACCTTTTCAATGCTATTTTATATAAGGGGCTTTATTACCACACTTTAAACAGTCAAGTTTGTGTCTCATATCACTTAGAGCCCTTGCTACTCAGTTGGCTCCAACCAGGCAGGCTCCTGCTCAGACTACAACTCAAGTTCAGGAGGGTGGGCATGGAGAAGGGTCCATCTCACCCACAGTACTCAGTCCAGCTCTGAGGCGTGAGCATGCATTACCTGAACTCTCATCTCAGCCAGCAGGCCACTGCACAAAGCTTACTACAGGCTTTTGGCTCACCAATAACTATGTCAAATTTTTAAAAAGCTACGCTAAAAGACAGTACCTGTCATCCATGTCTTTTCTCTCTGTGCCTCAACTTATCTTTTTCAGCAGTGTAAGCTTTCTGAGTTGGAAAAAAAATCACTAGAGAAAATAAGTTCTGTTACCAATCAGAAAACTAAAAAAAGCTCACTTCTGTAACATAAAACTACATATGATAAGAAAAGTAAGGCACTCGGAGATCTAAAAAAATATTTTTAAGAAATCATGGTTTCAACTTATTTAAAAAGCAGAGTGAGAACTATACAGACCTTACTTCTAAAGTATTCAGAATAATTATCTTCAAAGCAGGTTACTACTTCATTTAGACTAATCAGCTTAGTTCTAAGAAAATGACCATGATAGTAAAAACAGTCACCTACATTCTACTCCAATATTCACATCCTCACTAGTGGTCTGATATATTTTGTCTCCAAAAACATTTGATTGTAGTCGATCTCAGAATATTTATGGTAGCCTTGAGAATGCAGGAAGTTCTTTTAAAAAAAAACACACACACAAATTTCAGATCAGAAACAAAAATGAAAATGTTCTGAAAGAATAACAAAGCACAGGGGAAAAGAACTAATGTGCAGCCAGCAGCTTCAGAACCAAACACCCACTTGCAACTGGCAATGTGTAAGTTGTAAAGAACACAAATGCCTGCCCACAAATGACATGGGAACTAAAGGCTGAAATGTGAGTCACAGAGAGAAAAAACACTTACCTATGAATAGAAAAAGAAGCAATGGATCTAATAAGGGATGCCACTGCTCCAACTTTAGCAGCTTCCACTGCTCCCTGCGATCTGTATTGCACGGTTTCACCGTAAGTGATGAAAGGTTGGTTGTAGACAACGACCTTCCCCTTGGCCTCTTGAGCTCTTCTGTGGAGTTCATCAAAAGAGGCCACCACTATGACTTCCGCTGTAATTCCTGAAAGAAAGTATTACAGTGGTTTTACATAGTTTTACATAACCCTCCCAAAGCTAGTTTTATCCTGACAGAAAAGCATGGACTGTACAGAACAGAGGAAATTAGACCTAAGCACCTAACTTCTTACTGGAAAAGGAAAACCGTGTAAAATGCTTCATCAGAGACTGGTACTAAATACCTGCAATAACACCCTGAAATGAATACACACAGTTCCATAAACCATGCTCTCAGGCTGGTGTTAGAACATAACCTGAAGGGCAAGGAGAATACATGGGGGAACACCGTTCTCTATACATTTTTTAAATGCTTGACTGCAATCATTTACAGCACAGAAACATTTGGAAAAGCTGCCTATGGGATTAATAAAAAAAGACAGTAATATTTTCATGTAATTGTTTTGATATGTTGCTAAACAACTTAAACTAACATCAGACAAGTGGAAGCACGTATTTTTAGACTGAAACATATACAAAATGATTTAATCCATAAATGACGTAAAACTAAGGTTTTACAGTTTCAAAAAAAATTTACAGTATGTTTATAAGTCAAAAGACCTTTGTATTCAATTCAGAAGACTACAGTTTTATTGGATCTCCTTCTGGGGGCTTTCCCAGAGATCCATCCTTTTCCAATTATGATACAGGGAAAACACAGGCAGATACTTTTGGAAAAATATTCGCTCGTGGTAAGTTAGATCCCACCCAGCTGTCTGTTTTTAATAGTTGGAATAGTTTTAAATCACTATGTTGTCTCTCTTGAAAAAACAAAGGAATTTTATAGATAACTAGTTTTTCCTAAAGCCAGAGAAAGTTTCTAACTTTTTAGAATATTAGTTTGGGAGCTATATTTCATAGCTTTTAAGAAGTAATTCATAAAAATGGCCACCATGCTTAAAATCTAATTTTGCTGACTGGTTACAAAAATAAGTGGAAACCGTTAAACAACATGGACTAAGACTTTTCTTCTAAATATAGAAGTAGTAATGGATGCCTGAAATTTTAGTGTTGCACATTTCACCTAAAGGCCACAATATACGTCAGTGAACACTTAAACTAATAACAAATGCCTAGGAAAAAATTGTGGAAGAAGTCAAACTAGCATGTTTTTAAAAAGAAAATTATTCTCCTTGAAAGTCCTCAGATGTTTTGTTATAAAACATTAAAAGAATTACTTAGAGAAGATTTTAAAGTCTTGTATTTAAGACTGTAATACATGAGAAGAACTGATAGAAGACCATCTCTCCCAGCATCAGTGTATCTAGGCTCATGGCTTCTTTAAGATCAAACTACAGTATACTTCAAAACTTAAAGAAACTGTTTCATACAAAAAAAGTCTGTTTTCTTAAGAGGGCATCACTTAAGAAGGCAAGAGGCTCTATAGTACTGCTACAAGAAAAACACACGAGTTTTAGTTACAGTACTAACCTGGTGTGAGAGGTGTACAATTTTTAACTGAATAACTATTCAGATTCTTAGCTGTGTAAAAAGAGCCACAGAAGACCAAACCAGAAGATCACCTTCAAATTTTACTTAAGTTACTGTTGGCAGGTAGGTGAGTGTGTTAACAGACTCCAGCTGCTTCTAATGAACTGCTGGTTCAACTGTTCACCTAAGGAACATCCCAGTGACAGGATTATTCTGGGTATGGAACTGTGCCACCGGAAATAAAGCCAGGCATCTGCAAAATTTCATTTTCCACAAGAAAAGTCAAGGTCTCAGTAGGTTGATACTGCAATCCATATTTCATATTAACTTTTGAGACTAGCTCACTCCAATGCTCCACTTGGATTCTGTAGCAAGCACTGGACTGGCATACATTGTATTAGTGATTGCAAGGACTGTAACTCTTCTTGGCACTGCTTTACTGTGTTAATGAACAACCACCAACTCTGGATGCTTTTTAAAGAATGCTACAGCCAGCCAGCCAGCAACCGTCTATAATCCTCAAGAAAAAACACGGAGTACATTTTTTATCATCCCCTTCATCATAGAAGGCAGGCATCAGGAGTTACTTTGTACAGTGAGCTTTATGGGAATTATAACTAAGAGAAAGAATGCAGCGCTGCAGACTCAGTCTCTCTGTTTTTGAGTGTTCCCAAATAAGCTAAATAAAGCAATCAGTTGACAAAACAAAACAAAGGTTCTATCTGCATGTTTAACTTAATGGCAGCATGATATATATAAGGCATCAATTACAGTGCTTTCTATAATATAACAAAACTTGTGTAACTTCTGACTAATTCAGTGTCTCATTTGCACTTTAGTCTCACTTTATACCATTTCAGTCTCATCTATTAAAGTGAAAGAGGAATGCTTATTTTAAATAATTACATGAACACACACACACCACACTCAGACCTCCTGTGCAAAGGCAAGAACAAAACAAAAAGTCCAACAGTTTATCTCAAAGGAGATGGGATTTTTTTTTTTTTAATGGGGAATGGCTCACCTTACGGAGCCTTTTAGTTAATTAACTGAACTCTGCCCCTAACATCTCCTAACAATTTAGTGCTTCATGGTTCTCCTTTTCACATGTGAACATGTTCTATCTGTTTCTTACTCCTATCATTATCTGGTCCAGAATTTGGTTGCGTATTACAGAATGGGATCATTCAAAACACTCATGCAAGGCAGCAGCTGAATTACCTGCTTACTTGGGCAAAATACAAAGATTATAACCCACACAATCCAACAGGTTAATATGGAGCATTTTAGGAATTAGCTATGTAAAGAGCATTAAGTGTAGAAGACAGAATTAAGAACATAAATTAGACTGAGTGTATAAGGCTGAAGAGTATATATTTGTTCTTGTCAAGTGAAACATTGTAATATTGTTGAGTTGGGCCAGTAAGAAAAAGAATTTATTTAATACTATGTGTTTCATCTCATTTTTCGTATTAAGCAGTAAATTGTACCATGTCATTTTTGAGAATTAGGGTAGAGGAAAGGAGTTAATGATGGGAACAAGCAGGCAACTTTCAACTACGAGTAAAATCAGCATTATGAAGCCTTCTATACACAGAAATGCACATTTCTATCTACACACTTGGCTAGGCCACAACTTTGATGGTAACACTGCCAATGGAAATAAATGGCACAGTATGCATTAGCAAAGTCTAAAATCCTTCACAGGCAGGATGAAGGCAAGATTCATTATAGTTACTCTGTAATAGCTACAGAAAGTCCAAAAAAACAAAAACAAAAAGAAACTACCCATGAATCAGCTGTCTGCAGTGTTGCAATACATCAGAAGTCTGATTCTTGGTACAAACAAATTCTATCTGGAGAGCCATCTCCCGGCACCTGCTTACCTGCCAGGAATCATGCCAACAGTAGATTACTTTAAAGGGAATTCCCCAAAAGATAATTTATTCTCCACAGGATTAAAACACACTAAATATTTAAACCACTTTAGTATCTGGAGTTGCACATCTATCTGTGTTAGTAATAGGTTTCAGAGACCACCAAGAAAAACAGGAGAAATTACCTGGGAATTCACGAGGGAAACCTCACACAGAATATTGTTGCTGATTTTGGCCACACCAGGGCAAGACTTGCCTATATTGAGTATCAGGAATTCCTAAGATTTGGGGACCCCCATCTCTGTTGGTTTTTATTTATTATGATCCTATGATGCTGCACACACTCAGCTTTTAAATATATACAAATTCAATCCAGTCAGTTACAACCAAAAGCTATATGTAAAGAAGAATTTAGCAAAGCCAGAAAAAAAATCATTTGTATACTGTTTAATCGTGTTGGATACTAATTTCCTGATCACTTAATTAAGACCAATCTTACTCTTTTCTTTTCCTTTTTTTTCCTGTGGTCTCATTTTTATTCTTATCTACTTGAACAGGAACAGTCCCTTGGAGACCCAGTTCTAAAAACATTTGCAGCCACCATTAATTTGACAATAAATTTTTGTGTAACAGCAAGTGAACAACTCTACCCTACAAACCTTCCAAAATGTCATTTACTTCACACAGTGTTACCATGAGAATTAGGATTTCTCTTACAAATCACACTATGGAACAGCAACGCTGACGATCCATACCTACTAGAGCTACCATTGGCAGATAGATAATCTGACGGGCAAGGCAATTTTTGCTCAAAACAATAAAAATACCTTATTTATAGGTCTAGACATGACAAAGCTGGAGGCTACATTAGCTAAGTCTCCACTAAATTTTCCTGTGTGTTAGATATTTGAAAATTTTGCACCCTACAGATAAAAGATTGCCCAAAATACCAACACACAAAGTCAATGACACATCTGCTTGCTCTGGTACTGGTGGGGATTCTGAAACTGGGAAACAGCACATCTGAAACGCCCCCTGCTTCTGCAGTCACGACAGCCAGAGGGAAAGAGTTTTACCCTGCCATCCCTTTCATCAGAACAGGGTCAGACACCAGCACCAGGAGATCAAGACACTTCTTCATGGTAGGAAGAAGACGAAGAAAGGGTAGGAGCAGCAACACACCATGAGTGCAATGCGAGAAGCCTCCCTGACGATCGCTGCCCTGCAGAACGCTGACATCAGACTGTTGTCTCCCCATTTCTTGCCTACTGCATGGCTGTCACAGTTTCTCAGATTTCTCCATTTTCATCTCAGCTCTTACACAAAGCTAATTTTACCAGGAACCTGACACAACATGGTATATTGTATTCCCAGCCAACCTTGGGTACGAGCAGTTAGAAGTCACAAGCTTTTCTGAATTTAGTCTGGCTAATCCAGCTGTCCTTCAGACTCAACCATCTCCCCTTCTTCTTCAGCAACTCCCCAAGATGAAAATACCATGCTTCTGCTTCTTTCAGAAATGGCCCATGTGCACTTTCTATTTTTGCATATTTGCACAATATGCAATATTTTCACAGAGTTACAGAGAACCTAGAAATTTTTTGCATGGACCACAGGAAATAATTGCATATAGGTTACAATGTAGCAGCTGGGATGTGCTGTTCTTGGATAAAAATGGCAATCTTGGACCTGGCTTCCTCCACATGCTACAGCACCCTGCATAGCACCTGAGCATGTGCCAAGACCAATGTTTCTAGGTGGGGATGTAAGGAAATGAAATATTCAAAAGCAAGAGGGCAGATAAATATGCTTGGAGATAGGGGAAGAAAGGAAGTTGCTAGGACAAGTCAAAGAATAAGAGGTTCTTCGGTACAGTGGGAAAGGCAAATTTATTCTTGAAAAATAAGAAAGGTTAGAGACCTGCCTTGATATATTATTTAGGCTTAGTATCCTCTAAAGTCAGCCTGGAAAACATTTTTCTCCTCAGTTTGTGTCTTATCTCTTCAAATCTTGAGCTTCGTGCTAAATTCCAATCTCTGCCAAGACTGGGGCTGTTTCTTCTTCCTATGTTTATGCCACCACCACCAAGAGGACTCTGTTCCAGACTGGTGGGTTTGTGCTTTAATAAAAAATAATAATAATAAAAAAAGAACTTCTCTTTCGTGTGCATTTTCAGCAGCACAGAAGGAAAAGCAGGGGAACTTTGCTTTGGTGCATTTTCTGAAGGAAGCAAAAGGAAAGCTATTTTGCAGCAGCATTCAGTGTCCAGGGTGGTTAAGTTTATCCTATAAAATGTCTCAACGATTTTCTCAGATTTCCTGAGAAAATAAAGATTTACAAGGGGTTGTCACTTACCAATGGGCTTATGCCAAATGCTTCCTAATGGAATAACTTCCAACAATGAATTTGCAATGGAAGCACCTGCTTATCTCCCTCTGCATAACTCATCTCTAAAATCATAGGCTATGAACAGGTATGATTAAGAGCTAGCATCTGTCACGTTTTTTAATATATTTTTGAAAACATATTACTTTCCATTTCTCTCTAGGAATTAGTTTAGCTTTGCCCAGAAGTCCCACAGAATTCAACAAGATTTTCAGAAAAACTAACTTAAATTTTGAGTTCCTAATGAAACTCATCAAATCAAGGCTTGTCTCAGGCTGAAGCAAATGAAAGATTCACATCACAGTTTTTCTCCTTTAAAAGCTATTAGCATGTACTGAAAATTTAAAATATTCCTAATTTAACACCTAATTTAAAATATTTCTAATTTAACACCTGGAAACATCTTTTCTTATTCAATACATATAAATATGTATTAAAATTAATTATAATGTAAAGAAAAAAGTAAATATTTTAGGGGAGACTGGGAAACTAAGAGGAAGATTTTTATCAAAAAGAGAGATTTTGTAAAATCTGAATATGCTTTTGGAAAATGTGACCTCACCTACTTTGTGGAACAGCAAAACGAATTACTTCATGAAAGTGAAATTATATAGAAGAGTTATCCAAAAGGAGATGAGGCTGTTCAGCTCTGATGCATAGCACAGAGACTAAATATATTACACAGCTCTTTAAGAAGAACATAGAGAAAAATAAACACCATAAAATGGTTACATTTTTCAAAATATTGCTTACAATTTCCAACAACTACTGGATCTCATTATAGCAATTTGGTTTAAAAAACTTATAGCTTATTGTGCAGCAATAAATACTAGCAGCAAGGGGGCTGGACCAGACCCCAGCACAAAGCTCTGGAAGCCAGAAAAGTAGAGCAAGGGCTTTACTTTAGCACCACAATATCCAATTCTCCCAGGCACAGCCCTGAATGGGATACAGGTTTGCTATACAATGTGTGGGGATAATCAGGCATCCAAAGATGACATTGAGGAAAGCCAGTTTCTGAGTGCACAGGTGCCCAAGGTAGTCAGCAGGAAATATCAAGGGTAACCGTTCTCTTCTTAGAGTATCAACGTGCCAGTCAGTTCAGGTTTTCCTCTGTGAGTGAAGGTGGCAATACCGTCTTAAAACCTGGCTATGAAAGCATTTCCCATGCCTGCAGAACATCATGTTCAAATCCTGCCTCCATCTAGTCTGAGATGTGAACTTAACCTTGGACTTCCCATCAAGGTAACCACCCTAAACTTAGTGACACTGAAAAGGGTCAAGCCCAGAAAATTAAATTTTCAGTTGATGTCAGTCTATAGAGTGCACTTGAATATTCATTAAGCAGCAACTGGAAACCATGCTCTTCCCCTCAAAATCACAGAGATGCTCCTACTTTTTAAATCTTTAAAACCCCACTGGACTAAATTGTGGCCCAGATGCTGGGCTGTTGAACGCCACAGGTCTAAGGTCCTCAATGGATGTGATCTTTAATGTTCCAAGAGAAAGAGTAGCATAATTATCATACTGCAAACAGCACTGCCTAAACAATAATAAAAAATAATCCAGCCTCCCAGCGCGTAGACTCATAATCTCATGATGTGAATCTATAGCTCCCTATGCACAGAAAATAGGGATCCACTAAAGACGTAACAAAGGATGTGCTTTGCACTATTCTCTTACGCTTACAGTTCTCTCCACTCTGTTCCCAGCACTGACGCTCCTAATGAAAGCGCGTATCTAAGTCCTTTCCTTCAAAAGGATCTCATCTTCCCCCGTAGCTCAGTGTCCATCCAAGATGCAGGCAACTCAAGTATAATTATTTTGAAAAGCATTAAAATTAACTTTTTTTGTTGGGTTTTTGTTAATACAGCTGAATTCTATAATCCACTTCACCACTGAGAAACACAAAAGGAGAGTCAATGCTGGGGGAAAAAGCAGCAGCCAGGATTGGGGCCAGACCGCTAACTTCAGCAGCATCCTCGTTTAAAGGACTGTAAGCCTACAGCAACAACATCAACAGCTTCAACAGCTTTGTGACACATATCATCCCCATTTTTTAAATAACAGCTTGGAACCATTTTCATATTATATAGGTGGCAAAACTCCTACCACCTTCTATAAGAGCAAGACTGGACCAAATGTTGTTGATAGTTAAACAAAAAATCCCACACTTCTAACAAACAAACCAGGAAAAAGTCGTCAATACTTGATCTTTTTATTTTTATTATTTCAGTTTCTTTGCAACAAACAGTAAATAGAATCCAGAGAATGCTCCTTTCTAGGGGAAACATTTAGGGTAGGCTGTACTCTGGGGTTTATTTTACTTGTCAGTATTCTTCAGAATGAAATGGCAAGGTCAGACACCCATCAGGAAAAATAACATGCATTTTAAAACACATGCAAAAAATATGAATTCTTTGATACTTTATGGTCAAACATCTGCTAAACTACTACTTTTCCTCAATTATGGGATTCCCAAAGCAGCAATTATATCTATTTTCCTCAGAATTTTGGGGATATAATCAGTACTACCAGAAATCAACACAGTCTCTCTCTCTACATATATAGCTGTATGTCTTGCCAATGCTGAAACACTTGAAATGAGACAAGGACATTGCCCAAATATGGTAAACCTCTAGTTTTTTAACTCCCTAGAGTAAGCACTTTCTAACATTGAATCTCGTTTGTTAACAATGAATCCACTTCTATGAGGCGGTGACCATTCTCAACCTCTGTTGACTTCTGGAAATCCAGGTCACTCTGCATTTCCTTTTTTTTTTTCCCTCCCCCTCAATAACACAGGCATGAAAGTTACTCCCTCCTTGTTACTAGATCAAAGGAAGTGAAAACTTTCTCTTTGACCCAACACCTTCAAATCTTGGAATAAACTGAAAGGGAATACATTTTTTCTCTTGAATAAAAATGCTAACCTTTTCTCCCCTGCCTCCTTTGTTGTTTAAGTCAGTGATGTGGAAAGTTGACATCTTGTCATATTGCCCGGTCCTGAAGAAGAAAATATGGAAATGTGGATTTTATCCACAAGATCACAAGGTAAAAGTCACCACCTCCTACACATAATCAGAACTGTTCCCACCTTAAGCAAGCCAATCAGCTGCATGCCAAAATTATATCTGAGCTAAAGTCGGGAAATCCAAGCAAATCCAAGAAGTGGGCAAATCTCTGGCTGAGACCCATAAGGTTTTCAATCCCCTAGGCATGGGTCAGATAGAAGACCTACAGGAAACGAGACACTTCTTGTAGCTTGCAGTCAATGTTGGCTCCAACTCTTAAGGCAAAAAAAGAAATACTAGTATTTAGGGCTTCCTGTTTCTGCCTCAATGAATCTTGGACTCTTTTCCATACACTCACACAGTGTATGCCGAAACGGAAAGTGAACAGCCTTAGAATGTGTTCTGGCCATCGGGTCCCTCTTAGAAAATACAGGTTTGAATGCCCATGGACAGAAGGGAAAATAAACCTTGAATTTCTAAGACCCAAAGCCAGGCTTCTAACCACTATTATGCTACTGCAATTTTAATGAAGAGCCCTTCAGAAAACTTGTTCTAGAAGCTGACTTCCAGGAAGAGCTTGAAGGCCACAGAAGAGCCTCT
Organism: Dromaius novaehollandiae; assembly: GCF_036370855.1. Taxonomy (NCBI): domain Eukaryota; kingdom Metazoa; phylum Chordata; class Aves; order Casuariiformes; family Dromaiidae; genus Dromaius; species Dromaius novaehollandiae. Next base: position 145,652,501 of record NC_088099.1, read on the forward strand.
GAAGTCCAGCACGTAGCACTATTCACACCCCGAGTGAAGCAGCACTTTAAACAGTCAGTGTTTCCTGCTTTCTTAGCTCATCAGGTCTCAAACCTGGGAGCACAGAATGGGAAGGGAGGAACGCAGAACATACCTTAGAGGATGAGAAAGCAGGAAGTGCTCTACTGTATCTACCAATGAGCCAGGATAGTCACCACATCCCATCTTAACCCTGTCCCCAGATGCTAAAAGACAAGAAGTGCAACCAGTGCTGTCCCCTGTAAGTGCACAGATGGAGATCAGTAGGGTCAAGGAAGAGATCTGTTGGGGCTCTGTAGAGACAAATCCTGGAACATACCCAAAGGGGAACACTGTTATAGAAGAAACCCGTGATTTGCAGTGCGCAATAACCTCGGAGCCAATGAGAGACACTCTTCAGAGACCATCTGTACAGTCCACTCCAGACACGGCTCTGAAGTGCATCTCTGCCCTCGCACAGTGCAGGTGGAGCCTGTGCACTAACGGTGGGATTTATGGAATAGACATCTACAGGTTATTCTTCAGCATTTAAATTGTCTCTGTGACATAGCTCAGCAGGACATCGGGAGATCTTCTCAACATGATTCCATGCAGCAACAGCAGTTCAGTGCCAGCAGAATCAGCATTAAACATCTCATAATAAATTGTATTATTCTGACTGCAGGATGACTCACATCCCCACAGCTTTTTGGCCAAAACAAAATAAATTAGTACTGCTGATATTCCCTCAATGAGGGAAATTGTTTGAATATTTCAAATATGATTTACAGTATCTGCCTACTCCTTTTTCTCAGGAATAGGGCACAGTGAAAATCACTGGTTAGACCACAGGGAACAGATCTGGGAATAAATTCCTCAGGAGTCAGAAGTGATGAGGTGATGGTTTTAAAAAAATCCAAGCATGCATTTTTTATTCCATGTTAGGGATGAATGTGAGTTTCAGCATAGAAATTCTTCTGAGCAGCACACCTTCCAATTCTCTTGCCTGTTAGCCTTGCAAGCTTGGTGACAACCAGGTCCTGTCAGGCATTTCTGTCAGGCAGGCAGGTAGTTCAGCTATTGGAAGAATGAGAGCCCAGAGCTCAGTAGGGACTGGCAACCCTGCATATTCTCCCCCAGCATGAAAATCTGCCGCAGCACGGAGAGAGTGAGATAAGACCAGCAGAAATTTTAACAGCCATGAACAGTAAGTGTGGCCGTCTGATTCACGGACTCCGATGTGCTGGATCAGAATCAACTTTCTTCAAGCAAGCAAGCCCTTTATAAAAGCTCTAGCCTGGATCGGTACTTTCCCGAAGGTCAAGTTCCCATCATCACTCCTCATCCCGTGCGGCTACTACCTTATCTACATACTGCTATTTATTCCTCCCAAGGCTTTCGGCTCCTTAACTCTATCTTGTCCAATCTCTCGCTGTCTGCCCCTACAAGTAAGATAGATTTTAAGTAACAAGGTAAGTAATTTAATCAAAATGATTCCACCAAGTGTGAGGAGCTGCCCACTCTTGTCTGAGAGATCTAATAACCATACAGTTTTCTAATACTAACACATACGCCGCTTGAAAAACATGGCAGATTTCAGGGGAAAGTAAGATGGTGAGGAACAATATGCTGGTTTTTACCATCTTTCAGTATAAAGCAGCATTGGATAATATAATTTTATTTCCCAAGATATTACCAGTCACAGGTACTAGCCTTACCATTCAGTTGTCAACATAATAAGATGTTGGCAGGTGAAAAAGAAGAACCTGATTAGCAACTTTGAGCATGTTTTAAGGTGTAAATTCAGGATCTCTTGTAACAAAAAAGAAGCCGAACCTAGGAGTAAGACAAGGCAAATGCAAATAACTAGACAACTGGGGAAGGGAAGCTGCAAACAGGCTAGTTATTCCTCACAAGATGTGAGTATGTTCAGCAAGCTTAAATTGCACATTCTCTTTGCAGGTTCAGTAACACTTGTTCAAGATCAAAAATACTGTTGTAATTTTAGCTTCCTTTTTAGGAAGCTTGGAACAGGAGTGGAATGGATATAGAGTAAGTTATAGGTTTAACCTATGCTATAAATATTCACCTGCCCAAGCATTAAGCCTTAGACATATCATGAGATAAATAGATGTTCTCAATGGTTTTAATTGTTTTGCATTTTAGACACGTGTTCACCTTAATATCACAGAAACACATCAGACAAAATTTACAGCAGCAATTTGTCAAAACAAATACATTTTTTCCAAATGTATCTTAAATTTCTCATTTTTATTTTGTAGTATTTTGAAGGGCTATGTATTTTTTTCCTAAATAAAACAGCTTTTATATGTTATTTGTTTCACTTCACACAGAAAACTTGCTATCAGACAAATTTACATTTTATTAAAAAAATATGAGTCTCAGGTTACCTTTTATGTCCTAAACTACATTTATTTTCTCATTAAAAATACGGATGTGTTCTAAGTATTCTAGAAATAAGTAACTTGTTATGTATGGAGAGCAGTCACAGAAGTAGGATGCCATCTGGCCTTTAACTAGCAATCCTGACAAAGCCCCCCAGAGTGGAGTGCTGAACTTCACAGGACAGGGCATGGCAAGAAGAGCAATGCTCAGCAACCCACTGGGGATTTCTCTGGCTAAAGAGAGGAAACGGAAGGCCTGGAAAACCCCAAATCACAGGAACAAAATGCCCACCAATCTCAGCAGAGAAACAGAGTCTTTGGCAAGAAGCTTCAGCAGTGCTAAAAAACAAGGCTTGCTGGAAATGGATTTAACAGAGAGTTCAGGCGTCAACAGTGATACTACGTGCCAGCTCAGCGAGACTGAACTTGACCAAATTGCCTCACTTACAACCATGTTACACATAAATGTTCCAGCAAGACAGTATCTTGTCCTGCAGAACTATTACAGCAGGAAGAAAACTTCAGTTTGTCCACCAAGAGAGAATTTTGCTAGTGCTATCATATATTTTTGATGCTGAAAAGCAACTGATAGTTAATTCCAAAAGGAAGTACTGTTACCTTCTGGAGGAGTTGCAACGCTGTTCCCAAGTCCTAAAATAGCAATGCTGTGATTCCTTGGTTCCAGCATCATTGCAAACTCTTCTCCTCTTTCCCAGTGAGGCACTTTGACGGGCTCCAGATGCACGTTTTCCAGCCTGTCTTCCTGCAGGGCACTGAACATATACTTGATGGCTGCATCTAGATTCTTTGAACCACTGAGTCTAGGTCCTATGGTATCAGCAAAAACTGCTAATCTTTCATAGGATCTATTCTGAGCTTCTCCATGAACAGCAAGGTCAATAATAGCTTTAGCAATGTTGGAATAGCCACCAATCTCTTTTTTAATGTCTTCAAATGTTTTTGAGTAATTGCCATCTCTGCTCAAAGACTTCCCAGCACATGGTGGTAAGAAATTCATGAAAAATATTAAGAATAGGTACTTCATTTTTTTCTCTTTTCTTTCCCACAGATGGCCTGTCAGGAGAAAGAAAAAAAAAGACCATATCAAACCATACAGCTATCAGCAATACTCTTTTTTGTTATTTGGATTGGCAGACAGAACAAAATGAAAACAAATCAGTTTATCATGAAAATGCTTTGATCGGAACTGGCAGAAAAGTAAATTCCACTTGGAGGCACAATTATTGAAAGCAAATGAAAAAGATACTTAGACAACTGAACACAACCTTTGTTGTGGTCTTCAGAAATGTCCTTGGAATGCAGCATCTCCTTAAATAATCATATCCTTCACTAAATAAAAACCCAGTGCTGCTTCCATTCAGTGGGAGCTTTGCAACTGCTTCTGCTAGAAGCAGGATTTGCCAGAAGTGTTGAATCAAATGTCTGCACACAAAACATCTGGACAGAAAGGTTTCTTAAACCATTCGTGAATAAAACTGCTTCTAAATCTCTACATTCAAAAACAGAAAAGCACTTTCTATTGTACTACAAAAATCTCAAAACAATTCAGATCCAATGCCCCCTTGAAGAATGTATTAATATCTTCACTGTATAAACCTACAATTACCTGAGAAACAAAACTCCTGATTTTCTGGTGTGTCACTTAAGGACTGATTTCAGCAGTGCTATACAGAGGTGCAGCACCAGAGGTGTGGCTTCTCTTTTGCATACTGAGAGTTATCTGTGTTAAGGCCTTATAGTTTATCTATCTTTTCAAATCTTCAATCCCATAAAAATGACAGTGTGTTAACTGAATGGACAAAGAAATCTCTGGAATCAGTTGCAGTGTTTGCAAAGGCCTTTCATAACACAGGAAGTACGACTATCAGAACCCAGAACACATAAAGGCCTTTATTGTTATATACAAAAGGGAATATAATCATTTCATTTCCTTTGAATTCAAACTGAGCTGCTATTTGAATGATATTACACTCTTTAATATCAAACACCTAAAAATTAGTAAGGCCATTAAATCAGCCCTACATCTGCAGCGAGTAAGAGACTTAAAAAAGAAAATAATAGTGACTACTGACAATTACTAGTAGCCCAAAAAGGGTTTGATACAGCACTTTTGCCACTTTGATGAACTTTTTACAATTCATTATAAGAAATAATGGTATTTTTCATACAGAATAAAATTTGCTGTAAAAAACACACTAAAGACAATGTTGATGGTTACTCTACAAAAGATATTTTTCCTGAAAACGATTGTTCTACAAATCGTAGAGGACTAATTAGTTGGCTAATGTGGATAAAATACTATAAAGCAGACCTGTATGGCAGAAATAGTACTGAATGCTTTCACTGTTAAAGTTATTTTTCTTCCCCATTTGTATTTATTTGGTATTTCTGGAGACTTATACTTTTCATTCTATAATTACTGACCTGAGGAATCATGATAATACACACACCTTGTAGGCTTTGTGCTGGTACATGCACGCAGGCAGCCAGTACAGAGGGGTGTGTGTGTGTTTGGGTGTATGTGAGAGAGTGTATATACATCTATCTCTCTCTCTATATATATATGTGCATGCACACACACACATATATATTTGCATATATTATATTCACATATGGTATTCACATACAATATACCAAAAAGTATTCCTATTTTTTCAGAGCATTGTACTGGAGCTTTAATCGAGAGTATTAATTCTCAACAGCTTTATGGAGCAGGCAGTTTCACAATATCCAGATAACTTTGTAAGTGATAAGACCAGAAGAGACCAGAGTGTGTATCTCATTTGAAGCATGCAGAACACTGTTTGCAAGATATTCCTGAATTTGCTCCCAGTACTAGAAGCTACACAGTAAACTAGCAGCCAAGCCAATTCCTGAGAGAACAGAAGTGATGCTACACCGTTATTGTACCTCCGGCAGTGCATGTCACAGCTGTATTCAAAGCTTCTGCAAGCTTCATTCTCAATGATCTAAGCTAAGAAACTACCCTTCCACATATGTTTGTTATAACAAACCGCAGACAGCTAAATTCATTTCCTCAAGATATTCATTTTGGTCTTTTTCTCAACATTTGTTAAAAAATAAAAAATAAGCCTTTGAAACAATGAAATTACCTTCACATAACAATGAATTCTGACATCTCTTACATTTCTCAATTCTCTTGTCTCAGTTCCTCTCCTGTCCCCCAGTAGTTCATGTATATCTATATTTCCACCCAGAAATCTTTGTCTGTGAAGGCTTCAGGAACTGCTAGTTTGACTTCCTCTTATTCAAAACAAAGATGTTGAGTTCAACAAAAATCTAGAAAATTCAAATGCAATGTTACAGTCCTAGCCTGACAGTAATACACAAATGCACAGTTGCCACATTACTTCTGATTTTTCTCTGTTTTTAATTTACCTTATCCTTCCAAAGAAGCTTCATCTTAACAGTGATGATAAAGATCTAAACAGCCTCTTGGCCACTTAAAGGCTTTAAGGTAATATTCTCCTTTCCCATGTGGAAAGATATCTCCTCCAAACTTCACTCTTAAAAATGGAAAGGGAAAAGGGAAAGATTTCAATTCACAAGGTTTCTCTGGACCACACTAAGTCCCTGGTAAGGAAGAATACATAGAGCACTGTGTCATATTTTTTGTGGTCAGGTAGACAAAAGACAAAGATCTGGCCCTCAGTCATGCTAAAAGCTGAATTATCACCCTCAGTAAACAGTGGAGTTGGTACTAGGAACGTGAATGCTTATCCTTCCTATATGTTACTATAAGAAAGTACTTGTAACTTGCCAGCTTAACTTCTGGAAAGTCAGGAAACTGTGCAGCTTAGGAGGACGGATTAATCAATGGAAACAGCAGAGGCAACCCCACAGCATTTTTGTGAGAGCTGCCTAATCAGCTCCAAACGTGGGGGAAGATCCATGAGGCATGCATTCATAAGATGCCATCTGAAATGCCAGTTGGTACAGTAAGTCCCTGTGCTGCAGAACTAAGACACAGAAAGAGGGAACGGGATTAAAGCCTTTCTAACTCACCAGAAGCAACGAAAAAGTCACATCGAAATTTTTCTGAAACACCAAGCTTAGGTCAAAGGATATCAGCACAAACTACCAGCTTTTCATAGGCTTTTCTAGGCCTTTTTTATAGACAGTAAGTTAAACACCAGCTTTAGCAATATATGAATATTAAGCTCTTCTCCTTAACCACTCAAATGGCTCTTGAATTTAAGATTAAGACAGTAACAAATTCTTCACAAGGAAGTGCTGTCTTCCCCAAAAAATCTTCTGTGATTTCATGTATGAACGAAAAATCTGGTACACAGGTTTCCCCTTTCTCTGTGATACAGACAGGGCAAGTCTTACATGATCAGGAAGAGGCAAAGACTCAGGGTTATCTCAGGTCACTGAAAGAGAACTGTAAAGATCTTGTTACAGACTGAGTTACTATCTGTGGTTATATTACACAGAAAGTATTGGTGTGTTTTGATTAGTAAGCTCCCCATGTTTCTTCCCTTTGGACCAGTTAATTACATGCTCATAGACACCCTCTGCTAGAGCATCAGTAATTTTCTCAGGACACCGTTGTTCTTTCCCTGATTTTTGCCAGAGTTATCATCTACAAACAAGGAAATAAGCTAATCTGATTTCTGTCATAAGACAAATTCTTGCTGAGTGGAGTAAGACAAGGATTTTGTAGAGTTAGTTCCAAGATTTGAAGGTCTGGGCTCTTTGCTTAAGGGTTTGCAAAATCTACCTAACAAAGCTGATGTACTTAGGAGGAGTTATACAGAAAATGCAGGGATGATTTTTTAATTAGCATTTACAATCTCAAATAGCCCCCAGCTACCAACTTACTACATTTTTTTCAATGGAGAAATGAAACCACAGATATCACATTCCCCTTAACCAAGAAATGCTTCCTTTGCTTGTTCCGGGCTCATTCAAAACCAGCAGCAGTCTCACTCCAAAAGCTGCCCAAGAGGAGCTGCAGCTAAGAGTAACACTTCTTCCAGGAATTTCCTACTGAATGATGAGATCAGACAGGTTTCCACAGTTTTTGTGGATGTAGCATACTCCCACCACAGACAGCGTTTCACTAACTACCTGCCACTGCCCTGTAAGAGGAGCATAACTGGATTCGAACCTTGGGCAAGGGCACAAGAATGACAACAGGATTTATTGTGCCTTCCTTGAGCAGCTCAGCATAATCTGGCCAACAGCTAGTAGCATTTAGGAATATTTCCCTGCTAGGCAAAGTAATGTCCTACTCTCTTGGACTGCAATACAGGAATCACTCCACTCCTAATTCAGAGAGAACAGCACATCTGTTATCTCAGTCTCTGCAACATTAAGTTTGTCATCCCAGCGAATCAGCTGGGAAAACACAGTACTGACCCTTGCACATTTCCCCAGTCACACTTAGCAAATGAGTACCATCGTGCCAGTCAAGCTCAAAAATTAACAGGACAGTCATGACTGTTCAATACATTTAATTATTATTTAATGTTTTCAGTAAAAATTCAGAGCACAGACTGTAGCATGAAATAGGAAGAAAAGACTCTCTCAGGAAGTACATTCCTTTCTCCTGGCCTTATTAATGCATCTGATTCCATGACTCTTTAGTACAAAATCTGTAACCACTTTCTAAAGTAGGATCAAGAACCCAGGACTCCCCTTTCCCTGCCAGGGAAGGATGCTCATTAGCAAGCTACAATTAAGCTCCCCATTTTATTTTCTCTCTCTGACCCTGTAAATCTTGCACGCATGGGAAGGTCAAAGAACAGTCCCATTCCAACCTTACCTGCAGCCTCATGTTTAGGGTATTTTCCTAGAAAGTGAAGCTTTCAGGACTATGTAAAACCGACAACTTCCATCTCTCACTTCTCCAAAGGAACTTCTAATCACTGCGGCATTAAGCAAAAAGTGGGAGCCACTACTGCTCTTCTTGCAATTTTGAGCAGAACTGAAAGCCATGCACACATTATACACTGCATGTCTATGCCAGATGAATTCAGTCTCTCCAGAGACTTCAGCTGGGCTCAGGCATCTCCTTTACCACTGCCAACTTAAAGGCTTTTGACTTTTTTAACCAGGTTCCTAGCTTTCCAGAGTACAAGCCTATGTTTAGGAACCATAGGAACTCTGTGGTCCACAGTGAAGATAATGGTAAAAGGCAGTAACATAAAAAAGCTCCGTTTCTTTTAGATTCAGGTGGAGTGGAGAGTAGGCACCCAGACAAATCACTACCTGGGTCCATATACGGAAGGAAGCATGTGGTCTGAATACAGCGCACAAGAGAGAGGGTTTTTTTTCCTGAAAACTCCTGGCAAAAAAAAGCAAAAGGCAGCTGGAAAAGCTGGGAAACTGGGGATATGTTGAAAATGAAAATCTTCAGAATATGAACAGAACATATAAACAAAAGTTGAAAGGATTAAAAAGATTAGGGGAGAAAGGTTATCAGCATAGAGAACAAAAAGAGGAAGTGAAGGCAAGAAGTAAGTCTTCTCCAACTCCAACGAGCAGTGTAAAAGAATGAAATCAACAGCACAACGCTACCCAGGGTGGTGGAGACAGCACTGTGAGAAAATGCACTTAATAAATAAGCAGCTACTTTAAGGCTGCTTCCGCCTACTGTCTGATCCATTTGTTTGTAGTCAACTACTGTCTTTGATGCTAAAGGGGAAGATCATAGGTATCTTGATGTTTTCTGGCGTCCCTGTATAAAACAACTTTTGCACACCTGATCTGGAATGAGGTAACTCCCATTACCACCATTAACATCATTACAATACTTTGAGCAAGAGACAGAGCAAAAAAACCTCAGTTGAGAACACAAATCAGCAATAAAGATAACTGAAAGAGGGGCAGAGGCAAGAGAAATAAGATAAACAAAGCTAGAGCAACTCTTCTGATCCAGTGTGGCAAAGTTTTCCCAAAATCCCAGTCGAAAACAAAGACAAAAGGACACAGACAGTTCACAAGAGTCATGGTTATGGGAAATGAGGAAAGAAAACAATAGATTCAAGATAATAACCGCTTAATTGCTAAAGATCTGCTAAATCTGTTAAGTATCTATCAGTTTCCTAACCATGTGCCATTTGATTTTCCTCCAAGGAATGTAGGAAAACCTGAAATCACACAGTGTTTTTTGATAGTATTAGAATAGACTGAAAAGCCCCAAGGTAACAAACTCACTTGCTGCAGAGTGATGTCTGATACATTTAATAGCATCTGAAAGAAAGTTTGTTGTGACAGCTGTAGAGGAGGATGGCTGGAAGGTCAGGTGGACTTGCAAACTGAGGAGGAGATTTCTGCCTAAAAATAAAGTCATAGGGTTCTTCCACCACTTAGAAAGATAAAAGCAATAAAAAGGCTTCATAATCTTAAAAAGCTAAGCAGGAAAGCAGACATTTCTCAAAGACTGCTCTTCCAGAATTGTCAAGATTTCTTATCTGGGAGGATGTTTCACTCACAAATGAGTTAAAATATTTGGGCTCTGGGAACATATACAGTCAACGTTACGATTTACATTACAGAGTGCCTAACACTAGCTTTTTTGCATCTAAAGCTTTTAAAGGAAGGAAGAATACAACAAAAATATGAATACAAGAATTTGAATACAATATGAAGTCTTACCATACGTGGACCATAGAGGCTAAAACTCCAAAGAAAAGCCATTTTACACTTATCAACTTTGAAAGAACTATCTAGATTTACTACAACTCAAGATCTGTCCTGAAATCCTTGAAAAGATATGCAAGGCATAGGTAGTGATACCAACTTACATGGACATAATAGGAGCGAAATGTTTAAAAGGGCTAAGAATTAGAACAGAAAAAGTCCAAATATGCTCAAAGACATTGCAAATGTGGCTCCCCATTTGGAAAAAGACAAAGTTTATACCCTATTGATACTCTGTACAGTGGAAGTGCTACAGCTTAACACAGAAAGGAAAGAGTAAAAGGAATTGTGCTTAACTCTTCCAACTGCAAGTCTCAGAATATTAATAGGATACCTTGACATAATCTTACTCTGCAGCTGTTGCTAAAACGGATGATAGTAAGCCCGAAGAATCACACCATAACCCATGCTCAGAGGTCCATATCAGCAAAAGCTACAGAAATGATCGGGCTGCAACTTCACTAAGAAGCAGTAACGGCCAAGACAGAAACATTTTAAAAAGGGAGATTACCACAGAACAATGCTTAGACCACATAGCAGCTGAAATTATTCTTAATGAGCATTCAAAATACAAACAGTTCTCAGAAAGGAGTACATTATCGTTTCAGATCAGAGGCAAAAGACAGGAATTCAGTGGGAATTTTAGATAAGAATAACTGAATAGAACAGAAACATTCAATGAAAGAAAGACAGTTAGGAAACAGTAACACAGAAGTACACAATGCTGTTCATATTACAATGGATGCCAAAGTATATAGCTGATGCCAGCTGCTGGCTTTAAAAGACAACTGGTGGGGAAAAGGGATGATTTTGGACAATTAAATCAAAATACAACAGAATAAGGATGCAATTATTTTCTCTGGTATTTTGATGCTCAACTTCAGGTGACATTTCCCTCAAGTTTGTAATTATTTTTTGGGTGTAAAAAATGAGAGGTTGCATTCAGACACAGAAGGAATTGGTTTATGAAAAAACAGATATATTCATGCACTCATTCTAAGACTAAAAAGTAGCTGTCTCTTAATTTAGGGACTTCTTAATTGTAAACGGCCTTGGGATAGACATATATCTTGTGTCTTTCCATGAAATTCACATTTAGATATAAACTCTTTAAAACTGCATATAATTCTTTCAGCCTTTCCTACAGGAGAAAAACAACCTTGTTCTACTGGGACATTATAAGCACAGAAAACATCTCTCACAAGCTATTTTACATTTTCTTGTCTGAGAAGATGAATTAGGCTATGGAAAAGAATTAATTGACTGAGAGAGAGAAAAATTTAGGGGTACAAAAGAGAAAATTAGCACATAAGGTCCAATACTGAAACATCTATTATTCTAAACTATGTTTCTTTTTGAAAACGTTTCACTAGACATCTTATATCCTGGATTTACACTTAAATTATTACGGCAATTCTGATGCCAAATATTTTGTTTCTGAATTTTTATTATAAAACTAGCAGACCACATTTGGCCAAAGAATAAAATCTTTCTTCTTACCTAGCTAAAGCAAAAAACAGAAAGTATGAACTTCTGAGCAACTGACCAATATAACATAAGCTCCTAAAGTTGACAGGTGGAAGCTGTAAGAGAAGCAAACCAAGCTGCTTTAAAAACAGTCAGTACAGGGCTGCCACTGTCACAAGTTGGCCTGATACCCCTGTGAAATTACGAGAGCCGAAAACAATCACCAAGTATCCAGCACATGCAGGCACGTCTCTGTGCTTCTCCAAGCCGCATTCCAGCAAAAGGCTGTTCAGTCCTACACAACCCATGTATGCCTTGTTTTGCTCCAAATTTTTCACAGAAAATACAAACACTTTGCGTGCCTCCTGCCAACAATTAAATCTGAGAAAATGTGAAGGTTTTTTTTGCCAAAACGAAGTACCAAAACAGGTAACCTGAGTTACTAATTGTGTAATGGATTGCAATAGACCAAAAAGATCTTTATGGTGCACATATCTCCTTACCAATATTAAGGCAGGGAAAGGACACTCATTTCAATGTGCTGTATTATTAACTATGTTGTCTATGATTTTTTCATGTTCACCAGGACTTAATACTGGTATTCAAATATCATACTGTAATCAACATAACAACAAAAATAAAGTGCTACAGCTCAGTGGAAATGTACAACTGGGGCCACCACACCACAGTGGGCTGCATAACGGACAGTGCAACATATAAACAGAAGAAAGCTTAAAAAGTTTAAATATAAAGAATGAAGGGAAAGAACAGTCTGCGAACAGGATAAACACATTTTTACTGAAGCAGCTTGACAGAAAAGCTGGGTTTTAGCTAATTTTGAGAAATACACATGCAAAACCAGACCTCTTTCTGATGCTGAGGACAACTCCAAGACCATTTCTTAGCCAAAGCTACTCCCCAACACAACACACATTCGACCATGCAGCAGACATTTGTCTACTCTGATCGCTATGGCTACCATGCATGGATAGGTTCTGGTTCTGGATTTAACTTTAAATTAATTTTAACTGCCATTTAAGGGACAAAAGTTATCAAATAGTTTGCTGTTGCTAGACAAAAGAAGTCAGTTATTACAGAAGACTTCTATCATTTTAATAATTTTTTTTGTATTTCAGTAGCATCCAGCAGCCCCAGCGAAGATTAAGGTCCACTGTGCTACCCACTGCACAAACACACCGAGATATGCCATTAGGACTTTACAACTACAGATAGACAAAACAGACACACAATTGGAAGAGAAGGGACCCAGAAGTGGCATCTCCAAGTTATTCTATGAAAGACAGTCCAAATAGCATGACTATGACCAACTCCTTTCTGCTGACACTAACAACAGGTACTAAGTAAAGGCTTGCTGCAGTGAGCCAAGCAGCAGTATTACAGAAAGTCAACTGGAAATCAAAGTGAAAAACAAACAAAAAACAAAAACAAAATAAACTCCAGAGAGCACACTGAAGAATAAACATGGCAATTGTATAGAGAACATGATGACAAACGCTGACACCAGTGAGTCTGGCTAAGACAATTCCTATTTTTCTGAGTCATGCAATTCTATTTTCAAAAGTGAGCATTTAAAGATGCATTCAATTTTTTTATAGAGGCTAGCAGAACAGTTCTAAATGTAAATGATTACTGCATCTGGTATGGTGCTAATAAATATCTGAAAACGTCTGTTCTGAATTTACTTTTGTTCACACACTAACACAGCTGGCACATTTCTATCCAGAATTCTTATGCCGTGACTCCAAAGATTCATCGTGCAGGTGATCTGTGAAATGGCTTATACTGAGCTGCTGTATGTTACCAAATCTTAGATAAATACTGACTTCTCTGTAGACAAAATTTTAGGATGGAAGAAGAGAATAGGTACAGGGAAGCCCAGATGTATACAATTTTCATGTGAAAGCACACCAGCACAAAATTTAAAGTTCCTTTTGGACACTTAGTTCTCAAAAATACACCTTGTTATTTCCAGCTATAGTACCTTATAGTCCTTTGTTCTTCCAATGGGAAAGAGAGGGTCACACTGCTCAAAACCAAAGAACAACACCAGAAAAAACAGCTATATCTTAATACCTTTTGATGAAACTGCATTCTAAGCAGAATGCTGAAAAACAGGACAAACTTGTCTGAAGTAGCCAAGACGTGACAGCATAAACCTGAGCAGATGTTCAGAGCGGATCAAAAGTGTAAAACATCTTTTAGAGGACTGCTTATTTCTCAGTACGCAAAAGCACACCAGAAAAAGTAGTTGTATTAGCAATTTATATGTTGAAATCCCATTCATGTACTCAAATCAAAATATTGAATTGAGTACACTAACACTAGACTAATGGTATTACATATTACACACCACATTTTCTGTTTAGTAAGAGGCTTACATACTGAATTACCTATAAAGCTAAAAGCAGAATATGCTTACAATGCAGTTTTCAGGACCGTCATTATTAGCCATTAGCCCAATCAGCATTCTGTCAAAAGATTTTTCAAAAGATTTGAAGTCACCAATTTCCAGAACCACACATTTCTCATATTTTCCTCAGAAAAGGTCTTTAGAAACAGATCAAAGGGAAAAGAATAGAAAAGAATAATTAGAAAAATAATAGAAAAATAAAGAAAAATAATAATATATTATACCGCATTATCTTAGAAAATGTTGTTAATATAAGTAACTCTGCAAGCAAAAATAAATGCCTTATATATACCTGCAGAGATACTACGCAGCACACACACAAGAATACTAACAGCAGCTTTAGAATAAATGAAAGAAACTGCCAAAACATATCAACAGCCACAATGGAGACAGCTTTCCAAAATGGCAAAAATATTTATGAGAAGGAAGCTAGTTTAATGAAGTATGAAACAACCTCTTCTCAACACAATTATTGTTTGAATCTCATGATGTTAGAAATATAAATGGAGATTCATCCTTTAAAATCCTCACAGGCTTTTTTTCCTAGCTGCCAAACTATGCATGCTGTCATTTGTTTTATCCAGACTCTTAACAGGGTCTTGAACGTGACAATACAAAAGCAGTTGCTGTACTTGAGTGTCATGCAAAGGCAAGATACTGATTTTGGCAAACATAAGCTGACTAGGTATATATATTTATATGTCATTTTCTGGTACACATCCGACAGCATCTGCAGCACTCTTTAGGACAGAATGTGATCAGTCCTCTCTCTGCAAATACACGTTAAAACACCTCCTTGTCTTTGCGCTGACATGAATCTGACACTACACCTGACAATACTACACCAAGATTACATTAGCCCATGAAAGTAAAGGAGGAAACGAAATAACCCAAAGTTTCTCCCTTGGCCTTAAGCATTGCCACGTAGTTCAGCTGGCACAAGGCGAAAGCTCCCACTGACTGCTGCCATCTCTGATAGAGCCCGCTTGCCGCTTGCTGCTGTGGGCACACAGCACCAGGGGCATGACCGAGTGCCTGCTCGAGCACCACGACCTGCCAGGCCGTCTCCAGAGCATGCCGGCCATGAGCCCAGCAGAGCCCACAGCTCTATTTCCAGACCCCAAACTGCTCACCCTATCAATCCTTCCTGCTACTGCACATGACAGCCTGAGGCTATTTCTGGGTCTGCTGGAGCAGTCATGCCTAAAATACCAATTTTCCCAAGGAAACATAAAGTGGCCTGAAACACTTTAAAAAGTGAAGCTAAATCCTCTTTAAATAGCTATTTAGACACTGTTATCAAACTGGGCTGGGTCTCCAACTGTGGCGTATTAAGACACCTCTGGCTTTCATCCCACCTGTTAAGTACCCCTCTACAAGCACAGCTGTGGGAATGCCACCTTTAAGTGTTTCTAGTCACAAGACCAATCATTTAGGAGACAAAAGCTTGAAGAATCAGCCCACTCAGAGCACTCTGATTTAGTCACAGATGACTGGT
Source organism: Dromaius novaehollandiae (assembly GCF_036370855.1). Lineage (NCBI taxonomy): Eukaryota > Metazoa > Chordata > Aves > Casuariiformes > Dromaiidae > Dromaius > Dromaius novaehollandiae. The sequence goes on from NC_088099.1 coordinate 145,667,991, forward strand.
GATTTTCAAAACTGCTTATTTGCCCATGTGATATACTGCATAAAATTCAGAGAGCTTTACCCACAGCATGAGTAAGGAGACACTTAAACATTTGGGGCTCTGGGGCTATTAGTGTGAGGGTACAATGCAGCCTCTGCCTCCTTCAGGGAATCCAGATGATGTAAATGTCAGTGTCTTCATGAACTAAAATGCAATTCCAAATTAAAATGAAACTGATATGGGAAGATCAAATACATAAATTGTGGGTTTGATTTTATCACTCACACTAGTTTGCAAGTAGGGGCAACCGATCAGAGCAGCGTTCACATAAAATTACAACTGCTCCTTCGTTCAGAAGCGGCCAAAAAGACATCTCTGCTTTCTTGACAAAGTTGTGTTCCTTTCCGAATGCCAACCTTAGCACTTTTGTCTGCACTTCTCTGATTTTCACACTCAGGTCACTCCTCAGAAAGCTCTTCTTTAAAAATATTTAGAAGCCAGGCCAGGATATAAGCAGTGCTTTGGGCAATGAACTACCTATTACTTCCACTCCTGGACAAGAGCAACTTCCCAGTTAGCTACTGGTACAGATCTGCTGGCAATGCTAATCCTACACTCCTTACCCCCTGTTTACCACAGCTCCACTTGCTGAGTACAAAGTACTTAGATGTGAACATCTGGAGGGCAGGCAAGGTCAGCAAGGAGCCTGCATTTCTTAAGTTTACTTTCCCATTTAATTCCTAGACCAAGGCTTTCTACAACAAGACAGTTACCTTCTGCTTCCAAGAGAGCAGCTGAGCTTGCACAGAATACCATCCGCTGTTGCAGTGATGCCTGCAAGCTAGCAGTCCAGCTGTACCTCACCACAGATGAAAATGTTTTCCAGGAATAAGGCTAGTATTAGCTGGCTTCATCTGTCCTATGCCATTTGTTTGTAGGGACAGGAGATGTTAGGCAGCTCATTTCATTTTGATAAATCTGGGAGGCTGTATTAGGCAGATGCCCACTCTAGTTGTTACTATTTATCCAGGGTGCATCTGTTTTACATACAGTTCACATACCCATAAACTCAAAACGGTTATTTTTATATAACATTCTTCAAAAGAACTTTCCCATGCTCCCATTCCTGTTTGCATGCTATTTTATTGGGATCTGTGATCTGGATTTTCAGAAAACAGGCTTCTGATTACATTTAATTTTAATACCAATACACTGAGAAAAGCAGAAACGGAAAAGTGCCACGTCTCCCAGCACTAGAATGAGGAAAAGCCAAAGGAGATAAAATAGTATGTGAAAGGAAAAATGAACTAGAAAATGAAATGCCAATTTGAATATTACTCCCCCAAAAGGTAACTGCTGCAACTTTGGTAAACCCTAGAGACCTGCAAAGACACGACAATGGGTCTGACAAAAGTCTGGTGTATAACATATTGATGAGATGGCTATGCCACAATCACAAGAAAATGGCACTGGTTTAAAAAATAAATGAGCATATAAATGTCAAATACGTTTCACAGACACACACATCATAGACTAAATAGTTTTTAATTCTTGGATTATCTCCTGACTTAACCTCAGAGTAAGCAAAACAGGATTCACTTTGTATGATTTTTTGATCCTTCTACTTTAAATGAAACTTGCCATATGATCTGGATCCAAGAATACATAGGATATATCACTAGAGATAATAGCTCCTCCTTACACCCATCAAAGAGCTTAAAATATGCATCAACTTCTTTCAGCCTAAAAGCTTAAGCTATAAAGCAATTTTCACAAATGATACAAGCCCAAATAACACGGGGTGAAAAAAAACTATCAGCATTTTCTTTGTACTGAGTTCCGAGACTAGAGAAAGAGTAAGTCAAGCTCACTTAAGAATATAAAATAACTCATGCTTTTGTGTCAATAGTATTATCTTTAGTTGGTACCAATATTCTGGGCCAAAAAATCAGACTGACTTTGAGCAGATAGAGGACTGTAAACAGAAAAAGCAGCACTGGGAAATCCCTTTCCATCTAGGGAAAAAGACTTGCTTAAACATATTTTCAGCTCACCTACCGCCACATGTAAACACAGAAAGACAATCATACCATTCTGACCGTGCGTCTTTTTCCAATGAAATAACACAACTCATTGTCCCAGCGAAATTTAGATGTGATGCTGAAGACGCTATTTTCACCCCCTACAAGTGTAGCAAAATCTAAGAGACATTTGGCTGCTCTGCATAAGCTGCCCCCGCCCTCCAAATTTCTTCCAGCCTGACTAACTTCTCCTATATCATCACCAGATTTGCTAGAACCCAGACCCAAACCCAGACATCAGTAGCCCCAGCTCATCCAGCCTTGAACTTGTTACTGCAGGAAGCCTGACTCACGCCAAGTCCCTCACAGCACTCCATCCTCTCAGTTTTCTGGAAATGTTCACTCCCCAACCAGTTCAAACCAGAGGTGCCCAGGGGTTCAGGAGCAGTCCAAAATTGGACAACTACCCAAAAGCCCCAGCTGATCTACCCATACTGGATGTGTTGCATTTGGGTATACCTAGTCTTTTTGATAATTGTGGTTATGCTGTACCCCAGGCAACACTGCAGTGCAAGGTATCTGGCAAGACTGTCTCCCGCTTATCGGCTGACTTGGGTGGTACCACTTCCAGGAAAGAAGCACGTCCCTCCTCATTTGGTAACTCGCTGAAGGGTGGCCAAAGACAGATTCCTGCTCACTACTATTCTTTCTGCAAGTCTTCTCTTCAGGCATAATAGGCAAGCCCAAAATACAGAATGATTCAGAGCCCTTAGCTGCAGTAATAATGCACATTAAAATCAATGAAGGTGTTCTTTCATAGCCTATGGATTATAGCAAAAGAAAGTTTGGATCAGTTGTGGCTTAAGCCCATCTAGGTCACAGCTACTGTGGTTTTGCCCTCCAAATTGCCACTCACTTGCACCAGAATTTTGCCCTTATGGTCAGGCAACAAGTTGGTTCTGGGAAACAATCCAGTGAAAAACATACTCATTCTTTGTTTGCAGAAATTAATCATGAGCATTAGCACCAGTAAGTTAGTGCCAAAGGAGACAATGAGAACGTACTATTCGCACTAGGGTTGGACACTGGCAGTCCCAGATTAGGTGAGGTTACACTGGCACAGAGCTGCATCCTGAAGAGGAGGCAACTCTGCTCTTTGTGGCCCCTCAGCTACCAGGATGAGAACCTCTGTCGAAGGGGCAGGGCGAGTGGCTTGGGTACTAAGTAACCTCTGCAGCAGCTGCATCCAAATCTGACAGAGGCTATAATTCAGAGCCTAGGCACAGAATATTCCCAGCCTATTCCTAAGACCTTTTTGCTTCTGAACATCCTCCAGAGATTCCTTGCCTAACAGCTGTTTCAAGACAACCAAATTAAACAAGTAATTAGAATCACGTTCTCTTTGTCTTCCTGTGGGGTATCTCACAACACATTGCTGAGGGAGAAATTGTCTTCTCTGTATATTTTTTGCAGCACTGACTATATTACCTGAGATCAGTAATGTACTCTTCTGCTTTATCTAGTTGTCATAACAGAAAATATTAATAGCCCACTGCAGTATATGATCAACCTCAAAGAAGTTATTATCTTATAATTCTTTTTTGCTTCCGAAGCAATACAGAATCTCCACAACCTAAAACTCAAAGAAGTGGTTTTGCAGTCTATCATGGAAGAACACCCAAGTTTTGTACAATAGAGCACTACATGCGAGAGCACTAGAGTGTGAGCCCTGTGATTCAGAACAATAGGTATCAACAGGATCAGAAGTGCTCATCTCAAAACTTGAGGAGATTAATAGGGAAAACTGTTTCAGACAAATCAAATTTATGCTTTGGTCTTCAGCAGCTACAAATAAAAAAAAAAGTGGATGCTCTCCCACCTGACTCTACTAGCTCAGGTCTCATTTTAAGGCCTCAAAAAAGCACATTTCTTCCTCAAATGTCTATTGTCACATGTATAATATTACAAAAGACTGTTTTGTGGGGCTACTTGAAACACAAAATTACTTTAGATTTACTTGTCTTATCTGAATTCATAGTCAAGTGCCTCCTCTGAAAACAACTAACACAAAAATTAAAGACATAGGATATCAATGTATGTGGAACCGATGAAAGCTAGAAGAATTGGGATGGGGAGAAGTGATATCACCCCTTTCATACACAGCATTCTAGCAGGAAACTTACTGCTACTAATTTTGAGTAAAGGATCAGACACCATAACCAGTAACTGCAAAAGAAAATACAGTAAATCAAACACACTTCTGTCAAAATATATGAACTTAATTTTTTGCAGATGTGTTTTAATCTGAATGCCTGTTCATTAGATACCTCTACTTCCCTCTTTGGCAGCAACAGCACCAATGAAATTTTCACTTTTTTTTCCTCACAATCACTGTGGATAAAATTCTTCAAACAGACATATGTCAATCACATTTGGAAGGCACTGAGAAAATATTCATATTAATAATGCCAGAATAGAAATAAGGAATCCAGATAAGAGGGGTGTCTCAATGGTCTGCATTAAGAAAAAAAAAATCATTGGATCATTGGTCCTTTCTCTCCATCTCAAAAAGAGAGAGAGAAAGAGAGAGAGAGAGAAAGAGAGAGAGAGAGAAAGAGAGAGAGAGAGAAAGAGAGAGAGAGAGAAAGAGAGAGAGAGAGAAAGAGAGAGAGAGAGAAAGAGAGAGAGAGAGAAAGAGAGAGAGAAAAACTCTTTTGAGATCAAGGCAGCCAAAGTGAAATTTTTAAAACTACAGGCTAACAAGGCTAACATTTTTTTGAAGCCGACACACGATTTCTTCTTCTATTGTAAAACTAAAACAAAAAAGAACAGAACATTCTCCACAGAGTCTGTCAGAAATACTGACTTCATTAAGTAACTGGCATTTAGGAGGTTACGAATCAGAGCTAAATTTCACTACGCCATCAGAGTGAGAATGTAAGGGTCTTAGGGTAAACTGAAGAAAAGAATTTACATTTAATTCAGTACTTTGAGATTATTGCAGGCATGTGGCAACAAAAATCTGAAAGATTACTGCAATGTAGCTTTTGACAGATAATATTTCCTGTTGAGGCAGAACAGAAAGAACTGTAGAGCTTCAAGATTGTAATCGTTTCAAACATTTCTATGTACAAAGTACTTTTTAAAGCAAAATATTTCTCCCCTGCAGCTCCTATCTCTTAGATGTACTGCCATCCTTCATCTTCATCCTCCCACAACTAGAAAGGAAGATAGAAATGACAAGAGAAAGTCTTCAATCTTAAAGCAAGAAAGTTTTATATATGATAGCAGGAATAAATAAAGGAATCCAATGTGCATTATGAGTTTGTGCAATTATATCAACAATAAGAGACTGTATAAGTTGATTCCTTTCCTGATTTGGCATTGCGTACATGCAGCATTTGCAAAACCATGTTACAAAACAAATAAGAATTTATATGAGCTTTCACTGACAGATGTCTCCCAAGAAGGGTCAATGCCAGGTTGTTCTTCCTCAGCCCAGATTTGCAATCTGTTCTTATCTGATTTAATATCTTATTGTTCTGCTGTTCAAAAGAATTATATATATTTTAAACACCAAGAAACAAGATTTGGTAAGACAAAGGCTTAGTATGAATCTGCAAAGCTGCACTGGCTCTGATCGAAGTGTATCTGTAAAGACTTTATCAAAAAGACTAAAGTTTGGGTACACTAATGCTGAATGCAACATACAACTCATACATACTGTCTAAGCTAGAGTGGTTACATCTGAAGAAATGAGTCAAAACTTACAAGGAAACAAGAGACCCAGGAAATTTCATGGATATGGTAGGTTTTGTTGATTTTTGTAGGGCTTCCTTGGGGAAAGAAGGAGGTTTTATTCAAGGTAAGAATCTAACAGAAAGAACACCAGACAAGACTGAAAGGTGTTTTTTAAGGAATGACAGTAGTTAAGCATGAGAACTACTTTTAACGAAGCCTTTGTACTTGCAGAAAAACAACTAAGGCAAAATCAAGGGCAACCTTTGTCCTCCTATCTTAAATCTTAGGAACCTCTCACAGCTAAAATTGACACCTTCTAGACAAAGATGTAAGCAATCCTTCCATCCTCACACACGGAACCTGTTTTACAGTCACATCAAGGTTGCTTTACAAGAAAAAACACACACCCACTCCTCTTCCACAGAGATTAAAACACTCTTACGGTGTTTTAATGTAAATGGGCAAGCAGGTTTGGACCAATTTCCAGAAACAGTAAGAATTAATCCACTTCCGAACTGAGTGAAAATGACAGATAAGCAAAACTTTGAAAAACAACGCCTACCAAACAAGAAAGACGTGGACCTGATCTCAGGTGCTGACCATGCATCACCGCTACTGAGTAGGCATTCCGGGTGCTCGCTCAGCAATTCAGAAAGTCAGGGCCCGAGGATTCTGGCGTTTGAAGGAAGAAAGAAATAATCAATAAACAAAAAGCCAGTGGTTATATTTTGAACTTTCCCTCCAGTATGCCTCAAAGGTGACTTGTAACTTGTCAATGACACAACCACTAGATACTTTCCTAAATTCAAAGGGCTCCTCAATACTTAATGCTTTCTTAGAAAAGTGTGATTCACCTTGCAGGACTCACAATATTTTTTTTCTATCTCCTGTATGTTTTTATATGTGTGTATGTGTGTATATATAAACTGCCTTTTTTCTGGAATACTTCTCTTATTTGCATAATCTGAAAAAAGTAGTCTTTGAAGAATTAATAAAGTTCCTGTCAAAACAAATCTGATCCGTACTGGTTATGAGAATTTCCTATTGAGAAGCACAAAACCACTATACGTGTTGGGTTTTCTTTACTATGAACTGTGCCATAAAATGTAACAAATACCTGATTTATTCATCTGATACTGCTTCCACTGGTTTCCGGCGGCATCGCTGTCTTAGTGACACTGCTTGCACCGCTTGCTTTTAACTCTGCCGTTTCAAGAATGCCTTAAAATACATCACCTAAAGCTGATGGTGCATCACGAAGCACGTGCGTTACGGCCAACTACAACCTAGCGTTTGCTTTTGGCGTTTTGGTTTGTTTTCCTCCCTTAACTGCCGTTAAAAAGAGCGAGACGGGAAGGCCGCACTCCGCGTTGCACCCACGGGCCCGCGGAGCGGCGAGGCCGCCGCTTCCCTCCTTCCCTCCCTCCCCCCTCCCTCCCAGCCGCCCACAGCGGGCCGCCGAGACGGGGGCCGCGGGACAGCACCTATGCCAGGCCCCGCGGTCCCATGGCCGCCCCCCGAGACAAGCCGGGCCCGGGCACGCACTGCCGGCCCAGGGCGGGCCGGCGCCGCTGTCGCACCGCTGCTGCGGCCGCAGGAAGGCCCGAGCAAGCGCTCCCCACCGCGGGCCCAGCCCCCCGCCCGCGCCCTGCGAGGAGGAGGGAGGGATGGGGGGGAGCGAGCACGCACCTAGCCCGGGCACAGCAGGCCGCGGCGGCGCCAGCGCGCCCCGCCCCCGCCGCGCCTGCTGGGGGCGGGCGGGACAGGGCGGCACCGCGCGCCGCGTCCCCACCCGCGGCAGCCCGGCGGGAAGGAGCCCGTGCGGCCCGCAGCGCTTCCTGCCCCGGCGGGAGGGAGCGCCCCGGGCTGCCCGCCCGCCCGCCCGCTGAGGGCAGGCGGCGCGCGCGCCGGCGGCGGCGGCGGCGGAGGGGCTGCCGACCCCTGCGTGACCGTTAACGGCCGCTTCCAGCCGGACCGCTGCGAGGCCGCTGCTTCGCGCGTTGGGCCTCGTGCGCGCCGAGCGCTGCGCTGGTTTCCCCAGAGGTGTGCCTGCAAAAGGCGCTTAGTTTCTTCTGTAGATAAGATCTTAAAATACAAACGTACGTCTTAATCTGCAAACACTTAGCTTGAAGCGCTTGATTAGTGCCGTTTAAGCAGGTGCTTGCAGGTAAGCATTTAGGATCAAAGTCCTTGGTGCCTTTCCAAAATAGCTGCTGTAGCGGGGAGACGGTGAGGAATTTCCCTCTGATACACACTTCATGAACTCGCTCCCCACGGAATGGCTGTAATGCCCATGGGCTCCTCCCCAGTGTGTGGGGAGGAGGGATTTGAGAGAGGCGTTCTTGTAGGGTAACGGCCGCCCATGCCAGCCCAACCCCTCCACCTGTTTGTTTCCGGCGACTCGCTTGTATTTTTTTCACTTGTATTTTTCAGTGCTCAATCTAGATGATGAACTCTTGCAGCTGGGGCTGTGTCCTCTTCTGTACACATCACAGAGCATTCCAGGGGGATGAAATAATACATTTATTATTAAATGATTCAAACTGCCACGGTTCTTGAGAGCTCTGATCCACTGAGGATGATGAAATAACTGTTTAAATGAAACACAGCTAAATTGTTACCAAAGAGCTTCCTGTCTATCTGTCTTATTTCCTATGGTTTCTGTATATTCTTTACTTTTCCTGTCCTATGAGCTTTGTGTCGCAGTCTGGGACTGTATCTCTGGAAGGAGGTTATACACAGTGATTAGTAGTTATCAACATGCTGCTGTAAGCCATACCAGAGAGTATTCCCTCCTCAAAGCGTAGCTGTTGCACCCTCAACGCCTTAAACCTAACCACCCATGCTAGATTTTCCTTTTTGCTTCCCATGAGAGATAGAAAGAGGTCTGCATGAGGGGGCTGATGTAAAAGTGCACTTTTAGGATTTGAATTTAGGTTTGGGGTTGATTCCCGGGAGTGATTCCTTCTCTCATTTTCTCCTATTACAATTAAAGTATTTCCCAAAACCTCTTTCCCATTATTTTTACCTGAATTAGCTTCTTTTATTGATCCTTCCACAGTCAAGGAGTTAGAAAGATGAGTAATAATGGGCCATCTTTTTTCACCGTCATCAAATAGTGAGAAGGATGGAGAAATCCCGGTATTGTTGTCCATAATCCCAGCTCAGAGGGAAGAGGAGAACACTCTGCTCATCTCTTTGTTGTCTTTGCCTGAGAAGCAGTAGGTAAGGGCCAGTGAAGAGATGTAACAACACTTAGAGCTCTACCTCCCAATTCTCTTTAGCCAGCAACATGCACAAATCTGTTCCTGGGTTTGAAACGCATCAATACCCACTAGCCCGAGGAAAGGTATTTCCACCATACCGATCCTTTACATAATTTGCTCATATTTTGCATTATTCACTAAATACATAATCTATGTTTTCCTTTAGTTTGCAGCTTGAAGATTTTCAGATTACTTTTCTTCCCTCCTAGGGACTGTGATTGTAAATCGGGGAGAGGCTGGAGCTGAGGAGACCTGTATTTCCCAGAGTTTATAAACTATACTGGGCAAACTCCTAGGCCCCATGCTGAAAGCACCCGTGTCATCCACCTCGCATACTTTTGAACTCATTAAGACTATTCAAGTGCTTGAAGTTCCACCTACACATGTATCTTTATAAGGGTGGTATAATTACAATAGCATCAGAGTAAAGAACTTAACATTCAAGAAAGGGATTGGTTATATATGGATGTCAAAAATAAACAGAATTATCAGATTATAATTTTGTGCTTCAGGGAATAAGCCAATATCTAGTGCCTAGAAAGGGGAATGAAATCTCATGTGAGGACAGATGACACTTACCTACTGCTGAATTCTTTCACCTTCTGTTATGAATGAATCTTGAATCTCTTCCAGTGTGACAGTTTGATACAATGCTTCTCCATACATGCAGAGGGAATGACATTATTTCTCTGTGCTTTGTTTTTCTAGTCTGTTCAGACTGCATATTTTCTGGAACAAGAACTGCTCCAGTGGTGTCCTCAACTTCACTGAAGTCTCTAAAACGCTTTTACATTAAAATAATATGAATAAATCACAAGCATATTCACATACTAATTACTATGTAAAGTGGGGAGGGAAGAAAGTATGAGATTCCTTTGTTAAGCTGCCAGCACAGGTCCAAACACAAAAGGTGTTTGAAGTGGGAGCACACTGTACCAGCCTGAAGGAATTACCGGTATACCAGCTACCCTTCTTTATAAGCATGCTCTCAATTTTATTACATTTGTTTATTTTACTGAAGTATTTACCATTTTTCAGCTCTGTCTCCTAAGGGTCCACACTGTATTTTAGTACTACTGGAAGGTGTTTTCTTCATTTAAAGTTTCTCGTTGGTGCTTTCCATTGTAGGCAGGTAAATATGGACTGCTAATTAATGAAAAAAACCCCAGCTTTTATTTCCTTTTCCCTTCTCAGTTAAAGGAGAAGAAAAGAAATATTCTTAAGTTCCCATGAAGTGCTGTTTTTCCGCTCATCTTGGGAAAAAATGTTCAAGCTTGATCCTGGCTTCTATGTCTTTCTGTTTATATAGCCTGGCAGCAAATTAGTGCATATGGTGGGGTAAAAGGTAAGGAGATTATGAAAGAAGAACAGCAAGTAGCTGATAGCATCTAGCCTTCCACACAATTCCTGCTTTGTTTTCTGCTGTTTTATCAGAGACACTTGTTTTCATATTTCAAGAGCATAGGTAGGGAGCAGAATCTCTGAAAACCCTGTGTTGGTAGGGTGTGCTTGCTTGGAAGTCATCCTCGCTGAGACACGCGCAGTGCTCTGCAAGTTTACTGTCAGAAGTTGTCCCAAGTTGCCTCAAGTCTGCATGTATTCTCATACTGAGTTGATGCAAACCAACAAAATTTAGCCCCTCTTGCTTAAATAAAATCTCCTCTCTGAACAACACAAGCCAACATAAAGCTACCAGCAAAATGCCACCATACACATGCTCCAAAAACAGAGTAATGTTGGCAGTTGCAAGCCCTGGGTCCTTACTGAGCCTTCTGCTGTTACAGCCTTTGCAGTGGGGCAGGCAGCACTGGCAAAAGCAGCAGTGAACACACATGCTCCAGGGATGTGTGATGCCAGCTACTCAGAACCTGACAAAAGTTCTGGCAGCAAAACTTGCTAGTACAGACATGGTCTGGTAGTGCCAGTTCTCCTGCAGATTATGACAAGATTGTTCTGAGTGGCAGTATCTTTAACATAACCACAGAAGCATTTTTGTTAAGCACTGGTGGAAATTGTTCCCACCTGAATCTCCTTATAAACTCTGTGACTTGTGGTGTCACTGTGGGAGGACAGTGCATGGGCACTTGCTGCAACACCAGAGACCCAAAGAGCCCGTTCTATTCCTATGGGCAGGCTTCAAGTAGCAGTTGGTCCAGCAATATACACGAAGGAGCCTTCCTTCACCCCCGTATTTACAAAGCAAAGGCATATGGATGCCTGGCATCAATTATCATATATTTGCATTAAAAACACATTAAATAATACTACTCTAAATAACTTTCCTTATGCTGAAGGAATTCAACTATAAACACTTTCCATCTCCATGCACATTAAATATCAGCAGCTCTCTCCACAACAGGTATGTATCCTTTATTGGGATAGCATAATATCCTAATATTTTGTGATGATGAAATCCAGGTTCAAATTATTCACAGATTTGTCCCAAACAAGTTTAAATCCATAGATACTTCTAAAAATCCAAATAAAATACATCTTTTCTTCCTGGATATATGGACTGGAGTAAACGGAATCCTTTATCCCACCATGTATCAAAGCAGCCCTTTATTTGTAACTCATCAGCCGTAATGGTGAGTTCAAAGAATACCCAGAGTTATACCTGTGCAGCCTCCTGTCCAAGCATGAAAATATAATTACTCCTTCGACAGTGCCAGGGTCTGGGTTGAAGTGTGTTAAAAACACTACAGACAGTCTTCATGTAGGATAGGTGGATAAAATATGCTCCCAAAACTGAGGTGGAGGTACCGCAGAGCAGGAGTTTGATAGCTCTAGGTAAGGGCACTTTGGTCAACTGTTGTCCCGAGAAGGGGAGTGTTCCTTGAGCGGCAGATACTAGCCACAGACAGAAACTGAGTGCCAAGATAGTTTGTTGCTATCTGAACAGGTTTAGAAATGAGAAAGGTTTGTGCATGATGGGTTTTGAATGCAAAGAGATAACTCCCTATTCTGTGTAAGGGTGCAAGATTTGAGACCTAGATTTACCAATATCTCCTTCTGACTAGGTTTATCTACAAGACTCAGAATTTTGGCTGGCTGTCCAAGTCAAGTAGAAATAATATAGCATTATAGCACGTGAAAAACTGTGATTTTGCAAGACAGCCAATGTGTAACTCACTGTCAAAAGTAAATTCAGTTTTGGAGTCTAACTACTGCAGACAGTGGAAAAAGTTGTCCACCTCTTCTGATCCTCTAGTTAGAACATGATATGATTCTTACTCAAATTTGCAGTCTTTCAGATCACCATTTGAAAGATTTGATACACATACTGAAAAGTGACATGATACACTAACAGCTTGTGTAAAATCACATATTGCTCATTTAAGAGTAGATACAGTATTTCTTAGTGGCTCTCAGATCTTCATGGACACATATCCAGGTATAGGAAAGAGCACACCAACTGCACTAGGGAAGCATGGGCACTGACCAACGGAGAAATGGAAGAGCAGGTCTGAGGGGGAACTGAAAGAATCAAGAAAAAACAGTACTTGCATCTTAAGAATCAGCATTAAAAGTCTCAGCAGGAAAGGGTGAAGTAAAATTCTGCTTAGCCTTTAGTGATTGAATGTCTGTTATAAAAAGCACAGACTGGCAGAGAAAAGTTGATTTCTTACTGCCAGAGCTGTTACAAAAATCAAACCATGAAAAAGTCAGATGGCTGAGCACCTGTGCCCAGTTTTTGAGATGATAAAAGAAAAGCTTCAGACCCTTTGATGACTTGTCTGTAGGTATAAAATTCTCTTTTTTTCATTTTCAGGCTTTTTTTTTTTTTTGATAAAACAACTTATGAGCTGAAAAAGCAGGAAACCTTCTGCTCTTCCAACCTATGAGAAAAAAATAAAAGACCAAAACCCACTGACTGCTTTTAAAGTCTTAACAGATATTGCAATTGGAATTACTCAGTTCATTCGATTCAGTAACTACCAAAAATTTTGCCTAATAAGTAGGTTATTTTCAATAAATGCATATGCTTTAAAGTCAAAATATGTTTTTGATGAACTTTGCTCTGATGTGTCTAATATATTTTTCTTATTAAGAAGGGCTAATTTTTTGCATTCTTAATGAAATTTCAATTTTCATCAAAAAACAGATTGAAATCAATGTTTATTTACCATTTTCGTAGAACAAAATGGAAAAACTACAATATAACTTAATATATGTTAAGCTATGTAACTGTATAAATATCTAGATAGCATATGCTCCTGCACAGCAAAAAGAGGTGCCATGTTTAGTAACAAGTTAACAAGTCTTCTTCTTTACTAACCATTGAAAACCAACATTCTTTTGGAAAATAACTAAGCATATGCAAAACATGGTAAAAGCTGGTGACTTAAATCAAGGTTTCCTGCTACTGCTTGAATTATAAGTAAAATCAGTAATTTAAATTTACTGTGACCCTCGGGGGAGCTTTTCCCCACAAGTTGCAGATAATGAAGATTTACTAGAACTGTTTTTAAAGTCTTCCACCAAAGGTATGAAGGTTACAAAGCCCCTAACCTGGAAGCAAGGCACCAGGCCAAAGAAGAGTCCTTCATTCAAGCTTTCCAGTCTGAACAGAAGTTAAAATATGCCATCGACAATCTAAGACTCAGTCCCAGAAGCTGTTCCTTCACAAGATGACTTTTTTCCTAGTCAGCATGAGCTCAGCTGGCACTGTGAGCTGGTCCAGAACGAAGTACACACTTCACTTCTTTCTTTCTCTTGCAAGAGACTCTTCTGTTAGTTCTGTGGTGATGAAAATTATAGGGATGAATGATGAAAACTGAACTTTAGACTGTTTTACATTCTTTCAGTACTGTTTAGTGTGATGGTTGTTGACTTCTCCTGTGCTGTTATATTTAGAAAGGGGAGTAGGAGGGAGATGAGTGTTAGTATCATGGGTTATGACACAAAAACATCAAAAAGAAAGTCTGTTCCCATTGCTCTTTGGTACCCTCTGGGAAGCTGCAGTATTTAGAGAAAGCTCTAGTTCCACTGCAGGAGCATAAAAAGATGAGCACCAAGCTTTGTTCAGACTCTAAGACTACATCTGGACATACAGGGTGGATGGGTAACCAGGATACAGAACTTGTTCATCCACTGAGCTTAGTTTCCTACAGGCATTCCTACTCCCTCCCAGTCAAGGCTGGGGCAGAACTGCCAGACTGGAGGAATTCTCTTGACTTGACCTTCAGCTGTGAGAGGCTGTGGTCTTCAGCCCCAGCCTGACTACAACAGACTTTTTAAGCCACGACATTAATTTAAAAACTGAAAAGCTCTGCAGGCTGTAAACACTTTTAACTTAAAAGTATTTGGGACTGGTGCAAGCTTGACAACTCCCAAACACAGAGAAAAGAAATGGCAATTGCTTCAGTACCCAACAGCATGTCTCAGCTGCAAACACCCAGTGGCACATCACATCTGTTCCTTTCCACCAAGCCAAGAGCTTTCCAAGTGCAATGCAACCCCCTAGTCTTTGCCTCCTGCTACCTTTTCAGTACCTCCCAGGGATAGCAGCAGGAGCACAGGGTCAACCCTGCAGATACTCCACACATTTTGCTGTAGCAGTTCCTCTGCAAATCTGGGAGAGCAAGTAACTGGCAGAAGCTGAGACTGGCAGTATCAGCAGCAGGTAGCACAGCTCTCTAACTTGCTGGGTAGCTGTGTGCAACTGAAAGAGTCTCTAGGATATGACACCAATATCAGCCCACTCTCCTGCATACAGATTCTCTCTGTAAAGAGCAAATCAGTGTGATGGCAACAACTCGAGACAGCAAAATTGCTTGTGACTTCCAGGGGGAAACCTGTACTGTCAGGGCAGTTTTTCTTTCTGCCTTTCTTTTCACTCACCTCAAATTCATTTCTCCAGTTATACTGCAAAACACAGGGAGAGATCTGTACCATCTCCACCCACATGAGAGGCTACTCTGCACATCTGATGCACATGTGAGATTGGTTCACGGGGTCAGGGCAGGAGACCACATTTCCATTTCTAGCTATACAGAGTTGAAGTTTTATCATTTGTTTATTTTTAAAGCAAAAATACACAACTAACTTTACTTCTCAGGGGAAGAAATCTCTACAGAGAATCTTTTCCACTAGCAGGGTTGAGTTACAGCCTCCTCTGCTTCCCACCCACACAGCTGAACCCAACACCTGGTCATCGGAGGATTCAGTAGGAAATAAGATGCATGTGTCAGCAGCCCTGGGCTCCCATGCCAATTCCTTAGCAAACCAGTTCTGTTACAGTCACAAACAATCCCAGGACCAGAACGTGCGCCAGGAAGAGGGATACTTGCAGTCTCTTTTCTTGGACAAACTGCATATCAAAGTCATGCTTCCTGAACCAGAAGAAAGTTACAGACAGGGAATCCTCTAACAGTTCACAGGACTAAGTTTTCACATCAAGGTTCATCAACTATGTGAGAGCTTAAATGTAATGAAACTAACATTAAAAATTTATTAAAATTCATAGTTCATAATGTTCATTAAAAATGGACACCAACATTGTAAGTTCCTTGAAAGAAGTTACACCAGTTTGATTAAGCAAATACTAAGTAACAAATATAACTGATTGCAAGTTTAAATAATTATTTTGCTGTATTATTTCTCTATAAAATAAGTTTTCTGTCTTAGAGAAGTCTTTCCTCTCATTTTTCTTTTCCTTTCTGCCTGTTTGCTTACTTGAACAGAGGATACAATACCAAACATACTATCATCCCCTTCACAGCAATAGTTTAGATCTTATATTTATCTGGATACTTTCTTTCCTTACACAAAAGTTCCCTCTATTCCATATGTTGCTTAAAAATAGTATTTGACATTTAAGACTGCACTCCTTAATCATTTCAATACACAGGTCTATGGAAAAAAGGAACAAAATATAGCTAAAGTTATGAATATACTCTTTTCTTGTTAGGAAATCAGTTACTAACAAAAGGACAATTTACAGGGTTTTGTTTCTAATTTATCCAACTTCAATGAAGTGCAGTGCTCAAAGAGAGAAAAACGAAGCTATGCAGCCTGTAAACATAGCTACTTTTAAAGCCAGAAGACAGAGGAACCAGGATGTCAACTTCTGAAATTATTTTTCCATGAATAAAACAAAGGTGAGAGAGTTCTTTTAACATAAACTTTAGGTAACTTCCATTGGGCTTCATTTATAAGGAATCTAAAAGGAAGTAACCATTTATAACCCAGAGTAAATCAAAGCAAATGGCATTTAGGTAACTACTATAGCATATCAGTCACAAGGAAACGCTGTAACAGGTTGCTGAGGAGTTCGGCAGTTGCTCCAGCAGCTCCAGTGGAGAACAGCCAACAGTCTTTAGGAAAAGCCATCCCCAAGATGCAGATGCCGCTGCAGGCATGAGGGGGAGCACCCACCGCTTGGCACTGGGACTCGCAGCTGCCCAGCAACATCCATTAGTAGCCAGAGTATTGCTACAAACACATCCAGGAAGGCGACAACAAAGGGGAGCAAAACTGAAGCCCAACTAATGCTAGGAAGTCTCAGTGCAAGAGAAGGGCATTCAGCTGCCGCTTTCTTTTGAATAGCGTTGCTAGAAGACGGATATCTGCATCAGCCTGTTTTTCAAATTGATGAAAACTGAACCAATTGTTTATAATCAAGATGATAGCTCTGTCAGAATTTTACTCTAATAGTATAGTTTGGCATTGAAAACAGAAAGGAAAAGAGATCAAAAGATAATAAACGCTATTAACATGCCTACTGCATGTTAAAAATGTTTCAGGTTTCTGTTTGGGAGGGTGGGAGGAAGGGGAGGACTGAGATGCTTTGTGAAGTATGTGTACATAGCTGAAGGGTTACACCTCTTCTGCATATAACAGAGAAGGTAATGGATGTGTAGGGGGGGAAAAAACAAGAAGAGAAGTGAGATAGAGCTGAAACACTTTACCATTGCTGCTTGTAAGCAGATGCAGGAGGAACCAGAAAAGCATAAAATTTGATAGCCAGGATAATTGGAACAGATGTCTATAGAGGGTAAAATGGCCTGTACTTTAGGTATAGAGACAGTATGAAATTCATAAAGAAAAAAGATTTTAATATCAATTTGCTTGTGAAGGAGGAGATATATCTAGTGTTTAATATTTATAACTATACTTACAGTGATATTCATTATACCCTTAAAGAAAATTCAGATCTACCTTAAGCAAAGTGGGCTTCAAAAAACTGGATGTCAGACTATACAAATAAAGTATTAGTTTAGGCATGGTAGACTTTATTTTGGCACTTTAACAAATGCTTTATTTTACAGCAGTGGCACAGCATTTGCCAGAAATTTTCTTTTCTTGGCACAGTTATTTCAAGCAGTTATTTTACTAATTGAATTTCACTAAATATTGCACAATAAGATATACCTGTTAAATTCTTACCCTGTTTTTACTTGATGAACTTGTATGGCTTTAAAAAACTGCCAGTAAATGTAAGTAATTTAAAAAGCAATATATTAAATATTTTAGCGCAGGATAGCTTTCATTTTTCCTAAATGACCACTGAATTTGGGACAGCAACAAATACAAGTTATGCAACTCCTATCCGAAGAGCTACCAGATCTTATTTACAATACATTGCTATTTCTGAGAACCAGTTCGATTTGACATTCTGAACAGCTATTTTGGAAATTTCAAAATCAGAAAAGTGAGAATTAACAGACCAGAAGACAAAGCCATTTGTCTTACAAAGCATAATGTAGGGAGGCAGACTATCATCTTCTCCACATGTCCCTCTATCCAATACCTATCTGTGGTCTAAGCAACAGAGCCTTTTCTCTTCTACTTGGAATATTTCTTTCTTCTCTTATGAAGATAGATTCCACTTGTCTCAGTTCTTCTGCTGGAGTCCGAGCAGAATAAAACAAAATTCTCCAAAAGGTAGGGGAAAACAAACCCAAACAACAAAATCAAGAACTGATATACATAATAAATTAGACTGGTACTCCTTTGAATTTTACAGCACTGAAAACAGCTTGCAGGAAGAACAGGTTTGTGTCAATTCTGCCATTAAATATAATGCAAAGGTTTAATGACTCATAATTCATACACCAGATGTAACACTTAAACACCCCAGGTTTTCCCTGCCATTTCAGCAATAAATCTGGTCCAAGAATCAGCCTTATGAACAGCTTTTTTCTTTCTTTTGGTCTTGATTTCTAAGATCTAATAGATGTAATTTGTGACATTAAAACATAACCAAGTAGTCATAAAATGAAAAACGTACAAAAGTATATCACAATGGAATTCTCAGTATTAGGCCACATGATTTATTCAGTAGTGTTTATGTTCCCAAATTACAATTATGTCTATCCATGTAAGACTACAAAAGTTACCATTAGAATTGTCTGTGCTTATAAAATACCAACATTTTCTTTTACTGTTATATACTCATTAACACCAGTCTGCGACAAGTTACATATAATCATAGGCACTTCAAAGGCTTTAAAAGACGTTTACAACTTAAATGCATTTTTAAAGAACAAAAATTTAAACCCCTACTTGTACCTTCAAATTGCAAATAATTAACAAATACAGTGGCCATAGAAATCTGCAGCAACTTCTCAAAATACTGTTAGAGTCTTTGGGTTTGCTTAGGTTTGTCAGTAGCTTACTTCAAATCTTCCTTACAGAAGATTTGTTTAGTAAGAATACGACTATACAGTTTGTAGTAATAATCCAATTTTACACATTAATTTGCTGTTACAAATCTCACTGAAGCTACAGGTACGCTGAGGAACAATGCAAAGTGTAAAATTGATATTCTGACACTTAAATTTATACAAAGTGGAGGTTAAAGTTTACATAGCTGAAAAATTACATTTACACTAAAAGTTACTGTTATCTGAATTATCCGAAGACAAATTGCACCATGACAACTACAAAAGGCATTTTTTTTGGAAACAGATAAATTAATGAAATAAAAACTAACTTGTAAGATCAATCTGAGACATGCTGACAAAAATTAAACAACTTTCATTGAACCATAGGATAAAACAATCATTTTCATTATTTTATATTTATGCATAAAGTTTTAAAAATGATTCAGTGAACATCAATGGTTTTATAAAATAATGCTTTGCCACTGTTATTCACAGAACACTGCAAATGTTAAGTCCTAATTTTACATTTTTAAAGGAATACATGAAAAGTTTTAAATACAATGGGATTTTTTATCATAAAGGTGCCATAATGGCTCTTGAATGAAAAAACCAAAAAAATCTTCATTATTCTATGCAAAAGCTTTATTTAAAAAAGTTCAGTGATCTCATAAATAGAGACACTAAATAGGAATTTTATGCATAAAACTCCTTAGTAGGTGCCTTTTGATAGGCAGCACTAGATGGTTTACGTTCACCAAGATCGTAGCTGCCTTCATCCTTTTTTCTCATGCGATATACCAGCAGCAGGATAAGGAAGATTGCGAAAAGAAAACCAATAACTCCACCAGCAATAACAGCTGTAATGAAAGAAACAGAGATTCACAATATGCCAGAAGAACAGGTTCAGCACCACGTTTCTTTTTCAGCTCACACAGTGAGTTTACCATTATTTCCAAATTACAGAAAATGGCACCCATTGAGCAACTGTCTTGATTATTAGTACCCTGAAATATGTTCTCAGAACCTCTGTTTGTTTTTCTGAAGGAAAACATTTAAAAGGACATTCCACCTAGGAGTTAGTGGTCCAGCAACCCACAGGTCTAAGAAAATAAGAAGAACAGTTCAAAAACCTCAATTAATAGGGCTACCAGAACATGAAGTAGTCTTCATTTATAATAAAGCCTGACTTCCTTTCAAACTGAATTTTCAACAGTTAAGATGTAACCTTCTCAGCCTTAAGAGGACTGTTTTGTTACACTAGCTAAAAAATGGATTATCCCATTTCTCCATCAGTTTTTACTCCGTGACTCTAGGCTAAAATGAATTTTGTAATGATGAGTAATAGGAAAGAACATTTCACATAACTCTAGAAATAGAAGCAATACATTCATCATGTACTTGCTAGTATGTAGAAAGTAACAACTCCAGCTAAACTTCAAAAGCAAACCTGCATGCTTCCACTGATGTGGCTATTAATGCTATTTTTATCTCAACATTTCTATGCTCAGAGAAAGATCAGGTCCAAAACTGTGCAGCCTTTATTGCCTTTCTCGGCTCCCAACATCCCCTTCCTGGGACAAAAGGGAAAAATATGCCTATAAACACAGTTCTTAGGCCAGGAAGAAAAAAGAAAGATCACATTTAGAAAAAAACACTGGAAAAAAGAAAGAAAGAAAAAAAGCCAGTGCTGCACTCACTCAAGCCCAAGCGCTCTCTGTGAAACTGGTGGCCACCCTGTGCCTGGGTTATGCATGGAAATGCATTCTTCGCATCCTGATGACAGCGATCTCCCTACCCCTCCATCCCCTTGCCTCTCTCTCTGTCCATGGCTTCCTTTCCTCCCTCCCTCCCTGCAGTCAGCTGCTTCCAGACAGTGCCCCTCTGTGCTCTTGGGAGTGAGAAACACATTTCTGCACCACAGGTATTGATCCAAATTGCAACTCCCTTCCTGAGCTGTGGAAGCTCCAGATGCTCAGTAGGCAGTATTCAACTTTGGGTGTCGAAACAATTAGCTGCTGGCTTAGCTATTAAATAACTCCAAAAGATGCCCATCTCATTCTCCTCAAATAAACCACTGGCTACTCCACAGAAATGTCTGATGCTTTAAGAACCTACCAGAAAAACATAAATGTTGACATTTGATATGGATCACCACTGTATTTTCTATGTCATTTCTGGTGAAAGGGACCTTGGCAAAGTACGCCTTACCTGCCAGAACTTCTGTTCTCTGAAAAAGATTTTCTGAATGCTTCTCAGTGAACACGTCAGTGTCATCTCCTGGCTCATCACTATTTTTCTTGGCATCTGTCTCAGATCTTTCCTCTTTATCAATTTCTTCAGGTGACTGTGGTATAAAAAGGAAAACAAGCATGTTTTATAGACCAAAAGCACTGCAAGTCTGCACAGTCACCACTAGCCACAGGCAGCCAGAAAGTTACGGCTCTAAACGCATACTCCACCATACTGATGAACACAGCAAATGGGATGTTTTTTGATGGCAGAAAGCTGTACCAAACATTGTAAATGGATCCAATAGTCATCATGATGTCAGAATGAAAATTTTCACCTTTGAGTTTTGTCTTTTAGGTTCTTTCCCCCGCCTTTTTCCTGTGTATATAAAACTGTACTGGATTAAGTTCCAAGTCAACGCTCCAGCTAAGCACAGTGACCGACTGTAGAGCTCCATGTGCACTTTGAACAACCATCAGTTCAGTGGACAAACCCTTAGGAAGGCATCACTTGGGAAACAACTTCTCTTCCCTAACTTTGAGCATCAACAACATTAGAGAATAATCTAAACTACATTATTTTAAATGTCTACTTTACAATCAATAAAAAGACATCATATGTCATTGTAAGGGGGATTAGGCCATCTACAATGCAAGTATGTAAACTTAAGTGAGATGACTCCCACCCTGAAATGCTATAATTCTCTTGCATCTCTTTCTTGTTCAAGTGAGTGCTAACAGACCCCATAAAAAGTCCATAGTTTTACCATAAACACGGCTGGAGGGGACAACTGGCAGAGATATGAGGATTGGCAGAGATAATGCAGAGGTTAACAAAAAGTACAGTTTAATGTAAAAAAACCCAAAAAACAACAAAAACCCCAAGCCACACTTTATGTGGGGAAAAAACACTACCCAACAGCTTAAAACCCCTCCAAAGTATATTTAACAAATAGCTGTTAAATGCTGCTAGTGTTTATAGGTATAATGGCCTTTAAATGAAATAACAATGCTGAATTTAACACATCAGATACATTATGCTCAGAAAACCCATGGGGGTAACTTAGAAAATTGGTGGTAGAAGAAAATTCTGAAATATTACATGGAACCTGGGAAGTATTCAAAATACAGTTAAACCAAATAAAGTTTTCCTTTGAGAGGGAAAGTTTCACATAGAATTTTAGATTACCTCTTTGAGAGGTGTTAAAAAAAAAAAAAAGAAAAAAGAAAAGGTACAGCGCTACAAGTTTGAGGTAAAGGCAGCAGAAGTTGCTAATCTAAACTGAAGAACAGCAAGAATGAATGGAAGACAGGTTGGAGCTTCAGCTCACATTCGATCATGAGAAATTGTGTTTTCTTGTTTATGTATCTCTTTTTGTGCACGTGAAATCCAGATGTCACTACCCAGACTTTCTACTGGGAATGAAAGCGTCTGAGCAGCTCTGCATTCTTTTAACAGGCTGTAATAACATTGAAGGCTTTTTTTATGGATATAAATCAAATACAGTTAACATCAAATCAACAACAGGGCACAGTAGAACCATTTTAAATGGTGCTGTTGCTCTACCCCCGCACCTTTGTTTGTGCTGGCATCTTAGTCTGCATTTTCATTGTGGTTGTCTCAGCTCTCGATGCATCACTAGTTGTTGGTATCTTTGGAAGCGTTCTGGATGTTGTTATCACTGCACTGTCCTCATCTTCTTCCGCACCTGAAGACAAAAAGGTTGACGTGTCTTTGAAGTGCAAAATTCTTCTGGAGCTATTATATTTTTTATTATAATGTTGCTGTAGGAGTGTTTGCACAGCCCTTCTTTGGCAAATGGCCTAGATAACCACACCTATTAAGATGAAAATAAGAGTGCAAACTATGTGTCCCAAACTGTCAGGAGGATTTGCTCTAACCGATCATATTGAAGAGGAAGATGACCATCAGCTGGTTTAAGCAGCAGACAGGAAATTACAAAGATGCTTCTGAAATGAAAAATGAATCTGACTAAAAGAAGTATAGAAGAAATACGAAAATCTGTAATGAGGAGAGAGACTCTGGAATGGAAACAGCAGCAGCTGGGGCTGGCATAACCCAGCCAGAAGGGGTCCTGCAGCATCAGGGCTCTGCCTTGGCCCAGCAGTGCAGCCCCTGCGGGGTGCTGCGGGCCACCACAGCCAGCTCGCCGACAGCCAGCATGGACACACCGAGAGGACCTGTGCTCCCATTCGCGGGGACACCCCGGGGGCTCACTCACCAGTGTCCAGGGTGGTGTGGCATGGCACAGAGTGGGGCACCCACATCCCCCACGGGAGGGGTGTGCAGGTAGGGTGTCCCACATGCTCAGATGAGGGGTGCCTGTGACCCCCATGGCCTGCAAGGGGGATGTGTGTGTGTGCCTGTTAGTCCATGCGCGCATTCGTGTTGAACTTGCTGGGATTAGTTAGAGAAGGGAGTTTAGAAATGTGTCGTTCTATATTACCATTTTTAAAGTGGCTAGTATTGTGCTTTTCTGTTGTACTGCTGAGATTGATCCTGAACAATGTAGTTCAATGATTGCCTGTTCATTGGTTTTATATTAATGCTATATAATTAACTGTTGCAGTCCTGATTTGGCTTAAACTATGTGAACTGAGCAGTTTTTCCCTGCAACACACTGCTTCAACAACAACAGCAAAAACTCTTCTACCTGTATATAGCAAACCTATCTTGCCTCTAAACATAAAAAGACAAGTAGTTGCTATCTACTACTCCCACAGAAAGATTGCTATTACTTTATGCTTCAGTCACGAGGAATTCACCTTTTTTTCTTTAAACTGCACATAATTCAAAAGCCTTTTTCTTTTGAAATAAAGGGTAAGGGGACAGAAAATTCCCTAAAGATGACCTTAAATTTAATTTCCTCCACACTCAAAACCCTCCTCAAGTATTAAGGCTCCTTTAGAAAAAGATAATGGACATGACTAATAAATATTCTTTAGTGATATTAGAGGGAATGAGAAGCAGATAATAGACTAAATTATTGCAAGGGCTGAAAGAGAAAAAGAACAGAACTATTGGACCATTCCTCAGGAATCTCAATATCTGTTCTGCGCATTACAGACATTGGTTACCCAAATAACTATTGGGTAACATGTCTAGCAAATACGTATGTAAGTAATTCCTAACAAATAAAAATATAACCTCTTACAACAGAATAGTGTGACTCAGTCATTCCAAATTCACTTTTATCTTATTTTTGCAAAAAATTAAAACAGGCTGAAAACCCAAATGTAATAGCAAAATCTGGAACTCATGATTAAGAATTATACACATTTGGCTTTGAAAAAAAGGGTGTTAACAAGACAATAACTAAGACAACTCCTGCACTGTAGAAAAACTCATTTGGAAGAATTAAGAAGGTAGTATATTAAAGGTACTAATCCTGAATAATACTGGAAAAGCCTTAAGAAATACTAAAATTACATGCAACCTTTCATAATAAAGACCTCACACAACATGCATCAGATATCTTCTTGAAATACTACTCAAAGATCAAAAAACAACATCCTGCTACAAAACATAGATGGGGAAAGGTATCCAGCAGGAAAATTTTCCTGGCCATGCCTCAATATTTTTCTTTGCGAAACATGGGCCCAGTGGATAGCTCAGCCTACTTTACCTTCTAAAGTTCCTCCAAGTTACATCAGACTTTCACAGTCAAGGAAATTAAAACTGATAATCAGATCAGAAACCTGATAAAATACTCTTTGAAAGTAGAGAACTTTATTTTTTCCTTTCTACAGAATGATAAAACCCATTTAATCACAACTGATCCCTCAAATCCTTAAATGCCACCTCCACTTCAGACAATAGTTGTGTCTGCCATATAAACCATTTTTTGTACTTAGAAAAAGGAAAATTACTTAGGAAAAAGCCATATTTTTCTGTGTTTTATTCTAAAGTACACAGGCAAGTTACAATGAGACCTTCATAGCAATGTATGAACCTCACCTACATAGGTGAGGATCTGGTTCCTCTTCTAAAAATAGGGATCCAAAATAAGACAGATCTATTTTCTTCCCTATATAATATAAAATGCTATAAATTCCCCATCTTTCACAAGGCACTGCTGCACAAACAAGTCTGGACTCTGGACCCTGCTGCAGGGACTTTTTATACATTATGCATCACAGATTCATTGAATATGTGTGAACAGCACTAAAGCTAGGATCAGAGCTGGGACAAGAATTTGGGACTCTCAGCATCCTAGCAGCTGCCTACATTCAGTCTCCCCTGTGCTTGTTCCTCTGCCTCCTCCCATAAATCTTGCACTCCTGGGAAATGCAGCCTGTACAGCGGAGACAGGACATAGCTTCATCCCAGCCTGCTGCTTGGAACATTCTTCCAGATAGTGAGAGTTATAGGTCTGAACCTCTGGCTATGGAGGATACAGATCTCAAGACTCAACATTTGGGTGACTAATCTAACCCCTGCACTAGTCACTGGACTTCCAGCAAAGGCACCCAACTCCTCTTCCCTACAGCTTCAGAGGAGGTCTGACAACCCAAAGAACACTGAGGCACCTATCATTTAGATGTGCCTAAGGTATCTGCTCAGACACATCCCTATAGCTACTGCTTCTAATTAGCTTTATCTAGACAGGTTTCTGCTTGGCATGAAGTAGGTCTAATAGGAGGAAGCTATTTCCCTTTCTAAAGAGACAGGAATCTTCTAAGAATTGTTCATAAATTGGACTGAGGGATCAGAGAAAGCTCTCCAGCTCTCTCTATAACATAGCAATAGGATTTTACACAGTATCATCTTCTCTACAAGGTAAAAACAAAACCAAAAAACCCTGTGTCCAAAGTGTGAGAGGAAAGATAAAAATCCTACAGAGTGGTATGGACATAGCTTCTAACTAGGTTGTTAGGAGGAATACTAGGAAATGGTCAGAGTATAAGAGTTCATTCCATCCTTTTGAAAATGTTGCTACATTTTTAGAAGGCTTCTGGAACTGGCCAGCTTGGCTGATATTGCTGGGTATTAACTGCCTCCATTCTCTCTATAAATAGATACTTCCCTCTTAGAGAGAACACAAGAACCCTGCAGCAAGTAGGTTCATATCCACCTTTGAAGTAAAGAGTTGAGAGTGCTCAGCCATCACACATCTATTTTTTATCTGCTGCAGTTTCTTTAGGATGCCCAGATACTACCTTCATGGTGATCAAAATTACTCTAGATTGTGCTGCACTGTTGGAAATACCTAATACATCCCTCAGTGATGTGTCCTACTATCAGCTACCCCTTGGATAACAGGAACACAAATCCTTCCTCACACTCTTGCTGCCTGAGGAAACTTGTCAGCAAATCAAGACTGTGTGCCAGTTTAAATAACTGTACACTAACTACAAAGACAATTTAAAAAATTTTACACTACCAACTATGGTGGTAGTTAGCACTCTTACATGCAAGGTGGCTAAGGAATAACTCTTCCTGCCAAACAAATCCAATTGTTTCACCCTATCTTTTGAGTTTGGCATCATGTTTGTTTGCTGTTGCATATCTCACTGTGAGAGAACTGCCACCGCAAGAAAGCTTGTCATAAGGTGGGCTCACACTTACTCAGCATCTCTTTTATACCTTCCATCTCTAATCATCAATGTGACACGTACCAGAATGTGCTAGATATTTTCCGCTGGCTTACTTCACCCTCATTCCCACCAAAAGCTGCCAACCCAACCCTTAATCAGCATAGCATTAGACAACCAGGGATAACACTGTGAACATAATACTAGTGCCATATCAGAGAACTGGAGCTGAAAGGAATAGGGACTGTGCAAGGTGTTGTCTCTCTTGACATTCTCACTTGAGGAAAAAAAAAAAAATCCTTGAAGAAATAAAAGGATGAACCCTAACTATACTTAAGTATAGGATTCTTTCCAACACAATAAAAACAATTAAAACAGGATCATGGTAGGTTTCTATGTTAAAGGAGCTGGAGAACTAGGCAGTCATATCATGAACCATGGTTGGGGCTGGCATAGCAGGTGGACAGAAGAAGCCTTTGCTCCAAGCAAAAGGCACACATGACTGAGGCTTTGGGAAGCAGAGAAATTAATACTTGCTGTGCTACCTGCATCAAGTGAGGGAAAGCTGATGGGGAGAGCTAGTGTCCCCCATGCCAGGCCTGGCAGCATGCACTCCCACCATGCCAGGAACACCGAGGCCCACTGCCGCCAGCTGCCCCCACAGCAGCGTTCAGCACCGCGGAGAGCACCGGGGTCCGGCACCAGGGCCAGCCACCACCAGCGACCAGGGGCTCCCCCGCGGGGCCCAGGCGTCCCCCCAGTCCTGCACCGCACCATCTCTGGGCGCCGAAACACCCTTTCTGGTTTAGGACATGACTTTGGTTTCTGGTTAGGCCAGAAGACTTGATTTTGCATTTCTTAGAGTTCTTCCCCTGTCATTGTAACTTTCCTTAGATTTCTAAGTTTCCAATCACAACATCAGTCTATACTTACTCTGTCCTAAGCTAACCAAGATACTTCTGAACTTAAGCTCCAACTGACTGAGAAATAGTTGTTTTGGAGAACAAAAGAAGGGGAAGTAAGATTACTGTTGGTCAGGTCTAAAGGTACTTTTTTGTCCTTCTGGTTCCACTTTTACCACTGACATGGGTTAAGAAAGATTAATGCCAGTTCTTGTATAATCCTTCCCATTTAAAAGAATGGCTACATTTTGAATCATCTGTATTAGAAAAAGCCAATTTCTGAAGAGGGTGGAAAAAAGAAAACATACCATTTTCCATACCTCTCTTTATTGTCGGCCAGTCTCCTTTCCTGAAGTTTACAAAGTCACCAGCTTCTGAAGACATGACAGAACATGATGCTGACTAAAAGAGCAATTTTCTCAGAGATCAGAATTTTCCTTGGACAGTGCCGAGAACTGGACCAAATTATTGAATTGTTAATTTAATTTTTTTCCTGTGAAATTTCCTTCAGAGAAGTCTACAGCAAAGGGGTCCAGTCAAGCCACTGATAAGACTGCTAACACATGTCAAATTCAGCCTGCAGAGGACTCCAAAATGCAAGGTATCACTCAGGTGCCAGTGCCCAATGGGCCTGAATCTGCCCAGCAGCAGAATCAGACATCCACATAATTAACTTTAGCATACCTTTGAATCTTCGCAAAAGGGAAAGCCAAAATCCATACAAGAAATCTCAGTCATGGCTTACAAGAGTAACAAAGTCGAGGCTCTGCAAGAAGGGCTTATACTTAAAAATTCACAAGTAGCTATAAACATAAAAGACAGCTTACAAAAAGTGCAATAACAAACAAATGAATAGCACACTTGGAAGATAAATGGGATTTCCACAACCACTCAGCAAACACTAACAACAACAATGAAATTTCTCTTTCAAAACTACAATAAAATCCCATACTTAACTTCTAATGATTGTAGTCTCTGAGCTACTCTAGAAGACATTCTGCAAAGAGGCTGTCAGAGAAACAATTGATGAGGCTTCACTGACAGCTTTTTGAAAAATTATGAGCTAGCTACAAGCCTCTAATGAATGTTTAAATTTGAGAACTCCGTATGTTATGTTTATGAATTTCTTTAGCCACGATATTGATGTAATTACCTCTGAGAAAATTCTCATGTTGTGGCAATATCTAGAATTCTAAATTTAAAAGAATAACAACAGCAGAGAAATCGACACTGACTACATTTATCTGAACCTGAATGCATAAAAGAGAGAAGAAGATTGCTGCTGCAACATTTCCATAAAGACTGCTAAATTAGGATTATGCCTTGGGGAAGTAAGCCTTCTCTAATCCTTATTTCTAAACTCCAGGGACAGCTGCACAGAAACAAGAAGGGGTAGCAGAAAGAAAATAACTGAGGGGAGGAGGGAAAGAGTGAAATGATGGAACCAAGGAGTAAGAGAAAAGAGCAGAAAGCTCATAGTTAGAAGCCAGCCTGCAGAGGTGCTTAGCAAACTATAAATGCAGAGCCAAGTACTCCAGATTCTCACCAAAAGAATCACCTCCAACTCATAAGGAAAAACTGCAGAGCTTTTCCCCAAATTTTACTTCTTACACTTTTTAAAATCAAATTGTGACATGTTGTCTCACCTGAACCTGACCCAGAAGAATAATCATCATCATCAATTGGATAGACGCCTGATGCTTCTTCAACAGAGCTGTTGTCAAGGTATAAATCTTTATCAGAGGTCAAATCTGCTCTCTGGAAAACAGATAAGAGTGAATGGTTAAAAAGATGATGATTCTCCAGTCTAGCAATCTCTTAATCTTCACTCCTATTTCAGAAGTTAATGTTGGCACACTGAACAGTTTATAGTTTCGGTTTATGCAACACATTTGTCTAAGGTGTTGAACAACTTTGTAAAAATTGCAGCATTAAGAAAAAACCCAATCTGCACAATGAAAACTCAGAAACCACCCAATATGTAGGAAGCAAGGCCCTTTCAAATCACACTTCATCTCATTAAATGCATGAATGAATAAATAGGATTTGCAATATACTCTGAAGAGCTTTTGTGACAAGAAAGAAGCAAATCCCAAGACTGAAACCCTTCTGTCAACATATCAAATATACTAATCTAAGGACTGCCATCTGAAGTCAGTCATTTGATCTCAAACGGGAAGCAATAGGAGCACATATCAAAAACCATCTTTGACGTACATCAGGCCAAACCTCAGTAAACTCTTTGTAAGTTACAATGAACAACTGGGACTATGGATTACAAATATTTAAAAGACAATGTTGTTGATTAAAGATTACAACATTTCCAGCTGGATCAGAAAGCATGCCTCTAAAATTATGCTCAGACAAGATGCTACAATTCCTAAATTAATGTACCTCTCTCGAAATTTAGCTATAGCTTCAACAAGCTAGAAAGTTTTCTTCTTGTGATCTCCACCACCTTTTTTATGTCCAAAAGTATTCCCCCACTGAAGAGAGTTTCTGCTAAAACGAGCTGATAATAGAAAAGGTATCAGTAATTATTTTAGGTTTACTAAAGCATCAGGCTTTGAAAGATTAGAAACTATCTTTCTCCATAGCAACTTGCACTTCCTCTACAGAGCATAAGCAACCTTATGGGAGCCACGTATCTCTGTTTCCTCCATAACAGAAGCAGTAGGGGCAGGTACTTTCATTTACCAGCATTTCTGTGAAGGCCTGTTTGCCATGACTTGTTAAAAAATGGAAAAGTGTGCCAACTGTAAATGGAGTTTTAAGTCAAAGAGCAGTACTATGCCAAAATGTGCCTACTGAATTCAGTATAATCTCCAGAACCTCCTGCTCCACTCTGAGTCCTAAGGTTTCCCATTGGTGGTTACTTTTTACTACAAGACATTGATTGGCCTTTTTATTCTACAGAACATTCACTATTGCTTTCCTAAAGGGGCACCAAACTGTGGAGGTGGTAACACTTCTACGCAAAGACCCAAACCCGACTTTCTATGGTAATCTTTTTCCCCTCCAGAGGTCCTAAAAAATTGAGGACATTTGCATTTGTGACTTTTTTTTTTTTTAAGTAGACTTTTGGTAACTGATTACTTTTCCAACATTCTAGAGTTCCTGTTGGCTGCCTCTACATTAGAAAACCATCCTTCATTTTGATTTGAAATACAAAAATCTTCTTCTCAAGGAAAGCAGATAAGTCATCCTGATTAACAACTATATTTTAGAATAAGAGACTTTTGCACTAGAGATACCTAACACTTCTCTGAACAGCTCTGAACTAAAGTGGCATTATCCTACTTTTCTTCTAAAGAGGAAAAGAAAAAGATTATAATACTTGGTCAAAGTCTACTCTTGGTACTGCAACTTTTACTTGTGGGATATGTGGAAAAGAACCCCTGTTTTTAGTGGGTAGAACTTTTTTTCTTTTTTTTTTTTTTAGACAGGTTAACAAAAATCTTGCTTTCAGCTGCTGCTTCTATTTCACATGGTCTGCCTGAAACTGGCAGTAGTCCAAAGCAGAAATTCAAGACGATGTCTGGCCACCACCAAATGACTTAATTCCTTTGCAAGATGTCTCCAAAGGAAGCACTGAAGTGCCTTGGTAGGTGTATAGTTGGTATTGTAATTAAGACTCGGTGGACACTGCTTCCTTGTAGGAAAACAACTCCCTTTCACAAGACATATCCTGCTATTGATCAGATTGCAACAATGGAACAGGCAGCTTCACCCTGTTTTAATTTCAGCTGCAATCATGATACAAAATAGCCCACTCCTCAATATCAGGAAGGAAAAAAAAGAAACACATTTAAAAGGAAATGCAGGTGGCTGCCAATGAATATAGACAAGGCATACAATATTCAAAAGGTATCAGAGGTAGTAAATATTACCAAAAGCAAACTGGCAAAAATGTTTAAGATCTACCTGTAGAATTTACATAACAACAGAAATTGCCAGTAGAATTTGACATTTTCATAGAACGGCGACAGCTGAGAAACAGTCCAAGTTTGCAAACAAGTTTTAGAGGATGAAAATTAGTTTGTCTGAGAATAGAAGCATCACAGATCTGTGGCCGGAATTTCTACTGTTGAAGAAAAATATGAATTTACCAATCAATTTATTCCCTCGGCCATTTCTCAGTACTGTCTATATCAGAAGCAAACTTACTAGAATTCCAAAAAAAAACCCCCCAAACCTCCCAAATCCTCCTCCCTCTTGCCAAAAAAAAAAAAAAAAAAAAAAAAAACAGGACAATGTTGTGTTGCTTTTTCCAAACTGATGGAATCAGAGAAGACTGAAGTGATTCCTGACAGTTCTTACAAAGTTTCAATTTCTGTAAGACAGCCGAGCAGCTCTCCAGCCCAAACCAAGCTTCAAGTGCCTAGTCAGCCAGGCTCCCCACCATTCACATTAATTCCCTTTCTTTCAATGAATTATGGCTTACTGGCTGCCAAAAGCTTTCATTTCTAGCTATGCTGAAACGTTCTCAAGATTTAAACCAGCTGAAAACAGAGGAAACAAAAATGGAGGAAAAACCTGGGGAGTTTTCAGCAGCAAATTTAGCTTCTATTGCATTTTATTCTGGAGATGCAAAGGATACATTGTAAAAACGCATTATTTAATATCTAGTACTGTGGATGGCACAACTACATCAGAATGAGAAAACTATTCCCTACAGAAAGGGTCTTATAAATCTAATATAATGTTTACTATATGGGGAACTATATGGTTCAGTGAACCCCAAGCACATTCAGATTAGACATCCAGCTCCATCTGATGAGCATGTTCTGCAGCTTCTCTGGACAGAGAGCCTCTTCCTTCAGCTGCTGTTTCCAGTACAAACAATTCTTATCTAGCAGAGCTTGGGCAAAACATGAGCCCACTCTCAAACTGGAGACACAAAGAAGCATGCCTTGACTTAGAAACCCACAGACATTTGCACAGACAAATGCATTGCACTGTTCCCAGATGGACTCTCTGGGAAAGCTGGCTAGTAGAACTAGGATAGGAGCACCCACTAAATACCCACAGCTTTTATCTCTTCTCCCAGTTGTTCATAAGCACATAGCTGCCTCAGTGCACTTGAAATTATAATTAACCTAAGTTAAAAAAAAAAAAAAAATCCAACAGTTAACAAAAAGTGCACAGCCATTAAAAATAATTCTGTGAGATTAATCTTAGAAAGCTTAAGCTTAGAAAAATCAGAGCCAGTTAATGAAAATAAAAGAATACTTCATGGTACTTAAGTGAGTATCAAGTACTGAAGCTGTGCTTTGCTATTTTATGCCACACAAGAATGCATTTGATTTAATATTTGCTCTAGCAGTGTTTTCTAGCTTGTCAGTTGGGAATCCATGGGGGCCCATGGACAACTTCCAAGGTATCCACAAAAGGTAAGTAAGAAAAACAAGTCTACTGCCAGCAAGCTTATATAAAGGTCTACACCACAATTTAAAAATGTTTAGGAAGGAAAAAAAAAGTTTGCAAACTCTAGCTCCGTAAGTCTTTTTTTAGTTATTGTGAAGGCCAAGTATCTAAGGGACTATTTCCCTTGGTGAACAATTGAAATGATGGTCCTCATGTCACTTTTATGTAACAGCATTATTTTCAGATCTATTAAAACGGCAGGAACACCAGGCAAGGTTGTCTCTGTTATCAGTCCTTTAATCTGGCCCTGAAGCCACAAAAACTGCTCATTACCTCTTGACGGAGATTGCATTCTCGTCCACCATTGTTACCCCACTTACATTTTTATTCCAAGAATATAATGCTGCAAAATCCTGTGACCTAAATACTTCACATACTACACACCAACGATCACTGATTCCTGTCTGGTTATTGACTACACTGGCATAAATCTAAATCTCACGGATGTACTGTAAGTTAGCACCCATTCAGTACTAGCTAAAAGATATTCCCATACATGCTGAATTTGAAAATCTCCAAGCCTTTATTTCATTCAAGCTTACATTTTTAATGATTTGTAATTTAATAAAGCCTGATCATCCAGGACATATTTAATAAACTCTCAGTTTGACACAAAATGAGAGAAGGAAAAAAGAAACCCAACCCTTTTTGTGACTCATCATCTCATGAAAGGCATAAATCATTGATCAAAATTAGGATGGCAAAAAATTGAAAACAAGATCATCAGACAACAGAAGATCTGAGAAAGGATGGAGCACTTCACAAAAAATAGTAATTAAAAAACGTGTCCTGTAACAGCCATTTGGTTGTTACAGTCAGTCCTCCTATAATTTTTAATATCTTTCTCCTAAATCATCCCCAGATATTTATGTCACTTGGATGCAGCCAAGAAGGCTGATGTGAGAAGAAGTGGAGAAGAAAGAGCAGGAAGTAACATGTACCATGCATGTAACGGTTGTCTGAAACTCAAATGGAATAGCAATGAGTAACCAACATATGGAAGGAAACATTTTATTACTTACAGATGCACTCAAATTTCGGTACTCTGCCTTTTTTGGTATATCTACGGGACACAGAATTTGAGGTTTTCAGCAGAGTTATTAATGGTACATTGCTGCTCTTTTTCCCCAGCTGGAACTCTTTTACATGTAACTCGTTTAGAATGCACAGAACCAGAGACTAATATTTTTAAAGTGATGTTATATCACAAATCTCTAAGCCAGAAGGCTCTAAAAATTTGCAAGCATTACAGCTGTTGATTAGTCAGAGATCTTATACATAAGACAGAGAAGGGAAAACAGATTTTCTTCTTCTATTAACAGATACTGCTGTTCTATTAGTGCTTGTAAAAAAGCATGTTCGGCTGGTGATTTTGAATTCATGAAAGTGATGTTTTGTTCACATAAACTACACTTTGGGAAAACTAATCCTTGAGTATATTCATCTAAAGCCCAAGGGGCATTGCAGAGATTCCCACAGAAGACTGAAGAAAAGGCAGTTGTGTGAGCGAGAAACTATTTCTTCTAAGGCCTGCAGAAAGGACGATGATCTGCCACCAAATTAGAGCTAGGCCTAGCAGTCCTCAGTCACAGCACTGTAGATCCTAAAGCCAAGAGATGTTCTGCTAATACTGTTCACAATTTCATTGCTTTCTCTCATCCCACCAGGAAAGCTATTTCACTGGTGAGACTGTCTCCTGAATTCACTAACCTTGCCCACCTTCAAAAGGACTGAGTCTCATGATTTTATATGGGGGGGGGGGGGGGGGGGGGGGAAAGATCTCGAAGTGCAGGGCTTGAAAATCAGATATACATTACAAAGCATTAGGTTTTGCCCAGGTAGACATGCTGCCCAGAGAGGGCACTCCATCTGAAGTTTCCCATAACGTTACTTGTTCCCGGGGATGAGCTTCTGCGGACCCTGATGGAGCTTTTCAATCTCCTTCAGTTTGTGGATCCCTAAACTGTTTGCATGTACCCTGAGACAAACACGTAATCTGGGAGGAGGACTGCATGCTATGAGGTATTACTCTTCAAGGCAGGTTTTCCACTAGATTTTGATTACAGATGCCTTTCTTGCCTTTCATTGCTGGGTACTATAACCGGAAACAGAAGAAAAGGGAAGGAAACAGGCAGTCCATACTACTCCTCTTAAGTTTGTGGTGGTCACTTCTAAGCGCTCACAGGCTGAACTCTGCCTGACAAAACCCACACCTCTTTGCAATGGTGCCTTTAGCAGAAGTGGTGGTGGAAGGCGCGGTGGAAGGCTCTTGTGGGATTTTTTGAAAAAGATGTTAAGAATTGGCAACGTAATTTAACTGCATCACTCTAAGGACTCTGTTTTTTCCTTGGAGAAGTACTACTGTCTGCACAATTGTGATGTTAGTGGAGTGGATAGTGATGTTAGTGGAGTGGATAACAGCCACAGGAAAGCTGATCTGTGTAATAGTCTGGATAATTGTAATCACAGCAAAAATATTCTTCCCATGACAACAGGCACAAGATTGAGTTTTGTAGTCTTACAGCAACAGTTTCATACAGAAGCTAACATCTGCATTGCTCATTTCCCCTGAATCATTTCTGACATGGTTACTATTCCCTAGTTTTACCTCATAACTGCATAAAACCCGTTAAGCATTCTCCAAGGCTTATTGACTTTCAGTGCCAGTCCTACTACTTATCCATATACCAATGTGAAAAACAGTCTTGTGATGGGAACTGCCTGTACTGAATTTATTACAATCACTGCTTCCCCCGTCATTGTTTTTGGCCAATTAAATGCCAAATTTTGATTTGGTGACCAACCCCGAAGAGCTCATTTCAAAAGGCATCTCTAAAATCTTAGAGGATATTTGCTGCCCTTCTTCAAGTAGGAGTGAAACAATAACTCAGCTTTGTACAAGCATCTGTACTAAAATAGTAACTCCGGTATTTGCCTGTGGCAATGTGCACACTGCCCTGGTGCTGACAGCAGCGTAGCAGGCTGAAGCCTTGTCTGGTGGAGTGCAGAGCTACTATAACGTCTGGAGTACATGCCAGAAAGATTATTCACGCTCCTTGTATCTCATGTAGAAGAACTTCCTGATGCTGCACAAAACTATAGCTTTAGGCCTCAAATCTCTCATGACAGATAAAGAAAGGATTTGACCGTTTGTGGCTGCTGAGGAAAAGCGTAGAGCTCAAAATAAACACAAGTACTGAAAACTGCTTCTACCACAGCTAGCATACAACAATACAGGAGTCTACAGAAAGAGTTGATATAGAGAGACTGTCTAATGTCGAAGCCAAGAGTCAAAAATATGCTTGGTTTTAAGATGCACGCAGTCTGTTATGCCAGGCTAATTACCAAAACAGAGGCATATTTAACAGCGACAGAATTAATAAAAACACTCTCACTGGTGTCAGACATTTCAGCAGCCTCATAGCTCACACTACAGAAAATTTACCACATGCTTGGTGCTTACAGGGAAATATTCAAAGTCAAATAATACCCCAGGGTAAGGAGACAAGCACAAGCCACCACAAAGTGAGCTACTGTTCACTTATGGGTATACACCGGTGTAATTACTGTGCTGTAGTTGATAGATTTAAGTTCACACTCTAACAAAGTCACAAAAACTTGTGTGTCTGCTTCCTAACAGTCATCTGTGCCTTTAGAAATATTCCCCAATGTGTAATTACATGCTGTATGGTACATTATGTCATAGTAGAACTTAAAACAGTAACAGGAGAACTTGTTCAAGCTTACTTGAAAATGTTTTTCTTCCCATTATAAAAGCTCACAGATCTGTATAGTGGGTCTTTGGCCTGCTTTCAGTTTTGGAGCCAAGACTTGTCCTGCCTTGAGGAGAAAGATAAAATTAAAAATTCCTCTAAAGTTCTGATAAATTTTGAGAAAAATTCCAATGAAAAAAGCTACTGTCTTTCCACTTCATTTCAGAGTTTGATTTCCAGTTGTACGTCATGTAGCTGTCTATTAATCTAATCTTTACCCCAAAACTGTGTTGTCCATGGAGGCACGGAGTTTGCTGTATGAAGACGCAAGGCAGAGAAAAAGCAAGCACTGCAGCAAGAGCAGGCAATTCTTCTATCCTTACGCACGAATACCAACAAATTTGATTTGTGACAAAGGGCAGATCAAAGAACTTGCTCCATTCTCTCCAGCTGCCACAGATATTGAATCTGATATTCAAACTCAAACGAACGGGGCTGCTGTGCTGTTTACGTGAAGCGCCTGATTGCACATTCTTCCATGTTCCCTGACCCTGCACTGACAGGCCTTTCTCTTTGTACGTGTGTCCTAGAATTGAATACTACAGTCCAGTTGCCTCCTTCACCTTGAATGTCTCCAGGCTGCTTAACAGTCAAGGTACATGGCAATTCTAGTTCTCCACATAAAAGCAAATGTTTAATACTAAAGTTTCTCTGGGAATGCCCAAATTAAAACATTCAAAGCCCTTGCAGCTTTCACGCCAAGGCACCAGTCAGGGCAAAGAACAGTCTATTCTTCAAGTCTGCCTTTGACTAGGTGCAGCAGAACAGGGAAACTACTTTAGATGGGCTACAGCTGAATCAGCTTCCAAAGCGCTACTCCAGACTGAGATACTGAAGGGCAATGTGCAGGCGAACCAGCATCAGAAGCCAACGAGCCAGACAGCAATATGCATCACAGATTGATTTACCTCAATTAGCATAGCAATTTTCTGCATATTTTTCAAAAAGGACCAATCAGTTTCACCAAAAATAGGATCAAAAACACCACGCAAATTGTAGTAACAGCTCAAAAACGCTAATCAGTTTCCTAAGGACACATCAGTTCATGTGCAGACAGGTTAAATTTAAGGCATGGCCGTGACCAAGAAGCTAAATGTGTTCCTTTTAAAATGCTGAATGAAGAGGTTAGCATGTCTTTAATTGCCAGCCATGAGCCTGACACTAACAAGAGATGCAGGTAACTTTTGCTCTACAGGTCATAACTATACATACCTGCCTCAGTCACTGGTTTTAAATCTAACGTGCATCAGCTTTTCCATGCACACCTCCCCTCTCCTTTTATGCTTTACTGATTCTTTCTTCTAATCAATCAGAAGAACTAACACATACATTTTCCTCCCTCCTCTTGAGAACGGCAATGAATGATTAAAGCTGCCAGGGTAACCTCTTTGGCATGCATGCCAATAACTCCCCACCTAATAGCCTTTCCTCTGCCTCACCGCCCTGGCCCGCTGGTGATTACTAACCTCCCTTGAAGTGGTCAAATTGCAGGGCAGCCCCCATGGAAACCTATTTGGAGCTGTTCAAGCCCATACCAAAGAATGATGTTTTTAATACAGATTGTTCTTTTTAAAGCCTTACAAAAGCAGCTGTAATCAATCGTAGTGCAAGCACTGCAAACCAGTTTCAAAAGCCCATATTGATTTCTTTCCAGTCCATGGCTTCAACAAAATAACCCCATGTGAGGAACCCAAAATCAACTAACATGAAATCATTTAAATTAAGATATTTTTGCATTTAGTAATAACAGTTTGCAATAAATTATCTCAATCAATTACATTTCCTTAGCATAAACAGGAAAATTACATATGAAACAAATATATTGAAGTAACATTGAACACCAGTTAAGTATCACTATTCTCTGTTAAGGTTTTGTATGGTAACTTAAGTTTGCCAAAGGCGGTGAGGAATCAGGCTTTCAGTTTAAGACTGAGCATTTCCAATACTTGAACGCTGCACAGTAAGAAAGAAAATCTGTTCTTCAATACACATATTCTTTGAACAACAAGATCCACAAGTTTTTTTAGTGGACACTCCTATCTTCCACCTGCAGTCAGCAGACTCTGGTAACCTCCCACTAAAGCTCCTAGCAGGTGAAAAACATCCACTGGAATATCTGAATTCTGTCTGATCTTTCTAAAACTGTGTTACTGTAGTAATATGCTGAAGGAACCCCCCCCCCCCCCCAACACACACAACATACTTCAGAAGATGGTCATAATCTGCTCTAAATAAAGAGAAATCCTAGGTCCTTGAGGACAGACATGATTATTGGTGATAATACATTCATATCTCAGGTTCCCTAGATTCTTACTGAAGGAAAGTAAAGCTTGTGTAAGTTTTAAGTATGCTCAAATGAAGCATCTCTGTGCTAGGACTCACAGTTTTTTAGAATAGGTTACACATGCTATGTCTTCAACATGTGACTCAGTTCTCTCCCTCTAAGCAAACAGCCTAAAAAGCAAACAAACAAACAACAAAAACCATGCAAATTATCATTTTTATATTATTTCTGGATACTGACACACTTCTGCTCAAAAATGGAACTAAAGACTTCACATGTTAATTGAGTTGGGGTTCAATGCTAACTTTGCATTAACCAACAGACCATGCGGTACAGGCTGATTTTCTCCTGGAGTCCATGAGAACGATCATGACCTCATTCGGTCAGGTAACTACTTTGAACTTTTCTGGTGGTGGCTGGAAGCACAGAGCTAGGTGATCTAGGTGATCAGTTTGTTCTGTGGCAGAAAAAGTACTGGGAGGTCCAAAACTGGCTTAAGTTAGGACAAAAGCCACAATCTCCTCAGCCAAAAAGATAGATAGATCACTGTTACTCTTTCTGGTGGCACTGTCTTCCCAGAGAGACACAGCAAGCATAGGAAGCATGGAGAGACTAGGTACATCCTTGTGAGATACCACTTCAGATTTCCAAACAGTGAGAAAACAAAGATGATTTTCCTGCTGTTACCAGGTGCCAAGCAGTCTAACACTCATTCGTCCTGCTGGTCTACGAGATTAACTTGTTGGATTCTGCGCTCTGATCTCATTTTACCTAACCAAATTTCTGCTACAAGGATTTGGTGTTCATACTCCCTTTGACGCATGCAAAGATAAGAAATGAGTTTATTTCAGATGGGATGAAACATCACTCTAATAACATCAATAAAAGCAGCTGAGTGAAATCAGAGATACGGCAGCTTGTATGGGCCACACAGCTTCGGGTGCAGTCTTTTGTCTGGTATGTTGCCCTTCAGGCATGACTCCTCTCCTACAGAGAGAGAGGAGGAAACAGTCCATCGCTGATGCAAGCCTGCCTGACTCCTCCTCAACCAAAATGACAGACAACGAGATTATCGTGTCTGGCCTGAGCTGTCAGGGGACACAGTGTCCTCGAGTACCAGCCAGGCTCCCAGCCACTTGGGGCCAGCTAAGAAAGGGGCTTCTTGCCTCCCACTCCCTGTCCTCGACCTCCTTGGCCACTGTGTTTCCCGAGGCTTGCAGGGCAGCAGCAGACTGGGAAAGGGAACCAACTGCACAGTTTCTTCTGAAGTCAAACACAGCACTAGGTTATATTTGGAAATTAGGCAGATGTACCGAGCAGAATTGCTAATAGAGAAGTTGAACTATATTGATAAGAGTTTCTCCAGCTCAGAGGCTGACCCCTTATCAACCACAGAAAAAGAAAAAAATCAGGCAGCACCTTAGAGTTACTCTGGCGGGAGCTTAGGTACCTGCTTTAAGACACTTCCAAACATGATAACAACTAACATGCATTCATATTCCCAGGAAGAATGATCTATCCCATGTCTGCTCTTAAAAATATAGATAAATCTAAAGCATCAAACCAGTACAGCATAGTGTAAGGTACATTAAAATAGAAGTTATTCCATGAGCAGTGACATGGCTGTCACCTAATTTCCTACCAAGCAACCCCAGCTCCGCTATGCCTAATTTCCCCTATGCCATTCCCTCCTCATGAACTTGCACATGGAGGCGTCAGAATGTGACCAAGAAATTCTGGAGATGAATATATAGGAATTTTTCAAAGTAAAAGTTTTGACTGGAATTACGTAGAGGGACCACCCTTCAAACAGTTTGTCACAAATTTTTGTTTTAAAGTATGGTCCAGAAAGCTGGTGCTTTAACTGAAGGATTAGTGAACTAATAACAAAATTCTTTCCAGTTACCATGACTGGCTACCATTAAGGAACACTTGCTCAGATAAGCTTATTCATATTGATTATCTTCATCTGATGTTTTAAAAACAATGTTACTTAAAACTAGAACAAAAAGAATCACACTCACTCATTGAAATAATAAAGGCAGGGATAAATTATGCTGCATTTGATAAATTGATTTTCCTTTATTTAAAGGAAAGCAAGCCAAGTAAGTTGTTTGACAGCTTTTTTGACAGTCATAGATCTGCCTGAAGAATAAAAAAATATAAATATTCTTAATTGTATCAAATATCTGTTAACAAAGACTAAAAACAACACTCTTCTCTAGCATTTATATTTTAAATTAGAGTTCTGCAGAAGGGAACAAAGATTTCAATAGTTCTACAGCCAAACTCTGAATCCTCATAAAAGTGTCTCGGCACCATCAAGACGAGGTTAGCAGCACTCTACGATCCACACTGATCAATGGCCTAAAGCTTTTAAAAATCCATATGCCTACAAAACCTCCTGAAGCTGTTACACGTTGAGGATTTTGCAGCATTATTGACCTGGGCAGCCTCTTTATCCTTAGTAAGTTATTTTAAGCAACTTTCTAGCAGCAAGGAAATCTCTTTGTTAGACTTTGCCCATATCATTGCTAAAGCATTGCGTACAACACAGCACAAAATGGGGAGGTATTAAGCAGAAACCAGAAAGGGGTCTGTCAGGTTTCATTTTCTTTTCTTTCTTTCCTCATATGCTTCTAGTATCCTGCAGGTCACTGTGCTGCTCTTAGGAATCTGGCTAACCACCTAAGCGGCCACCTGCTCAGGGCCCAATTTTCTATGTATAGGCAAAATGAATGTGCAATAGAAGAAACAGACCAAATCCACGTATCTTCTTGGCCATGCTATTTAATCTGCAGATTTTCTTTTACCTTTTGGGCTATTTTTTAATTTATATATTGTAGAGAAGCAAAAGCAATAGCTAGCAAATGCATTTACCCACTCGGTAAGAAAGTATGTCACCTGGCCTGGGAGGTGAGGAAGGAGAAAGGTAAATTTCTTGTACTTCAAACTCAAAAAACAAACTCTGTGCTTTATTCTTAAATCTCTTATCGGATAAAGGTCTCCCATTTCAAGAACATATTTCTGTGGAAAAGCAAACCTCAGCCTGACACACATCAGCACATATCAAAAAGCAATCTCATGACCTTCTGCAGGCTTGTGCCTAGAGGTATCACCTCTAGGTGATACCAAGCACCAGCACAGTATTCTTCCTTGAGCTGTAACCTATAAACAGGCACAATGAGGCAGCCCAGGCTCCTAGCCTATGCTTATCTATTCCAGGCATGCCTTAAGAGCTTCCCTCTCTCTCCTCCCATCCCA
Source organism: Dromaius novaehollandiae (assembly GCF_036370855.1). NCBI lineage: Eukaryota > Metazoa > Chordata > Aves > Casuariiformes > Dromaiidae > Dromaius > Dromaius novaehollandiae. The sequence goes on from NC_088099.1 coordinate 145,710,043, forward strand.
AATTAGCAAGGCACATCCATGCTTCTTCCACCTTCCTGCCTGTCAAAGATACTCACATGGTGTTTCTACTTGGGGAAGCAACTCTGGGCTCTAGATCACGATCACAGTGTGACCAAGTGAATATTCTTCCTGTGTGTCTGCCCACCAACCCCCTGCTGGAGGTTACACCCCACAGCTGAGACCACCGCGCAGGACACGTGTCCACCGCGCCACGGCTGCAGCTCGCACGTGGCCGTACCAATGTAGAGGGAAACCAACAGCTCTTCACAGCATGGGATAATCATGTAAATTGCGATGGCTGAGGAGCCCTGCCTGCTCTGTGACAGCAATATCCTCCAGCAAATACAGGAATGGGGAAATGTCTGCAAAAAGAACAGCTGCAGTTGCCACGGCTTATTCTGCCTAGCAGCCAGAGTGCTAGCTACAAAAACCCACCCTTTTGCTTAGAAGTTTCAGATCCTGAAAGCTCGTGTGGCCAGTGACCCATACTACTACTTGTTGTCACCAGAACTGCGTAAGACCTAGCTTGTTTTTATTCAAAGGGCATATTTAAAAATGTACTCAGTTGACAGCCTAGCCTACGCAGGCATAGAGAGCTTTAGATTTGCTACCAACTTCTGTACCAGACTCGATAGCCAGACTCGCAGCTGCAGGCCAAGACATACAGAGGAAGCTGCGCAGGGAGAGGGGTAACAAAGATTTAAAGCAAGTTAAATTGTGTCCACAAAATCTCTGCTAGTGATATTTTCTTTCAGGATTTTAGATCAACTTCCATATTTCCTCATTAAATTTGTATCTTGCTGAGTGAATGGAAGGAACAAATGTCTTCTAATGCAGTAAAGCTCGATAAAGTACCAAAAGAGCAGCTTTTTGGTAATGTTTTAAGGAAGCAGCTCATTCAGCACTGGCATCTTTCTGCTACTTAACGTAGTTAACTGTCAGCAAAATAGTGGACATCATGGATAAGTAACCTCTCAGTCTTGGGTTACTTTAGATACAGCACCAATGTATTCCAATTATCTGCACCTTCTTTTCTTTCCAACAGTCCTACTTCAAAAATACAGCATATAATCTGCTCCTAATAGCCCTCAAACAAATGGGCAAGTTCTCTTAAGGATTCATTGTAGGTATGTCCAAAGCGATTGTACTTTACAAGGCTATCCCTAAGTTAATAACAGAAATTTAATTCAAAACACGGGTTTCTCTCCGCAAACAACAAAAAGGCTGCTACACAGATGGCATTAGAAAGTTTCTTAGTGTCTGTTTCTGTTTGCTCCAGTAAAACGGTCACTTAACACTTTGAAATGAAACCAACAATAAAGGGTTTCATTAGCCTAAGTGTTAAGGATGGCAGCTACTTAATAGATCTGCCCTCCCACAAACCTGTTCTCTCCTCTGGAGTCCGAAAGCTTAAAAAAATCTGAGGACAAACAGTGCAGAAATAAAGGCTGCTTGGAGAGACAGTCTAACAAGATATTCAGATCTGACTGACCAAGACTACACAGAACAGTTTTGCACAGACGCAGTATCACAAGCACACCTGCCTAAGTGTATCTGAGAGAATAAAACAGCCCAGGTACTGTGTTTCACGTGAAAGCAATGCAAAGTACCACATTTCAACATACACATCCAGCATCTCTAGATAGATAGAAAAATGCACCTATAACATATTTTACTAGAAACTGTAGAGGAGAGTAATTTTTCATCATACAATAATATTGTATTTAAGTTCATCTCAAATTAGACACCTTGACTTTCATCAAGAATAAATTTCCTCACAGAGCAAGTTTTCAAATCAGGTTTTTGATAAACATTTATCAGCAAACTAGATCAAAACCTTGTTGAGGAATACAACAATTGGGCAAATAATAAAAATGGTGAGGTTTTTTACAGTATTTTGAGGAAGTTGACTGCAACAAGGCAATTGTAATCAGTTATACCACGGCGAGCAGCATTTGTTTATTCACACTGAACAGATACAGGAGATTAGAAAGATACTTTCATATGCCATTTTCAAGGATAATAACCGAATGAAGACAAGATAATCAACAAGCATTTCAGAACTAAGCAAATGAACATTTTTTGCAGAAAACAACTCATGTTAGTAGCTGAGTCTTTTCTTGCGAGTCACTCAATTCATTCGACTTCCTAATTACATGGTAAACAACGATGATTAGACAGAAGAATGGAAGAGTCACAGGCCTTTCGATAAGGCAGGCTCATCAGCTCGATTCATTTTTTAAAAATGAGTCCATCCTATTGAACTCATCCTACAAAAATTCATGACACTAGTCCGCTGAGATACATAGCTGCACTTCACTTACAGAAAAGTTGGCTTGTCAAAATAAACTGACACCCTAAGAGCTTGCACTGCTGAGACTGTTCATTTAACAGACAGGGAGAGCGCTATCCCCTCTGGAGAATAAGGGCCCTCGTTCAACTCCTGGCAGTGATTTTCTTTTCTCCATTAATAACGTGTGCACGCACATACACTCATACTGCAATCCCCAGGGGTAACGTGTGATGGTCTCAGAGAACAGATTACTGGCTTATGGCTCAAATACAGAAGGTTATGTAACCAAAAGGCTTAACAAGCTTCTATTTCGTTTTTTAAAAAATTAGTTTGAAGGGGAAAAAATGAACGGTTATGAGGAAGAACACTAAAAAGTGACATAAATCCAAAAAAGAATGCAGGAGAAAACAAGCTGCTGTATAATGCTTCAGTTTTCAATTAACGGAGTGAGGCAAGAGTCACAAGACTCTGTCGACAGCCCCATCTGCTCAGACTCTCCTAAGTCTGCTGTGAAGTAAGAACTTGCTCTTTATTTTCTGCCCAAATACAATTTTCTTCATTAGATTGTTTACAATTTTTAAAAGAAAGAAAAGGCAATGTTCTGCAAGTCTAATATACTTCCCAGCTTGAAATCTGCTATGAAAGCTATTTCTGCTTCCAACACAGACCATGAAACAGTAGGGAAAAAGGTTGGGTGTAGTCAATCTGCTAGGGAAACTCATGTTCCAGGAGCCACCTGTCACCCTGGCAGAACAAGGGCAGAGACTGCCGCTAGCAACACCCCCAGGTCAGCAGCGACCAGCTTTGGGCAGGCAGCAAAATGACACGGGGATCCCAACACGATCCCCTGGGCAAGCCACGGCTTGCCTTTACAACACCGACAAATAATTCTTCCTCCTCATTTCTCTTCTATCAGAGTTGGTTTGAAGTCGTACACAATTTACATTCACAGCAAAAACCTCAGTTTGCCATTAGAAAGCTGATGAGAATTTTCCAGCTAACTGTTCCTGTCCACCCACGCGCGGGAAGTCGACTTCTCCTAACCCAGTTTATGTTGGCTGTGCAGCAAGTCTAGCAAGCAGCCCAGCAAATGGGTCCCAGTTTATAGAAAACCGAATTTGTGGGAATGAAAAGGGGTTCCACTATGCCACTCTGTGTGCTTACTGCAGCTGCAATTCAAAGATAACCAAAAAAAGGAAAGTGTTTTGGTTTGTAACAGCCAAGTGCAATTCTTCAGTATTTGTTACGTAAATGTCTCAACGAAGTATAAAAGCGTCACTTAGAATTTGACCGCCAAATCTCAGCACTTAAGAGTCTATATGCTAATGGCACAGGCTGCAACAGTACCGCTTTTCTTTTTCTTTTTCTTTTTAAATACACAAGGTTCAAGCAAACCAAGGGATAAGTCTAGGACAGCTCACACCACTTCTCTACCTTTTACTACCTTCGGAAATCAACTTCACGTCCCACCACTCATTTACAATCAGCCCTATCATCATCATCTCTGAACTTGTCTTAAAGGAAAACTCACATTCGTCAAATGAGTCACTAAGAGGGACAATCTTCTCATTCATTTCCAAACTTGCTCCACCAGAACATGCAGCTGAAGGTTTCCATTTTACTGGAGTATGTTGTCAGTCGTGACATTATGCAGCACTGAAGGAGCCAAACAGATTAAATGGACATCTGCCTTTCTAGTCTGCTATAAAAAGTGGTTTAATAGCAAGTAGTGTTTAAATAGTAAAACTGTCTGCAATTGCTGCTCTATAATCTGTGAGTAATCAATCAATCTTGAAGCTGAACTTTCATTACTGCTTCTCTGCAAGCAGCTGGAAAAATTTCCAGGGCACATACTCCTTTTCTATACTCTAACACTATAGATGAATTAAACACAGATTCACTTTGCACTCACAGTAATCCCAGCAAACATCGTCTCAGGGTTATATTTTCAAAGCAAAGCATAGAAGATACCATGAAACCCCCAGTTACGACAGCTATTTACCATGTTATTTCCCTTTTGAATATATTATTTAAATAAATACACATTAGTTTTGCCAAAGGAAAACAGAATCTTTTCTCAGAGGTCTCATCCTCCCTCCTTTTAAAACCTCAGCCCTTCAGAAGAGAATGCAGAATAAGGCTGTGGTCTCCTGCTGTCTATAGAGCCAGGCTGCTCAAGCTTGAAGCAATCCCATACAATCGCATGGGATTCAAAATCTTTTTCAGACTTGTTGCTTGATGTTGTAATGACTCTGGGATTAAGACTGTCATGTTCTGGATTCAAAGGCTTTCTTTTTATTTCTTCTCTTTTAACAAGTTAATCTGTGTTGACATATTTTTGTTAAGATGTAAATCTCTCTCTCTCAGAGCTATAGACATTTTTCGTCCCTGTTAGCAAAAGCTACGCATACAAGCAGTTAATGTCTGTGCTGAAGAAAGCAAAAGGAGTTTTCCTTTGAGTGGGTTAAAGCCAAGAATGAGACATGTATGTTCTGGCCAAGTCATGGGATTCGGGTTGGAATCAGACCAGAGCTAAAGACAGGTAGGTCCCAGAGGGCTCGCAGGGCCTTGTGATGGCAGTTCGACCTGGATTACCCTCCTTCTGCAGCTGAACTTTGACGCCGATCCAAGCCAACCTCCTTACACAAAAGATGGCTTCTAGAGTGGATTAATACTGAACCTTTTAATATATTTTTATTCTGTTGTGCATAGGTTGTAGCACAGTGCTCTGATACAATATCTGTCATGCGTTTGTTCCTTCAGCCTCTTCCCAGAGGAAGAATTTAGTGTGGCAGAGCCCTTTGCTTTATTTGGTTTTGGTAGACAGGTTTTCCTACAAATGCACAAAGTTATACCATTTAATTTAGATATGGCAAAAAAATGAAATCAGGTCTCTATACCAGGGTTACTATTGGGTGGTTTTACATATCTCAGTTGATGACTCCATTTAAAGACAGCTCCTGCCCAAAATATTTATTCATCAATAAATTCTGAGCTTCTGGCAAACACTAGGCATAGCGGCTGGTCAGTACGAAGAGCCGAGCAGAAGGACAGCACTTCTCACAGAACCTGGTGCTCAGCCGAGCTGAAGACTGCTGCCACCCAAGCAGGATGAGTGGTTTCAGTTGGCCTGGAGAAAATTGACTCAACTTAAAACAGAGCATCAGCATTGGATGGAATCTAACGAATTTTTCAGACCTTATCTGTATCTGCTCCTACTCTTTGTCCCCCTCGCTGTTAGGCATAGGGAGGCACAGGATCAAAGTGGATCTCCACAGAGTGGTTGTCTAATCCAAGGTCTGTGCTGGTTGCCACATGTCCTATGGAGTGCCACGGTAAAGACACACTGGCAATGTACTTATATAACTGGATTTTATAAACAAAGGTATTTTCATAAAGTCATTACTGTAAGTCCTATGGCCAGACCACGGTTTTACTGAAAGCCTGTGGCCACTCACATAAGCATAGCTGATATCTGAGCACAGCAGATTGACAGGAAAACCCCCACATCTCCTGTCCCCCCAGAGACAGACTTTGGAGAAGTTTCTGTGATTCTAGAAGTGCTTAGAGTGCCCAGAACATACCACTACTCAGGCAGCTATGCAGAATAGAGACACATGCACACTCCTTCCCCTCTCAATACCACTATCCAATCAGCAGCATCGCTACCAATAGATTTTATTTGCAACTTTAAACCCACTGGCCTTGCACTGGATCATCCAGTTCAGGGCTTTAATATAGTGACAGTCTCAGATGAGACTAAGGAGATGGGGAGACAGAAAGTCACTATGTACTTCAGGCATCCAACTTCTGTTCAGCATAGCTAAATTTAGGACCAAAAGCTTATTCCACAGATCAATGGAGAGAGGTGTGCTTCTCCACACAGTCATTCAGAGTACAGATTTTAGATGTCTGAACTTAGACACTCCTCCTCCAACCAATACCAAACTATTCATGATAATGTCTAGAGGGAACATGTGCCCTCTAAAATTTCTAGCATCTTAAGGAGGTACTTACTTAGACTTTTGGGGGTGGAAGAGGGGCACAAACAACAAAATTTCTGTTGTTTGCAAGATGCAAACCCAACAGGTTAACAGCTGAGCAGTCACTCCAACATGCATTAAGCAAGGCAGTCAATCTCCAAATCAAGAGATTTGACCCATAGTCAGGTTCCACAGATCCAAATGAGTTTTGAAATAAAATAGTATATGGACACTTTGCAAAGCCAGCAAAACTCCTGCATTTTCCAAGGGAACAATTACTGTGACAACAGTACACATAGAGGACTCAGAAAGAAACCTCAGAATCTCAGCGCTGACATAAGCTGCACTGGAAAAAACCCAAACCCTACAACTTCAGACCCATACTTTTGTAACTGATGGTTACAGTAAGAGATCTCTGTTTATCTATAATAACACAGTATAACCCAACAGAGTAGGTGACTTCTCCCAGGACTTGGAGAGCGGGTACTCATTTCTCTGGATGCTTTATAAGCAAGGGAAAGAAAGCAACCGCAGCATTATTCCTAACTGCAGAGCTTCTTCAGCAACAGAAGGTGGTAGCGTTTGCAGTTCTCTGACCATGCACAGCAGCAGTTGTTTCTGCAGTACACAAAAGCACAGGCATCGCTGTCTTACAACTCAGTGTGTAGACCTGGCTGTATAGAAAACTAATTTTTTCTGGCTAAGTAGCATAGTAGTATGCACAAAAAAATTCTTACAGTTATACTTTTAACCTCTTCCTATGCTGCATGTAGTCTCTTCATGACCTCTATGAAAGCTATACTGTACCACATTTGGAGCTACCTACTATCTTCCAGTTGTTAAACCTACCTGGTGCAGCCGTTGAATGGCTAACATACATCAGATCCTTCTGAATAGCATCCAGTGTGCACAGGAGAATGCACACCAAACAATGCCTTAGAAATAAGATTCCCCACGTGTCGCTTTGAGCGTAAAAGAAGAACAGAAACAAAATGAGTAGCTGCGTTATGCTAATAGTAATCAAAATCCAAAAGATACACAACTATTTAGACTTGTACTATCTTGGAAGGATATAATGTTGTATAAACCTTGGAGACTGCATAAACAAAGTTTGCTTTCTTATGAACAATGAGAATGAAGTGTAATCTATTAAAGGTGAAAATTTAACATCCCATATCTATCATGCAATGAGACAGAAGCCAGTCAATCACTCAGAATTCACAGTTCTTTTCCATGTAAATTTAGTTTCATTCTAGAAATCAACAGAGGCAATAAGCTTGGCTTCTAAATGAAGTTAGACAGCCTCCCGAAATTCTGCAACAGACTTAGCATCAGAAATCTCCCAGGTGTGAAATGAGAAACTAATGGAGTTTGCTAGTGGTAAAAAGAATCGAACCAGAATTGCATGTCAGGAAACTGCCGCAGTTAAACATGCTGATTATTATTTTAGCTACATCTCACCTACAGAATCTTTCACGGACCATAAATGCACATAATGCTCTTCAATGAGAGCATTGTATACCTATCAATTACAGAATAGCAGAAAAAACGACCAAGGGCCAACCTCTAAATGTGAGAAGTGCTTGTGTTAAAAATGCTTTAAATTTCTGGTAATTATACACCTATTCTACCTCCAGACAATAAGGAACTATTCCTTCAGCATAAGACAGCACTCCAATTCCTATTCCTGTTTCAACAACTTCTCTTTTGAGTAAGGCTATTGATAAATGCCCACACAGTATGCAAAATCCCTAAGGATACCTGCATATAATACTCAAACAATGGTGTCCTGGTCAGCAAGATGAAATTACCTTACAGTGGCTTAGAAAACCTTCCAAGAGGGACATATTGTCCTAATGTAATTGGAGGCTGTGGGAACAAACAAGCTGAGAACAAAACAAGACAATTATACAAAAGCAACTTCCCAGTTAACGTCTGAGAGGCAATTGCAGGATATCGGCGTGTTTCCTGGCCCCACGCTCAAGTACCATCGCTGTTGTTCAGCGATAGGGAAAAAGGAAAGAAAAAAGGCACAAACAACACGGAGAATTTAAAATGCATTCCCGGGGAGCCCCAACTGCCAGGAGGTGTCCAGAGGGCCAGGCACAAAGCAGGGGACTCAACGCCAGGCCTTGAGCTCAGCATCTAAAATCCTATTTTGACCAGTGGAAATACAGTCACTGCAGTCAGTAGAGCCTGAGGTCCAGTACAGTTGCCTAAACACAGGCATGTAGTTTTGCCCGAGATGCCCAGGCATCCTGCCTTGTCTCTAGCTCTTGCTCCAGAAGGACACGTGCTTCCTGCAGGTCCTGTCACTCTTTCCAGGGCCATTCACTTCTCCAACACTTAAGGTATCCCAAATGGCACAGAAAGCTTAAGATTAGGCAACTGAATCAATATAGAATCACTGTTCATGCCTGCTGGCTGTATTGACTAAACCTCTGCTGCTGAAATGTGAACTTGGATATGAAGCTCACGCACAGGCCCACACACAGATGCCTAAATACAGGTGTCCTAATTTCAAACAGAAAAACTTGCAGTGAGAACTGGAACAGCAAGGCCTTTCCAGCGCAAAAATGAAAAGCCTCATGGTAAAACAACCAAATTTACATACCAAGCTACTTGCTCAAGGTCTGCTTTCCCAGAAGTGCACTGATTCGCATGAGATGACATTTTGGTCTAAGCTAATAGAAGGGTCCTAGGTCCTGTTGTTAAAGCACACAGAAGCAAATAAATGGTATGTCCCACACTGAAAAGCATAAATTCCATTAATGTCAGTGGCAGCAAGTACTCTGCACTTCTACTCGGATCCGAGGGTCTCAAGTCAGGAACCCAGAAAGACAGAAATATACAGTTACTGACTGACAGTGAAAGGTCTAATCTAATTTAATATCCTTTCAATACTTGCATCCCATGTCTCATTCTCCAGGCATTTTCCAACTTCCGTAACAAACGTGGCAAGTACAGCACAGTGTGTATTTTTCTTCTCCGTCCCATGCACAGAGGGCGGGAGTTGCAGGCAGAAGCAGTAGGCTGTCTTTCGGTCAGGGACGATCTGTGCCATACAAGACAAAGGACCCTGAAGGAAGGTTGTACAGATGTTTGAAATGCTTTTGGAGTTCTTGGCTTCATAACCTCAATACATGTTCCCTAAACACAGATATTGAACATAATGTGAACAAAGCATGGTTTATCAGTCTTCACTCTCAGTGCGTCACTCCTACAAGGCAGGGCAAGTTTTGGACTATATGCCAAGAGGTCCCCAACAAGTCTTCTACAATCCACTTAAACCACTAAGAAACTCCTCATGCGGGCGGCACTGTGAGAGCTGGGTCAAACTCAGCATTTTTCATAACAGTAGACATAAACGCAACCTTTAATCCATGTGTGGAATAAGATTATATGGGATACAAAATAAAATCATAACTTTTTATGTCAAGCTGCCTTTTAACTAAAAATGCCAAGCACAGAAACAGAAAGTTTCCAAACCTTCAAAGCTCATTCAAATAACCTATTGTTTACAGACAGTGAGAAGAAACCAAAGTCTCGTAATACAAACCTGCTACATGATTTTTCTAATAACTAAAAAACCAATGACACCAATTTTTGCCTTCCTCACCACAACTTACAGTTGCTTTAACTTGTTCCCTTTGCTGCTGTGGGAAAGCCCCTGAGAAACCGGGATAGCTACAGCACCAGAGAAGGAGCACGTCCCGCTGCGCGGCACCTCGTCACAGCTCCTCAGACACAGGCCGTGGTGGCAGCAGTGCTTCCCACTGGCCGCCTGTGAAAGTAGTAGGCGCGGTTTTTTCCTGACAGCCATATTGAGCTGGTTTCCTCAGGAGGCGAACCCAACCGTCCTGTGGATCACTACGTTCCCCTGATCCCCTTCTTCCTCTGACACATCCATGTCACAGAGGCCGTGGGAGCACAGGGCGCTGCCGTAGCCACTGCTGACAAGGGTGGCAGAAAGAGCTTTGTTGCCAAGGTGGTTGGGAAGCCTCAACGGAGCAGGGATCAAATCTTACTCGTTCTGGAAGGCACAATCCTCCTCCCCTGTGCCATGGCGAGGGCACCGGAGGAAAAAGGAGGGTGTCCTTCCCACCAGGCTGGAGTTTTCCTCTTCTGGCTCTGGAGCGAGATCAGCGTTTCCATCAGCCTTGTGCTCCGCAATTATGTTAAATATCATTTTCAGTTTTATGTCTGTAGACACAGGCACGGCACTAGATGATGTTGCATCAGTGATACTTAATGGCATGTCGTCGAGAGTTTGTCTCTCAGTTGGATTAAGCCACACTTTGGCCAGGCAGGGGGATTGATGGTAGCTCTCCCCTCCTCAATAAGGTGCTGATAATCTCAAAAGTTTTCAAAATGAATGCCATTAAGATATTTTTAGGCTGTAAGCACATCTCAAAACTCATAATCCAAGAAGAGGGCTTTTGTTCTCTTGATGAGAAGCCAAACATTTCAGAGCCTTGCTGCACGAAAACTAACAAGAAAGGTTACCCATTTCCTTCCTTCCCAAGTTCTTGAAAACACCTGGTAATGGCATTTTTCTTCAAACATAAGTCAGATTGCCTACTAACCTACTGCAACATCATATGTACAATGTAACTTGTTCAAGCGGGGGGGAAAAAAACTGACGCATAACTACTCCACATTGCCCTCACTTCTGTTAAAAATAGATGTTTTGCTTTATTGTAATGATTCTAAAGAGGATAAGAGGACAATTTTAGAAAAAAATAAAGTTCTATACATAGTACATGAAAAAAAATTCAAAAATCCAACCACCGAGGTCCCAGATTTTAATTGCTTTATACTCTTGAGATCTATGATTAAGTAAAACGTAAGAGCAATTAAATTCTGTGCAAGTAAGACGTAAGCTTTACTGCATACACAACTAGAAAGCTCTGACAGCTTTCTACAGAACAGGCATTCCCACAGGGGGTTTTAATTTGTTTTTAATACAAGTACCTCTTGTGAGGAACAGAAGACAATATACAAACTCCTCATGACGGCCTGGGGATGAGAACAAGGGATGGGGGGAAGAGAAGTTTGTTTTTTTCTAATCAGGTTTAGAAAACTGCACGTACCTTGAACCTACCACGGTTTTCATGTGAAGTGTTGTAGCTGCTACAATAACAACAGTAATACATTACTAGAAGCCATTAGCAAACTGCCTATTCTGTGCATGTTCCATCCTTTTAAAGCAAAAACTCTGTTCTCAGACTAAAGCTTGCTTGATGAACTCTATTTTCTTGGCTTAAAATTCTTCCTGTGTAAAGTGAGACATCATCTAAATGCTTCTATTTCTTTCAGATATGCAGGCAGGATTTGGTCTGCATCTTGCCGATAGAGACAATACATCTGGAACCACTAGCACTGAATTGAATCTGTCTGTCTGTAGGAATAAACGGATATCATTTTCAAAATTGGTACAGCATAAGCACTAAGTGTAATACTTACTTATTTTGCAGTAACTTTCCCTGATAGAAAAATCCTAAGACTGCTTCTGACAAAAAAAAAAAAAAAAAAAAAAAAAAAAAACCACCCAAAACAAACAAAACCCCCCTTTGTTTTGTTGGAACTTCTGGTGGCAAAACGCCCCCCCTTGGGCATCGGTAATGCACCCTGCCATGCATAGGCTGGACCCATACCACAGAGCTCGGGTAGTATTATTGCCCTTGTAAGACGCAGCCTTAAATTATGAAAACCCGTTCATGATCAATACTGATGAGAGAGGAGGAAAAAGAACAAGTTCAGCAAAATTCAGACTTTAACATATTCCTGTAAGTTTATAGGTTGCTGAAACCTTGAAGGCAAACCTGAGAGCTCTCTCCCAGGCCCTAAAATAGTTAAATCACATTGATTGGGGGGGGTGGGGGGGGGGGAGAGAACAGAGGTGGCCTAAAAACCTATCTTTTTTTATTGGACACTAATTGAAAAAGATACAAAACCGAATAAGTTTAGGAAAACATTAATTATACTGTGAAAATCCATGGCAGTTAAACAATCATCCACCTCTGACACTTACCTTATTATGTGGCTTAAGTAAAACTGCATACATAGCTCAAGGGAATACTTGCTTAAAAATTAAATGTAAGTAAACTGAAGCACAATAAGCCTCCATGATTTAAAGGCAATACTCTTAAGTACGGTAATAAAACAGAAGTAGTACTACAGTATATCATTTGAGATCCCATTTATAAAGATGCACCATTAGAGGATCTAATCTATTAGCAGAGTATGCAGCAATTCCTGCCAAGCTGTTTGATAGAAACCAGGCACTGATATAACCTAATCTGTATAACTTCCCATTAACAATATCGCTTCCTAAAAGGAAGGCATTAAGGCTGAAGGGCTCTCGCAGCAGCTACTGCAATCCACTATACAGAGCACAGCAAACGTAACAAAATTACTTTTCTAAAGGTAACGTGATCATTCCTAGGTATCTTTCCAAATCAAAATTATTTAACACTTCTTGCCAGAGATGGACTTGTAGCATACTACAGAATTTGCAAGTAATTAACTTATTTACTTTCTGCAAGAGCTCAAACGAGATGTGTTATCCAATCACCCTTCTTCTGCGTTAGTCTGTGGCCATGCTAAAGATAGCACTGGCACTTTTTTCTTTTCTTTCTTTTTTTTTTTTTTTAATAAAGAGAACTCAGTGTTCATTTAATGCTGTGGCAAGAAGTATCCTGACACAGCACAGATTTGTACTTTTATCTCTGCACAATCTCATTGAAGACTACAGCTTTCTTTTATACAGCTAAGATACTAAGTTTTAGCAAGGAGACCATAATACTGAGCTCTTAATACTCACATTTCTTGAAACTCAAATTACCAGAAAAAAAATGCTCCCCTCTTACTAGCCCTTTATTATGAAATAGCTATTCACAGATTCCTAAAATACCTACGATTCTTTTCATTCACTACCAACTAACTCTTATAAAGCTTAATGAATTGCAGAAACATTATATGCTAACAAAGGCAAGATGCTTCAAGAAACAGGAGGAATTTTAGTATCTTACAACACTGAAAAAAAAAACCAAAGTTAACTACATCAAAAAGGTATATTTGTATACAAACGTCTGACACGATATACCTAAAGGATGTACAAACAGCAAGAACTTTATAGTGTATATACTGTTTCTAAAAGTGGACAGTCTAAGCTAAGTTACAGAAATAGAGTGAAAAATATAGGTCTACAGTAAAATACCCCTGTTTCCCCGTAAATATTTCATTGACTATTTTATGCTAACCCTGTTGAGTTCTGCAAAGGCTGGTGAAAAAGGGCCAGCTCACACACTGGTGGAAATTCTACATTGCACATCATACTGTGTTTTCAAATAAACCTCAAAGCAAGTATTGCATGAACTGCCTTGACATATATGAGAAGAGAGAGGTACAAAAGCTGAAACTTCACTTGGAAAGGGGGAGGAAAAACGTTCCCTGGCATATCTGGCTTTTACAAACGTTACCCACTCACAGGTCACACACCTCGAGGGAGATGGGCAGGTCACGCTGACTGCTGACATCAGCCGAGTTGCCACACTAATATTTGGAAATCAGTTTCCCCAAGGGTCACGCATGAAGCACGCCTGTCGGGGAAACCCAGCCAAATAGACCAGCTACCAAAAGGAAAACCCACTTTGCCATCCAGTCTGTATCATTTTCTTTCAAACTTCCAGGATGTCGCCATTCTCCTTGCCGGCTGGCGAAGCAGCTTCAGCCGGTGATGAGACCCGCGTTGCTGAGGACAGACCTGCTGAGGACACGTACCACGCGGAGCGCCTCACGCGCTGATGCCCCGGGTTTGCGGCGCGGGTGCCATTCCCCGCAGCCGGCCGGCTGCTCCCTCCTCCACCGGGAGGGAGAGCAAAGGCGGTCTCACCACCTCGGCTCTGCAGCTCAGCCGGCATGAGGAGCGCGGAGTGGGGAAGAAAGGAAGGAAAAGACACGCTCCAGGATGTACAATAAAGGTGTAATCTGCCAATCTAGCTTCTCTTCAACAGAGGATCTCCAATTTTACAGTAGCCTAGTAGGAAAGATGAGTGACATAAAGACCAAGCCACTGCAGAAACAAAACGTAATGAATAAAACTGTGATTGCAGAAAGGCGGCTTTTCATTGCTAATACACCCCAAGCGGATGAATTACGGTGAAAGTCTTATTACATGGAAATTCAGCCACCTGGGGATTCAAACAGTTAGCAGCCAGATCTATTTTTAATCACATTCATCTGCCAGGCCCAAAGGCAGAGAGGGAAGGATTTGGCAAAGTCCAAAGTCGTTTTGCAGATCCTCTGGAATGGAACAGAACTTGCTGTTGGCTTTGGAGGTACAACCTTATTGCATGCACAGAGAAGCCGGCACCTAAACATCCGGCTGGCTTTCCAGCTCAGGGGCAGCAAAACAGCTTTGGAGAGACAAGGGAGCAAACAAAACTACCCACTTCCATGGCTCAAAGCACAAGAGGGGCAACAAGCTACAGACAGGCAGACTGCAACAGCAGCTACAGTTTCCAGCTGGCCTCACCAATCAACAAAAGCACAAACACCACCACCCAACATCGCCTAACGCAGGGTTAGTACTGGCTTTTCATTACAGCGGATAGTCGCATACGAGAAAAAAAATAAGGGGTAAGGGGAGCATTTAAGCCAACAAGCAGTGATACACACACACACACACACACACGCCACCACCCCAACATGGGACAGAATAATCAGTAAAGAGACATCTGTAAACCCTCATGTTTCCCTCAGGTACCAAAACTGGTATTTACTCAAGGCTCTAACTGTTACAATCAGGAGAAAATGCTCGATAAGGTCATCAGCAATACCTGCCTCAGGTTGCAGACCACCTACACCAGCAGCTCAAAGAGGTGAACCACAACTCAAGTGATAAATTTTAAGCATTGTTCAATATTTCTTAAGTATTTTATTGTTGTTCAAAGCATATAAACAGAATTTTATGAAGCCCTATACAAGCTTTCCAATGTTTTAATTTTTTGTTGGTTTAGTTTTAGATCACCCAGTAGGCTGACAGAAGAAGAATGTTGTATTCATTTTCCTGACCAACTTTTACAATTTAAATCTACAATACCTTGCCATGTGTTCCAAGCTACTGGGCAGGTTTTTCTCAATAAATCTTAGCAAAGAAAGCAAAGTGCCATTCTATTCCTAGTTTTTAAAACAATTAACATATCTAGATAAGAGGAACATAAACTTTTTGTTAGTAACAGTCTTGCTTAACATTACATCATTGCACTTTGCTATGTCCGCCTATGTTCAATGGACACATGGTCATAAAATGCACCACAGCTCCTGGCATATGGAAAGGAAGGCATCCACAGGGATGACTTCAGAAGGCATCTGCAGGGGCAACTTTCAGGTCAGTCCTCACTTTTGTGTCTGAATGTCCCAGTGACAGACAACTAATGTGACACCCAGCACACACACAGGGAAGCCATCGGGAATGGATCCTGCGATGCACTGACCAAGCTCTGCTCCTGCCAGCTACAGCAATGTTGGACACCTCACACAAGTCAGAGACTTAAGGCAAAATTGTTTTCCAGTTTGAAAAGAAAGGGGATTGGAGGAAAGGTGAGGAATTAGAAACCCCACAAAACCCAACAAACCCTGCACAGACCTGAAATTATTAAATGCAATGCATTTAATAGATGGTACCAAGCTGTTTATCCACAGCTGAAATAAAATCAAGGAATTTAAACCTAATTACAATCC
Source organism: Dromaius novaehollandiae (assembly GCF_036370855.1). Lineage (NCBI taxonomy): Eukaryota > Metazoa > Chordata > Aves > Casuariiformes > Dromaiidae > Dromaius > Dromaius novaehollandiae. The sequence continues at coordinate 145,726,066 of NC_088099.1, forward strand.
TAAAACTAAACCTCACCTGTGTCTGATCTGTGCAGGACAGGACCAATGCTGGTCTATTTGTCAGAAAACAAAGAAGAGTCAGAAATATAAATGACCACAATGGAAGGTGTATATGTGAGACCAAAACTAAGGGAGAGGGCTCAGTGCAGGTGTTAGATGTCAACTACTTAGGAGGACCCAACTCTGCAATATAATCACATCTGAAATTCCCATGCTCAATGCTTGCACTGCTAGGCCAATACCCACACGTGGAACAAGTTGGCCTTCTCAATGCTAGACCAAAACCTACATGTTCAGACGCTTGCTGTTGCCTGTACAAGGCACTACAGTGTGATCCCAGCCCCAGCAAACCTCCGCTCTCTTTGGCGCGCACACTTTCATGAGCACAGCCAACAGAGCAAGGCAGTGGTGTCCAGCAGCTTGGAGCCCAGGCAGACCTGAGCTGCAGGGGCTTAGCCCTACCACATTTACTAGTTTGAGTCTGGGGGTGAATTTGGGAGGAGAGAAGAGTGGGAAACTGCTCTACTTATCAAAGGCCATCTGCAAGTAAGAAAAGCAAGAGTGCCTCATGAATAAGTCTGCAAGAAGAGCTTAGAATGGAAAGTATTACATAACCCAAATACAGGCACATTACACACGCATAAAGCATAAAGGCACTAAATATGCTTTGCTTTAGTCACGCTGAAGAACGATGTGCAACAGAATTATACAGGCAATGACGACTATTGGTTTCCTTTGCACAAGGCACAGAAGCAGCACCCTTTTTCCAGACAGTGAGGTGAAAACTTGTCAAAACTTACACATTTCTTTCATTTGAATTCCCTGTCTGAATGACTGACAGAAATAAGAGAACAGCTAGCACAGGAGTCTCTTCTGCAGTTGCTCATTTTTTCCACTGAGAGCGTTCCATGTTTGTCTGCAGTTATTCTGCATCCCTCCCTCTGAGCAGCATTCATAATTTTAATTGCCAGAATGCAGCACATCAATTGACTTGGGTTTATATAATTTGATTCATATTTTTATCTCCCTTCCCCCTTTTTTCTTTTTTTAAAGAGGCAACAGTTAGTAGGACAAATTTACAAGGCAGCCAGCTGCCTCTTTTCTGCATTTGTCAGTTCTTCCTCCTCAACAGGAAGGCTTCTCCGTTTGTGCTAAGCAGGCTGCTCCTTCTAATGCAACATTTGGTGGGTCTTGCTTCCTTCACAATCTTTTCACTAAGACATAATACTGAATAAAGCAACCTGGGCAGCATTACTCAATGTGTTTATAATGAAATCTGTACTGTTATCCCCTCTCTGTGGAGAAACAAAATTGCCTAGATTATTTTGCAAAGAAAAAAAATTAAACTTTTCAAGGAAAAGTTAAGAGGGATGAGCGGAGGGCTGATTATTCCTAGTAGGTGGCTGAATTTAAATAAAGAGATGCAGATCTTCAGATCTGCTCATGAGAAGGAGGAAATATGAAATATTTGGGGATGGAGGGGAGAGACTGAATGGACATGGATTCCCACCACAATCCTGTACAGCTCTACCTAAAGAATGACACTACCACCACTTGTGGCTCCATAGGAGAAAACTCTCAAAAAAATAGAGTCAAGCATAAACCAAAGTGTGGACTTCTCAAGACTATATATAGCCTTAAACAATAGCTCAAAGACAAAAACCAACATGTTTCTCTCATCAGAAGGAATGCTCTGAAGCACCTCCAAAAGAAGTGCTTTGCCATCACTGGGGACACCTGTGACGACTTCTTGAGGAGAGTAAAGTTCTCCTCACTCAAAAATGAATATCTGAAGTAAAAAAGAAAGCCCAACTTGTCTTATTTATAAAGTTATCTACAAGAACTGTAGCTCACTGTTTTTATTTCCTAGAGCACATTCAAAGTGCGTGTGTGCAATTTCATGCAAAATGGTCTTGTACCAGTCAATTGCCAGCACACAAGAGCACGCTCAGGCCCTTCTTGGAGCAATCCCCAACCACGCAGCCGCCTCCATGGAGTACTGAGCCAGAGCTGCCAAACCCTGTCAGGAACACATTGGGGTGGCATTGACTTGCCCACAGCCTATGACTCTGAGCCTGCATTTTCATCAGATATCCCTGCTGATGCCTTGCTTTACACACAAGAAGGAGTCCCACTAGAGGACCCATGTGGGCTTGCTCAACATACTTAACATGAAGCACGCGCTCAAGGTTTTGGAAGCATGGCTTAGCTCTGATTTCTTTTTTTAATTCATGCTGTGAAGAACTGCTCAGAAAACACAAGTTCTCTTCATTATTTATTTTCTTTAATTCCCCTCTTACTTGCAACTCTGAAATACCTTAAGATACCATACAAGCATATGCTTTTGCTTTCAACCCCTAGGATATTCTTATTTAGCACCCACCTATAATTAAGAAGTCCTGGAAAATGACATAGTTGCAAGTGTAACAGATGGGATGCACCTAACCTGAACATCATTACCTGCCTCCTTGGCCTCCCCAGACAACACCTCCTGCATATATCTAACACATCAAGGCCAGCTGGAACGCAGCTTATACCCATCAAAACTCTTACTTCATATCACCATCACACAAACTTTTATTTAATGGTCAATAATCACAGGAAGCCAAAGAGAGCTAACTGAGGAGTCAGGTCAACTGCTATTTATTGTCTTGCAAGCAAAACTCTTTCTTCTACAGCATCTACCACAGGTATGGTAAAGTCAGCAAAATAAAGATCATGATGACCCAGAGCTAAGGATACACACTAGCTGTTATTGATTGCTGCAAGAAGAAATCACTGCTCAGCCTCTCTTCCCTGATGATTAAAATCCTCAAACCTCCTTATTAGTCTGGCTTTGAAAGGGGAGAAGAAAGATCTGTGACCTGGTGTTTAGAACTGGTGTTCAAGAAGCATTTTAGTGAGGTCTATTAGAAAAAAAAAGTCTTTAGAAATGCATCCTAATGAATGAAAAGTCATTTGTTTGCCTTTCACTGTAACTGCACAAGACACACTTCAAAGCATTTCCTCGCTTTGCTGAAAGGCCACCTAAACTGCATTCTCTGAAATACCATGTTTATTTCCAGCATTTGATGCTTATTCCTCTAGAAAAAAGAATAGAGGAATAGATGTGTGTGTATCTATTATCAAATTATTAAAAAACAAAAAACAAAAATCAGGTCAGTTATCTTTTTCATGTTTTCACTCTGAAAGGAAAAAAATCCTTTCTGTATTCTCCTTTATACTTGAGATCACTTCATCCTTTAGCATCCTCAAAGCTACCATTTTTTTGTACGCTGCAGTAAGATCTCTGTCCTCTACAATACAAACTTCACTCAATTCCCTGACATTTTTTCAGATACAACAAAGAGCAGAAGTGAGTATCCCAAATTTCTTAACAGAAGCTAAGAAATTCTCTTCCTCTAGCAGATTTTTGCTCAGAATCAGGCAAAGAGAGGTTTACTAGCAGCATGATCTACTTTGCGCTGACCATCTTGGATATTCAACAGCGAAAGCGACCTCGATGCCCACTCTCCATTCTGGTTGCAGTAACTGGCAATGCTGGCGCGGTGGAGGGGCTGAAGCAAGCAATACTGTTTCCAGGAGAGGAGGAAGGGCAGAAGAGTACATCATACCCCAGCAGCTCTTACACAGCTTGCGAAGCTGCTTCTTCACATATGAGCTTAGCACATGCCCATTCTCTGTACGGCTTGAAGCAACGTGCTTTCGCCCAAAGACCACCAGCAACGCCTGGTTCTGCTAGCTCACACGACTCGCTTTGCCGCCCAAATTCAGCAAGGGGACCAGGGGGCCTTTCCCCATGACTTAAGTGGATGAGAGGCCAATTTTTACCTCACCAGAAGCGGCGGGGCCACTGCGCGCCCCGGCCAAGCTGCGGGGCTGCCCGCACTGTCCCCAAGGCGCCTCTCTGCCGGCGCGGGAGGCACGGGCACGCGGGGCACCACCGGCAGGGCCCACGGACGCAGCACGCTGAAGGAATCCATCGCATCTACTGTATTCCACGAATGCCCGTTAACGCCGGGATGAACTATGCACTTGGGATAGCGCTGGTTTCTATTTTTGCTGTGCCGAGACGGCCACACGCAGCTGAAGGACTGAACTCTGTTTTCCTCAGAGTAAGCAACTTGAAATAAGTTGGATGCCTGAGAGGGAGAGAGGCTCATGCTACAAAACAAGAACTTTTTCACGCCATTCCTGTAGTTTCTAATTTAATGTAACTGGGGTAATGGGGAGCCAATTTTAAGTGGGTGGTTTGGTTTAAATATTAACTCTTGTGGTACATAAGGCTTCATTCAAAGGGTAAGTTCAGCTGCACAGCAACAGTTTACAAAACAAGCGTAACAGAGAGCCAAGTTGTAATTATACCCTCCAAAGTTACTTTTAATCCTCAAAGTCTCATATTCTGTGATCTGTTAAAAAATAAAACCTCATACATAACATAATGACAGAAAAGGAAATCAATATAGTATCTAATGACCCTTATTTAAAATTGTTAAAGTGTTGATTTTTAAAACGGTGAAAGTATATAATTTAAAATCTCTCCATAGTCTGTGCACATCAGGCCCGTGGCAAGGAAATCCCTGAACTGTGATGCAAAAGCAACTTTACAGTTGAAAAGGTAAAGTCACTAACTTGTTTTGATTCCTAAAAGCAGTTCGCAGCAGCTGATCATGGTAAAACCAGTTAGACTTTGGGGAAGATTTTTTTTTTTTTTTTTTTTTCATTTGATGAGTTTTTACCTGGTTGTTTGTTTTTTAAACAAACAAAAGCATCTCAAGTCTGGCCAGCTCTTTAGCTCCCCCTTCTCCTTCCTTCCCACCTCCCTGCAACTTATGATGCTTTCATATATAAACAGTTTTGCCCTTCCCATCAAACTACTATAATGCAAACAGTTGAATTACTACTGAGTTTCCCGTTTTGTAGAAATCCCTTCCTCCTTCCCTCCAAAGCAAAGACAGTAACCAGCAGCTCTACATGCCCACGGCACATGTTGTTCTGGAAAACGGCATTTGTAGTACTCACAGACTTGCCCTCCACCGATCCTAAAGCTTAACCAGCAATCCCAAACAGCCTAATGCTTTATTTTAGTACTGCCTTCCTACTTCCCTCTCCTCAAAAAGAGTCTAGCTGTGAAAGAGAAAAAAATAAAAATCTGTCAATTTTGGATGCTTTAGAGATGAGTATAGTGACATTTAAAAGCAGATTTTAAAAAGAAAAATGTGTTCAGAAACTCAGCTTTGCAACATCCATAACATCTATCCGACTCCCAGAGACGGAAGCACAGCACTGGTTGGAACAGATGATCCACTTCAATCCTCCCTGTGAGGCAAACAGGTTCACATCTCCTAAGAGGATTTGTCCTGGAGAACTACCCCCTTTCTGGCTGCTAGGAAAATGCAGGACGCCCACATCTCCATCTGAACCCAGTGACCAGTCGTGAAAGGGGGAAATTCCAACCTCAGGCAAGCAGCAGCAGGTGGGAAATACTTCTCTTAATGTAAAACTGCACAGAGGGAGAAAGGGGGGGGGGGGGGGGGGGGAAGGGACTTCTCAGCTCTAGCTGCCTCCTGGAGAATCTCATTTATCAGACATTAATGACTAATATTCGCAGTTAATAAATATTTATTAGGCAAAAGCTAGATAAGCATTAATAGCTCACATAATTATAAAATATTCACCAATTTTCATCATACATATAAGAAAAAACATAACCATAAGCACTAATGCATAAGCAAAACTATATTCAGAAACACAAACTTCAACTTAGTTGCTAATCCATATACTGAAAGCACTGGATCACACACAGATTTACAGAGATGGACCAGTACGGTACAGGTTCTTTGCTTCTCACACGAGCACAACAAAGCAGTAACGCCACCCGACTGATTTGCCCGTGTTGCAAACAGAGCTAGAAATTTCCTATAATATGGCGTATTGACACAGCTACCTTGTCCTTTTGTGTACTTTCCCCTCAGTTCAAGTCCTCCTAGCGGTATTATTTGTCCTCTTTCCACCCAAACAGTCTGTTGCAACCTGCCGCCCTGTCCCACTGCCCCTCGTGGAAGCAGCCCTCTGCTCTCCAAGCGCGGGGTCATCTCCCAGAGCCTCGCACACAAACCCAGCACTACTCTGCCCGCATCTTCCCCAGCGCTATTTGCGACACTCGGGCGAAAGCTTTCCTAGGGCTGCCGTGACTCCGCTGCTGCTCGGTGGACGCGAGCGGTTCAGCGGAGGGGCAACCCCCAGCGCGGACTTCCCTCCCGCGCGGAGGCCACCGCGGCCAGGCACCTGCGCCCTCCCCGCCGCCCTGCCCACTGCGAGCTCCCGCTTCAGCCCGCCTCTGCGGTGCGGACCCGACTGACGTCCTCCAAACAGCAGAAAGGGAACAAAATAAAGAAGCAAAAGGAATCAAAAAGTGAAGAGTTACAGCAAATGGATTTTTTTTGGCCTCTTCAGGGAAAGCTGCCTGCCTCCAGCCTGCAGCTGCAGCCTCTTCCAAAGCTTACGCAGCTTTTCTGGAACGATGTTATTAGGTCGTGAGTGGTTACAGCACCATTTTCACCTCGTGAAGTCACGCCGTGGCTCTTCTCTATTCTTTCCCTGCGTCTTGCAGTCAGACTTTCTCGATGCCTCTCCATACCCACGGGAGATAAACAGCTGCAGCATTTTTCCATCCCCTCTACCAAATTTTCAGCAGAAAAAAGACTTTTGTTAGTTGAGGGTGGATCCCTCCACATTGGAAATGCAACCCCCCCAAATAAACTCTGCCAACAGCAGTTTCATCCAAATGTCAAAAATTAACAAAGTAGGTGCTGAGCTATCTTTTCCTCCACAGAAAGTGCTGAGAAACCACTAATGGAGTTCCGGGCTACCTAATCCCTAACTTGTGTTAATTGTACTATGAATCCAGTGCATTAACAGGGCAACAATAAATAACAGAACTAAAAATAATTTTTAAATCATGAAACGTGAAAAAAGTTACAAAAATACTCGGCCTGACATTTGTGGTGTTTCAAACACACTAAAGACTGTACGATGGGACAGATCCATAAGTGTTTTCAAAATTGGGCTCCTTACCAAGACACATATTTACTTGTTTGACCATGATGCTGCCAAAAGAGACATGCTGTTCTTTTGTAAAACATCACCCATTTCACAACTTTCCTGAAAATATACTTTCTTATACATATTGTGAATGCTTTACAGTATAACAAACACAAGCACCAAAAATAGATGAAAGCAAACAAAGAGTCACAAACTACCTTTTTTTTTTTTTTTTTTTTAATCACGAGCTTCTCCTAACCATCAGAAAAAAATAAATCCTGTTCTGCTTGGCATGCCGACATATTATTTTAAATAAGGAGGAGGGCTGAAAGAACATCGCCCTTCATCTCCCAAAACCCAAGAGAAAATAAAGGAGTCAGTTCCCGAGCATGTACTCAATGGCTGTCCAGTGATGCCTGCTCATTTTGGTTAGGCTTCAAGTCCTGTATTGCACCTAATGAACACACTGCATTCAGATTCCTCTAACCACCAGCATGAGAAAATTAAAAATATATAGAGAAAAAGAAAGCAAAACATCCCTCAAATATTCTTATATGAACATTTCTGCCTTAAGTTTCCCTGATGTTTGTTCCTTCTCCCTTGGAAGGAGCTGTCACCTCATGCAAGAGGTCAGCCTCACAGTTTCAGGATCCGCTTGCATTGCAGGGGCGGGGAGGGGGGGCGACAATGACAAGAGTTTTCAGAACAGGCATGTGCAGGATATTTCCTTCATGAATAGGGACTTAACACACCTCATTCAATTTTCCTAGAAGAGCTCTATTTAACCATTCCCAACATAAAAGCCTGGACGCAACTGTCAGTGTTTAGGCCTATGGCTTAGTCGTCTGCTCATTTGCTGCTCTTGTACCTATTTCTCCAGACATTGTAAGGGTAAAAGTCTTTAGATAGAAAAGCTCTTTGTCAGACGTTCGTGTTTCCCCATTCCTGAGCAGCCTTCTCCACATCAATAAGCGTGACTTTCAGTACTGACTCCACATAGCACAGCCTTGGCCCAAGATAGGTGCAACCGAGAAAGGCTAAACTAGGCAGTTAGAAATGACCAAATGGTTGAAAGCCAGGAAATATGGAGCTTGTGCTCTACCAACGCCTTAACTTTCCTCCTGTTTCTTTGCCCTGATGGGAGTATCAGAGCTATTCCACAAGTGTTCACAGCTCTGGAAACATTTCACATCATCCACCACAAATGAAGTGAGATGCAGATGTGCTTTTCCATAGCTGGCTGGGGAAGGATCGGTGGCCAGAGCAAGGCACCGGGTCCAAGTCGTTGCTGGAAACACCGCTGCAACACAAGAGTTGCGACGAGGGGAGCTGCTGGTGCCCAAGAAGCCTCCTGCAAAAACTCCTAGCTGGAATTTGCCCATCTTCCCTCTCTCCACAGCTCAGCCTTCCTCATGTATTTAAGTTAGCATTTTAAATAACCATCTTTTCAAATGCACCCGGTGAAACTCCTGGTGCATTTTATCATATCTCTGTGTGTCAAGTTTAGTCAAGCTGATTTTTTCCAAGTCCCTTCACTCCTAGTTCTTGCCTATCCTAACTAGAAAGGGAAAGTGGTAAATGGCTCGTAACAGGCAGAGTTACACTTTCAGTACAGTGAGGCTCAGCAATTGGAAAATTACACTTGCCTCTTCCACAGTTTTTAAATCTCTCATCCCTGTCGTCTTACGTATTCAGGCTTCCCAGTTGAACCTCCCTCTTTCTGCTGTTGCCTGTTGCAACAGACCCTTCTGCAGAGGCCTGGGGAAAGACCCCTTCGCCTTGTAGGAAACCAAGGCTTATGACCCTGGGACTATCCTGGGAGCAAGGCTCTGGCAATCAAAACCAGCTAGACACTAGTTTTCCCTGAAGTGCCTATTAAGAAAAGGCTTTGTATAGGAGGCTGATTACTAAAACTTTGGTCACAACCCCACAATAAAGCCAGAAACTAATGTTTTAAGGTCTTTATCTATCTTACTCTTTCACATAAACCTCTTCCCCACTCATGTTTGTCCTTCATCACCAGAAACAAAATTGCATCCAAAACCTGGCAGGGCATTTTTGTATTTTCCTGCAAGTACTACACCCATGGGAGATTTTTTAAAACCAACAGGTATTATTAGACAGGAGACATAAATAGAGCTTGGGGAGGATTCTTATAGCCTGTTCCTCAAATAAGCCTCTCCAGAGCAGCACATCAGTGCTATTTCAAGCAGCACCTCCCATTTTTCACTCCTGAATTGCTGATGAAGTGTGTCAGGTTAAGTAGCCAAAGAAAGAAACGGTGACTTAAGGGCAAGCGGAAGAGTGGGGGCAGGAGGGCTGCGTTCGCAGGTTGCTCCCGCCGCTGGGTGCATACGAGCAGGCACGCAGGTAGCCGCAGCTGAGCCCAGCTAATCCTCCCGCGCCCTGCCGGCACCCACCGTCCCGCTCGCTCGCGGACCCGGCGAAGCCGCCACGCGGGAGGCCGGAGCCAGCGGCCCCCGGGCGCAGGACACCTACCCCCTCGGAGGGAAACCGGCTCCCTCTCAGCACCGCCTGCCTTTAACGCTGTTTGTTAGTGCACACGTGTGCCCACGCATGCAGTCTCGGGACGGTAATATTCACAGTTTTTCCCCTCTGGTATCCATGGAAAAAGGTGACTACTCCAGTATTTCATTAGCGAACAGGACTAAGTATTCCACCAACTTGTGGAAAGAATAAAAGCACTGAGGTTAATATATTTGGTGATGCTTTGTCTAACGGCTTGGAATATCTTGTTTCAGTAGAGCATAAGGAAAGCAGCTGTCACCTTGATTAAAGCGCCCTCAGTAACCTGATATTTCTCAAATTAATCCTAACTTTTGCATGCGCTCCCTCTATTTGAGCGAGCACAGTCACTAATCACTTAAGCAGTCAAACGTTGATTTGTACAAAAGCAAGTTTTGGTGCAACATCGTAAGCCGCAGGAAGAGCACCAGCTTCATCAGAATTTTGCATCTGTCTTTCCCGTCCTTTCCCAATCCCAGGAGAGGAATAAAAAGGGTTCCAAGAAAGCCTGGAGAGCAAAGCTCAATGCCAAGCTGCAAAGCTTGGCTATACACACACACTTTCCAGAAAGCAAACGGGATGAGGGATACGGTGCTCAAATCATCCACGTCTGCTTAAACACTTGATTCACCTGCTCCAGTGCTGTCAAAACAGACACGGCTGACATGGGAAAGGTGGAACTGGCGTCTCCGATACAGCAGGTCTTTTCCATTCCTGCACATCAGACCAGTCGCCTCCAGGTTTTCCCTCAATTACAGTCAGGCCAAGATTTGCCAGCAGTTCAGAACTGCCTCTTCTCAGAGAGCTTTGCCAGTACTTCAATCACGCCATTCCCAGCCCTCTCCTTGCTGCTCCCCCTTTTTATTACTTAAAACCACTGTGAGCTGAGCAAGCGGAGAGAAAGATTTCTGACGGTGGGCAAAACACCAGAACAGGCCCAATTTTTCATTTACCTTTGCTTCTGCCCTTGGATCTTGCACTCACAAGAGTGTGAAGAGCAGTGCCAATACTAACAGTCACCTGGCCTGCTTGACAGCACAAAAGCAGCAGGGAGAGGGAAGAAAATGCAGTTAAAGGAGACTGGAAGCACAAGGGATTGTAGAGAAAAAGAGCAAATAAAGAACTTAAGGTACCAATTACAATTAATCATGCTATAGCTATTGTGCAGCGTGCAGTATTGCTCAGAATTACCACAGCAAAAGCCAAAGAAGCACTCTGAACTAAAAGCTACATTTCCGATAGGAAACCAGTAGTCTTGCAACAACACTACAGTGATGACAGCATGAGAAAGTGCACAAATGACAGGGTAGACAGAATTTAAAAGCCCTTAGTTCAGGTTGCTTTGCTTGTTTCTATCTTACGATAGAACAGCCTACACTCGCACAGAAAGCGGCAAGGAACACTTGTGCAGCAGCCACCACCACAGCACGCTGTCTTGAATAACTGTTGGAAAATGGACTCTTTTCCCCCCATTTTCTTTCGAAGGTAAAAACCCATTAAGACATATTTGCATTACATCTGCTTCAATTTATCCAAAGGAAAGTTAGAGCATTTATGTTACATGCTTTAACAGAAAAATGTACATAGCTCAGTGGACAATGTTTTATAATTTAATGATTAACTTCCCTGGAAAAGAAAACAAATTTTTAAGTTACTTCACATTTTTGAGATGTTCACTGGAATAAGAGTTCAGCGTAAGCAGGAAGTCTTTTCTCTTACACACATAGCTAGTGCTGCACTTCAGGCTTTGCAACTATTCACAAAAAAAGCCAGCAGAGAAGTCTTAAAGAAAGCTAACTGACACCCGCACAGCGCAGTAGCAGGGACCGCCTCTGCTTAATTGAAGGTCATTTCTGTTAAGCTGTGTGCTATATTTACCACCTGGCTTGTAATGGCTGCTTTTATTCAAATGCTCTGCAGTAAAATATATGCATGTGTAAGGTACAAAGACTTTATCACTGAAACCTTCTGCAAGAAATTAGCAGAATAAGGAAGACTTGCACATTTTCTCAGCAAAATTAGGTCAGGACTCCTTTGAACGCTTCCATTTGAAGGTTGTGCCAGACTTCAGATCAAATACTTTTTAGTGCATTAGAACTAACAGCTTAAGAGATGAACTTACACACTACTGATAATTACTACTAACAGTGTATTGCTGCCTTGCTCTCCACCTGTGGATAATTATAAATAGCCCACATTTTCTAGTCCCTGACATATACCATGAGGTTAAGAGCACTTGCAAAAAACATCCTTTATAAGCACTGGTCACACATTTCAGATATGACAAGCGCATAAGTCCGCATAAATTGGGAAACCATTTCTCTGCCCACCCTCTCTTTACCAAATGCTCCCCAAATATGGCTAGTATAGCTAGGTGGCATTAACATCACAGCAAGGAATGACGTGAAATTGGGAAGTGCCAAGCTAAAGATTCAAACGCAAACCCATCTCTTCCCTCCAGGGCGTATGCACAGCCTTGAATCACAGGGTCAGGGAGCAGCAGTGCTGCAGCTGGGAGGGCAAAGGCCAAAGAGCCGTCCCCAGGTGTACACAGCAGCTAGTTATGCAGCCTCCTAACTCAGCCACCTGAAGGAGCGGGCAATAGAGCACGCCCTACTGCCGCCCACGTCCAGGCTTTGACTCACAAACGAAATTTTACAAAACTGCAATCCATAAAACATCAGCAATGCCCAAACCCCAAAACTGAAAGCTTCAAAGGGTAAAACGGGGGTATATTAGCAAAACAGTAACTCTGGGGGTCAAACGCACCCTTGAGGAGCTTATCAAACAAAACTGATGGTAACTTAAGAAGTCTTTAAAAGTTCAGCCTTTTCCTTTTTTCAGTTCTTAAAATTCAGAGGTGGGTTCACTCTAGCAAGCCTGGCTTTCTGGGAGGGTTGCGAAGATGCATGGAAACATTGATCCCTAGTTTCCTATCGTTCCTTGTTTTGCTTTCAACTTCTCTCCCATCGGGTGACACTACTAACTGTATAGATGTTACGTCTCTCTGCCGGAGAATGTTCTAAGGAGGTTTTCCAATTACATTAGCTAAATTAAATAAAAAGAGAGAGAGTGGAGAGGGCTGGCTTTCCCTGTGCATCTCCAGAAAGCCACAGAGAAATCCAAAGAAATACCCTTGCTAATCCTTTCTCAGGACACCTTCATCTCTGATCATAAACAGACATGTACTTCAAGTGAGCCACTACAGTAATTGTGCCAGCTCTGACCTTCTTTACAGCCACAGTTTTCATAAAGAGGGATACTACCCATTCGTGACGAGACTGGCCACATTTACCACCATAATTAGTCCCCTCAGTCTTCCTGAGGTTCCCAGAGCCAAATACCCTTGTAAGTTTAAGCCCTCAGATTTTAGGTGAAACAGCAGTAAGTTGCCTGGTAAAGAAGCATCACACAAACTCCTATCTGTACATTATAGAAGTACAACATTTTATTCCTAAACTATTTTTTGAGTCATAACCCAGAACTGCCTAATTCTTGTAGTGCATGTAGAGAAGCTCAGAAAAACAAAAAATAAAGTAATAGGAGCATGACTACAGTAGACCTACTATATTAGGTCCACAAGCCCAGCAGACTTTTTAGCCCATAGAGGAGATTCTTGATCTTCAAAAAACTTATTGAGGAAACTACATCACTATCAAGCATACCCAGCTTGTGGTGTACAGTAACAGTTTATGCCACCAGCCGGAAGACCAAATACAGCTATCCACCAGGAGAGACCTGCATCGAGAAAACAGGTCACAAAGTGCTGGTTAGGCAGGAGACACCGACAGTCAGCAAAGCAGCATTAGAGAAGTCACCAAACCCCACAACAGCCAAGGATAGAAGATTTTAAGGTTTTGAATCACAGTAAGCATAGGAACAAAAAGCAAGAAAGGTCATCTCCCCTTTCTAATGCCCTACAGTTACAAAGCATACAAAAAAATGACATTTTCAGAGCAGCAATGCTATGAGGAGTACTGTCTCAAACTATTTTAGACCTGATGCTCCTGTGCAGCTATTAGCTCAGCATCTCCCTCATTTCAGCAAGCTGCAGCATGGTTTCATGAGCTCACTGCTCCCTCCCCACCCAGCAAAAGGCTATTCCTGAGCCTGAGCTGGGGCAAAGACGCTCTGAGGAGCGATGATAGCATGAATGCCGTCACATTTGGTTTTAACTGGTACCCATTGTACCCGCCTTCCTCATCCTCAAACCCTGCAGGGAGGTTTCCAAGCATTACGCAATAGGTTGGAGATAAGGCTGTTAAGTGATATCAATGCATTCATGTTTCACAGCACTGAACACAGTGCCCATCTCATTAGCAGCACTGTGACGGCAAAGAGAAGGCTGTGCTGTGGGGCGAGGGGAATATATGAAATCAAAAGAACCTGTGGGAACTAAGGAGGAACAAATATTTAGAGAGGAAAGCTGTTACAAAACTGTTGTACTAAATCAAAAGTAAAGAAACAAGAGGAAAAAAATATTTATACAGACCACTTCTGTTTTAGGCTTTTTTCTTGGGAAATTAGGTCAGAGAAGATGCCCTTCCCATTCTAATTCCAGGCCAAGAGAATTACAAAGACAGACAATTTTGAGAGCAATTTTGTTCTGTTTATTTAACTATTTAACATTCTGCAGGGCATTTCTTTTCCTGACACTTGAAAGACGTTTTGCCTTTCATAAAAGAAAACACACACACACACACAAAGTAGATATAAAATAAAAAATAAAAATATACATAAAATAAAGATCTATATAAAAATCACATACACACACGCACAAAGTTTCAAAGAACTTCCAAGTTAGAACAGCAACAGCTACAGAGAACCAAAAAGCTCTCTGGAATACAGTCTCCACAGACACTTAATTTCAAACATACTCCAAGAAGTTTCATTTCAAACCACGTTAGATGTTACAGTCAAAAAGCCAGCCTTCACAGATGAGAAATAATCAAAGAGAACACAACTGGAAAATTATAAATAACCCCAAAGACAAGAAATTAGAAGCTGTATATGGCACTTCTGTAACTTTTCACATCCATCTCCAGTACTAGTCATCTTTATTGTTCTACCATGAAGAAAGATTTATGAGTACCACATGCTACAGATGCTTAAATCACTAATAATCCTACAGTATTAATCTTCTAACACTATGTGCTGCTACAGCAGTTCTTGAGAACTTCTAACCTTCTTACAATGAAACTTATGGAAGCAACTTATTAACACAACCAATTTCACATGCTCTGCTCGTGGATGTTCCTTGCCCCTGCTGCACAGAAACGTGCACTAACCACTGCCACCAGTGGCATGCGCAAGTTTGGGGCATCTGTGAACTCCCACCTGGAAGGGGATGCAGTCCAAAAGCCAGGATAGGAATCAGATGTTCTGCAGTGCCTCTTTAACCAAAAACTCAGAATCTTGTTCCTCAGCAACATTGTTCTGTGCACATCTTTGCTTCAGGAAGAATACATTACTGTTATTATTTATAGGGCTAAGCCATACCTATTTTTACTTATGCAATGTCAAAAATTTATATGCAATGGAAGCTTAAATTTTGTATGTCCCAACAATGGTGCATTTCCCTTAATTTGAGCTGGCTTCACCTTACCCTTTGTTTCCTTTGCAGATTTTCATTTTAAATAACAAAAACAGTATACATGCCAAACCTCTGTGACTGCATATTGAATGTGGAGTTGCAGTCTTTTGAAATCACTTAAAGATTTTGCGGAGGTTTTCACTGGTAATAAGTTTAAACGATGCACTGATTCCAGGATCTCCACATCCAGAACAAGCGAGACTAATTAACCAAGCAAAGGAAGTATCTGTCTTCTGGACAGCTCTCCTCTCCAACGCCCTATAAGAGACATCAGTACCCAAACTCTCATATCTTCAAACTCATTTTTAGTCTTCCCTGCAGATCCCAATCTGAATACTGAACATGCCTCAGCTTTTCAAGTCAAGAGACCAAGCGCATGGAGAACACAGCTACCAGCTGTGACCTTTAGGTGCTCTGCTCTGCCAGATGTTCAGGCAGGTACTGCGCTTTCACCAATAATGATCAGGCACAGCTGGAATTCATGCAGCTCAGCCCAGAGAAAGAGGAAGGCTCACTTGTACTTGTATATCTAACAGAAGGACACAAGCAGACATACCGAAGAGGACCTTGGGGAAGGCAGGAGAGATGAAAGACCTAGTGATGTTATTAGCTCACACGGCAGCAAGCACACGAAGTATTTTCTTCTCTCAGAACATCCTTAGCCTTGAGGCCAGACCAGTCACAAACCCAACCGCTCTCCAAGAAGTACTTCAGCTCCCAGACTATAATGCTTTAGCAGCACTGTTTCCCACACCTCTGTGAGACCATTAGCTTCACACTTCCAAAATATTGTTCAAAAAATAAGGATGGGCCATCTCACACTGATCTTAAAGGTGACAAGCAGGCTCCATTAACATGGAAGCGCCTCTAGAGAAAATTACACTTCATTATGGTTAATCAAGAAGAAGCAACACACGTCTGACAACATAATGTTTAAATACAGACAATACTAGCATTGTGATTAGCAACCAGAATGTATCTGAACATTTTGATTCTGCTCCTAGGTATACCACAGGCTGTTTGACCTTCTGCAAGTCCCTTCATCTCCTTACCTTTAATAAGAGTACATAAAACATAGTCAAACAGGTTTTTATTTGAACTTTCCCAAATCAATTCACCTTTGGAACAAAATAGTTTAGCTCAGATAGGAGATTTCTGAGGAAGCTGTTTATATATAAAACTAAAAATAGTGATTTCCAATTGGAGGTCCAGCTCACGCTTTAGTTAAGCACGGCTAATGTGACACAGTAATAGCCTATCTACAGACAGGGCCAACTTCTGCAGATTCATCACTGCATTATTAGTCATTATTTCACTTCAAGTGAACCCCCTACTTGAGACTTAGACAAAAATAATTTGTTCAGTGCAAAACTACTTGTCATGAATGGTTGTTTCATGCTATTTTTTCCTTCTACAGCAATCTGTTTTCCAGTACTTTTGAGGATTACATGTATTTTGTATTTCTGCCTAAATAGCTAATATTCTTTTGATAGCATCCCTCAGGGTTGAGCTAATCAAGAAAACAACATAGAACCGTCATTATTAGAGGGTCAAACACTAATGCAGTCTTTACTCAAGAGACTGCAAATTATCCTTCAATATGAGCAAGAGAAATCTTGTTCCCAAATCATTGAATAGTGCAGTGTAACCTGCGAATAAATTACCACTCCTGAAAAGATTATAGATAACAGTTTACTATTTTCTTGTAAGCATGAACTGAAGGTAGTCAAACAATCTGTTCACAGAACAGCCTAAAGTAATTCTCTCATGCTTGCAGCAGCATGGAAAGTAAAGCAACTTGAATCCACACCAAATCGCTTGCTCACTACTTGTGCATCTTCTCTTAAATGCAGTGACACAGAAGGCATCTTTTTGACTTAGATTCAAGCTCTTACACAGGGCCTAGAATAAGCTTCCCATTCTCAAACACAACATTTCTGTTAAAAAAAAAAAAATACAGTCAGTCAAATCTAATAAGATGACAAAAAAGTACTTCTCCTTAACCAGACAAGACTTCTTTGTTCAGACTCTGAGTACAGACTAAAGCCTGTAATTCTTTGCCATAAGGAAAATGTTTAAACTCGTCAATGGCAAAAGTCAATTTGGTGAGATAATGTAATTAATAAATGCCATCTATATGCCTCTGCTTGACAAATAAACCTGGCTGCGAAGAGCAGGGCAAACAAGCAGCTCTCCATAAGACTGGCTGCTTCTTGGAGGTTCCTGCTGCAGCTCTGAGGAGCTTCTCCAGGAGCTCAGGATTTCCCACTGAAATGCCACGTCCCTCACCAAGGTCAGCCGGTAGGTTCCCCCCCCAATCCTCTTTGGAAGGATTAGATCATAGTTGGGCTTTTTATAACTTGCACCACTGCTAGCCAAAAATTGAGCCTTGATCTGGCCATCCTGAGATTATACTGAAGATGAGGACCACAGAGGCTTAGACACCCCGAAACTCCAAATAAACCCAAGGCAGACAACCTATGGCTAATTCTCTGAAGTCTACCATATTTATCCCATCAGCTGCAGCAATTACATCAAACCTACCACGGAGGTATCATCTGCTCAAGAACCACAATCTCCATACCAGACTTTAAACTTCAAGAAATCTGTCCTGACTTGCCCTTGAAGACCAGGCTCCCATCTACTTCCTTGATAAAGATCTAGAAAAAAATGTAGAGAATACATCTCTGCACTTTAGGCCTGAATATTAAGTCGGATCCAATGCAGACCTCAGGGCTAAGATATTAAAATGAGAAACTGCTCTAAGTGTTTGATCTCATGTAAAGAATCATCTGTTGTTTAATTTTTAAAAGATAAGCTAACCTGGGAGGGAAACCTATTCCCAGAAAGAGGTTCCTGAGAACACCCAGATAAGGGGAGAGTTCCCGCAGGGAGTTCAGTTCAGCACTACAATCATGATCACTGAGACTGGAGGCAGAAGCCAGGGCTTAAACAGATTTCCAGCGTATGAGACTGTGAGGAGCTGCTGGATGGGTCCACCCTGGTGCTTCGCTAGAACAAAGAGCATCAGCCATGTCAGAGGATGCTACCCAATTCCAGATGCTGCCAAGCCACAAAAGGAACGGACAGCTATTTATTAAGTTTACAGCAAGAAGAAAAAGTTCATGGAAGTTGAGGAAGCGTGGGAATAAATCAAGATGAAATAAGTTTCCTATCTTTCTTTGGAACTTGCTTGGCAATGCAGATTTAACACGCTTGAGAGACACACTCATGGTACATAAACTTGAAATTCTAGTTATCTCTTCAGCACTTCTCCTCTAATAACTATCTCCAAAGTCTAGCTGCGTATTTCAGAAAAAACATTCCTCCTCTCCAACACAAAACCAATTTTCCAAAATTCAAAAGCAATGTAGCTATTAGAAACAAGTGTAGGAAAATTAAAGCATCACAATTCCAAAAGAGTAAATATTTCTCAAAATGACAGCAAACATTGCCCTAGCATCCTCCATAACTATATTTATGTCAACATATCAGTCTCTGATGCTTACAGAGGAAACAAGAGGACCACTCAGTTGATGTTGACACTCTAGTTGCTCCAGTGCTGCGTTTTATCGAAAGCATAAAACCCAACCACATGCATTGCTGGGGCAGCATGAAGCAAACTCCAGTGATTATCAAGGGCAGCTATTAGTCACCTCTTTGTGAGAACAGTGTTCTGATGCAGTAGGCAGAAGAACCTACCAGCCAGCAAAGTTTCATCCACACCTGCACCAACCTGGCTGGGGAGTTACCCAATCACAAAAATCCGAGGAAACTATTAGTCCCACTCATGTGAAACCAGAGGAAACAGAAAGGTATTTTAGCATCTTCAAAATGAGAACTGACAAGTACAACTCAGATACTTGTCACCAAACTCTGCTGCTATTAAAATCAGCAAGGGCTGACTCTGCTCTCTGCAGAGCCCCACCAAACCTTTTAAAAGGCTCATCAGACTTACAGAGTTTGTCTTTTCTTTCCAGCAGTTTTATGTCGTTCTCTTCCCCTCTCTCTCCTAAAAGCAACTGAGAAAGCCATGATGGTACCTAAAAAGCATGTTTCTTTCATTCACCTAAGCCTGGGTGAGCCCACAACATTCTTCCAGGCCTGACAGGGATGACTGGATCCCACTTTAATCTGACGTCACACCACACACTGCACTGATGGCAACAACTCAGCCAGTGAGCCCTGGCCTCAATCCACCAGTTTTGAAGAGAGCAACGCTTCCCACCACAAGCACTTTGGCATGAACGTGACCAGCTCATCCTCCCCATTCAACAGCCCAACGCCAGCCCCAAATGGCTGCGAGCTCGGAGAGCATGCACAAGGCAATCTGTGGCTGCACAGTCCACTTCAGGACGCACTAACGTGCACACTACACACACAAACTGATCCCAGGTTCAGTGGTGGGTTTCAGTTCCCACACGTCTTTAATGTGGTTCTGACATCTACTTGGTCCACCCTGCTGAGCCGCGGGGTTTGTTACTAACATAAAGCAAACACAGTGAACTCACTGCTTTAGGAAACAGTCTCCTTATTTCCTCTCCTCCCCAAAACACAAACGCTTGGACCCCTGCTTCTTCAGAGGGGAGAGATTTTTGTCTTGTCTAAGTAAAAATAATAATAAATAGCAGAACCAAACAAAGGGGGAGAAATTCAGAGAAGAAACCACTTGACAGTGCTCTGGGGAACTAGCAGGTTTTTTAAGCATCTATATAAAATTCCTTTTACTACCAGGACAGCATTCGGCAGTGGCTACACATTTGGCACTTATATTCTCCCAAAGTCAGGTCTATAAAATCCTATCTTGAGAGACCATGCAGCTGCAGCCAGGCCCAGCAAAAGAAAAGAAAACAAAAAAAAAGAAAAGAAAAAATAAAATTAACCTCCCTTTACTTTTCCAGTCTTTCCACAACTTTCTCGCAGCCGCGAGGGCGCTGTGTCAGAGCCAGGCAGCCTGGCTCCCTGCCTCGCTCTCTCCCCCTTACCCCATAAACCACGCCGCACCAGCGCGCCCCGACAACCCGCCTCACGCTGCGTGAGCATCACCGGCCTAAGGCAAAAAGCATAAAACCTAATACTTTACTAATTACCGTGGCAGTTTCACAGTTACTACACCAGAGAACTTCATAGTAACAGCATTTCTATAAAAATAAAATATATTGTACCTCATTAGCAAATGGGTGCTTCTGCAGTGTAGCTATACCTAGAGTTAGTTATACCTGGAGTTAGTGTTTTACACAACTCATTTTAATTAGCCCTTAAGAAATTTTGCAATTGTATCCTTACAAATCATTAAGGATGAGCCAGATTTCATGAAGTCTGTGACTGGGCTAATTTACAGAAAAACGAGACAACTTCAAAAGTTAACTGAAGCTAGTGATATTATTTAGTTCAGTGGAGCAGCTCATTTTAATTGGATTAAATTGCCATGGTATTTTAATGTCACATCAAAACCTCCATTTATTTTTTCTTAATATTTGCCAAAACGCTGCAGCCGTGTCATTCGCACGCCCCCGTCTCGCGCGACGGCCTCAAAGCACCTCGGAGTCACTGGCGACAGGACCGCGCCGCTCCGGCAAGGCTTGGCCGCCGCCGCGGGTGCTCCGCCGAGGGACGGGCTCGTCGAGAGGGGCAAATCCCAGCAACCGAGTTCACTGCATTAAGCGGAGGTCCCCGCTTAGCAAATACACTTGTGGCTTTGCAAAGGGTGAACAGCGGCGTTATCCCGAGCACCGCGAGCACAACCACACGGGAAGGGCTAGCCGCGCAAGGGCCGCCCCCGCGGCCGCCTCCCCCGGGCGCTGCGCACAGAGCGGCCCTTGTTCCGCGGCCGCCGGCGGGGAGCCGCGCAGCCCGCGCCACGAAACGCGCCTGTCGCCGGGGCGCCGCGGCCGCCCGAGCCCAGCCCAGCCCAGCCCAGCCCGGCCGCCCCCGCGGGCCCCGCCGCCCCGCAGAGGGGCAGCCCGCGGCGGCCGGGGGGAAAGCGGCGCGAAGCCGGGCGTGCGGAGCGACCGCGCCAGCAAGGGGACCGGCCGCGGAGGGGGGGGGGGTATTTTGCAAGGAAACGTTTACTTCTCCCTGCCCAGGAGGAGGCGGGAGGAAGGTTTTCCCTGGCTGGCAATTCAAATAAAGTGCAGCCAGCCGAGTCCCACCTCTGGGGTGGGAAGGGTGCAGACCCCCGAGGGGCACAGCGCCGGCAGGGCTCCGGGAGCCAGGCCCCCCCCCCCGGGGGCGCCTCTGCGGCTCGGGGCACCCCGAAGCCCCCCGGCCCGGCCGCCGGGCAGCCTCCCCGCGGCGCGCACCGTCCCCCGCAGGGACCGGGAAAGAGGCGCGGGGGGGAGCGCGCGTCCCCCGGCCGCAGCCGGGACGCGGGCGGGGGCCGACGCCGTCCCCCGCCGGGGCGGGCACCGCGGCAAACTTGGGGATGAAGCTTGCCGGAGGGACGGCGCCCCCCGCTTCACCTTCTCGGCGGAGAGGGCGGCTTTTTTCTGCTGCTGCTTTATTCTCCTCTGCGCTCCGTCCCCGAGGAGCGCTCCGCTATCAACAGATGCCGCCGCCAGCGAGCGCGCTCCTCCCGCGGGGCCCACGCGAGCCGCGCCGGGGCTGCGCGCTCCCCGCTCGGCAGCCGCAGCGCAGCCGCCCCGTCCCGTCCCGTCCCGTCCCGGCGGGCCGGCCCGCCCGCCGCGCTCCCCCGCCGCGGCCACTCACCGGCTGCCCGGAGGCGCAGGCCACGAAGCTGACGGTGAGCGCTAGCCACACGCCCCGCATTATTCCGCGGGGCCGGGGCCGAGCACAAAGGGAAAGCGGGGCTGCGCCGCTCGGCAGCGCCCAGGTGGGCGCCCTGCGGCCCGCTCCGCGCCCGCGCCGCTCCGCCGCCGGCCGAGGCTCGCGCGGCGCTGGGGCTCCCGGGCGGCTGCTGCTGCTGCGCGGTGCCGGCTCCGGCGCCGTCCCTCCGCCCCGAGTGCGGGGCGGCAGCGGCGCGGCTCGCAGTTAAGCCCAGCAGAAATTCCTGCAGGATTACAACACAGATTGGCAGCTCCCCCAGCCAGTGGCAGGAGGCGGCTCGCCGCCGCCGCCGGCGCTCGCTCGCTCCCCTCGCGAATTCGAGCAACTTTCCCCCCGCCCCGGGCTGCCCGGGCTAATGCGCCCCCCCGCCCCGCAGCGGAAAACCTGGGCAGCGCCGCGGCCGGCGGAGCGGGGCTGGCCCCGCGGAGGAGCGGGGCCCTGGGAAGCCTCCCCAGCCCGGCCCCTGCCGGGTGTTTTCGCCGTTCTGCCGCCGGATTTCGGCTCTCCGCTCCTTCCCACCCGCCGGAGCTAGCCTGGAAGGCAGGATCAAGTGTTGGAAAAACAGGAGGGGGGAGGTTAAGAACGATGCGGGCTGAGGGGCAATTTGGGATCCCCCATTGGCTTTCTGCCTCCGGCGCAGCTTTTCAGACTTTTCTCTGTCACCGTGAGGGATAGGAGCTTTTAGAGATGAGGGGGTGGTGAGCAAAGGAGAGCTGAGATTTGCAGCTAGTTACATGGATCCAGCAGCAATGTCTTCGAGATGAATGCTGCAGGTATTGACAGCACCAAGAATGTGTGCTCCAGAAGCCAAAACAAGGAGTCTTGCTATGACTAGTCCATGGTATTTCTCAACTGGGGAAAATGGTGGTTTTGCAGTCCTCAGGAGTCTCAGCCTGATACACTCAGCTATGCCAGCGCGTTTCCACTGCTGAATGTGTCCATATATTACATCAGTCATTGGACATGGGAAAGGAGCAGTAACTGGGACAGCAAAGTGTATCAGTCGCGCTCACAAATTACCACTTGCCATTTTATTCAGAAAGCTGCAGGCAGCATTTTGTAGCCTGAGTCAAATGGTCACAGTGACTATAATGGTCTCTTTTTGTTTTAACAAAGCCCATCCATCTTGGAGGACCACCCCCAGAGGAAGCGAGGAAAGCCCAGGGAGATTCCTTGAGCAGATGTTTGCACATCCCAGCCTTGCTTGCCCTGTGCTCTGCTGAGTGCTTCAGTCTACAGATAATCTTGGGATCCCCTCCACCTTCAGTTCCTACTCTAGTTGCCTTCTTATCAAAAAAGGCATGCTGTACAAAAATAATAATTTTAAAAAATTCAGTGCATGCAATCTCCCAGCCCACTCATGGCCTTCCCAGTCCGTCCCAGGCAGTGTGCATCCCTGGAGATCCCTGCACAGTCCCGACACAGGCGCAGCAGCTCTGTGCCGTGACACGGCAGGGCCCCTTACCCCAAAGGGTGGTGGTGGGGACCGGAGCATTCACACTGTGTGTGACCCGATCCCGGGAACATGATACCTCTCAACAGTTACCATGTTGCCATTTCCATATCCACCTTCCCGACGTGCTGTGTCCACGGTTTTTAGGCTGCATTCCCTACTGAAACCTTACCAGATTTTCAGTGATCTGCTCCTCGTGAGTGTTAAATGATGATCAGGAAGTTCTGCCCAGAAATGTTTAATATATCTGTTCTCCTTAAAGTACACTTTAGGAGTTTAGGACCCAATTTTGCCTATCTTCTACCTTGGCAGGTGGCTGGATTGCAATCGGACTGAGCAATAATTTCAGCACTGTTTGATGTGGGTGGGTGAAATGCAGTGAAGCAAAGGGAGGAAAACTCCACTTGGGCCATATCCATGGACATCTCATTGGCATGAAGTCTTATAGGCATCTGTGGGGTTAGGGGAGTTAAAGAGTGCTGCAACTTGCCCGAAGTCAAAGCAGAAACCGGACATAGCATTCATTAGGCTGGCAGGATCCTTAATAGCAGGAAAGCAGAATGCAACATCAGAAACAAATAATACAGAAGAGCAAATGGAAAGACAGAAAAGCTGGGTACCAGAAGTATCCTAAGGGTTGTCAAAGACCATGGGGTAGGTGATTCACTATAGGGGGATTTTTTTAGCATTCAGACCTTGCAGGCACATGCCTTAAATAAATAAACTAAGCTCACTTCTTCATTCTTGTTAAAATCCATTATTATTAGGGATTTATGCACTCAGTGGAATCTGTCACAGACCAAAACATAACCCACCAACAGCTAAGGCAACACGTTCCTTGGGTAAAGACCACCTCTGCTAATGGACTTCTCACAGACTCGTGGTGCCTATACAGGCAGCGCCCATTAAGGATTCAGGGCTAAATCCAGCCAAAGCTGCAAACACCTACATGCATCCTTGCATCTACTTAGGTGCAATCCCTCCCACGCCAAGCATGAATCTCTGCACATGCTAACGCTAGAAGAACCAGGACTGAAGACCAGAAGCCAGATAGATGACATGAAAAGGTACAAATGAGTATGAGGGGTGAAGACGAGAAAAGAAATAGTCCTCCTATGTCACAGGAATAACAAGATTGTGCCATGGCCCATTTGCTACCTCCCCACGCTCCTGCTGCCCTCCAGCCAGGAGCACCACGCTGCAGTAGGAGGCTTCCCGAGCGTGGCCCCACCCGGAGCAGCGTGCTGCACCACCACAGCCAAGTGTGCCCACACCTGCTCCTCTTGTCACCCTGATTTTATAGGGATGGAGGCAAGTGGGAGGCCCAGCACGAGACTGAAACAAAGTGCTTTTCACCCAAGGGAATTACGTGATAAGAACTACAATCAGCGGTGTGACAAAGCTGCCAGGAGAAAGCTGCAGGCGCAGGATCAGACTGTCAGGCAGGAATCACCACGC
The DNA here is from genome assembly GCF_036370855.1 of Dromaius novaehollandiae. Classification (NCBI taxonomy): domain Eukaryota; kingdom Metazoa; phylum Chordata; class Aves; order Casuariiformes; family Dromaiidae; genus Dromaius; species Dromaius novaehollandiae. The sequence continues at coordinate 145,750,926 of NC_088099.1, forward strand.
TGCCTCTGTGCCTGACCAAGCCCCCAGGCCTCTGACAGGCACCAACCGTCCCATCACAACCCCAGGGTCCCCGTGGACCAGGCTGGAGTGGGATTAAGATGACCAGTGCACAAGGGGCCAAACTTCACCAAAGGCCTTTTTTTAAAGAAATGTGCTGTAACCTGGAAGGACTAGGGAGGACCTTGAGTGTAGCATGTGTGATCTGGTTATTAACTGCAGAAAAACCTAACCTAGAACCCAAATGTCCACCAAATCTGAAAGTCCTGCTCTGGGTCTCTCTTAAGGGGGCAATTAATCTCCTGGATTTGAAGCCTGCTCCTGGCTCTGACTCATTGGCACTGGCCAGTCACAGCACAGCACAACTTCACATAAATGCAAATATTTCTAAACCAAGCAGGCAGGGCTTTGAAGAACGCTTTCAGTGCAATGTGCCATGCAGTTACAGGCATTTTAGGGAAGAGTCATAGTCAGAAAGAGGTGGGAGCTATACAAAAGACAGAAAAATTTGGAAGTCTTGGCAAAAAGACTTAAGACGATGACTGCTAAGTCGCAGTTATGGATAAATGTGCTTAACAAGTTTCCAAGCACTTCCCTAGCCTTCATTTTTATGTGGCCAAGTCCTGCAGGTGTCTTGCACAATCACAACGGATAAGGCAAGAGATCAACACGAGGAGGAGAGCTCCTTATAACGCAGTCTCTCCATTAAGATTTGGTCAATAATTCAAGGTGAGATTGAGAGCACTTGGCCCGAGGTGTCCGCGACCACGGCAGAACCGTACGCCTCATGCCGCAGTCCAGTGGGTGGGGAGGTGCTGTTGGCTGCAGCCGACGTTTGCTGTATAAGTGATCAGTGACTGTACTTGTGCCCAGTTTGCGATAGCCTTGGCATTGCATTCAAAGGCAATAAGAGATGATAAATTTTCCTCAGTAACTTGTTCAAGAAGAGCAGAACCTGTGAAAAAAAAAATAAAGCAGCTGACATTGGACCTGTTTGAATCCATACAGGCAACGATCTGAAATAAACTTATTAAAATATATCGGTAGGACGGTTCAGTGTGAATATTATTATTACATCCTCAAACTACTGATGTTTATGCTTCCAATCTAACAACAATAAACTACCCATCTCTTCTAAAAAAATCTTGCTAAATATTTGCAAGTACAGTCACATTCATTTCCACACTCTAACCTGAATTCCGGGATGTGGTAGGACAGGATTGTTGCTCTTGGGACCATTTAAACAGCATTTAAACAGCAGTCTTCTGAAACGGGGGAGACGTGGCATTAATTTTTGGTAACATGTCACCGAAAGGTTCTTTTCTGGGTCAGTTCTTAACAGTGAAATTATATAAACAGGCAACTTTATCCAAAAGGCTATGCCCTGGGACATCTTTGTTTCTTTTTGCTTCGAAGGCTACTTCTGCTACACAGCTTCTGATCATAGACTTATGTAGGTTACTTATTTTTTGTTTCACCTATTTGGTTTTTGGCTAGTTAAAATACATGGAATATGTCTGTCCAGAGCAGGGTCCTCCCCAATGGTTGAAACGGTGGCGTGTCGGAAGCTGGTAACACCATCAAGCAACTGGTGCTTGTTGTGCCTGTTGTGGCGGGTGGCACTGGGGCCGTAGGACTGTGTGCTCTGCTTCACACAAACACAGCGCAGCGTCGGAGCTTGGCCCGTGGCTTAGCTCTGCCTCCACCCACAGCAGAGGAATATAGTAAACAGAGATAGAGGGTGCAAGGTGACAAAATTAAAATTTGATAGCATGGAAAGCAATGGTAGGACACACCAGCTGCCTAGCCATTGCCTCTCTCTCTTTCACAGGCTCCCTGGAAAAGAGGCGTTGTAAGGAGGGACCTGAAGGAGCACAGCGAAGAAAGAGCACGCTTTCCTCCGCTGGATGCAGAGTAGCACGGGAGGAAATAGGTGATAAAGGTTGGCATTGCTGGCAGAGCACAAGCAGCCATCGTGGTGCTGCATACGAGGTGATGGGTGGGATAAAACCAGGCCAGGAGCCACCGGAAAATGAAAGTAGTTTGTGTTTGTTGGTTTAGAACAGAAGGAGCAAGTAGTAATACAAAGAGATGCAGAGATAAACATAGGCTTTTGGGCTCTGCTATCAGGAAGACAAAAGTTGGAGAGATGAATGCATCATGTGAGATGGCTGAGATTTTGAAATAACGTCCAACATGGCAAAAATTGCTTTAATAGGTTTTCCAGAAGGTTTACATTCAGAGAGTTGTGAGACCTGTGTAGAGGGGGGACATCTGAACCATTCACGCATTCAGATTTGAAGATTGCCTTAAAATCCTGATTTGGCAGTGCTCCTAGAGCAGGTCTAATTCCCTGCCATTCAGGAAGTCACTGGCATGTTTAAATATAAAATAAATACATGCTTAAAGTGCCTTACTGATTTGGAGGTCTCTTTTCAAGGCAGGATGCCTACCAAACAAGTACAGCAAAGCAGATTGGCCAGTGACAGAATACTGACAGCTAGGGACACAAAAAAATTACGAAACTTTGAAAAGAAACTTTATATTCCTGATTGTGGCTCTGAATATTAACTTCTGCAGGAACTGAAGTGTGTCAGTCTGTGCTGGCCTCCTGCATATCATATAATTTACCTACATTCTGCCTTAATTCTGCCATTCTAGCCATGGCCATTACACTGTCTTTCTTATTAGCACAGAAAAATGTACCTTTAAAGTACAAAAGATAAAGAATTATCTCTGCAAGTTTCATTTAGAGCCATAGCTCAATATTTGCCTGAGAAATTTGCATACCTGGAAGCGTCCCATACATGACAATCCCTGCAAATGAAATGCACTGTTGATTTAGTTTATTATCCCCAAAGATAGTATCACGGTTCAGGTTTGTGTGCAGTACATCAGGAGAAAAATACGGAAGGGCTGAACTGGAATAGATTTGAATTCTGCCAGGTATACTGCTGAAGTTAATGAAAGTCAGTTAGACCTACGTTTGGCTGCTGCTGCTAACTGCATAATACAAGTAATAACAGAAGCATCTATTCAATTCCTGAGGAACATGAGTAATTTCCATTATCTTAAAACGTGTAGGAGTTATGAATTATGGCTGCAGAGATTGCCCAACACTTTTTCATTATTATATCTTGTTGTCAGTTGCTTATACATTTGCCAAAATTTAATGCATCAAGGTGAAATTTCCTATGCTGCATATCAGCCTCTGGCTGACTTTGTTTTTGCTTTATTTTTGTTTTGCAAGTTTAATCTAAAATGGTGCTTCTCTTTCCAAGAGCAAGGTTAGGGGAAAGTATGTTATTTTGTCTACCATAAGCCAAATTCTTTCAAATGTTTCTTTGAGAAGATGTAGGACCTCCACGCACGGAAGCAAAGAATAAAAATTTGGCAAAAGGAGCCAACCAAACACCAGAAATTTACTTTTCAACACGCTTGTGAAATTACTCCTGAATCTGGACCATGTATAAGCATTGCTGTTTTTGCAGATTGTACATGCTCGGTAGAGACTTGTTAAATTGACATCTAAAAATCCCATTGACGTCGGGCATGTTCCAGCTCAGAGCCGCAGAAATTTCTCTGTGGTTGATCTCCAAATAAAAGGGCTCGTTGCAGATTTCCTCTCAGTGCGTGCGAGACAAGGTCTGCTGTGTGTGCCTATGCAGCGAGGAGGGAGAGAAGGGAGTTCGATTTAAACATAGAGGAATAAAGACAGCAACAGCGGTAAGAACAGTTGAGTAAGGAGGAATAAATGGATCAGGGTAGAGGAAAGTGTTGGCACAGGCGGAGCAAGCGCGAGGGCTGTGGGGCTGGGCAGGAGGAGGAGAGCGCAGGGGACGGAGGTGGTGGAGGCAGAGCCATGGCAGGTGGGAGCCCCGGGCGCAGGAGCGGAGGAGACCAGAGCGGCACAGCGGCTCGGGCGCTAAGGGCCGAGAGGCAGCCTTGCCGAGGACGGGGCCAAAGCACCCGTCATCGCGCAGCTGCGCTCCCTGCTAGGCCTCCGATGTACGTCCCCGGTCCTCAGACTCCACGTTCCTGCGCTGCCAGCAAAGCGCTGTGGGAAGATGTCTGTCTCAACAGTCTGCCCCGGCTGATCAGCATAAGTAGTAGGCTGCCCAGGGAAAGATAATACTGTCAGCGAGATCCAGGCAGCGTTTTGTTGCAGAAGTTGAAAGCTATGGAGACAAAGACATAGAAGATTGTAATTAAAGATGGTATCATAACGCATTAGCTTCAAGGACAACCTTAACTCCAGCGTTTCTCAACTCTGAGCACTTTGTAGCTTAAATGTTCTTGCAGCAAAGGTCTTCTTAATGTTACTGTTTAAATATAATGCACAATATGTCACATGTCAGGTGACAGATTTCTATTACCTGGCCCTGGAAATCTTTACCTATATGAGTAGTGCTTGCTCTATGAAAAATGTACTGAAACTAATTGACACCACTTATCACCTACTAACGTATGTAAGTAAACAGATATTGCAGGATTTTGCCCCTATACTATAGTAGGCATGCTGAAGTTAGTCTAGATTTGTGTATAATTAATGAAAGCCTTTGAATGTGGCATCAGCTACCTGTTGCCTGCTGATACTTGGTAGTGTTTATTGTTCAGATATAAATATGTTGAAAATAAACATATATTCCAACAGCAAGTGGGCATCTGTCTATGCCAAGTCTCATTGCAGCTATTCTGGGTTTTTGCATTTCTGTTTTTCTGTCTGTTGACATTGTTTTGACCTTTTCATGATGGAACTGGATCCAGAGCCAAAAGAATAAAATAAAAAATGTATCCAGGTCGTACATGTTTCAGTATATTTATTCCAGTCTCAAGATATACATACTGTGAGCATCAAAACAAATTAGTCTGCAGTACAAGGAGAGTCAATGATCTGATCATTTCTAAGCAAAACTGAAGCTGGACTTTTCATGCTAAAAAAGAAGTTTCCTTTTCACTTTCCAAGCTTTTCTTTTTTGTGTGTGTAATTGCAAGCTGAACAGGTACATAGAAGAGGTTGCTTATGGGGTGGGATGAAATATTCATATTACCAATATATTTAAGTGTTTGTAGATGCAGTCCCTGAGGGAAGTCTGACATCCAGAAGAGGCAAAGAGCCACCACCTACTGCCGTGAGACACTGTGGTGTGGGGTGTCCTCTTGCCAGGCGCCATGAGATACTGGAGCATTTGTGATTTGGGGTTTCTAAAATCAAAAGATAGCACACACATCTTGATAATGACCAACTTTCTAATGATAGTAAAATGGGAATTATGTGGTACTGCAAGCAAAGGATAAATTCTGAATGAGAGAAAATGAGTTCAAAGCATGTGATTGAATAGTGGTAGGCTTAAGGTCTTAATTCTCCTCTCACACTACGCAGAGCAGGAGTAACTCATTTGTAGTCAGTGGAGCTACAGAGATGTAAAATGGCACTGGAGGAGAATCAGGCCATTGTTCTCAGCAAAACTCACTGATAAGACATTAATTACCAGAGAGAAAATGCCATCAAAAGGATTTTAAATGCTTTGCAGAGCTCAGGAGACAAACTCATTAAATACTATGTCGTACAGGGAATTAGTTTCAAATTTGTGAATGCAGAGAAGGCAAATGCTGAACTACAGATAAATGGATGATCATTTTGAAAGCCTATTTGGGAAGGCCTGCTTTCTTTAGGAAAGGGAGCCAACCCCACACATTACATCCAGAGATGTGAAACAATTCCAGAAAAAATAAATCACCCTGAACCTTGGTCCATCTTACACACTGAATCCCAGCCAACTGCAGTTGTTTAAGGTTTGTAAAAGTTCACTGGACTCTGTTTCCTGCCCAGCCTGTCCCCCCTTCCTCCTCTCCACTCCCAAATCTTGTCTTAGGTCAAACTGGGCTTGGAAACAGAAAAGCTAAAACACCACTACAACAGCCTCACGTGCACTCTTTCTAACTGGACATGTAATTAAAGTGCTAGAAATGTTACTGAAAAACTGGGAGGAAATCCCAACTTCAGGCAAGTCAATGATAAAACTCTCATTTGACCTTTACAAGGGCAGGATTTAACCCTCATCATCAGAATAATCCCTGGCTAGTTTTGCAGACCCCAGTTACCGAGATAGGATGACTAAGTATTTGAAGCATCTGTTATCTTTTTGAAGAAAAGCTGAAGAGCCCCTTCATTAACTCTTTGTTAAATCCAGGATGGCGGAGATGAAGCTTATTAATACACAAGAAAGATGCAATATGCAGAGGAGCTATCAGAGACCATCAGCATTGCTCCAGGTTGGAAGGGTGCCACGGTCTGTGGGAAGAAACCCTAATCTGCGATCCCTTTTCCATTTCGTCCTGCTCGTGCTCCCCTATGGACTTCGCACTGCTTCTCATTCTCTCTCAGGCTCATGTCTGTTGAATAGCTTCCCTGGTGTCTGAACAGTTCCTTTCAGCTAGCCTGCTAGATGCTCAGGTTTTGGGGGGTTATTAGGGGCCAGGTACATCACTGAGAACTGAAAGCACAATGCCATGGTGTGTGCATTCACAAGGGAGGTACTGCTGCTGCAGGACCCACTGCATGGTGTGTCTGCACCACGCTGCTGAGTGTGGGGCATGTCCGACTGTGACATGTCCATGCATCCTCCCAGGTGACCCCGTGTTGGGGTGGCTGAGGAGGGGGAGCCTCTAATACACCTCCTTCTGCTGCAGCTCTGTGGAGGTGCAGCCAGGTCAGCCTCACCTCACGAAAGCAAAGAATTGGCAATCTGTTTTCCTTCAAATGCTGGAAGAGTCTGACCAGGTTCTTCCTCCCCCATCAGAATCTCCTGGCAAGTCAGGTGTAATCAGGTATGTCAGACCACTGGTTTCCCACTCTTTTGCCACATTTTGATTGCTCTGCTGTGGGAGCATGTTCAGGGAGATGAGGTGGTTCTGCCTTGTGTGTCGCCTGGTTTCCACATGATGGGCACAGACAAAAGCGCTGTGGCAAGACAGCATGAGACAGGGCTCTCGGATCTGATGTCTGCATCCGTTACGTGCTGTAACATGCAAAGCAGGACAAGAAGATGCTCTTGTCACGTAAGCCAGCAAATACTCTGTGTGCATATTACTTGACTTAGAGCAGAGGCATATACCCCCCATGTGACCAGGACAATATGTCCCTGACACGCAACCTGCATGCAACACTATCCTGTGATATGATGGGGTGACTATGTTCCTGTCACAGGATATGGTGTGAAGAGGAATGTCCTTTTGAACGCCCCCTATGTCCTAGCTTTTTTCTATTGTTGAAACCTGGCGACTTGAAGCAGGAGAAGGTTCAGAGTATGTTATTGGCATTATCAGGTACTGATCACACTTTGGGAATGGTGGCAGAAGCTCAAAAGAATTATTCGTCTTCTCTTGAGCTGCCAAAGGGGAGGTCTGCTGCAGAAGGGCAGGAATGGTTCCCTGGCTCACGAGAGGATGGGTCTGCCAGGACAACAACAGACTCAGCTGCAGGGCTTGCCTTGTCATCCCCATCAAGCCCTGGACACCTGCAGTTTGTATTCCTAGGTTTCAAGAAGATTAACATGTACATATCACTGGTTGTGATAACAGTTTCACTCCTCAAAATAGGGACATCTTGTGCGTTGGCCAGACACTGTCCGGATTATGTCTCTCAATGGATGGTGCTGTAGCCTTATGGACATCACTTCCAACTTGTGTGGCACAGCAAGGCTGTCACCTTCCCATTGCACATTGGCCTGGATCCTCTTCTGCTACCAGGTACTTAGAAGACTTCAGGACCCTCCTGTCCTATGTAGTCTTTGCTATTCTACAGTTTGGATATACTTGTTTGGAGAGTTGTGGCTGTCAATCCTATAGTATAATTCTGGGCAATAGTGCAGATGATGCAACCAGCAATTTTTTGGACCTGTTCTCCAACCAAGGAGCTCAAGCCAGATCAGCTCTCTTTGACCACAGAGACTGTGTGGGCGGAATTATCAGAGGTGCGATCTCTTAGATACAGAACAGAGAATGACCCACAGGGTGTTCCAGCTGCACAGTTTGAGAAGGACAGAAGTTTCGGTTGTTTGGTTACAATGGTAGGGTTAAGTGTGACTGTCCCTGTGCCAGACTATGTTGCTCAAAGAGGTGGCACCTTACCAGGTTTACGAAACACAGTTGGTTAAGACTGTAGGTGGTTGGGAAGTGCATACCATTAGCCAGAGAGCTGCACAGCAGGAGGTCCTTTAATGCAGGGCACATTTGACAGCCTGGGGTATGTGCTGACCTGACCTGTGCTATTGTGTGATCCCACTGGAGGCAGCAAGAATGCAGAATTACAGATTGGGGATGGGTCCAGAGAACATGTAAGTCAGAGGACCAGCCCAACAGTTCTGGGCAAGGTCAGAAGTCAAGACACATAATCAAAGGTCAGGAGAAGGCTTAGAAGCAGTAGCAACAGGTTTATATCATTGAAAGTTAGATTAATTGCAAACAACACCTGGAGCGGTTAGTCATCATGCTAATCCTACTCTCCAAGGCTAGCTGAGAGAAATTCCTCATCCAGCAGCAGGTCTCAGATGGGGAGAGTGCTGGTGGAAGGAACATTTTTTCTGTGAGCAGTATTCTTTCATTTCAAATCTGCATGGGCTTTTTTTAGTAATAAATTTATACTACATCCAGGAAAATCTCAGAGATTTGCTTTCATACTGTTTACAAAGACGTCTTTTCAAAACAGGCCGAAAAGTAGATTAGCAATATGAAAAAAAATAATTAAAACAGCCAACATCAATGTCATGGCTGCACTTCTGCAGTGTCCCATCACTGGCCATCAGCTTGCTGGAATTGTGTCCGTTCCAGTGTTTTGTTAAAATACTGCATTGGGAACAGTAATTAAACAGATTCTGATGATGGTTTTTAACACATGCCAGCTGGCTCCCATCCAGTGTCAAAGCAGAAACATTGTGCAAACTCATGGTCAATGATGACTTTGATCTTTGAAGGGCTTTGTAGTAGCGGAAGGAAATGGGAGGATAGGAGGGAGGGAGAAGGATGCAAACAGTGGGGAGAAAGAGTAACATGCAGTAGAGTGGAAATTATCTCCTACACCTTGACAAAGGCAGTGGGTGCTTTCTTCCTTCTGCTCTTCCTTTCTGTGGGGCAGTAGACACAATGATAAATGTCCTCATAAAGGCCCAGTTTTGTTAATGGGAACCCATATGAGTAACAGAAACTCCTTGAGCATTCCCATGTGTGTGCCATTGGGATCACACTGTGAGTGACTTTCCTTGCATGCTTGCTTGCAGGATCAGGCTCTGCCAGCATATTAATGTGCAATAGACACAGAACTATGTTGGAGTCCTTCAGGACAGAATGCAGGACCATGGCGTTGAAGCAGCCTTACGAGGCCGAGAAACATGAATATGTGTAGTATCACAAATATCTGCTTAGAAATTGTCTGAAATGTTAGAACAACTCTTTAGCCACAAGAGAAGATGTTGCTTCTGTCCCATAAGATTCTCAGTTTAGATATCAAGGACTAGGGACAGTGGACAACCAGGACTGGCATGAATGAGCAGTGGGGAATGTTTCTCTAGTTCTGAACATAGTTTAAATTCAATATGAATTCCCACATTAAAAGTTAGCAATGAGTGTGAGGAAGAACAGCATTGCCTTTTTTAAGTCCTAGCGATATCCACATGGTTTAGGTAGATGACTTTGCTGATATTCCTGGGTGTAATCCAGCTGCCTCTTGGTTGGCATTGAAGCAGTGTTCCCATATTGTGCCAGAAGACCCTGGACAACTGATGCACAGTCTTTCAAATGAAGCTCACTTCAGAGAGCTCAGCTAGTTTTAATCTTTAGTATTCCTAAGAATTTTTTTACCAAAGTAGGATTGGTTCGGCAGTACAAGCTGCAATGCTTCTGTAGTAGCATAGGAAAGCTGGAAAACCATGCAAATGTCTTCACATTAAAAAAAATCTTTATTTCTTTTCTGAATTCTTCACTAATGTGAGGTGGTGACACTTCTGATTTTTCCCTCTTTCTTCTTTTGCGTAATAAACAACATTTTAAATTCATTAACTTCCATCTCAAGAAGGGTACATTTAGCAGCACAGGGGTTTTGGTGTGACTCCTAAGAATTTCAGAGAAGAATAAAGTCCTTAATGAGTTTTCTTGTGCTTTTGCATCCACAGAAGTTCCTGGCAGTGAGAATAACCTTTAGTTTAGTTCAAGGGCTCCAGCAGACAACTCAGTTAAGTAACTAACCTTGCATCAACTGAGCTGCTATAGATGTCAATACAACAATCATCTATGTGCACTCCTCACCTGCTCTAATTGCAAGGTAAAGCAACTCAGCATGAACTCTAATGAGACAGTTTCAAGCTAAAGCATTTTATTCTAGAACTGAATGACAGTAGCTCGGTTTTGTATCTGAGCCACAAGAAAACAATAAGCTTGAAAAGATAAGTGTAATGTTTACAAGATATCACCTAGCTGCTTTGAGAAGAGACCTTGTCCACACAAAACTAGAATGTAACTACAAGCAGTTTTGAATCAATCTTGTGATTCCTACCAGTCAGAGCCTGTGTGGACGTATTTAATTGTTTTATAACTGCCTAATAGCAAATAAATTGACATAGATCAGCTGTAAAGCAATTTAAGTGTGTGTAGCATAGTTCATCTGCTTAATTAAAATCATATTAATTAATGCAATTTTTATGTTTTTGCAAACATATTACAAAGCTCTTCTGATAGTCCGCCTTGAGCTCTGGCAGTAAAAATTGCCGTGGAATTGAATCCCCCAGTAACAGCTGGAAACACAGTGCCATGCACAGAAAAAGGATCTTGGCAGCTACCTCCGCCATGGGTTTGTTGTAGGATAATTTCCCATGCACTTCTCTGATGTGCCTCACATACTCTTGAGCACCCTTGCTTCTCAAATTTGTTTGGATGCAGAGATTCACAGAAGTGCTAAAGGGAGGACAACAGGAAATCAAAGCTTTTTCTTCAGAATAACAAAGACCCTCCGACACATTCCCACCTGGTCTCCCTGACGGCTTGCAGGAAAGAGGCCTGAAAGCACAGCAAGCCTAACTAAACACACACTGCCTTGGTTATTATTGTAGTTCTATGATAAAATCCTTGTTAATAAAATATGGAAGCAAAGAACAACCAGCTGCTCAACTCCAAACAGCTACCATGTCTGGTCCTTAGTATGCCAGCAGAGCTAGCTTGAGCACAGGCAAAGTTAGCGGCTGCCTTGGAAGTTAGGCTGCGGGGCCAGCAAAAGGCTCATTTTGCTGGTGCTGGAGGAGGAGGGAGTTGGCTGTGCAAGCTGAGGTCAAGCAGGGCTTCCCACAGAGCCAACTTCTGCTGCCACAGGGAGAGTCGAAGTGGGTCAGGCAGGCACTGCTGGAAGAGCAGCCTCTTCACCCAGCGCTCCCGGCGCCCGCCCCGCTCTTGCGCTGGCAGCAGCAGGAGCTGGCTGGCCCCGGGCACAGGACGGAGGCATCAAATTGTGGCCACCTCCACAAGGAGCCGGGAGCCAGGTTTGCAGCCCAGACAAAGGAGCGGTTCTGCTGCAGGCTGTCCCTCACTGCCTCCCAGGTGGCTGTCCTGGCACGGCATCTCCCTGCGTGATCCCAGGATGCTGCTTCCAACACTGTGGAAAACTACCAGTGCTGCAAGGTTGCACTGTAGCTAAGACATTTGCCTCCTGCATTTTTAATTGGATTTCTTCCAGGTGAATAGACACATGGACGCACACAGCGTAATGTTAAATAACTACCTTACAAGTCATTGATTAACCACATCTTTCGCGGATATGTGCAGAATTTACAGCTTTTACAATAACAACAGGAGCTGATAAATTTTACATCCTATGATGGGCTTCTGCTCTAATTACAGTAACATGGCACTTTCCGAACATGTTCTTTTGTGAACGACCCCCTATCTAAAAATAAAGTGATCTTATCCTACATCTAGAGACACCAATGGTAGCTTCCGTTAACTTGAATGAGTGTGGGGCTGCAAGCTGTGAAGTTCATAACAGCTGCGTGGGAAGACATTTATAGTCATTTATCCATCTAGAGCTGTTTTACTATGGCAAAATGTATTTTTGTTAGGTAGAGAAAACAAAGCAGAAGATCTTGGTTGGGAACAAGGACCTATTTGCTGTAACTGCAAAAAGGAAACGAGGTCAAGATTACTTTTTTATGGTCATGTGAAGTGAAGTGACTTTGCTACTGGCCAGCTGTGGTGGAGGAAGGGCAGAAGAGCCGTTTGTTGAACAGAAGTACGAGGTCAGTTGTGCTGCTCTCATATGAGGCAAAATGCCACCCACAAGAGCGTGGAAAACTTGCACGGGGTGTCAGAGACTGCACAGAGCGCAAGGCAGAAGTGGGGGAATAACAGGCACATGTGCTCAAAAACTCTTTGCCTCAAGACCCTGGCACCAGACTGGGAGCCTCAACCTCCAGCCTCCGCTTGATCGCGAGTCTCTAGTGCGAGGCTGGGCCTTTGGCTGCACGTAGAGAAAGCACTTCTCCACCATGCTGGAAGAAACTGTGATCAACCCACTGAAGAGGGAGAGGCTGCCATCCAGGAGGAGCAATTCAAGCATATCGTAAATGTAGGCCTGCTCAGACTTTGTTGTAGTCCTGGATACTTAAGACACTTAAAAATGTTGCCGAGAGTATACCTAGGGACTTGCCTTTGCATCCCAACAGACATTAGGCCAGAGCAAGACAAAACCCAATGGGAGTAAGATGTCATTACAATCTTTCCTTACTTAAGCATTATTTTCCAAAAGATGCCTACATGACGTGATGAAACCAGAGTCACTGTTTACCTTGGAAATGCAGATACCCAGATTACTGCAACCCTTATTCTGCTGAAATGCTTCTCTGTCCATATAAATGATGAAAAGGAGTTCCTAAGAGATTTTTCAGTCAAAGCTTAAACAGATTTTGCTCTTTTAGTTGAGTTTGATGGCTTGCAAAAAGTTACTCTTCCCTTAATGAGCCCCTGGGGACCTAGTTGTGTATTTTTTCAAGATCTGTGATGCACATATGTATCTACCTGGCATCCACCCAAATCTTTTCAAAGATAAAATGTGAGATGAACATCTGGTTCACACTATTACAATCTTTATTAAACCCTAATTTCTTCTCCAGAATAGCACCATCTGCCACAGCTCAAGCCCCTGTTTTCTAACATGAATTTTTCTCCATGAGTACACAAGGAAATAAATCTTAAACAGTTACAGTCTCCAGAATTTCCTGAGATGAAAAAGAACAGTGACAGTAGTAGACCCACGAGCTTATTTGCTTCAAGAATTCTACATTAATATTTAACTCAGGAGGAATCTGTATTATGAAGGATACTAGGAATATCCCTTCACTTTCAGAAGAATTCACTTAAGCATTTTCATAAATCTATTGCTGAAGGGTTTGATGCCTTTTCAGTAGCTTAGTGCACTGTGTCTTCAAGCCTTGGCAATCATGGTGCAGATTTTGCAAAATTTCCATTGCTACACAAAAAATTTTCAGAGAAAAGAGAGAGCTTGTTATAGATACATAGAAGGATAATATAATCTTCACTCTAGTTCAGTCCCTGTCTTTATGATGCCTGTTGTTATGCCCATTAGTATCCAAAAGCCAGAAGAGAAAATACCTGTGAGTCAGCCACCTGCAGGAAGGATGGAGTCCTTTCCAGGAACCTGATTCCCAGCCTTTCGCACGGTGTGCGCACAGTCCTGAGTAACTAATTTCCTTTACATGACATTTGGAGATTCACCCCGCTCTACTTGGGAGCTTGAGTGTCTAAAAGGATTATAGTCTCTTGGTCTCTAAGGTCCTTATTCCTACCCATTACTACAGCAAATCTAAATAAATGCTATTAACAGACTAATTTAAATTTGCTGTCTCTTGGTGCTCTCCCATCACATCAGTACAAAGCTCTGTGAGCATTATCCTCTGTGTGAGGAACACCTTATAACCAGTGCCTTCACAGGGCTTTGTAAAGTGCAGAGTCCTTAATATTCCTGTTTAAAGGAGCGGCTACTTGACCCAAGTCTAGTCGCAGCATTCAGTGGTGGTTGCATGACTGCGAGCCCCTTGCTGTAAGTCATGCCTGTAGAAGATAGGGCTGAATGAACACATTTAGCCTAATTTCCAACCCCCTCAGGTACTGGCAGCTGAAAAGCCTTACGCAGAATGTGCTGTTGCTTGTCTCAATGTTATTCTTAGGCTACAAGAAAAGAAGAAGGGACACAAAGACATTTCTCACAAATCAGCAACTGCAGCGAACCAGTCCCCTGCCTCGTGGCTGATGCGGGCTGGTTGCTGAAGCATGCTGGCCGGGTCCGAACCGCTATACGGCACCCACATCTGGGCCACACGAGCTGCTGAGGGGCAGTCCCTCTCCACGTCAGGGAGTACAGGCTCTTTCCATCCAAAAAACCCTCTAAACCCTGAATTTATACCTGCTGAATGGCAGGTGTAGATGGCAGGAGAGAAAACCAATGAACCCCGTGATCACCACACGATGACATTTTCCTCCGCAGCGGTGTCCAAGAACAGCATCCTCCTGCCCCCAGCTCTCTGCCATGGCAAAATGTAGCTGCATTCACATTCATAAATTCTTGCTGTAAAATGTATTTTTCTGCTTCTGAACTGTGCTAGTGACAGTGTGACAGCCCAGGCCTTGCTCAGACCATGAAGTAGCACCATATGAAAATACAACCACTGAGGCTGGGCCTCATGCCATCCTCGATGAATCTGCTCTTTTGAGGTGCCCTCCACGTACTGTGCATGATGTAACGAGGCCTGTAATCTGGCACTGCCTTCATGTATCTTACAAGAGCCCTTTGCTGGGTTTTATGGTCATGACAACAACCAAAAGGAATAAAGAAAAAATACCCCTGGGATACAACTTCCCAGTGAAACTATTGGAGAATATTCATCATATTATACTTCAAAAGTTATGTATTTTTAGTCCAGACCTACTCTTTGAAGAATATTAGAAAGATCTACCAAATAGTGGCAACCTACTGGATGAGCAGTATGCCTTTCTGGTGGAAATCAGATTAATCCCAAATGTTCTGTAGCCAACATAAACGTGCTTTAAAAAACACTGGGGAGTTAGAAATTGTTCAGAGGATTTTCATTAAAGCTATGACCTAGTGAGTGGAGGTTCTCATCTATATTAGCTTTGCAATAAGTTTCCAAAGAATGAGGGATAAGCAGGTAGTAACTGAGATTAGAGAGAGCGGTCTGACATAAGGGAGCCATAAGTGTCTGCTCACCCCACTGTGGCCTTGGGAAGGTATCCGAGATGCAGCTCTGACCTTAAGGATGCTGGAGGTTTTCCTGCAGAAGTTCCCCAAATCTATGCACCTGGGAAGAGGAATGGATGAACATCCCATAGAAATGGATGCCACCAGACCTTGAACGTCTTCAAGAGGGATAACAGGTAGTTCCCCTCCTGACATACAAGAGAGGAAGATGTACAGACACCATATAGAAATGGAGGCTTCAGGCCCATTTTTCCCATTCCTCTGACCTTGGTACTGCTTCTCTGGACAGCTGGTTCCTCTGCGTAGGTACAGAGCATTCCTGCCAGTGGCTTTAGTTACACCACCTGGAAATGGGGCCAAAACCACTGCAGGCACAATGCCGGGGTGTCTCCTCCAGCCGTGCCTATTGCACAAAAGCCCTGCCGCTGCTGCAGGGCAGCATCCTTGCAGAGCACTCGGGGGCTTCTGGCAGTACAGGCCAAAAGGGCTGGGTTGCAACGTTATATCTGGTGTTAAAACTGAAAAAAGAGGGCGTGGGGAAATTTGCTTCAAGGCTGCAGGAGATTACTGAAGACTGGCTTAGTTGTTAGCTTTCTTGCCAAAGGCAGTAGCATCCAGTCCTACGGCTGGCCTTGTGCTTGGAGGAGGCTGTTCCGGACTAGCCGACTACCTCTCCGACAATTGCTCAGCTGGGTGCTTTGCAGAGAGGGAGGTCAGAGGTGGAGGTCGCCTCTGCATCGCCCTCCAGGTCAGAGATCAATCCCATGGCATTACTTAGAAAAGAAGAGTGAATATGTAACCCCAGTGATGCAGCCAAAATTCCTTCTGTCTGTTAAACAAGCTGAGATAGGCATCCAAAGCCATCTGAGCCACCGTGTCTAAGAACTGCCTGCACAATATGGTTGTGTGCTTACTACCATCTGATGAATTTACACTACAGCATTAGATAACCCAAGTGTGAAAAATGTAATTCAAAGCCAAAGTCCTCAGGATTTATTTCACAGCAATCTTAACGTTACGTGGCTCCTGCGTTTGGGCAGGGCGGGTGCCAGGAGGTGAAATCAAGGTGCGGGGCGTTTCGTCACGTAAACAACACTTTTGGCTAGCAGGGTTTTTTTCAGAACCTAAGGCCAAGCACATGCACAGACTGATGAAACCCGAAGTGACAAACTGTAAATGTGTTCACTGAGTCATTTGTGTGAGCCGCTTCCATCTACAGAGCCAGGAGATTAGGGGAACTTGCTGCACTGTATAATTCCAAAGGGGTATGAGAGGTTTTAGCCTATTGCCTCAGGACAGTTTGGTTACCCTATAAAGCATGTAGCAATTCTAAATCAAAACTTTTCACTAGGTATAGCGTGCTGGATGGGAACATCTGGCAATTTACAGAAGAAAGCCTTGCAGCATTTAGTGCACAAGTATCTCTTTTCTACAACCTATTTTCATTTTATGGAAGAGAGACCCTATTTCCTGACTTTTTAGACTGACTTCCTAACATGATCAAATTACCATGATTTCCAGAAAACAACGTCAAAAGGTCCTAAAAGCACTTTCTAAAAGCATGTTCTGATTTTATAGTGAATTCCTGTTACATGTTGAAGATTTTGTAAACACTTTAAATAACATGCTTTTAATCTAATCAGAAAAGTAAACAGAGTTTGTTTTTAGCTATTCAATGTATTTGAGCCACAAGCATTTTTCCAAATGAGCGGCTATGGGGGTTTGTAATGCAACTCAAACCAAACACCAAGAATATAAAATCACACTTGTTCAAACAGGATTAGAGAGTTTATTCTAGCAGAGTTTCCAAGGATTTCAAAGAGAAAATAGCATTTTTTTTTTTTCATTTAGGGAGGTGGAAAATATGTGATACATGGACAGCGATTGTACTGTGTAAGTCCCAAAGGTACCATGCAGTCCACATCCATGCCGTGCAGCAGGTGAGACACACCATTCATTTTTCGCTCTCTCTCAGCCTTCTGCTGCTCTCTCTAGTTCTGCCTTTGCTCAGCAATCACTTTCACTGTACTTTATTGATACAGACTGGAAGCCAACAAGGAAATAAAGCCTATTTCTGGCGTACAATACTTGATGAAAAACATAACTACTCCTTGCTTCCTCGTGTAGGTTTTTTGCAGGCAGTATATAACAAATGATGATACGGAGAGGTTTCTTTATTCTGAAATTTGGTTTGTAGCCACACAGTAAGGCACAAAACCTCAGCCCTTACTGGAGCAATAGTTCTGGCTCCCATGGACGTGCCGCTGAGCTGAAGGACACTTCTCCCCCAAACTCTTCCTGCATCTCTTCTTCCTGCTGGCCCTCCCAATGCTTCCTGCAAATGTCTCAAGCATCTTCCTTTTGCCAGGGTTTGCCAGCAAAATTTCCTACCCAGTCCTGGAAACATCCAAAAACATTGGAAAACAAGCACCCTTCAGCTGCTTTCAGCTGCGTGGCAATGCAGGGTTGTGGCCATCCTCTCCCCAGCCACAGCGTGGAGACCAAGCCAGCGCGGCCGGGGGCTCTTGCTGTGAGCTTGAGGGAGGTATCAGAGTGTCATGGAAAAGGACAGGAAAAACCTCTGATGATTCAAAATACTAGGCAACCCAGAGAAGTCAGCACAGCCTCTGCTAAAAGTATTTTCTAAGTAACGCGGTCTGAGTTTTTAATAATAAAGCCGGAGTTGTTGCTAGGAGCTGTTAATATTTAGACCCGGTTTGTGGTTAGCAGATCAGTTTGTGAGCCCGCACCAGCTTCTTAAAATGTCGTTGTTATTCATAAGTATTCACTGAATTGCTTGGACAGATGATTTTCAGATTACAGGTTGTGCACAAACTTTTTTGCTTCAGCTACTCACTATTCATTACTTGCTTTGTGTGATTGGCAATTTAAGTGACACGGTGTCATTTCTGATCCCAGATTAGATGGCTGAAGTATTTTAAAGAGAAGAGGAGAGAATGGCATATAGAAAACAATGGATTTCTGCTGTGAAGACACATTTGTTCTACAGTTCATGAAACTTCCAAAAGATTTTTCTAGGCATCAACAGTTGTCCAAATACTGTCAAAACATCAGTAATATAATTCCGCAGTTCATAGCAAACCGAACTCAGGGTATTAAAAAAGTATCCAAAATGTAGGTTTCTTGTGCCAGTTAACTAGCTTTATGTGAGTCCATATATGTGTCTGTGTTTGTCTGGGGTGGGGGGGGGGAGCGTGCAGACGCACAAATACAAAAAGAAAATATTTACCTTGTGCAAATACTGTGTGTGCTAACAGTTTCCAGGCTTCTGCCGTGAAAATGTATCATTTTGCAGCCCTTTTCCAGAGTTCGAAGAAATGTTCGGTGTCACCCACTACCGTACAAAATCTCTGAATGCGCCCTTGATTTAGTGCTCTGTTAGCAGCCAAAACTCCTAGCCATAATAAGTCAGAAAGCTGGATTTTTATTCGTTATTGATTTCCTTAATGTCTGCATTCAAAATCAAATAACGTTTAGGCATTGTGATGGTACCTAATTCCTTACTTCTACTTTAATTCAGGATGTTGTGGTGCTCACAAAATTTACGTTCTTATTTAAAGTTACTACCATCAACAGAAACCCTAAAAGAAAACAAAAATGTCCATTCGCACAGGTATTTCCAAAAACAGTGATACTGACACCAGACATTTGAGTTGGGTGCTGCAGTATAGGAGTATTTCCAGGGCTGTCGCTGCCCGCTGGCCGCTCCTCGCTCTCCCCGCGAGCGCTGGGCAGTGCCGCCCCAGGCAGCGGTGCAGGTGCTGAAGAAGCAAAATTTGCCGAGGAGTCTTCGTGCCAGCCCGGCCCGCCAGCTCTGCCCCGAGCGCTTTGGGGCGGCCCAGGCCGTCGCCTCAAACTCGCACGGGAGGGAAGGGGGCTGGTGGGGCCGGGGGGTGCGAGCTGCGGAGCCAGCCCCCCAGCAGCCCCGCGCCTGGCCCCGGCTTGGCAGGATGCCACCCCGCTCCGCTCCCGCGCTGCTCTGCCCACCCGCTGAAAGCGGCTGTGCTGCCTCGCTGCTGTCGCATTAACAGGAATAAAAGTTGAAATAAGCAACACAGCCGTAAAACGAAGTTAGGTATTGGTGTGCCTGCTTCTGAGGGTTCCTTTTCCCCTTCTTTGATGATTTAATCATCACATTCATTTGGCCAAATGTGGAAGAGTTTGTTTAAAAGCAGCGGGGAAAATGGATGACGCCACAGGAAAATTTCGATACGGAAGAGTTATCAAATATTTTTGTCACAGGGGTGGAAAGATTGCCCCATATGACTTGCAAGATTATATTGCAAGAACACTATATATAAGGGTAATATTAGGCAATAATCATATTTTTAGCAACCTTTTAAGCAATTTAGCAGCTGGAAGTGAGGAAAGGGAATCGATACCATGTGACTCACTCTGTAGGATTTGCTTTGTAGGCCACAGTTTG
Organism: Dromaius novaehollandiae; assembly: GCF_036370855.1. Taxonomy (NCBI): domain Eukaryota; kingdom Metazoa; phylum Chordata; class Aves; order Casuariiformes; family Dromaiidae; genus Dromaius; species Dromaius novaehollandiae. Next base: position 145,770,644 of record NC_088099.1, read on the forward strand.
GGATGCTCTCTGTTACCAGTAGCTATTTGTGCACCGCCCTCCAGCGCCACGCCATGAATCATTTGGCAACAACGCGGAGCACACGCTCGTCCGTGCCTCTCAGTATCACAGCCTCCTTGGAAATCTAGCTGGAATGGGAAAGTTTCGCAATAGCATTCTGAGATTGCGACTCACAATATAGAATATGTCCTAGAAAATATCCTTGCCAGTGAATCTAATGACAAGGAATTTCTTAATGAGAACTGTTTCTCGCTTGGCCGCGTGGCACCCTAATGATGCTGGGGGTGACACCATGAAGTCTGTGGCCCCAAACAATGATGATGGAGTGAATTAAACCAGGTAATTTCTCCTGCTGTAAGCCCTCTCGCAGCTTTTAAATCCTTCTTGCTTGGTTACTTTTATTCAAGTAAGAGCAATCTAAACTCACGAAAAAATTACTGGGCATTTTGGAAACAGATTTCCAAACCTTACAACCAGCTGATACAGCCAGCTATTTACAAAATATTGAAGCACTGAGATTCTCACTGTTTTTGTTGAGAAAATGGAGGCCTTGGAAAATTACAGAATTTATTTTTGCCTTACCCAAACTGTCAGCACTCGATGCCCAGCTGCTAACAGCACTGCCTCGCAGAAGCCGGCCCCAATGTGGGGGGCTGCAACCGAGAGCTGCAGGCAGGGCCGGGAGCCAAATCCATCTTTTCTCCCCTCGAACCTATTGCGCCAGCCTCCTCCAGCTCCTGTTTCCGCTGTGGCCCCCTCCCTCATGTCTTCCCCATCAAGTCTCCGGCCAGACCCCCTTGCGCAGCAGCAGGGGTCTCAGCTGGCTTTGGGGCAGCCCCAGGGAGCAGAGGGGCAACGCGGGAACTGTGTCCCGCCGCCCGCCCCGGTGCCACCCACGCACCCACGGACTGCTTGTGCCTCCGGTCACGGCAGAGCAGCTGTCGTATGGTAAATTGATGTGGTGACAGGTAAGGAGGGCCGACGGAGACAGAGCTTTCGGGCTCCAGCAGATGTTCAGGCTGCTTATGCGCAAGGTCCAGCCTGCTACCATGACATGAAATTACCACCCTGGCTCCTTTTTTATAATCTGCAAATATTATACCCCTTGCATTCAGCTATTGCTCATGTATTTTTCAGATGAAAGCCCTGGTATGGTAGGGATTGTACCACAGTGAGAGCAATTAAAATAAATGAAATTCTCCTCTTCTGCAGCTGGATATTATGATATATATGGTAGACACCACTGTGGCCTCCAACCAAGCCCTGACACAATACATCAGTTGTGGACAGTAGCAGCTAGCTAGGAACAGCATGAAAGCTTTTAATTCCTGCCTTTTATTATTTTATTTCATCACCTTGTCATTACTGAAGCATCGTTTTATTGGTAAATTTTGGAAACCAGTAAATAACACTGTGCATTAAAGTGGTATGAGTTAAGCATTGATAATGTGGGTGGGCTGCGATCTTAAATACCTTTGCAGACAATAGACAGGCGATGGGCACTGCAATGTTTGCATTTTTTTGTTTAAAGTGCTGCAGGTTGGGTAGTTCATTTGCAATTAGAATATCAAAGACAAAACGGCCCCAGGAATACAATGATTTTTGACTGTGGCAGGGCAAGAAAAGAATGTTGTAATTTCAGTGAGTGTTACTCACAATCTCTTAGCTATCAAAAGAACCACGCTATTTAAAGGTAGCTAATGGATAAAATATGAATAAAGATTAAATTACAAAGGCTAAAAAGGATTATTTAGAGCACTTCCATTATGCAGAGTCCTGCCATTAATATTTAGACACTCATGAACACTTACATAACTACAGCTTATTTTTAATGGTCTTCTGTCTTGCTTTGTTAACAGGCTGACAAAATGTAATTTAGAACTGTAAGCTGTGAGCCCCACATGGAGAAGAAAAGCCTATAATTCATATCGTGCTCTGGCTTTTAAGGCTTAGGAGATGCTGGTGATTGTATGGCAGAATGCAGTTTGCAGGGCAATATCCATTTACATGCCATTCTAAACCTGCAGGCTACGAGAAGCACTGCAGAGCACATCATCAAAAAAGAAAAAAAAAGCCACTTTAGTCACAATTGAACTAGGATGATGGCAAATTAATTCATAAGGTAAGAGGAAGACAAAAAACCCTGGTTCCATCAAAGGGGCTATATACCCACTGACTTTGGCAGGTCTCAGACTTCGCTTTACATCACCGAATGGTCATTCCAGGTTTTCTACTCATTCCATCATTATAAAACTGCGGTTAGGGGGCAATGAATCAGATCCAGTGTTTCCCAGGCACAGAGAAAGGCAAGCAGAGCAGACATTACAAAAATAACTGTTTTTGTGAATATTAGGAAATCAAGGTTATTAGTTAACATTTGTTTTCTCCTCACCCAGCCTGAGGTTAATAATTATTAAGCCTGTTTTGAGAAAGGCAGGGCTAGGGCTTGACCTATGTTAAGCATGCATGTCATAAGTAATTAGCCAGAATTGTATTTGATGTGCTCCCTAGGGATTCAATTTGGGTGACAAGCCACTGAGGTGCAGCTGGAACACCTTAGTGATTTTATACACCTCTAATTTGCATTGCTGCAGCTATTTTCTGGTCGGAGGCACTTCTTGTCCATTAATGTTGTTAGCTGTTCCCTGAGGGAACTCTTCGCAGTGCATGTGCTCTCAGGCTCTGAGCATGTCTGCAGCCTAACGGCAGGACCCAGGGCAGGTCGCAAACAGGAACAGCCACAAAGACTTCTTCCGAAGTTTAATAAGCAGCAAAGGCCTCGATAAGGGCATTTAGTGCTCCAGTTCCTTCCCTCCACAGCCAAGCCCCATGGTTGCCTCCATAATCACATTTCTTTTTTATGTTGCTGCCAGGCAAAGGACTCCACAGAAATCCAGTAACTGATATGAGAGATGGGCCAAGGCCTGGAGGAGAGTGGGACGGGACTGCTATAGTCATCACCTTCCCATGCACCTCACCCCAAATGCATGACACCCTCAAGGAAATCCAATGTAATGCCAAACTTTGCTCTTGCTCCCCTAGCTCTGGTGTGAGGGGGTTTCCATAGCAGCAGCGAGCTGGCAGCAGTAGGTTGAGGACACCAGGACAAGGCAGCAGCCGGCAAGGAAGGCAGCCTGCCCCTGCCCAGGGCTAAGGGCTGACGCTGCTGCTGAGGCTGGGGAGCACAACTGGAGAGTGGCTGGAGCGTCTTGTCATCTCCCTCTCAGTTAGTCCGTTCATGAGTGATTTCTGTCCAAGGGCAGAGTGGGGCCCTGGCTCCTTGCTTGCAAGTTTGTTGTGTTCATCTCCAATTTCACAGCCACACTTCTTTTCCCTGAATTTCTGTATATAAAAATATATGTTGCTATTCCAGGTCTAGCAAATGTTGGCTTTATTCAAGGATTGTAAGGAAAAGCTAGTGAATATAAAAGTAAGATGAAGGCAGAAGAGATGACCACACTTTATGCACAGTCAACATCATCTGCCATCAGAGGTAGAGCCTATCACTGCACTGCATCCTAATATCCAACCTCCTCAGCTGAGCTGTCAATGGAGACCCACAGCGGCGTGTAGGTCTGGGTCTTGATGTTGTCTCTGGGGAAGATCTCAGACATTATACCCCTTGTCCTCTTCCTGAATCTCCTTAGGTACAGAGCAGGCCTCTGGCTCTAAACAAGCCCTCTCTTTAACAAAAATCCAGATCCTGGGCTGCTGGGACATCCTTTGCTTTATGGACCATCAACACTGACCAGTACCTGACTGGTGAAAGATCAAGACGGTGCAGGGCCCACCTTGAGGCAGGACCCCTTCCTCCCTCTTCAGCCTGCTTCACAGGCATTCTCAGATGGGCAGTTTGTTTTATGCAGGCTTGGTAGTGACTGCTTTAGTCAACATCTGCTTCCTGTCCACTGGTACCGGTTCCCGGGAGGTCATAGGCATGATTATAGGCCCTTTGTTTGATCTCCCAGGCCTGCCTACCACCTAGTGCTTCCCAAGCAGGCATAGGGTCCCGTGTGTGCCTGAGGCTTGGCTGCATCTCTCACTGCAGCCAAGTGCAGCTGTCACTAATGCGCTGTGGTGGAGACATTAGATATGTCTCACTGGTTCCTACTGCTGAGGCAGTGAGGGCACTACACAGCTCTCCTTTGCTGGTGTATTTCTTAGGGAAACAGCCATTTAGAAGATGCTTGGTGATCCCACAGCTTTGCCAAATCAATAACTAAGAAGGCATAGCCCATCTCTGCAGGTAAATATTTGAAGAGGCCTTCTAACTGTGGTAGTAGGCTGAAAAGAGAGAGTAGTGGCCTTAGGGTATGGGCAGATTGCTAGAGTATTCACAAAAATCTTGGTGGATTAGTGTGGAAGAGGGATGGGCACCCACACTACGTACAGGGGCTCCTGGAGCTCTGAGTACTCCAGGAATACTCTTCACCTGAAGATGTACTCAAGATTTTCCTAGGAGTGCATTATTTGGGTCATCTTAAACCTTGCCTAGTTCATTCAGGGAGCCGGCTCAGGGGTTTACTCTTAAGAGATGATGTGACAGTTGCCAGGCTGACCCTTCGTAGGTTCTTGCTGCCAGCAGGTAACATGGGGATCTCTACAGGACTAACCCTCCCTTTGATCTGCTACAGAGAAAACGGTAGGCTGATGGCTCTTTGATGTTGTTAATGCAATAGTATGTTGTTGTATTTATCTATATATCTGTTCTATCACAACCATCATTCTGTTACTAAGATACAGTGTATGAAAAAGTGGCTGTGAGAACAAGCCACTTCAGCTGTGACCATTACGAACTTCATTCTTCAGTCTTTGCTATAAAGGATAAGGCCTACCTATCTCAGCTTCTTCTGATCCTCAGCTTATCATCTTTACTGAGGGGAGCTGAGTCTTGAAGACATTGGTAATAGGGAGTGTTGTGTAGAGCCTTACCTTTCAGTTTTAGTGCTTCAATCTCTGACCAGAAACTGAAGCTCTTGATGGGGATGGGTGAAAGAAAAACATTCCTAGTGGAAAGACTGAAAGCCCCAGGCTTAAACCACAGCAAGCAAAGGAAATCACTCACTGCAGACTTAAACTTACAGAGGGCAGGCATTGCTCTGGTACTGTGGTCCTATAGCAGACAATCCAAAAGGCTCTGTTAGGAAAGAGACACCAGGCAAAAAAGTCCAGGGAACCTGAAGTCACATTTTACTCAGAAATGGCACCAAATCACATTCATTGCGAAAAGCCACATTGGCCAACATGAAGCTTGTCGTTTGGAAACACAATGGACACAACAGACTATTCACGTGTCAAGAGCACTATGAAGAGCATGATGTCAACTGCTGCTGGTGTGCACCAGCTCAGAGGACTGCTGGCTCGAAGAAATGGAGGATGGTGCAAGACACGATGAATGATCTACTGGCCTTAAAGAAAATGGAATACCTCTTGCACTGAAACTGGAAGAAAGTGCATGAGAGCCTTGCTCAGACTGTGTAAGGATGTCACCTTGGGTGGGCATGTTTTCTGAGAAATGGCATCAGCTTCTCCAAATTCCAAGAGAGAGGCGAGGAAACGCTGCTGAGACAGCTATTCTGCCTGAGAAGATTTCAGACACAACCATAGCCGGCTGACATCCTTGCGCCTGAGAACACGACATGACATGACATTACATAACTGAGCTAATGAACTTATGCCTAGATGACAACAGGGAAAACTTGCAGGTCCAAGCAATAACGGGAGACTGCAAATAGCAGCAGCACTTGGGCAGCTGCTCCCTGCCATTTGACTAGGGGCATGGATCATATGAGAAATGCAAATTCTTGAGGAGAGGAAGAGATAAGAAATTCCTTAGCCCATACTGATAATTCTGGGTCATCTCAGTGAAACATGGTGAATTACAAAGTTGTCATATGTGCTTGGATTTCCGTTGTGCTAATAAAAACGTTAGTGGCTTTTCACTTCGGCTGGACTGGGAAAGGAAGATGGCCATAAGCCTACAAGATTCATGCAGGAGGTAACCGCTGTGGTGTGCAATGGGTCGTGCTACACAACGGTAAGTAGTTAAGCCTCAGACTCAACAGAAGCAGATCACTGCTGATTCTGTTGCTTTAAGTGGTTTCTAAGCAACACTTCTACACCCTGCCTATATTTATATATATAAAAATACATATACATATCAACACTTCTACAACCTGCCTATATTTTTTTATATATAAATACATACACGTATCACTCCAGCACAGGATGACAAACTATGCAAAAGTCATGGGTAGAGTGGCTGTGGCCCAAGCACTTCAACAGAGTGCCTGGACAAGGCCGAGCAAAAGGGACACGCCAAGAGATGCTGGGGACTCCACTCATTTTAAAAGGGCTCTTAGGAAGGTGACTGTCAGTGTTGTTTGTGAAGACAAGACAACATGTTTGCTCATTAAAAGCTTGATGCTGCTGTTAATGGGTAAAACTAAACTTTCTTTCCTATCTATTGTAGTTTGCAGAAGTAACATGGGTTAGCTGACTTAGGGAGATCATCCTTATAATACGGTAATACCCTATCCTTGCTAGATAAATTCAGTTTAGGGATTATCTAAGTAACGCACTACAAGAGGACACATATTCTTGTTTTTGAACATTTCTGTTGCTTGAGTAGTATTAAACAGGAAAATTGCTTAGATTTTCTAAGCAAACAGTTACGAAGAAAATCAGAAAACTTGCTGCTGCTTTTAGATTTTCCTGTGGGTCTTGGGAAATCTTGAAAGCCATAGAAAATCATAATATTAATTAGTAATATTTAATATTTACCAGCTGGTAAAAAATAGCAATGCACTAAGCGTGCTGTTCAATAATGTTCTGCTGCTGCTTTGAATATAACATGCCCATAGAGTTTTGAAGTAAACTGATTTTAAAGAAATGTCTCTTGGTGCCCTGCAGTGAATGGAGCTTTTGCTATGAAGGCTTGATCCAAAGCCCACAGATGCCAATGGAAACAACCGTGTATGCTGTTTAACGAATTTTGGAACTGCCAAGGCACTGACTGGAACAGGCACCTTTATTCAGAACATGAATAATTCTGCTGTAGTAGCACCTACTGGACAGTGTCATTCATTTAATTTCACTTTTGTCTCATTATTCTTAATGGGAGAGTACTCCATTAAATATCACATGACAGATCAATGATTTGTAAACTCTGTGTGCAGCAGAGAGCCTTCTGCTCATTTCTTGCATGAAGCATTTGTCGAACCTTTAACTGTTTATTTATCTCCTACAAAACCTGTAGACTGGAAATTCAGATTTTTAAATTGAACATAATTCTTCTAAAACAGCAGGATAGCCACAATATTCCACACAAAACCATCTGTAGCAATAAAAATGCAACATAAGACCCAGTCCTTTTCATTTTCTAAACTCTCAGCTCTGCAATGGGGATATTCTTCACCACCCTCTTGCTTACTGGAATTGTGAGTCCAGATGGGTCAGCCACACTGGTTTAATTTGCTTCTCAGAACATGAAAAATCTCCACTATAGGAGATACCTAGTCAGCAACCCGTCAAAGAAGGACTTCTCCATGGCATGACAGCTGCTGCTTTGTTCTGTCAATCTGGAATTTTAACCTCTTTCCTTATTACAGGCTGGACACCAAAGAATGGGGATTCTTTTGGTGTTCTACCGACTAACACGTTTCAAGGATATTTGGTCTTAAATTTCGCTTTCCTTCATGTTCCCTCATTTCTCAGAGGCCACAGGCAGTGAGGGCTCAGTGACTTGGTCTCCAGTGCCAGACCTCACAAACGAGAGCAAGCCCAGGCTGTCCTAGGTGGCCAGAGCTTGTGAGACCTCTCTTCTTGTACGGTCTGGACCCCAGCTGAGGTGTCCTCATAGCACGCGCTTGAAACTTCACAGAGTGTAGATCGCAAGTGAGTCTCCTTTTGGGAATGGACTTGGATTTGAGCCCATGAACGTACCCTGAGTCCAGTTCTTTAGGCTTCCAGTAGGCAATTCTACCTTGGATTTCATCAGGGATTTGTCCTGAGCCTCTGCAGGTCATTTCCTTGAATTTACACATGCCAGTGTCAAGACTGTGGCTAGAGGCAAATAACTGAGTCTTTGATGTCATTGCAAATTAACAAAAAAATCACTGCAAATGTAGTTGAAAAAGAATTTTCAGGTTCCTGTCAGCTTCTACCTTTTCGTGCTAGATGATTCTGGCTTCAAATCTTTTTTCCTGAAAATGGTCTAGTAATAAACATCTCTTAAAATCAGGTAACTTGAGTAAAAAATGAATGCATAGTTGCTGCTTACAATAAATGATCATTCTAATAGTGGAAATTTTAGCATTAGCTCGTTTTTTATTTCTGAAAAAAGAAGTTAGATCAAAGAAGGGAATACAGCCACTTTTCTAACACGCAAAATACAGGGACTGATTTCTCTCTCCTTTTTACCCAGGTGGTGTTCTCCTGGGCGAGCACAGTATCAATAAGCAGAAAGCCTAACTTACAGATTCTGATGCAACGAAGTGCTGAACTGTTGCTGTCAGTAGGAACGCTGCCATTCACTTCAGTGTGCCTAGCATCTGACTTTTAGATGTGTATTTTCCTTTAAAGTAATTGCACAACAGTTAATTGTGTGTGTATGTACGGGTATGTGGACCAGATGCACAGATTTGCGGACCCAAGAGAATTTCATTGCTTTCAAAGGATGTGATGTAAAATTCGGTATGCTAAATTTATTTCTTCCCATGCAACTGTGTACAATCAGTTCTAATAGGAACTAGACACTTCCTGCACGTCTGTTTTTTAATGGAATCTAGTTTTATAAGGGCCATATTTAGCTTTGCATCCTCTTAACTGCTAACTCTATTATCCTTTTAAGGAAGTCATTAACTGTTCACGAAACACTCTTCCTACAGTGATTTTACAATACATGCACATTCAATTGGGGTTTTCTGTGGGCTAAACAGCTCTTCATAGTAAAAGAATCAGTATGTGCATATGTAACTAGAATAAATGAGGAGAACCTCTAAAAATATATGGCACAATTAGCAAATTATTTCTGCTTGTCAGCTTTCCAACAGCTCCTAACACAAATTCATATATTTAAACAATTTCCTTTGTACGATTGATCCTGGGATTATTGTTCATGCCTCGCAGAAATGATATTTTCAGTTACATTTTCATTTCAGTTTGAACGAGAGAGATGATTTTTGTATTCTGACAGGTTTAGCATTTGCAGCTGATGCAGTTTTCTTCGTTGCGTCATTCTGGACTAGCGCCTACACTTCACCTCACCCTGTTCCATTGTGTTTTCCATGCACAAAGTGGAACCATCAACTTTCAGCCCCAACAGTCTATTTTAAGATTAAGGGGAAATAAAATAAGGAAGATGATAGATGAAGTCTCCATGAAGAAATTCACTGCACTTCCTCTTCTGAAAACAAACTGGAGGCTGCCTCTGGCAAACAGGAGGTCTGTTTAAAGGTAAGTGTATAGTAAAGACCATAATCCTTGTACCTGCCACAGTCCTGTTCTATGAAGTCTGTGTAGAGTTTACATGGTAGTTTTAAATCCGAAAAATATACTACAGAAATAAACAGTCTGTACTTCTTATTAGATAATGGTATTGTTCTCTGCTAAACTGCAGGTTAGCTTTTTGCTATACCTCTTATGCACTTATGACCATTACATTCTTCATTTACCTACATTCATTTCCTTTGCAAAATCCAAAAAGTAGCATTTATTATTTTCCAAAGTATGTATTTTCTTCCTGTGGTTTGTGGTCTTTACTCCCTCCAATTCAGATTCCTGGAAGTACCGTAGCACTCATCCAAATGATTTCAGGCATTCCAAAGTTGGAAAAACTTCCCTTCCCTGCTCTGCAGGATTCAGCCATTTGAGCTGGATCAGTATTAGCAAGAATTGCACACAAACTCAGATAATTCATCTATTCTATCAGCCTTTTCTGTGGGCTTCTCCTCAAACCTCAGCGATATACCAGTGGCAAAAGTTAACTGCAGAAATGACAAGTCCCACGAGGAAAAGAATTCTTCACTTTATGTTCTTGAGAATGTTGACGTTTGGGCTGAGTTTTTTTGTTTCTGATTCTGACACATGGAAGGCAAGAAAGGATGGGGTCATATCCAAATTTTATGCAGCAGCACAATGCTGAGATGTTGGCACATAAATAAGACCCAATATTCCCGTTGGCTGGCAACACACATTTCAAGAAAAAGAAAGAGTGGGATGGGTGGGGAGGATGAAACCTTGAAAACGTGTATGCTTAAAACACGCTAGTAATGAGCCTTGTGTAGGTATTCGTAAGAAGTGTTTGTTAGAACATGTGTCTACGTATGGAACAGGAAAGGAAGGTGAAAAAGAAGAGAAACAAGAGCAAACACATAAACTGAGGAGAGCAGCCCACCAGGACCAAGTTTTTACAGTACTTACAGTCAGCACCAGGGTATCCCAGCTCATCCTGGGATGCTCGAGGCACTATGACCTCTGTCTGGTTGCTCCCCCATGCTGTGCCCAGCAAAAAGGTTCAAGGCAGTGGAAAGGAGTTGGCAAATCTTGTCTTTAGTCTGGCCAAAGGACCTTCGTGAATTCTCAGGCTCCACAAAGCCCAGGGGACACACAACATCCTTCCTCCGAGAACGGCAAATCCCGGGAGGCTGATAACTAAGAAATCCAGAGCAAAACATGTAGAAACTTTCTAGAGTTTCTCCTTCATCTGCATTTTCAGGAGGCATGACCAAAACTCTCAAGGTTTTTAGCCTAACATTTGGCTTCCATTTAAAAAATATTTATTTTCAACATCCACATAAACAAGATCATGCTTTTCTTTTCCCCTTCTGAGAGAAAAAAAAAATGGATGATGTGTTTCCAGGACCCTAACAAGGGGTAAGAGTGCTTACAAACCTTTTTGAGCAATTTGGCCCCTCTCCAGCAAATACGTGTCTGCTGCCCATAAAGTTTTGGCTGTGCTCGGGTATCTGTAGGATTTGGGCCTTTATGCATGACAACAAGAGTAATTAATTGATCACAACATGCCTCAAAACAAATATTCCTGGAGGATTAATGTAAGAACAATGGAAAGAAAGTTCTTTAATTATTACCGAAAGTAATGGGAAAACTGCCTTTCAAAAAAATCTCATCTGTTTTTTCAGAAATAGTCAGGACTTAATTTTTCAAAAATTCTAACACATTTTCTTTTGCTGCGTAGCAAACACATCCTCCTTATGCAGCAAGCAAAATTTCAGAATGGACATGTGTGTACCAGACATCTGATCTAACTTGCACAGAAAGGCCGTCGTCTGTACATTAGTCTTTTAGTGACATCCATGGAGACCTCATTCACGGCTAGCTAAACATGGCTCTCCATAAACTCACTGAAACGCACACAGCCAATTTACTTTTAAGAGCAGATGTATACAGGTAGTTATTATTATATATTACAAAAGGGATATAGAAAGTACCATATCGATTAAGGAGCAGTTTCTTACGTGCAGGAATAAATGACTACTCAGAGTACAGGGCAAGGGCAACCTGAAACTAGCTTTCTTGATGAAGAATTTGGAGTATAAACCCCAAAGTCTGGTGTCTGGGATGAAGGCAGGTCCCTGCCTCGAAGAGGGATCGCTGTGCACCGACACCGCAATAGATGCAGAAAATCAGACTGTCCTGTCAGGGCTCCTGGAGAGATCCATCAGGCCACAGGGACAAAAGTGCTGTTAAATAACTTCCTATACCTGGATAAATAAGATATAGATGGAATATTATGGTCTGTTTGGGAAAGGTCAGCATGACCTTTGCAATGTGGAAATGTGACTTACGGGTCTGTTGGAGTTCTCCGGCAGGTCAAAAAGCTCGTGAGTCAGGTGGCAGAGCCAGCTGCGAAGACGGCAGAAGGACCTCACAAGACTGGGTGATGATGACAATAAAACGGTGGATGAAATTCAACAGAGATAAGAATAAAGCAATGAACAAGGGATGAAAAATCTTAACTTCTTTAAAAAAAATGGGCTCTGAGCTAATGACACTACAGAGGAACTGGCTGCTTTGGGGTTATGACAGCTAGTTCTATGAAAATTTCAGCTCAATTTTCAGTGGTGGTCCAAAAGTAATTAAGGAATTAACGAAGGAAGGAATTAAGAATAAGACGGATCACTGTAGAACTCCCTGTTTTGTCCAAATCCTGCACCCTCGTGCAGTCCTTGCCCCCTCATTGCCAGAAGGCCAAGGGGAACCAGCAGAGGTCCAGGGGAGGCCAGCCCAGGGGAGGGAAGACGGGAACGGCGTCCTGGCAGGGGACAGCCCTGTGGTGTCTTCACAGGGGACAGTCCCAGCCAAGCAGCCTGAACCTCCTCCATGTGCAAAGGAGACGGGTGCACCAGGGAGGACGCGATGGGTGGCTGCAGACTCCCAAGTGGCGTGGAGGGGCTGCCCGGGGATCACTGCAACCGGGGGATGCAAGTAAAGCGTACAAGGCCACCCTGCAGGCACGCAGGAGGAGGGCGTTCACCACGCGGTGAGACGTGCCTGTGGGATTCCCGGCCAGAGAGCGTGTGGGTGCGAAAAGCCTCCATCTCTCACAGGGAGGCTGGACAAGTTAAAGGGTAAAGGTCCTCAGAGAATTACTAAATCCACAGCAACCACATCCCACTCAGGGGTTTCTGACTGAAATAGCAGGAGGCTGGGAAAGGCTGACTGCAGGTTAGCACCATATAGGCCTGCCCTGCTCTTTTCTTCTCTAGGCTCTACTTACAGCCACTGGCAGGGATGGTTAGATGAACCTTCTGCTGTTCTTATGTTCTGCAAGGCGCTGTGAACCAAAAGATTACAAAAAAAGGCACTCCGCATACCCCAGGGTAGAGCTTTAAATTTCAGCCTGGTGCATAAAGCAGATAATATAGGCTCTTGAACATATATCTCCTAGTAGCAACGCTGGTAGCTCTGGATTGCCAACGGAGGGAAGGAAACTGCTGTCTTATGTATAACGACATTCTAAATGGATTTATTTCAGTTTATCTTTTAATTAAATTCATGTATGTAAGCTACAAAAATAAACACTTCCTGGGGACTCAAAAGAGCTGCGGCGGATGGAATGACATTCTTTGGTTTTGAATCAGATCTCACGGCTAGTGAGAAAGTATGATTAAGAAAGACTAAAACATCTGGCAAACAGCTGATGATGATGTCCCCTCAAGGGACATAATCAAAAAATCCTGAAAGAATATTTTTGTTGCAGAAGCAAGGCCAATATAGCACACAGAGAAAAGTGAACTTTCTTGGGAAAATTAAAAAAAAAAAGTCCTTAACCAAAAGGCTTTTTTTATCTCTCTCCATTAAAAAAAATAAATGGAATCAGTAATTCCTCCTTTTTCGGACAATGAAAATAAATGCTTACTAATATGTCCATATTTAGACAGGCCAGCATACTTGGTGGATAGAGTCACTCATTTGGCATCAAAGGCTCCTTTGTTTGCAGAAGTAAAAATAGAATTTGAACAACCCTCGTGGACACTTCTGCCTTCAAGCGTAACATGGTTGTAATACAAAATCACAAGTGATTCAAAAGCCCTTTGAAATCAATGGCAAGAACTGGCTCTTTAAAAAGTTGCTGGAGAGACCGACTCTGGAACGGGTTGCAGGGTCTTTATGTGAACGTCCGCCAAATCTCCCCGGGTTCAGCCCCAGAACTTTGCTTCTGGGCTGTGCAGGAGCTCAAACTATAGTCAACAGCCTTCTGGCGGGAGGGCGGTCATTAGCGTTGCTTCTTAATTGGACAGAGAGATAGCTGCACAGCAAGGCTGTAGCTCCAGTCCATGAAGGATGAGTGACCTGCCATTGTTGTCTTTAAGGCCTGAACTCATTTCCTGCCTGGCAGAGCCAGAGATTTATTTTTGTTAGGCAGTTCAGTGATAGTGGCTGTTCCTAACACAGGGCTTGGCTCTGCCTCTCACAGCCAAATGCTGAATGAAGACGGTGTAGAGACAAGGTTCCTGGGCTGAAGGAAGGATCCAAGGGAGCACCATTTCCCCAACACCTTTCCTCTTGCAGACAACTGTCCTACCCGCAGGTCCCAGCAATGCCTCTGCTGTGCTGCTTCCTACCTTTTGGGGCAAAGCACACTCCCAGGGAAGAGCTGGGTGTAGGGGTGAGAAGCTGCAAATGTCATTGGTTCTTCTGTGGAGCATTCATGTGGCAGAAAGTACCACAGGTTTTGAGCAGAGCTGAGCCCAGAATGAAGAACAGAACTAGTCATTGCTTGAGGTCAGTCTGGGGCAGGAAATGCTGGGCAGGGCAGGGCAGGGCAGGGCAGAAGTAGGACTCGAGGTCTCAGGAGCCATGTCAGCATCATGCTGTGCTCCGAAAGGCTTCTTGGAAAAGAAAAGCTTCTCAGCAAGACCTGCTTGTCAGCAGCAATGACGTGGGTCTGCTGACCATGTGCCACCCTGACATGGTTTTGCCATTTCCCACTTGCTCTGTCAGCACTGCCTCAGGTATTTGTGTGTTGTCTGCTCTGTAGGATGTAGATGTCCCCTCAAAGCTTTAATTCCAGATTCTCAGTCAATCCACCTTTTGCACCGTTTCAGCCACCTGCGTTATCATCAGATAGTGAGATGTCAGCGAGAGATGCAATACTCAAAGAGCTATTTGTGCTCAAGTTTTCCTCCAAGACCTGCTCTGTAAAAGTGCAGATCTGATAGTGCTGACTTGTAGAAAATCTCTCAGATCAGGGATAACACTGGACAGCTTAAGAATGAAGAGACTGAAAACCCTATATTTAGAGAGAGAGCAGAAAGCAAAACAATCTAGGTAATTTGAAAACTATTTATCTAACCCCCCCACAAAGTCTGGTTTTGGAATGGTGTGTACAATTTAAAATTCATTTTGCAGGGAAAGGTAATTACAAGCATGGAAGTAACTGGAAAATGGGATAAAATGCTAGATGTGCAGATTTTTATTTAATAAGTAGTTGATTGCATGGATGATGGAAATTTTATGGATGACAGATCTCATCTATCTAGACTTCAGTGAAGCAACCGATGTGAGGACACAAGGGGAATTATTTGTTGAAATGGAGAAGATGGGGGTCTCAATAAGAATGGCAAAGAAAATGAAACAGGTAATAGAAAAGCGTGAATGGTAAATTATGAGATTAGAGGATAATTCTAGTAGAATTCTACAGGGTCAAACTGACGACTGATTTTTTTGGGGGGAGGGGGATATCTTGATTAATGGTCTTGACACAAAACATAGAAGTGGCTTAAAAAGGTCTACTTATGACATACAGCTACAGAACATTGTCAGGTTGGAAAGGAATATTGCATGGGAAGAATGAGGTCACTTTGAAGACCACGGGTAATAGATGGGAATTATAGAAATGGAATGAAAAGTGGAAATGCAGGCTTTTAAGGTCAGAAATGAGGATTCCTACAATAAACTAGGAATTAGAAGAACAGAAGAAGGAAAAGATGCAGGTGTCTCACTTATAGACAGGCTTTAAATCCCAATGCAATGTGCCAAACAATGCAGTAAGTAGTGAGGCATTTCCAGTAGAAATGAGAATTCTTGGTACTATCTTTCAAGGCACAGGAAAGATGTAACCTAGAGGTACATGTTCTGTTCTGGCTACCAGCAATCAAAAGGACGAACTGAGGCTGGAAAAAGTACAAAGAAGGTCAACAAGCCATGTCTAACCTCTCAGAGCTGGGAGGATTTCCACTTCCTGGGCCTAGATTCACGTGCCAGTTGCATCACGCCCCTGAGCAAGGCAGAAGCTGGCAGCACGCACTGCTCCTGCCTCTGCCTCGGATTTTGGCGCAGTGAAACCCCAGAGCGCTGTCAGTGAGAGATGCAGCACAGCTGGGCAGCTCCTTGATCTGGGTGATGAGTGGAGTTATACCTCCAGGGCATCTTGCAGAGCATCCCCAGCTCCCCAGCTTTCTGGCTGCCTCAGTCTCCTCCTATGAGAGAGGACCAAACTGGCCTGTCCTCTCCAGCCTACCAAAGCAGAGCCTGACTGAAGGCTGTCTACAAATCCCTTTCCAGCCATTCAAAGGCAGTGAAGTTCTGGAGCAGCTCCCTAGTCACAGGAATGGGGACAAAAGGAGCTGATGATTTCTAAGATGGAGCTTGATTCTTTTAATAAAGGAGTTTAATGAGTTGGTAGACGACATCTCACTGACTTGGGAGCCCCATGCCCCTAGGAAGCTGTAGTCTTCACATTTTCCCATCAGTACAGTACCAGTCGTGTTCCCAGAGGACTGCTGGCAGCATTAAACAGCCAGTTCTGGAGTGTTCTGCAGAGATACACAAATGCTAGCCAGTGCTGTTGTCAGACATTTATCTTTGATAAATATCAGTATCTTTGATGCATTTAGTTAATCATTCCTCACACTATGGTAGCAAAAGATTCTTTTTTATTCCTGAACTTGAGTACTGCCTAGTTCTGTTCTATTTCTAGGATATTTTTCTTGACTTCTTTTATATTTCCAAGAAGGAAACCAATGAATCGAATGGCTTTTAAAAAACATTTTTCAACATGGTATTTTTCTAGTATGTCTTCTGGGTAGTAGTTCCTATTACCAGCCTCTTGTGCTTGTCTCCAGGGCTTATCTTTCCCCTCATAGCTGTACTAAGTTAATACAATCATGCCATTACCTGCAGTGTTTCCAAGGTGGGTCAAGTAGTTTCAGTGGGATCTCACAAGTAGGCATGCTCACCTGCCATAATTTCTGGCACATTTAAAGTACCACATTCCAATGCATGGGGAGCAGTTAGCTCCAGAGTGTGAAGTTAGCCTTGGTAACGAGGTAAGGGAAGTGAGAAAATGGCAAGAAAATAGGAGACTTGCAATTCAGAAATTAATGTAGTCAGGGCCATCTGAGATCCCATGCTGTGAAAGTTGAGAGAGAGATGTCTATTAGTAACACCATATGACTCAGTGCTCCGGTCCTTCTGCAGGATCAGAGTCTTCATGTCCTCATGCAGCTGTGCTGAAGTTGGGGACAATCCATATGGCTTCATCTATTTAGGTTTTCAGGATCTTTGCCTGAGTTTTAAATAGTTACTAGAATGTAATGGGAAATGTGATCACAAGGAGTCCAGTCTTGGTAGATTTCCTATTTAGTCAACAATCCAATTTTTTTAGACTTGGCACTTTTCTGTGGTATAGAGAGCATTTCCAAAGAGGAAACTCAAGTGCTGCTGTATAAATGCTGCCTGTAACTACCACCAAAGAAAGAAAATATACAAACCACTTTCATTTATTTTGAGATTCGGAAGTAATCACACTTCTTGGTAGTCACATGCCTTTTACTCAAAGCTCTCCATGTACTTCCCCTTCCATAAGGTCACTTTCTGTTGCTGAAGTCAATGCTTCCGAGATACAGCTCTCCTGCCAGAAGAGCTGGTGACATCACTACTGTAGCACCACTGCCCATACACTGCTTTCCCCATCGGCACCTCGTGGGACACAGCCAGGTCCCCCAGCCCGGCCTCCGGCCTGCCCCAGGTGAAAGCACGAGGCTGCCGTGGTGGGGACGTCCTGCTCCTGCCCACCCCACCGCCACGCAGCCCCTGGTGGGGGAGAGCTGTGGTGTTTCCAGGGCAAAGGAAGCCAGCTCATAGGCCGGACTAGGCAATTGGGTTGCCAGTGGACTTTTTTGGGAATAACCGGGGAATCATTTCACTTTTGGGGGGACACAGTGGAAACATGCTGTGAGAAATGGGTCTCTGAAGGATTTTCTAAATGACACGAGAGGGCCAAGAGATGACCAAGTCTATGTGACAGAGTGTCATGCAGTGAGACCCCTGTAAGACTGGGTACCAGAAACACAGTCGTGCTGGCAGTGCAGGGTCCCCTCCCCTCTTAAGCTACTGCACCCAACACACTTCCTAACGATCCACTTTGCTTCCAGTCCCTTAGTACGGTGCTGGTAATGTCTTATTCTGCACAGAGGTACCAGAAACTGCAGAAACCAGAACTGCATTACAGCCTGTCCGCTGAGCTGGGAGCAGAACGGACGGCCGCCTCATTTCCGAACCAACACATTGTGAGCTAAATTTCCATCTAGCACTACAGTGACATTTATTAAAAATAAATGAATTTCAATAATGAAAACTCTCAAAACCCTGTACTTTCCTGTTGCTGTCCAAAAAGAATCCACTTATGAAGAAGAGCATCATCTCAATGCTACAAAAATAAATAGAAAAGGAAAATTAAGTGGGGTATGTTATAACCGGTTGCCAGCTCCAGAAAGTTCACATTATTCAGTCAGAACCTCTCAGAGTTCATCTCTATAACATTGATTAGATCAGTTGTCAGTAATCAAGCTAAAGACGGCCTATGGGGTTGAGTTAAAACAAAGAAAAGAAAATCACAGTAATAAAGGCAAGTGAAGCCAAGATAATACACAAAGCAAGAATAAACCTGACTCCCCTCTTCAGCAGCATTAGCAGTTATTAAATTTCTATACGATTATCGCAGATATGTGTGCAGGACACATCAAATAGTTATAATGCAAGTTTTTGCAGAAGGTTCCAGCTGTTAATGCAGGGACACACGAGTGAAACTGAAAATGCTCTGCTGTTTCCCACACACCGCTGGCTCTGCGCGAGCCTACGCCCTCAAAAGTACTAGTTGGTTTGGAATGGGTAAGTCTGGGAAGGGATCTGGAAATGATATATGTGTTCCCAAAGATGTTATTTAAGGGACAGAAATTCTGACCAGCAAATTTGTGGTCAGATTTTATTGTAACATGTGTATTTATTGTTTACTCAGAAAATTGACTAATTAACAGTTCTTCTTATAGCCATGGCAGCTGAAAGAATTTGTCCCACCCATGGTATACATGCTGACTCGGAAGTCAAGCTAGTTTGCATTTATAAATTGAGACTCTTTGCTGAGCCCTTTGCCAGTGCAGGTTTCAGAGTGAAACAACCTGTTGCCCTTCCTTTGGAAAGACTCTTTCCTAAGGCCTCAAAATCCCATCTCCTACCCCATTTCTCCTCCTTTTCCCGCAGCCTCTCTGCTCACACCTCCACCCTGATGGATGCCTCGTGCCCACAATGAGCCCAGCCTTGGCGGAGAGCGGCAGGGAGCACATGGAGCAGTCGGGAGCTGCAGCCTCGCGCAGGAATGAGCCACCGAGATTAGGCCACACAACAGCAACTGACCCCTCATGGACTCCTGCCTGTGCGTGGCAATTGCCACCAAACCGATGGGGGCAAATGTTGGGCAGGACAGGCCTGCGGAGGTCCACAAACCCTTGGGGCTCCAGCAAGGATCAAGCCCAAGCAGCTGCAGCCAGCCCCTCTTATGACTTCCCTTTATAAATAAACAAGATGCTTTGTTTGGACCGATTAGCAGCTTTTGGAGCAGTTTAGCCACCTAGCAGTTTCAGCAGACAAGTGGGGAGGGCATGCAGCCCAGCAAGTCCTGCCCCCTCCTATCCGGGTGAACATTTGCACTGCCCTCTGCCAGCTAACGTGGCCCACAGCCTCAGTTAAATAAGCACACAGATGGCCTAAAAATCCTACGGGCAAAATTGAAGAAATATTGACAAATGGATGGACTTTAATTTGTGAAGACAAACTCTTATGCCAGTGTATTGAGAGCGATTGTGTACTGTTCCTGCTTTTCCAGTTAGTCTGAGGTCATTTCACGGGAAAGCACGTTTTCTCATGTGCGGGTTTTGTGCGGGTTTCTTTGAAGCACAGCCTGAGGGTCACTTGTAACTTGCTCTTACGCCAGGTCAACTGGAAGCGTGCAGGATATCTCAAAGGGATATCCATGGGAGGAGCGTCCAAAGGCATTTTGTGGATGCGTGTTGTTAGCAATGCTGTCCCATTACGTATGACAAAGCAGGCTGTCTTTCCTCCAGCTTTCCACTGCATCGCTAAGGGTGGCATTTTGTTTGTGTTTTCAGCCAGGGAAAAGAATGGCATGGTTTCTCCTGCAAACACCAACGAGCCTGGAGGCACAGCTACAGTTTTAAAGCTGTAGCTTTCATTTGGGGCAGAAGTCCAACTAAAAGGAAAGTGCAATTAGAAGAAACTTCTCCTGATACTATCTTTGCAGTCTCCTTTTCCTTCTAGTCTGAGGTTTTGTATTTAAGCCAATTGTCAAATTTTTAATGGCTTTTGGATCTAATTGATTGGCAAGAGAGGGAAAATCTGCTGGAAACTGTTGCCCCTTAAAAAAAACAAAAACAAACTCTAGAGGAAACTGTTTTACAAACAAAAAATAATTCCCAGTGAAAATTTGCCAGGACAAAAACAACCCATCTAGCCCCAGTTTCACACTGATTTCTGGAGTAGTCACTCATACACATAAAAATATGGGTATAAAATGCTGTAGACAATCTGTTTTGAGGACTGTTAATCTAAAACATGTCAAGAGAAGTAGGTTTATATGAGGAATGCTAAAACAGAAAAATTCATCAGATTTTCAGGCCACCATTTAATGCCCAGAATATTAAAAGGCAGCTCATTGTGTCTACTTTATGCAACAGAAAAAGAAAAAAACAACCAGTGATTGCTACCAGCTTCTCCACACTTAAGACTGAAATCACCTCTGCTCTGAATGTTGCTGTTTGCTAACGCCTTGGGATGCATTACTTGCGAAGAGAAGGAGGGAGATGAAACTCTGCCTGTAAGACGCTTGCACGTATTGGCTCCAGAAGAGAAACTACAATGACAATTAGATTTTGCCATCGACAACAGAACAGCTAATCATTGAAGCTAAAATCAGATTACATGAAATGAAAGTCTGTTGCCTGGCTGCAGCTGACTTTCAGATGTTCTTATTATAAATATACCGAGAGGAATTGCAATCCTGTTATCCAAACAAGAACCAAAAGCCCAAATCAGAAGCCAGAAAGATTAAACAGTTACTTCCCACTTCCCGTCCGCCACACCCGCACGTTTCTGTGTTGGAGCCCAGCTCTTTGGCCAGGCTCCTGCGCGCCGAGTGCTCTGCTGGCGGGCAGTTGTATTCCTGTAACATCTCCACGCTCCGCGCTCTGACTCTGTGCAACTCCAGCAACAGGCTCCAAGTTGATTCCCAGCACCCAACCTTCCTTGCCTTTCATTTTAAAGAAAATGTAGATGTAAACTGTCACGATCTCAGTATTTTCTGTGTTGGTCTCTCTTTCAAGCTTTTCTGCTTTCTTTTTGTTTGCATATTGCCTGCAGAATTACAGATAAATCCAACAAGTTTTATCCTCTGCTGGACACCTGACGCATGGTCAGAGGCAGCTCAATGTAACATTGGCAAACATTTCAGCTACTTGATTTTCTTGTAGATTTGCTAATATTCTGCCAAAGTTTGCAGAAGGGTTTAACTGAAAGGTCAATGAAAGAATATCTGCATATTGCAAATCTAATAATCAGGATAGATGTAATTTGTTTAAATTTAGGAAAAAGCCAAAGTAAACTCTTTAAAGAAATTGCTCATATATGTGAGGCTAGCAGTGTGGTAATAAAAATAGAAATTAGGTACATAGGACCTATAGTGGTATAGAAACTTAACCTCGACACATATTGTTTGAGCCAGCTCTTGTCCCTGAATTAATATACGCCTACCAGTGGGTGTTTGTTTTAGGAAAGTTAAATAAAAAGGCCATGAATAAATATAAAAGCTGAGATGAAATAGCCATCTGGACTACATTAGACCAAAATGCATAATTGAAGCAAAGAGAGCATACATCCTTTGATCCAGTCACACACAACTGAAATGAAAGTAAATGGGCAATTCCAATTATCTAATCACCACAGAAGAGTTTGTAACACATGTAAGTGCGAAGGATCACTGAAGGACTGCACTGTGGGGCCACCACTGCAGCATAGGGACCACAAGCACGCTGGCCACAGGTGTCCCCATGTCAGGCGCGGTGTTGGGGCACAACATTGGCGTAAGTCCTCGCTGGACTTGTGATAACATTACTAAAACCACAGGCTGGGCCCTAGCTCTTCTGCTGTGTCCAGGGGATTAGCAGCAGAGCCATGTGGCAAGGCAAGCTTGAACTCAGCTCTTTGTGCACCTGGCAAGACTGGCCAGTGCAGTTTCATGGTGCCCCACTCGCGCCTGCTCCCACCCTGCATCCCGCCCCGGGCCAGTGCAATTGCTGGGACAGCGCACAGTGAGCTGACTGGGAGCTGATCGCGGCTAAAGGCAATCCACAAAAACACTGGTTCTTTGCAACCCAGATCAGCTTTGCAAGCAACAGCATAGAAGAGTGAGAACAGGGACCACCACATATCACATCTCCATAAAGAAAACAAGGCCACAGTGTTGTCCTGCTGCCTTGAAACGTCCTCCATTTGATTAGAGGTGAGGATGTGGGGAACGAACTCCTGAAAACAGCTAAAGGGAGCAAAGGCCCATATTTCAAGAGCTGAATTTTACTTCAGCTTTGAGCAAAGGGCTGCCTGTTGGCTGGCTCTGGTGTTCAGAGCAGCTTAGCCAAACTGAACACCAAGATGAAGGAGTGGGTAGACCCGAGGTCTCCAGAGTAGGTGTCCTAAGTGCCTGGATTTTTCTCTTGGTCAAAAATGTCAGTCAGCCACGACTATGTTGGCCAGGTCTGCAAAGAGCCCTGGTCTGAGATGAATAATGATGTGTTAGCAGAAGTCTATTGGTTTAACTGAGAAACTTCAGGAACATTTCCATGGTGTGGCTGATTTGGTTCATGTTTGTGTTACTAGCCTAGTGCACCACCAGGCTTTCCCAGTACAGCTGTACCCATATCGGGAGAGTTTCCCTGACTGAATAAATGTACTCCTAGAGAGTCACTCATGGCTTAGACTTCTCCTCTGGCTTCCCAGCTAAGTGCCTCACTTCCGTGGTGCTTTCAAAAATGGTGCCCTAACCCTGACATGCAATCAAAACATGCTCAGCTGCAGCTGAACCACCAGGGATGACACAACTGTCATGACTTGGTCACAACTGTCTTAGAGTGCTGATACAAAACCCCCAGCATCCAGTGATTGCCCCACCTCAAACGGGACTCATTAAACTAGTACGTGCAATTCTACCAGTGTCCCTGTAAGATACCTATGTTCAGGGACATCTGGAGGCATAGGTGCACCATGGGGCTGTACAGTCAGGGCATTGCGTGGGGCCAGGAGACAGACACCTGCTCGAGGCTACAGCAGGAATAAACTACTTGTAGTGTGGATTACAGGAAACATATTGCCTGAGTGAGGAGGCAGCACTGCTCAGGAAAGCAGAGCTTGCTGAAGGCAGTTTCTAATTAGTTTTTAGCTCGTTCAGGAACTGGCTAGGATGTCAACAGCTGGTTCAACCACACTGGACCAAACTGTCTCCTAGCAGAGCCCTGTCTGGAGTGGAGGAAGAATAAACTCTGTTAAATGAAAGCAAATCATTTTTCAATATCTCATTGTCAACTGCCAACTTCCTGAATAGCTTTTCCATTTCTCCTGTGCTTCTCAGTTCTGAGTATGTGGCTTAGTCCTGTGTTTAACATGACGAGCTTTGGAATAGGTAAAGTTAACTCTTCTGTACAGAGGGCAGCAGAGAATATTATTCTGGATAATCCCCAAACAGTTCTGTGGCCAACATCATAATATTATCCAATAACTTTTCTTCATTATTTTCCCAGCTCACAGAGCTAGGAAAATGATCTGCAAATGTTCATTAATATATATATATGCATTTTCTGACATGACAACATAAAATATTCACATGGAGAATTCCTCTATTTCCCAAGCTCAAGCCAAAATGTCTAAGAACAGTTTGTCTGACTGACATTATGCAGGTCACTTCACAATGTTTACAAAAAAGAGATGATAATTCCAGAAGAAGAGGGTGCCAGAGTCTGCCTATTTGTGTGTGGTGGAGCTTTCAAAAGTGAAATTTTCAATCCTTCAAAAATTCTTCATAGAGCGACTTCCAGAGTGAGACAGACCCATTTAAACTAGCTCTTTTGTGCAGTGGCGAGCACGTATGTCCATGTATGTCTGATATGCTTCCCTTATAGGCTACCAAAAATTGTAAGATTAGTTCTGTAACATGCTGGTCATGATAGATGCTCTTTGGTAACTGCCAGCAGTGCAGTGAACCTGGGTGCTTCTCTTTGTTGAGCTGAGAAAGTCTGTATGCCAAGCCCTCACACCCACAACAAGGACAAGGCGACACAGGGAGGGCAGCTGAAAAAATATGTTACACCTTCGAATGACAGCTCGGAGTCATGATGTCTCCCATATTTGAATCAAATCTCCAAGCTGGAAAAGCGTTTCAAACAAGTTTTCTGTCACTGGCTGAATCCACCACTGTCCTGTTCACTCTCTCACCAGAGGATGTTTTCCCTTTGCTCTCAACAGATTGAAAGAACAATTTTTTTATGGCTTGCATTTCACCAAAACATGAAGTTTCACAAGATCTCAGAGGAAAAGAAGATACCTCGATACCCTGGGCACTTTCTCATTCTCATGCAGCCTGACTACCCTTCTGTACTATCCATCCGCCAGACAAAATTCCACATCTCAGAGACATGGGGCAGGGGGAAAGATTTTGCCTGAGAAACAGTGCATTTTCAGAACAAATACCATATTCATATTTGTCAGGAACAAAAGGTAGAATTTACAGCCATGTGCAGCTGAATATAAATTAGTTTGCACAGCTGGGTTAACCTTTATCCTTGTCTGTGAGGAAGAGATTTAGTTTAAATGGCAAACCACTGGTTAGATTTTTCCAGACACAGCCCCCAACTCACCATTTTATGTGCATACACTTTGTGTGTGGTTTCGATCACACGCCAGTGGAACCTGTTATGGACCAACTGCATAATG
Source organism: Dromaius novaehollandiae (assembly GCF_036370855.1). NCBI lineage: Eukaryota > Metazoa > Chordata > Aves > Casuariiformes > Dromaiidae > Dromaius > Dromaius novaehollandiae. The sequence goes on from NC_088099.1 coordinate 145,795,439, forward strand.
ATGGGTTTTGTTAAGAATAGGCTGTACTCCAGGACTAGGGGGAAAAAAGGTGGTTTATGTCTTTTTTCGCCAGGTTGTTCTCCAGAACTGAACCCAAGCCCACCTGTACTTAGGAAAGCTACCAAGGGCCCTCTGTGCTCTTACTTACCCAGACTTCATCCTGGTTCCACGAAATCCAAAAATATTGTCTGAAAATTAGGTCAAGGTGACCCAACTGCTACAGGAAGGGTGTAGTCAGAGGGTGAGGCAGATCTTTAAAAATGATATTAACACAGTTGCTACCTTCTGTCTCATTTCCCAGTCAGTCTCCCGAGCTCTGCAGTTTCTAGTCTGCAGATGTGACTTAAAGTTCTTGCTCTGAACTGACTTTTCACATGGGTATTACTCCCTTGATCTAATGTCATCCTTGACTCTTCTCAGCTGTAGATATCCAATACTCAAGTACCACTGCCAGTCCCTAGAATTAGCTGGCTTTGTGCTCTGTTTCTTTCCTGCAGCCTCTGAGAGGCTTGGGGAATAATTACAACCTGCTTTTTGGGGTCCCCGTCCTTACAACACTGCCCTGCAGGGCTGGGCACAGCCCTGGTCTGACGAATGGTATGCACCGCACACTGCTGACCTGGAAACTCATCTGGAAGTGCACTTTGGAGAGGATGAAACTCATGGACTTGCCCTTACCTCTGTGACTCCAGCAAGTCTCACTGAGGTTTGTTCTCCTTTTCATGAAGGACAGCATGTATGTTGAACTACTACTCCAAAAGTCTTCAGACGTGAGCCGCAGGGCTCCAGCATCCCACAAATCAAACAGCAGCAAATCCTTTCACAAGACAGCTTTCCATTACTGACTCGTTGCTGTGTGTGCCAGGGTTTGAACAGCTGTAATGGAGAAGGGCACAAACCCCGGATTATCCCACTCCACTTACACAGTGCGGAAAGGAACGTCGGGGAGATTCTGTCTGCCAGGGACACTGGGCGCCTGCGAAGCAGCTGCACATGCAGCTCGTACCCTCTCTGCACGAGGAAGCCGGGGGAGCCCAGGGGTTTCTCCCATAAGGCCCAAACTCTGCAAGCTCCTTCACCGCTTGGTGAGGACCAGCTGGGGCCGGAGACACTCTGGGCACACCGCGAGAGCCGATTAGCTCATATGGACTTGCTAAAGGTCACACACGGGCTGCCAGGGGAATGATTAGAGCATAAGAAAGAGGGGGAACACCATATGTCTGGGATTTGTCCTCTTTCCACCCCTGTAAATGTTGCTGGAGTCAAGCTGGAGAGTCCCATATGCTTGTCTGGTTGCCAGCTGAGAGTGGGATCACGAGCTGGGCAGCGACATCCCCGAAGGCCGGCCAGGCGCTGGCTCCGCAGCCATGCAGGCAGAGCAGGGCCATGCTCTCCTTGCGTGCTCAGCACACTGCACTCCTGCACACGCCTCTCCTGGGCAGGCACAAAAAGGCTGGCAGGCTCCTCACAAGGGAAAAGCTTTTATGTAGCTGTAGGCTGGGGGAGCTGATAAAGCTGTCACTGTTGAACCTGTAATTTTGACATTGTTGGAGACACTTTGCTGTGATATGGGTTAAGTTTCACAGGGCCCAGGTGCCAATATGTTTTAGATGACTCGCTCCCAATGAGAATCTGGTGTTTAAAAATCATCTTCAGCTTAGGCAGTTTTTCAGTTCATTATTCAAATCAAGCCTAGTAAATTATGTGCATAAAGAGACAACTTGAGTGACTTGGCCTTAGAGTAATTTAATAGACAGATCCATCTTCAGTACAGTTCCACCAGATTTGGTGGCCTCCTGCTAGATTGGCAGTTGTCTGCATTTCATTCCAGCTGTGTGACCATTGGAAATAAGCCGGATTCAGGCTGTGCTCAAGGAGAGCTTTTGGGATCTTTGGTCTGTCAAAGCCCACTGGAACATCAACTGGTCACTGCAAGTATATGCAGTTCCTGGAAAGAAGGTGGAGTTCTGGGTTTGGCAGAGAAGCTTGCACAGGGGGTTTTATTCCTCAGTCCCTAAGCAAGACAGTGAAGATGGAAAGGAAAAGTTTTCCACAGAAAAAAAAAAGTGAACTTGCACACATGATTTTTATATTGAGATGCGCTTATCAGGAGCCATGAAACCAACACTTCACCAAGAAAGCAAAAGCAATGAGGTGGTTCATTTGCTGACAGGCTCAGCCTCCTGTGGCTGTTGAACTCAAGACCTACAGGGAAGTACAGTCATTTATGCTGTGCAAACAACCTGGGTTTTATCATTGTCTGCCATGGCAATACAGACTCCTACAAAATTGGGGGTGTAGCTCAGAGCAGCAGGCAAGACTAGAAAGGCAGGAATACCTCCCTAGCGGGGAAGGTATTTCAGCTGAAAGCAAAACAACCCCCAAACCTTCAAAGACAGCCTAGCAAGAGAAACAGATCCCATGAGCTGATTTCTGTAGGCACTGCTTATCATTGCAAGTGCTGGAGGTTTCACACTTTAAAGGCTCACTTCCTTTACTTCATTCACAAAAACGTCAGTATAATAATAAACGATATTTTATCCTCCTCTCCCCTGTCAGTCATTATCTTCCAGTCTCCCATATGCCTTATGCAGATCATAAATGCTAACTGTTTGTGGGCTCTTCTGCAGAGTCACTCATTCACACATAACATCAGAACAACAAAAAATGCAAATGATTCCCCAAGGTCTGTTTTCCCAGTGCTGTCATTTTTTTTTTTCCCAGCACCTTATAAGAAAAAAGTAAAATGAACGTCCTGACCCGTGTGCAGTGCTTTCTATAGCTCAAAGTGAGCAAGCTGTTAACTACAGCCTGTGCCTATCATTCTCGCTCCTGCTGCCTCTCCCCATCCACCCGCTAAGGTCTCTGGAGGAGACACTCTGTCCTGCCGTAGTTTGTCAGCCTGCGTCCTCAGCCCTTCAGGCAGTCTGTAGACTGTCCGAAGGTGGAATACGAAACCATGTAAAAATCCCTTTGTTTATGCTTCCACACACATTCCCATTCATGTGGGCAAAAAAATGGGAGCAAATACAAATAGTAAGTGAAGCCTCATAATGCAAGGCTAGTTTTTATCTGGTGGTACATGTACAGCCCTACACAAAATGGCTAGTTGCCTCTTTTCAAAATGGTCATGTGATCTGAGAGTGCCCAGTTTTTCATCTGTTTAAATCATCCTTCCATTAAAGAAAGCTGAAAAACACAGCTTTATATGTTATGTGCAAAGACAGGCAGAGAAGACTGTGTAAGAAAAACAACATAAGAAAAATAGTAACATGGTTAAATGCAGTGATTCTACCCAACCTATTAAGAAATACAGTTGTGACAAAAAATAAACTGCCAGCATCTGCAGATGACATAACAAAGAGGACCTGAATTCTCTGTATTAGCGTGTATGTTGGCTCAGCAAATTATCATTTTTCTATTAGACCCCACCCTGGATAAATTAACTGAAGTAAACAAGTGAGCAGCTAACTGGAGCTAATTATATATCTGCCAGCAGCCTTGCTTTTAAGCACCTTAAAGGTGAACATTTTAATTACTTAATGTGCTCTATTGTTCTCAAATTAGATATGAGAAAAATAACAGTGATCCAATTCTTTTTTATTTTTATGCACTGGAGTTAGAAGGCAAGTAGCTTTGAAAGGGGATTATGTGTGCGTTAATCCTACTTTGCTATGAGAAAAGTTCTCCGCTTCCTAGCGCGATTGTTTAACTCTCTTCTAACAGCTGTAGCTAGCTCCTGACCAAAGAAGCTGGGGAATATGAATTACATCTTGAGATAGTTCAGAGAAGAAAGAAAGAAAAGTTTGTCTCATATCTTTTCCTATGCTGAATACAGCTTATCATACTAGTGGGAAAACAGTCTCAAATCTAGCAGGTACTGTAAGAAAGCAGGTGAATGATAACTTCATTTTGAACACAGGTCCATTATTTTCCTTTTTGATTCTTTAACAGGCTCAGACTACCAGCAGCAGTGCAGACAGAAGGGTGACTGAAACAGCAGTAGTGTGGCATTGATTACACACCGACCTGTCAGACAGGAATCATCTGTCATCAAAGTACAATGTTTGTGCTTGCTCCAGTACCCACTCCAGGCTGACACACCAGTCCAAGTGTGCACTCTGGGTTTCACGGTTGAGAAGTAGGTGGTTACACAGAGCTGCAATGCTTTGCATGGGTTGCCAGAAGGGTATGAGTGGAAAGGTGGCTGTAATGTGTGACAGGCTCTTTAGAGCACTTGGAAGACAGCATCACACTGTGAGGACTAAACGGGAAAAGAGATGGATGGCTCAGGTCAATGGAGCAAGTCAGGACAAAGGACTAGACTCATCCCTTCTAATTTAGGCATTTCAGGAGGTGCTTAGATGAGAAGCCTGGTGTACCTACACTCCTGCTGTTACCAGTGGAGGCTCCTTCTGGAGTCAGCTGCAACTCCAGAGCATGATTTAACGCGTCTATCTGCCTAGCTCTTTGAAGGCGCCCATTGAATATTGCCCATTATTGACAAGGAAGCCTACAGTGACTCTACACCTAATTTAGGCACTTCTGTCAATTTTCTCAAGTTGACATGAATCTGGGCCTCCAGTAGCTCTAAGGAGAGAGGCTGGCTGCTGAAGAAGATGAGTAAGAAATAACCGTGAGTGGAACAGGAGAACAGAGGCTGAACCAGACTCTCTGGGATACCACTTTCCTCTGTTGCCACTGAACGGTGAGACCTTGTAGGATCATGTTAGTCCACTGATAGAAGGATAGAGATCAGCCAGCAACCCTCTTCAGAAACAAAAGGAATACATTTTGGTTTCTTTCTTAAAGTGGTTGGCATCCTGTTATGAAGCACAAAAAGTAATCAGTACTTGATGAAAGATCTCTACCCTGTCAAGTCAGAAGAATGTGCCGGATGGAACCAAACACCAGGCCACGACAGGTTCTAGAACAGTATTTAAAGAGCAGAAGTTTAAACTTTTTAACCTGGTACAAACTCACTTGGGTTTTTATCTTATTTACTCTTGCTTTAACATAACAGGAAGAACAGTATGATGCACACGACATCAGCCTGCCCAGCAATTTCAATAAACACAAAACCAAAGACATGAGGGGCTTAAAGTCCTGGTAATGGTGGCAGGACAGGGCTGTGCCTAATTGCCTGCTTCTGCAAATGATAAAGTTTACTCATGCAGGTGCAAGAAGAATGCATGCCTGGGCACACAAGCCCATATGAAACAGGTTTCTCTGCAACAGCATGGGGTTGCTCATTGAAAACATAAAAAAAGAAGAAAGAAAAAAAGTTTAAATTTATGTGGCGGCCAGAAGCCTGCCTGATATCAGCTTTGGACTCTGCAGACATCAATGTCTTAAGAAAGGCAATTGTTTGGTGCTGCAGTTTATTTATAGCACTACATTTTTGAGTCAGCAGTTGCTTGGAAGTACCGTGGTTATCTGGTATAGACTCACGGCCCATGTACTCAGCATGGTTTACATGCCAGTTTTGATAGCCAGTGGCACACAAGGAGTGTTCATAGCCATCTGTTTTTAAGTCCTTAGGCAGCATTCATGGACAGCTGGTATGGTGTTCACCAGAGCCCTGCACAAATTCATGCCTCTGGAGCTATAGCCTTAGCTAGATTCATAATTGTACTGAAAATACTAATATTCACACTTCCTTTCCCTCTGTAACCAACTACGTGTCAGTGGCTGAGAACTGAACCTGAAAGCTTTGCTGCACAGACAGATATAGGAGGGTTGTGCTATTAGTTAATAACAGCAGCTTTTCTCAGAAAAATTCACTGGAAACTTTCTAAGATAGAAGTCCGATGGTCAAATAAGCAAGAAGATAATGACTGTGGAGGCCCATGGTGAGGAAACTTCGCAGTAAGCAAGCTGAGAGACAAAAGTGATTCTGACTTTATGAAAAATATAAGGTCCTGATAGATGTAAAAGGTCTGAAATAATCTCTCACCTCAAGGCAGATGTAGAACATCCCAACAGAGTATATGGCTCTGTGCAGTGAGAATAGGTACAGCACATCACGTGCCCAAACAAACAGCAAGGAACCCATGAGACCGAGACAGTTTCTCATGTTGTTTATTTTAAAACCGTTCCAAATACTATTTTTCATGTATGCAGGGGCTACCAGTAGGCTTTAGTCTTCCAAAGGGCTAAGATTTCCCTATGGAATTGGTCCTGATTCAAAAACAGCATGAGAATCCTGCTCCCAAACTCTGGCTACTACCCCTGTAGCCCTGATTCAACTGCTATCCCTTGGAACTGGTCAGCTGTGAAGAATGCAGAACTGCCTGCCTATTTGATTGCTTGGAATCAAGGAAAGTTGAATGTATCAGACTCTAAAAGTTGTAATGAGAAAAGCACAGAGCAGCTTGTTCAGAACCACAGTGCTCTAAAATGCTTTTGCACAGCAGAACAAATTAGAGAGCAGCAAGTGACAGATAGCTGCATTCTAACTAAAAACTGGAGTCTGAAGTTCTCCTATCTCCCCCTGCACATTTACCTACCTTTGGTAAATACTCATTTTAAAACAACAGCCAAGTTATTGGTCATGAAAGCTCATTGGAAAAGGCAGGTAAATTGAGGTAACCTAGCAAAATACAGTGAAGTCCAGAATATATAAATGGGGGGGTGCCTCACTCCTGTTTCCTCTTTATGTAATACAGTGTGTTTTCATTTTAGAGGTTAAGGGACATGGATAACATTCTTGGATTTACTACAGAAGCATTTTTTTAGCAAGTCCCATGAAAATTTTGTGGTTACAGCATGGGAACTGAGGGTCTGGGATCCTACTCTTGTCTTTGTCTTCAGCTTCCTGAGGAAATGTAGACAAGCCACTCACCCTTTGTCTAAAGATTTCTAATCTTTAACATGAACTTACTGATCACAACCTCCATCAAGTTTGCAATGTCCTATGCATTGTTTCAAAGAAATTCCTTTGACATTGAAATGATGTAAGAAGAAAACTCTGCAGCATGAAAGATCATTATTGGCACTCACATCACCATGACTGCGAAAAGCAATGGGACTGAATGAAAGGCATGCACTGCCTAAACCTGGAGTCAACAAGAGGAACATAGAGATATCAGACACTTTAGTCTGAGAGATATTTTAGGATGTTTAAAGAACCTGTCACCAGGAAATTACCACTCAGTTCTATCTAAGGCATCCTTTTTTTCTCCCAGTCTCCATCCTGCTAATCCAAATTTATTTTAAATGTGGGCAAATGGAATGTGTTGATCCAAATTTGTGATCCAAATATGCTTTGTGATCCAAACATGTTGAAGTCAGCTGATGGGTAGAAATAATATTTAAAGCATCATTTTATAATATAATATTTAAAGCATCAGGGCTACTAAGATGCTTTAGGGACTGGAGCATCTCTCTTATGGGGAAAGGCTGAGAGAGCTGGGACTGTTTGGCCTGGAGAAGAGAAGGTTGAGGGGGGGAACTTATCAATGCATGTAAGTATCTGAAGGGAGCGTGTAGAGAGAATGGGGCCAGACTCTTTTCAGTAGTACCCAGCGATAGGATGAGAGGCAACGGGCAGAAACTGAAACACAAGAAGTTCCATCTGAACATCAGAAAAAACTTCTTTACTGTGAGGGTAACAGAGCACTGGAACAGGCTACCCAGAGTGGTTATGAAGTCTCCTTCCTTGGAGACATTCAAAAGCCGTCTGGACAAAATCCTTGGAAATGTGCTCTAGGTGACCCTGCTTGAGCAGGGTGGTTGGACTAGATGATCTCCAGAGGTCCCTTCCAACCTCAACCCTTCTCTGATTCTGTGATTTTTTTTGTCACTTGCTGCTCTTACAACACATAAAGAGGGGAAAAAAATGCAGTGCCTCAGCTAACTTAACAAAAGGTCCTACTCTTCCAAATCATATATTTGAGTGGTGGAAATATGCTTCCTTTAGTGGTACTTTTCACTGTATTCTTCCTCCTCTCCATTGATAGTTTTGTGAGAGCAAGTACTGAAGCCAGGCTACAACAAAACCATCATAGATTTCTATTGGTGGTGACCCTGTACAGAATAAAATTCAGAAGGATAAAGGCTCTGTGTTTCCTCCTGCAAGAAGCGAGGGCTACAATTTCTTCTTTCAGCTGACCACATACAAGATAAGTGGTTTGGACTTTTTTTCCCTAACATTGAGATGTTCTTATCAGCTTAACAGATAGAAGCCACAGTAACTGCTGGAAGTCAGGTGCCCTGTTGAGGTTTCTGTGGCTAACAGGATTTTCCAAACCTCTAAAAAATACTCAGCACCTATTGGCTTTTAATGGAAAAAATGGGAATTCTTTGCAGATGGTATAAAGTTCTGAAACATACTGATCCTCTCCCGAATTCTGAGCCATACAAAGACATGCAGCAATAATAATTTGTACACTGGCTTCAGTTCCCCAACGAGGACTGAAGGGATGAGGAACAAGCTCATCTGAACAAGCAGACAAAATCATGGCTTCATTACTACAGCCAGAAATTTAGGTTCTTATGAGAGCATGCAGTACTGGGGATTGTGGCCTGGTCCAATAAAATTCCTAGGAGCAAAACCAAACCACCTTTTAAAACAGTGGCTACCCTGTCCCACCTCGGTGCCCCACACAAAGGGCAGTTGTGACAGGAGGAAAGCTAGAAGAACCCTGCCCACAGCTTCCTCCTGAAGAGCTTCTGGACAGATTCGTGCTTCCTTCTAACATGGGAAAGTACTTTGACAACAAATTGGTAGTGTGTGTGCTTGGTAGAAACCAAAATAGAAGTTTTGCTCTTACTTTCCAAAGACTAGAGCTATCATTTAACATTTTAATTAAAAGCCTCCTCAAAGCTACTCATTTGATTTTATTTTCCTTTGGTTGTTCTGCAGCAAGTTTGACAACATGGGCGCTTTGCAGGACTGTGTGTATGGCACATGTAATTAAAGTCAACAGGAGTTATAAAGCCTTTAAAATCAAGCCAGGTTGGCTAAAGCTAGCCCCAAATTAGAAGTACCATTTGAAAATCCAGGTCACGTTTTGTGTTTGTGTTATAGCATCACCTAGAGGCTACAACCAAGATCAATGCCTGTTGCCCTGGACATTGTGCACGTACATACACACTTGCATGCTTGCAAACGTTCACACGCACAGTAGTCATTGTCACAGAGAGACAACACTCAATCAGACACTGAGCATTTTGATGAGAAAGTTAATTTGGTAGATATATATGTACACAAACACATACATACACACAAATATTTTATGCATTTTTTCAAGCAAGAACCACTGAAATATTGAACTGAGAGTACAATAGCTGCAGAACATGCTTTGGATCAGGTCCATAGGAATGCTGCTGCTGTAAATTCCCCTACTACAAAAAAACATTAAATAAGCAATCTAGTTATTTCATGTTCATCTGCAAGCCGAGACCCATGAAAACTATGAAAATTAAACCCATGTGTATGCTTAGTATAGTCTGGCAGTTACATTTTTGCTGATAATAGGAATTCAGTGTTTACAGTTTACATTCTTTCCCAGACTTACTTTCTTTTTTTTTCCCTGAATTGAAGCAAAGCTTCACTTGGTCTTACCAGAATGTAATTAAGACTGTGGAGGGCAGCAGGATTGCTCCCATGTGAGACAAGAAATACCCAACCATGAGACCAATCCTGGTCTCTTTTTGAGAGATGGTGGAAACATTAAGATATAATCCAAATACAGGCTTAGGAAGGAGCTGGAAATAAAATTTGATCCCAAATCAGTCCTCCAAGTCCTTTGGACACCTATACAGGTGAAAAACAACACTGCAGAAGACTGCCATCACTGCAGAAGAACAGCATCTGTTTTTCAAGATGCTCTGTGGATGCACAGTAAACTGCACATTGTCAAGGTTTAGAATCCTCCAGAGAAATGGAAAAAAACCCCAAGTATTGGTTCTTCTTCCAAATTCAAACTGCATCCCCAGTGACATTTTGGTAGTTTATGCATTGAATTCCCAAGGCTAGGCCAACTATTACCTTGATTTACCATATAAAATGTGAAGAGCTAGTTTAAGACCGAAAACCACCTAACTACCTTCATGCTTTCACTGATAAGCCTTTGTGGACCTGAGTGTGCTGAGAAGTGTGAAAAGAGATGGGGGTCTTTTCTCCAAAAAGAACTGGGGACAGGTAGAACTGGTGGTAAGTAAAGCTTGACCTGATAAAGTTAGTTACTTGCTAAAAACCTGTTTTACTATTCTTCTATAGGAAGTCTCATTTCTCCTTGAGCATCTGTCATGAGACCATCTTGCAACTCAATTCTCCCATTCAACAGTAAAATCTAAAAATGAATAACTAAGTTTAAGGCAGAGTTATCCTGTATACTAGAATCCTGAAAAGAAGCAGAGGGCATATTATTACTGTTCAGATTTTCAGATCTGCTGCTCCAAAAATAATAAGTTACAGCAAAACCTCAGTGTGCACTATACATTGGTAAGGAACTGCTGAATTAGTCAGTGAGCAATAGACAGAATAAAATGTAATAGCTTCTAAGGGTAAGTATGTAATCATTTCCTATGCCTTGCAGGTACAGACAAACACACATACCGGTGACATGGGCTGATTTACTGAGTTACTGCAAAATACAATACTTTGCAATCAATACAGAGCAACTCTATTCAAAACTATTAAATACATAGTTACACCTGTGTCCTCTTGTGATAACATGGTAAAAAGCAAGGTTTTAACTGTTGGAACATCAAATGACTATCTTCACAAAAGAGTAACAAAAGCACTAGTTGAAATCACACTCCAAATATTTGATTAGATACTGTATATGATCCATACAGTAACTTTAATACTGGAATCCAGTACTCATGGCTAGCTCTTTATCCCTGCATCTTAAAACTTTCCATCTCTACTTAATCCACAACTTAAAGTTCTTGCCACTACCCTCTGCTTATGCCATGCTGCCCTGAATTAGCCTCCCTTCAATGACTGACGTTATTGCTGGACAGCCTCTGGAGGGCAAATTCAGATCTCTCAATAGCAGAGGGGGAGATCACTAGAGGACAGAGACAGAAAAAAAGAACATTAGAGGCAGGAAAGTAAGAATAAGAGAATGCGATAGAACAGGTAGTTAAAAAGAGAACAGTGCATCTGTGACTATTACAAAATACTGTTCAAGCAGCAGAATTCATACATGGATGCTAGTTACTAAACAGCTCAGTGATTTGTCATTTCAGGTGCTACGCACATACAAAATTCAGCAATAGTGCAGTAAATGATAAACTTGGGATCACTTTAGATTTACAGCAGTGATCAAAAGCACCTTTCCCACGTCTGCCTGTGCAAAGTTCACTTCCAAAGAAGATGGGGCAGAAAATGCAGTTCTCAGTCAGCAGAGGACTTGTGAGAACACATGTGAATTCCAACCAGAACTGCTGACAGAGGACAAGAAGCACTTGACAAATTTACTTAGTCTCCCCTCTCCCTAGCCCTCCCTCCTTAAAAAGTAGTAAGAAAAAAAAAAAAGTAAAAATACATCATGGGAAATATTTAAAAGGTGTTGTCAAACAACATTTCTTCAAGGTCTGTGCTGTTGTAGTTGTCTAAGAAGTCAACTTCCAACAAGATGACACTTCATATTTGCCTTTTTAATATTTTTAGGGTGCGATTTGGCAGTGCGAGCACTAGTTCTGCATTTACAAAATGTGTGCTTGTTCCCACCATACACTGGCAAGGAGACATTGCACTTCAGCACCTGCTTGCACAAGTGAGCTTTGTATACACAATTGATGCATATACACTTTGCAGTACAAAACAGGCTCTCACCTTTAAAAACAACAGTACTTAAAATATCTAAACCTTTAATTTTCCAACCTCTTGCTTTGGTATTGAATCAATAGAAAATTTACAATGCTGTTCTTCAGCCCTATACAGACTGAGGTATTAACCAAAACAACAAAAAATTAACAAGTCTGAATATCCAAAGAAAGCTACAAATACATTCATCAATACATAGTGCACCACAAATAAAGACAATACAAAGGAATTGCTAATATGAATGAAAGCAGAATATTTGTAGGAAAGTCTGAAAATGTTTCTATCATTTTTCTCATGTAACATTTAATGTCACTTTAGCAACAATGATATAGCAGCTTCCACTATGTTAGTTCTGAAGTTGTACACGTTGTGTTTGATTGAAAGGGGGGATGGGAAACATAGGGCCTCTGAGGAGTTCAGTAGCAACACAGTAAGTGCATTGAAAATGTTGATAATCTGTGGCACATACAAATTTTATGGATCACATGGGCTACATTTTTCTATTTACAGTATCATACACTTGTATAAAGTCTCTGCTGCAGTATTTTTTAGTACATACTCTATGGCAAATCACAGTAACATTGTTCATAGAAAAAGGAAATCCCAGTTTATTATGAAAACAAGTGGCTAATGGATATTATTTATCCATGCTTAACCTACCCACCTCTCTGAACCCCATGAATCCCAAAAATCTAGTTGGCACAAAAGTGTTTTGATAACTTAATACAAAAACTGATTGCTCTTGCATATTTGCCTCTGACTTAATCACTACATTCACTGCTGGAGAATTATCCACTTTGCTAGAAGTCAGCACTAGCATGTTTCCAGAAAAATCTAGACAAGGGAGTCACTTTGCTGTTGGTTATCTGATAGCACGTCAAGAAATACCAAAACAACGTGGTATATCACAGTAGTATCATGCTATCTCTTAGACATCGAACACTACAACATGCCTTCACAAATTTGTTTCTAGGAGTAGTAAGCAACTTAAATTCAGTGAAAAACTGCTCCTCATCAGGCTTAGTAGGGTATCAGAGCCTTCAAAGCAGTTTCTAAAAATCAAAGGCACTGGGATTTCTTTGTTCCAGCTGAGGCAGAGGCAAATCAAAGGAGAATGAAGAGGAACTTTGTACAAAATGCAATGCAGCTGAAAGAATGACATATCTGGCAACTTGCACTTCACGATGCAAAACATACCTCAATAAAAAAGAAAAACCTACTAAATGACACGACATCTCTCCCTGAGGGCAGGAGGTACAGCCCTCTACTTTCCAACAGGTTTTCACACAGTTTTTTTTTTTTAAAGCTTAAAGAAATAGAATGTGTAACAATCAAGCAGAAGGAAAATACAGAACAAAAGAACCATATTTGAAGATCAATCCGCATCCTTCACAAGAAACGTGGACCCATTTCTTACCTGGTAAAACCCCGTCACCAGGTTGAAAGAACCTTTAAATAAAAGTACACAGCTGGATACAAGAATGGAATTTTTATGTACTTACTAACTGTTGAATGGAAAAGTTTAGTTGTCACACTGAGAAAGAAGGGCAGAGGTGCTTTTAGTCAAACGATTGCATACTTTTCTAGATAACAACTAAACAAAAACACAGTAAAATAAAAATATCCAACCAACCATGCCAACTGCTTATCAGTTTACTAACCTTCGTGTTTATGTCCTCAACTAAGATATTAAAAACTCCCTTGCAACACCTGAACATAAAACAGTGTGTACCTGCTATAACAAAACTATTTTTTTCTTTCCAGCATACTCTTCATTAGCTTTTGGTGCCACATGCTGAAGAAATTAAATCTAATTCAGTGAACGGCACATGACAGCAGGCAATGATTTGCAATACACTGGTGGCTCCACCTTGAAAGACACTAGGCCCTGTTCAGTGCTGAAAACCTGGTTGCTTTCTTCAACAGCTCCTTTTCTAAATTTTAAATTTAAAATCAGAGTCAGGTCCAATTTCCTCTGTCATCTCTAGTCACACTGCAGGGCATCTTCAGAGACTGTTCTTATTTCTTACCAATTCCATTGGTTACTTTTGATTTGGAGTGACGATTCCTCCTTCTAGATGAATGGCTTTCATTATTGACTGAATGTTTTGGTGGACTATTGTCAGCACCTGCTGAGAAATAAATAGTTTTTTGACTTACATATATTTGTCATTCCCAAGCTCTTGATTTAAAGACAGTAAGGTTCTCTTGAGCTACAACCTTTAGAGTAGGAATTATCTCAGGCTAATATGAACTGGTTGATACTTGTACTCCATCTAGTGGTCTAACTAAAAAAAGGCAATTCTTAAGACTTCTGTAAAATTCTTTTTTCTCCAGAAAATATTATAAGTTTGCTGGAGCAGAATATAATGGGGAAACATCCTCTGTTTTAAGTGACATCAATAATATAAATCTCCAAACTTATTACTGGCAGGTACTACTATCAGAAATTAAGAACTGTGAAAGTGAGGTCACAGAAATGCTAGAGTTTCTAGGAGTACATTTCTTGTTTTCAATTTTTCATATCATATCCCACATTTAATTCTGAGAAAACGGGGGATGAAACAAGTGCTCAAGAGCAAAACATGAAAGAAACTGAAGTTTGCAACTAATGAGGTAGTAGATAAAAATCACAGAACAGAGTTCCCTGGCCAGATTTACCTGGCATATCAAATAGGAAAAAAAATATATTTTGAATGAAAGCATATTTTCTCCAAAGTATAAAAATCTACTAACTTACTAAACTGAGAATAAATTAACATCAGCATCTAGAAAATTCACATATGTAATATAAAGAATTCTGCTGTGTAGATGCTTTTCAAGCATATAGTAAACTGGAAATACTTTTAAACAATACAAATACACCTGGAGCATAAACTCTGACAGAGGTAGTTTCTTGTTTTCTTCCACTAGGCAAGTCCACACCGAAGAGGTAAAGGAGGAGACAAGTAACTAAACCAACCTCCAGTGTAGGGAAAAGCAGTCAGAGAAGTGGGCTGCCTTTGCTTAGGACAGAGGAAGCTGTTTATGATCATCAGCACTGTGCTGGCTAGATAAGTGTCAGTAAGAACATAAGTTCCAGGGCACAGTCTTGACTGCTCCTTGATAGGCAGGAATAAAAGCACGCTTCACATTCAAATGTTTACTTAAAATCAAATACACAATATTCAGGGAGAAAACCTGTTCAGAACAGTTATGAAATGCATAATCCCCTCACTCTGCAAGAATGGTCTGGAATAGCAGCAGAAAATGAAGTTCCTTCATTAAAAAATAAATACATTTTGAAGAGTCGGAAGAAAAAAAGGCAGTAAAAACAGATAAGCTTTATAGATGATTCATCTGTATAGCTGCTGCAGGGATTTCTGGTAAAACAAACTGTCTCCAAGGTAAGTTTCTCAAGCCTCATTTCCTAATGCTGACCCTTAATTCCAGTATTACCACTTTGAGAACGTACATATAAGGGTGCCAATACCTCTACAGAATTTAGAATGAAGCCAGGAAGCATCTGGGCTGTATGGACTGTCTTCACTTTCTGACAAAGTCTGCAAAAACCAAGAGGGACACATATCATTAGGACGCTGGTTCTTGTGATCAGCACTTCTCCTGTCCAGATAGTTTGCTATTAGACTTGTATATTTAAATCATGGCAGAAGTCCTAACAAAATGCTCAGCCAGTACTTAAGTCTCTTTCCTTCCTGGTGAAGAGGTATAACATTGATGATACAACAAGAACACATAATTTGCCATGTGATCTGTTGTGTAACCAAGCATTTTTAATATTCTTCCAGCGTTCCACCTATACAATGGGGACATTAGCTAACTATTCATCCCTGAATGCTTTGCTAAAATTACAGCCCCATTTTGAATAACTAAGAGGACAGCATTCTTTAGAAGCCACAGTGTAATTTGGGATCTGTCCAATGTCTGCTGAATTCAAGAGTTCTCTCTACTGACTTCAATTGGACTCTGGACCATCCCCCTCTCCCCATGTACGTTAACTTTGGTAAAGAATTTGAACATGCAGAAGCTTTGTAGTTTAACTCCCATATAAAGTGAAAACAGGCTTCCTAATAAAGTACCTTTTCTCGGTGGCCATAGTATTCCGCGTACCAAACCATACCATATAAACACAGGAAAGTTGTAAAGGCCTAAACAAAAGAGAAGGAAAATAAAGTCTGTAAAACCTTTTACAAATTCTTTGCTGGCTCAAGGTCATTTGAGTCCCTGAAGATTCAGCATTCAGAGACTTTCATGCTCTGTTTCTGTCTGCACCTTTATCAGAATGAAAATGACCTGCATTCCAAGTTCAGAGTGTGTATACATGGTGCCACCTTGGGACATGCAGACCAATTTTCAACAGGAGTGTCAGCATACATGCAAACCACTCAGGTACATACAGGATCCACTGTCAGTATGATTCCCCCCCACCCCGCCCAGTCCACTGCACCAGTCATCCTACAAAGGCGCTTCGTAAGCAGGTATGTTATCAGGAACATCAGGCTGTGAGAGAAAAAAACAAAAAAACAAAAAAACAAAAAACAAAAAAACCCACACATTTCTCCTTCCCCCTGCCCCATGCTTCAGGCTGGAGTACATATTTGGTTTTGTGGGGCTCTGACCTGAGAAGCAATTCAATACTTTTTCTCCTCTGAAGTTTTAGGAAGAAAATCATAACGCTAAGTAATGGAACAATAAATTCTGACTGCCTATCACCTGTTCAAACCGCCTTCCTAGCTAGAAGGGAGAAATATTTATTTGTCAACCCATTATAAAGGCCTTATTTTTCACTGACCATTAAAAATGTGTTTGGCATCAGAGTTACAGGTCTGGCAAAACAAACATACATTTACTGTAATGAAATAGGCATTTCATGCTGCATTTGCAGTAATCACACTGAAGTACAGAAAGCTGCAGGCTGAGCAAGAATGATTTGCCTGATAAAACAAGGTTGTTTATGCAGTTTTAAGACGTTAGTGTGAGACAACACACATTACTTATTAGTGCTACTCATTAGCACCTCCTGGAAAGGAACAGGAGTTATTGGAAGCATCTCCAAAGTTATCCTCAGTTGAACTGGTATTTTCTCTCATAAAGATAAAAAGCTCTGTAACTGGCATTTGTTTCATTGCTACCTTCCAAAGCACCAGTATATTCAGCTATGTAAAGACATGAGAAAAGAAAGTTATTCTAGACACTTCAAAGTATGTTCTAAATGATCTCACATTTGCTTTTTCCAGGATGTGCATCTTTACCAGCGTTCCCCCACAATGGTCCCCTGCTGTCGTCATTCCATAGAGGAAGTTACTGAGAATCTTTCAACACTTTTGCTCTGCTTTATGTTTCACATGAAAAATCTCACTCACCACACAAAGAAGCCAAAACACAACATACAGTATTTGTGTTTTGGAAAAAAGATCTTGTCCAAACTTTATGCACACAATAGCTTCAAGGAAAGCAATAACCCTGTAGGTAAAGGAAGGAGAGGAAAAAGAGAAAGGTTATAAACACTAGGGATGTAACACACATGCACAAGCCAAATTCCATACTGTCAGCTCTAAACAAGCGCTACTTTCTAAGGAAGCATTAAGTGAAATTCTTTGGGAAATTTATTCTTCTTTTTACACTTCAGCAAAAACAGCATACAAAAAGTGATCGACTGGCAGTCCACAATTCTATGAGTCTCTGCTTGTCCAGAGAACAAGCAGGAGCACACGCACAACAGCAAAGGGTTTCTGTTTTCACCTACTACTGTGCTTCAGCCTGCACAAGATTTAAGTCTCATTTCCATGCTGAGCAACCAAGAGACTCCCTGTTGGGTCAACTAAGAAACTGCAATTTGAAAATTTCTCTGACAGACATAACCAATTTTATTTACTGCGAGTTTACATAGGCCTTTAGATGGTAGCTCCTCTGGTTGTTTTAGATGGAATTCAGAAACAAAGTTAATGTGAAATGGCATTCCAAATCTCTGAAATCCCACACATGTGATCTGGTTTACATGTAAAACCCAGCCTGACACTACAAGAACAGAGGATTTGTGGAGAAATTTGATAGGAAAAATTGCAGTATTTACTTTCCTATCTGGCATTATAAGAATCAAAACAAGCATCTCCAGCTCTTTGATATCACCAGATAAATATAACTGGTGGTATCAGAGAGATATCTCTGATACCACCAGATACTTACATTTTTTCAGGCTCAAAGATATGGAGAAACATGTCCACACTTTCATGTGGAATGAGGGGTTACGAATCCAAAGCTTCCACCTCCTGCCATGAGCATATATTCAGTTTGTATAGGTCCTGGATATAAAACTACATCTTTTTAACATAAACGCTAGTACGATATTACTCACTGGTGCAGCAAAACTGTAGAACACTGACTCTTCTCAAGCTGAAGCAAATCATAAAGAAAACTACTTAACTTGAACTTAACTGACTTTGAGGTTGTACATGAACACACACATGTACACTCCTCCCCAAATGTATGCACTTGCACTTAGCACCAGGGCAAGTTTCCCGATCTCCCCAGCTAGACGCTGGCGGACACATTCCCTACAAGCACCCTCCACATCCAGGGAGCTGCCAAAAGTAGCTCTACTGCTTGGCAGACAAGCCTCAGCTCCCTCAGTGAAAGAGGGATAAAAAATGTATGCATGACAACCACTAGTATGGTAGAGATGGTCCTGAAGCAAGTAATACATTGCAGCTATTTTTGTGCTATTTAATATGAACTGCAGCATGCTCAGTGGGGCCAAACGGAGGACCAGCCAACTCTCAAAAGTGCCCACTTCCAATCTGGTAAGCAAACCTTGTCCTCACTGAGCAGAGAACGGGAATTACTTGACTGCCCTGGTAGTCTGCTCCCTTGGTGGCTCTGAAGTACTACAAGGATGATGGCCCAATATGCAATTAAAGACAACTTCTGAAACTCAGTCTCCTGTGTGTTTATCTAGGACAAAAGCCATAGGGCACATCTTAAATTAGGATAGGTAAATCAGCACAGCCCTACAGACCTTAGATGAGAAATACTATCTTAGACCACACAGATCTCCAGATCTACAAATTCATAATAGCAGAATCTCCTTAAAAGAAGATTATTGAAGAAGAGT
This sequence comes from Dromaius novaehollandiae, assembly GCF_036370855.1. Classification (NCBI taxonomy): domain Eukaryota; kingdom Metazoa; phylum Chordata; class Aves; order Casuariiformes; family Dromaiidae; genus Dromaius; species Dromaius novaehollandiae. The sequence continues at coordinate 145,814,332 of NC_088099.1, forward strand.
TGAACATATTAAGTCCTACACATTATATCATTGTATTTCCTTGCAAATAAGAAGTCAGAAGAATAATTTTAAAGATTTTTATTCAAGAAAATTATCACTACCAGGAAATTTTAAAGAAATCTATGTATGTGAAATGCTGTCACGGTGAAGTACCTTCTAATATTTGTTAGAGCTTGAAATTACCAAGGCTGGCAGGCAGAGCCACCTTTCTGTGTTGTGGAGTTTTTCAGAACACATTTTAAATTATTCTTTCAATTGCTTCTTGTCTGACTTCTCCCACGTGAAAACCCTTTCATACCACAAATCAAAGATAGAGCAGTGCAAAAGGATCCAGAGGGAACTACAGAAATACACCTTAAAATTGTGAAAGTAATACCTAACTGACCAATACTTCAAGTTACTGAGATGCGTATTAGTAAAGACTTGACAGCTGTAGTACTCTGTAGGGTCACCGGTTATTTTTCTTTCTTAGTTTTATATTATTTTTACTGATCTAACTGAGGAGGAAAACAAATAGTTAAACTAAAGTACAGCAACAGGAACAAAAAGACCACTACCAGGAAACAAACATACATGGATAGGATATACTTGAAGCTATAAACAAAACAATAGGCTATTTCCAGCAGAGTGACTCAAAAAATTATATGGTTGTTTGTGATACATTTATACATTCTTCCTACTCTTTTTGTCAAGAACACTTGGGCTTCTCATTGTTCAAAAGGAGAGGTATATAAAATTAAAGAAACAGTAAATCACAAGACAGAAGAATGCTAATAGTGAAAGGTGTTTTTGTTCTACTGAAGGCTGGTGGGAACCTCCACATTGCTTTAGATTTCTGTGCCAGAAAACTAAATACATTAAGTTTTTACTCAACAGAAAAAGTCTTTTAAAATCCTTACAGGCAACCCTTTTTGAAAGGCTCCGTCTTAATGAAAATAGCGCAGTTTCTAGCAGACCTGCTGCACTGGCTATATTCATGCCTTAAGTCATTTATTGTCCATCTGTTGAGAGTTACATTACAGTATATATTGAAGCTGCAGAGTATACAGTTTAATATTAAAACAATGCTTTGATTTTAATTATTCTCATGATTAGGTTGTTACAAATGCAATGTGTGCCTTTAAGTGTTTCATGATTTGAGTAACTTTTTGTATCAGTGGTGTTTGGGGAAATAATATTCTATATACTTGCTCTTAATAGCTTCATAAATTAACTATTCAGGGTAACTAAATTACTGAAAGAGTGCTGTTTTTCCAATAAACAGCAGGAACTCCTAGTTTAGCTCTGTTTTTTCCTGGCAGATTACAGAAACAAGCAGTATCAAGGAAATTACTTATTACATGCTCACTTCCCACCATCAGATCAAACTGTAGACCAATAATCTATTGCAGCTGTAATTATGCCACCATAAAAAGATATTTGAATATCTATTTACCGACATGTAATACATTAATGTGTTCAGTGAGAGCTTTGTACCAAGGGTGATGGTTGCTGCAACCCATAACGATTTTTCATAGCCAGAAGGCAAAGGCCTTGCATCATATTTCCCTTCATCTTGCAAAAGAGTAGTTTTACATTCTTTCTCTGGGATGAAACAGAGAAAATTCATCTTTCTTGATACGGCAGAACTTAAACTCTCCCTCCAAAATTATAAAATTACTTAAAAAGTGTCTCTTATAAGACTCTAAAATTACCATCTATAGTTGAGAAATATTCCTTTTTCATATAAACATCTTAATCCCTTAATCATTTAAAAACAGACTTCAGTAAAATGTTTGCATTTCAGTGCAATTCTCTAAAATACTAATGTAGCTGATCTATAACTAGTAAGATGTTTATGCACAGACCAAGGTTATTTGATTCTAATTGTACATTAAGTAGTCATATTAACAGCGTGATTAATTAGTCATCTTCAGTGCTAAAGCACCATCCATACCAAACCCAGAAAGACAGGTTACTCTGCAATGATCATTAAAGAGGGCCAGTGTATTTTTAAGGATTATGCATGTTACAGTCTCTCTTTACGAATCATTTTACACACGTCTGGTTCTTTCAAAGCGGGCTTGGGGCGGGGGGGGGGGGGGGGGGGGAGGTTCCTCCCTAAGTAAGGAGATTTAGGCTTACAGAAAATATTATTAACTCCTACTAAAAACCACTAAACACCAAACTAAACAAGAACAAAGAGTTACTACCTTCTGTATGTCCATTAGATGTTATGATCACAACTTGAAGACGGTAATAGATCCATCCCGGAAGGTGATATGTCAGTGAAAGAGGTGAATATTTAAGTCCAGCCAAACCCAAGGAGACATGTGCCATGTTCTCCAGGGCACATTTAAAACAAGAGTAGAAATGCCTTGAATTACATTGCAGCATGCTCATCTCAATTAACTGTTGAGAAAGGGGTGCTGTTTAAGGTAGTGTGGTGCACCTGGAAATAAGCCTTCCTGCTCAGCACTGCTCCTAAAACATGGCGATAACCCTCAGACTAACAGTAAAGCTGAAAGAGTATTTGCTAAAGCACTATCTTTAAATTAGATTTGAGCATTTTATGGCTCATTGAAATGCTATTCTAATTTAAGACAGTAATCGCTTCTTCTGTTAAACATGAATATGGTTCAGACAACTCTGGAGATGAGAAATACACTAAACTTGAAAATCAAAATGAAATAGCTGTTTTAATTTAAAATCATACTTTTCAGAAATGAACTTCTTGAATAGGATATTTATACACACACACACACAGTTTATTAAGATTTGATTTATCATCTTCTATGTTTGCCCATTTGTAAGCTTTCCAGCCATAAATCAAAATGGACTCTACTGTATTGCTTATTTACAAGAAGCCTTTAACATGCTACAACAGCTTCTGGTTTTGAGAACAGTACGTTTTATTCAAAGAAGTTCTCACCAGATGCAATCTTGCAGTCTCTTCATTTAAAGGTCTCCTCTGAGAGACGTGGTGAGATTGTAGCCAAAGTAACCACTGTTTGTAGTGCTTTTCGTTTTCTCTTTGAGAACAGAATAGAAATAGTTCCTAACTGTAGTTAGTTTCACTGTCTTTTGTTGTGAGTCCTCTAATAGCAGCAGTGCCCACCTTGATAGTCAGGTAAGCAATAACCTAACAGGTAAGGGGTAGTTGCAAAAGCTTTTCCTTTCTCACATGACTGAGAATATGGGCAGCAAGGGCAATGCTCCTCTGAAGAAGCCTAGCTTTATTCAGCAGTTTCTAGTTTCTCCTCCTGTTCTTCTCCTCACTGCTACCATTACTTCCTACATTCTACCTTCAAATCTAGGATTTTCCTTTCCTCTGAACTTACAGAAAAATCTGTCTGTACCATTCTTCACATTAAAAGCAACATTAGACAGGGACTGGATTCATGCAAAGCCTGTTCCTGCATGGGACACATTCTTAACACGTGCACAAGAGCTTCAGGTTTGTACACAAGAACACTTACCCAAACACCCAGCACTGAGTTCCCACCCTCTTGCACTGTGTATCTGTGAGGTAGGCATAGTATTGCCTGCAAAGGAAAACACCAGAAAATTCTTTAATGAAGTTGAAAGTTCCTCAAATATTTACATTTAGAAAACTAGTTTATGTTACAAATGGATCTATACTGAAAATAAAATGCTGATGGTCGAAATCACATGCAATCATGCTGGAGGTCTACCAGATGACTTCAGTTTTAGTAGGGCAGGTTATCACATGCATTGAATAGCTTGAAACAATACAGAAAACAGTCCTGAGAGCAAGAAGTATGAAAGTATCCAAATCAGCAGGCTAACAAAGCTACATATTTTCCTTCCATCTCTCCACTGACTCTTTATTATTTTTAGGGAAAGTACAACAGCTTTGAAAGAACTAGAGAATCCCTCACTTCTTCTGCAGTTTGTCTCTTAATCTAACAACTGCATTTTCTTGAGATATATGGATTTGAACCTTGGAAGAAACTGAATCTGAGTTTCCCACATCCTGGGCAAGTGCTCTAACCACTGACACCTTATCCTCTCAAGACCAGAGAAGAATATCTGCCTTATTTTGGAAACTGCCTGAACACCACTGTGGTCTGTTCTTTACACTCCAAAATGTTTTGAGTATAGTTAGGGGAATCCCAAGGATGTGAGACCAAAGTTCCTTTTTCAGCCTCTGTCTCTCTAATTTCAACTGACATATGAGGAAGGCAGGTGTTATTAATCCAACAAAACAACATCGGTTTAAGGACAGAGGCTACAGGTTGTGAAGCATCATAAAAATACTTAAAAGCTCGTCCATATGGAAGCTTTTAGGATGTTTACGGTGATTCAGCTAACAGTGTGAAATCACTACCCTTAACTTGAGAGACTAAACAGCTATAAAAGATGCTGAATTTTAGGAATAAAGCAACACAAGGCTGCTGTTTCATCGTCCAAGGTAATGTCACTTTACTCTTGAATGGGAATTTCCTTAGCTCTTTAACTTCAGAATTGCACTCATTCTGCCTACCTTCAGCCACATCATAGGAAAGAAATTTAAGAGGACTCTGCTAACAGTGTGCATGACTAAAAGCATGTTAATGTTTCCACTCACTGTGTACTGAAGTTTACCAGCAAAAATATAACACACGCTTTAGTACAATTTAGCTTTAGTCAACCATAAGGAAAAGGAAGAACAAGACAACTGGCTGTTTTAATAAATGCCAAGGACAAGCTTTCTTTCTTAAGCAGTCCATCTGGTCCTTCTGTCCTCATCATACATTATATGCTGTTCTGCTACTCAGAATAAGGTAATGTTCTACCTTTTCTTATAACACACTACTATTTCCTACAGACAAGCAGAAATAAGGAGCTCAAGTAAGAAAACTCAACAACTCTACTTTCCCCTCATCTGGACTTTCACGAGCATCTGATTCATGAACACAGATACTTTCGCATGCAATCCTCAAGGATGATATATTCAGTTAATTCAAAACACAGGCAGATACTATACAAACAGATGACTAAACAGACAGGTTCTGTATCCCTATAAAAACAGATTTTTATACAAATTTTATCTTATTAATATACTGGGCAGAAAAAAAGTTTTATTGAAAAGTCATGGTTATTTTACTACAGGTATGGCAGCAAAAGCATAAAATTCTTGAAATGTGCTGTACTTATTTACAAACTATATGCAGTTCTCGGGCGCCTAGAAGTCAAGGTACTCCAAATGTAAGAAAAAACACCATGGAAACAAAATTACCTTACAGTGGGTGCTGTGATAATTCCTATGAAGAGAATTCTCCCCCAGCTTAAAGGGTGGCTTGCTTGGAACACAAAGATATGTTTCAAAAAGAATGTGTTCAACTCAGTCAGCTAAAAAGAAAAAGTCAGTTAATAAGATTATGTTTTGTGCTGTAGATGCCTGTGTTCAACTAACATGACTCTCACGGAACTACTATAGAAAACATGCTAAGATTAATGTGGTAACTACCTAACGACATCTATGCTCCACTGCAGCTCTGCTGGTTGGACAGAGCATTTCAAGAGCCTAAAATTCCTACTCCAGGACAAGCAAGGAATATACCGATAAAATAAACAATTCTCCCCTAGACACCTCTACAAAAGTATTTGATCTATTTCCAGAAGCGTATTAAGAATCCAGATACTAATCCGAAACTTTTACATCCAAAATCAGATATGAACGACTGAGGCAAATTTGATAAGGAGCAGAAGAGATTATATCTATAAAATTCAAACACTTCTGTTTCTCCTTTTAAAAACTAAATCCAGCAAATTGAAAAAAACCCTGTTTTTAATGAAGTCTTCCAGCATTTGCATGACTAAGCACACAAGCAGTTGGGACGTATTATGGAGTCTCGCTGGACCAAGGCCAGAATTCTGAGTATCAGTGATCCATCCAACAGTCAGTGGAAGAAAAACCTGTCCAGCAGTTTCAAAAACTGTATCAATTGCAAAGAACAATCCGATGCCCAGTATAGTAATCTGTAACATTTGTTTTTTCCACAGATTCTGTAATTACACCCCTGAACTATCACGTAACTCATGTGAACAATGCCCTGACCAGTTTTGTATTATCAACTCATTTAATTGTGCATTTCAGTGACAGACGTACATTGCAGTAGAGTATCTTCTAGCCAAACACTGTCAATAAGTAACTGAGCTGATGGCAGCTTTGATTTCACAGAACTTATTTCCTACCTGCCAGATGATCATGAAAAGGTAGACTCCAGCCACTCTTTGAAAAGAAGACTTTGGGTCAAACCAGCGAACATAGGTCCAGCTGGCTGGGGTGAACTGTAATACAGCTCTTTTGATTTTCCCTGTGGTTGTGTGAATGTCCCTAGAAAAAGAGAATGGCTGGGTGAAGACAAGGAAGATGCAAGGGAGAAAAAAGCAATATCCATGTTACCGAGGTTTCAGAACAATCACTTTTTCCCTGGACAGCAAAGATCTTCACAGACCCAACTGTATAACAGGCAACAGTGAGTTAAGAAGCATAATCTATTAAGTATTTTAATCAAGATGCATTCTGCTATGAAAGAACACCCTCCTCTATCTTGAGTCAGTAACAAAAAGCAAAACATATCTATCATTCTTTCCATGAAGGAAAAAAGCAAGGACTGCAATTCTTCAAATCTCCTAGAGAATCTGAAGGATATTTTTACTCCTAAGTCGATGCTGCCGTTCCAATTATCTAAAGGATTCAGGGAACTGTTACTCATAAAGCGTGTACCAGGCTGCCTCCACAGGCTTGAACATGCGGATTTTATAGCATTCCCAACTCTTGCTATTCTGATATTAGATTCACCTGAATCTTTTTGCACAGATGTGATAGCACTGTTATAAGCTAGAAGGCTTTTAAATTCCCCTCTGAAAGGGAATGTGAATGGCTTTTCATCTGACAGATATGTTATCAAAAGCAAGCACTGTAACACTAATTGAGATGAGTGACAGCAGCCAAAGGACAGGGAATTTTAAGGAAAACTCAGAGTTTTCTCCTCCAAAGGAGACCTAGCAGGGGTAGAAATCAGTTTTCAGCCTGCTATTTCACTGGCTATTCTGGGCAAAAAGGGAAATTCAGATTTGAGACTTCTAATATTTGTCTTTCATTTTATTTTAGTAGTGGAAGGTTAGGGGGATGCCTCCCACTCATCTTCTAATCTTTAAGATTCATATTTATTCAATAGGAAAAAAAAAAGGACAAGAAAAGGGCACAAGCAAAAGCTTCCCTCTCTGTGCAGATCCTCTTTATACTAAAGGGCCAAAGAATTCACAAATTTTAAAAGACAACATAAGGAAAAAATCTCCCACAGAGATAGGAAAGACTAGTCCTGCCATAGATAGTACAGCATATCTCTTTTAATTTTCAGAGAACTATAAAAACAGAAGGAGCATCAACTTTCTAGTGCACATCACTCCTGAACTGAGATATGGGAAAACTGAATTAAGACTAAAGGCTGGATGGTTCTCAGAGCAATAAGCAAACTTGCAAGTAAGGGGAGGAAGCAGCACAGAAATTCGTACAAGGTGCAAATCTGGAAGTCAAGGTTTGAGCTCCTTTTTCATATCCTTTGGCAACTCATTGCCCTTGATCCTGTTTCATCTTTGCCACTGGTAATGTGCAGATAAAATGCTTACCATCTGGTGGCAAGGGAGAGGGGCAAAAAACAATGGAAGAAACCATAACCTGAAGAGCTAGGAATGAAAACTTACTAGGCTACAGTCTGTTGCCCTTCTGTAACAAATGGTACTGTATTTTGCAATTGCTCCATTTATTTCAGAGAGCTGGCAACGAGGTAAGGTACTTCACAACATAGGTACAATCAGTCTGATTCCTCTTTTGCAATGACAGCTAGTGTTGGCAGATTGCCACCCTAATGTCCCATCAAGCTGAACCCAAGTCTAGAGTTTAAAATGTTGTATAATGAGGCAACAATTAAAATTAGATTGCTTCACTGCCTACTTAAAAGTTTCACTTGTATAAAATAATTCATTGAAAATGCAAATAGCTTTACTACTTTGTACTTTCATTTGGCATCAATGCTTGTAACTTAGATTACAAAGGAAAATTATATATACACAATCATATTTAGGAATATGTGCTATCCAGTAGCATCACTGTGAGATGGGATTTTAACATTTAAAATAAACATACAGCATCATTAGCACAACCAGATTGCACACTATTTCTACAACACATACATTTTACATATGCAGAGAAAAAGGTCCATTTCCCAAGAAACTGAATTTAATATTAACATTAAACATTATGCTTATCAAGCTTTAATTTAGACCTACTTGAAGCTTGCCCAGTGATAGGTCCTCATCTCCAAGAAACGACAAACTACCATGCCCAACCAGATGCCACCCCCGTTACAAAGCAAGATGTCCAAAATGACTTGATCCCACCAGCATTCAGCGAAATTAGGCAGAAGATGCATGAAGAAGAGCTACAGAATACAGCAAAAAGATTTTGGGTGAGGAACAGCACAGAATTCATATAAAGTTACTTTTTAAGAACACATTTAAAAAATGAGCTTTTCAGTAAATGTTATACTTCATGGACATATATTGCAAATTAGTCTTAAGAAACTTGTTTTTCTAAACCAGCAACAAGATGTGGTAAGTAGGATGTATGCACATTTAACAACTGTCAAAACTAAAGCACCCTGGAATTCAAGACTTAAGACTTGTTCTAATTTAACATACATTTCAAAACTCTTTCTTCCATTCACCATTTTAAAGGAATTTAGTGACTATAAAAAGACTAAGAGGTCATCAGCATTTCAGACAATACAAGCTTTGCTTTGCTGGTCTCCTTGATCCAAAGTGGCTTAAGAGGAGGATACTCCACTCTCCCTTCCTATTTGGTCTCTGGTAAGCACTAACTGTGAAGGTGCTTTTAAAAGGAAGATACTGAAAAACAGGCCAGAAGCAAAACAACATCATATTGAAAAGTTTCCACCATCTGGATCTACCTTCACATATTCAGCCCTTTAAAGATTTCCTCTGGGAAGTAAACAAATCATTTATTTTTTGAAGCAATCTGTTCCTTTCTGAACTTAATCTTCACCTTAGTTGAGAACCACCATGAGGTATCAGTAAATCAATTAAAAGTATTTACAAAGTGGTGAGTTCATGTTTTTGATAGAGTGAAGGAGGATGACTGCCCAGATGGCCAGAGTTAAGACTCCAGAAATGGATTCAGCTCCTTTCATTCTCCTTTAAAGGAAAATACTTGTCTTCTCTATTTCACAAGGAAAAAAAAAAAAAAAAAAATCACATCAATTGCCAAACCAGAGATCAAAAAAGCTGTGTACTAGAAACAAAGAGGGCTGTATGTTAAGCAGCCCCTTCAAAATACTCAAGGAGCTGCTTAACAAAATGCACAGCAAACTAGATAATGTTCTTACCTCCACTAAACACATTACAATTTTGTCATCTAACGTGTGTGTATGTATGTGAGTATATAGAAGTAAAATTTGATCTGTGTGTCTGTGAAAGATTACTAGCAGGGTTTTAGAGTATCTTTTCATTGACAAATGTATGAATATAATATCTAAAAAATTCAAATGCAGGGAAAGGAACAAGAAGAATGTTTTTGGTATAAAGCAAGAGTAAATCGTAGTCAATTTATAATAAACTACAGTGATTGACACTGGCAGTGATCTTTTCCTTAAAAAAACCCTTGCAAAAGCAGAAGTATATCAAAACAGCTTACTTTTCTTGACCAATTCTATGTAAATTTCAACCTGTAGAAAGGAAAACTTGAATTTCTTTTCAGGACCCAAGCTATATATGTAGCCTGTTATCCTGCTACAAACAGTTTCCCTTTCAAGGTTTTAAGTAGATTTAACGTGACAGGGGCATTAGGCTATGAATCTCAATCTACAATAGTCCACAAAGACATCACAAGTTACAGCTAATAAGGCAGCAAAAAACAGAGCACAAGTGTTTACCAGACCATCTCTAAGATGCTGGCTGTTCTCAAAATAAGAGAGCAAGGTCTGCCTGCATCCCAACTTTAATCTGATAGTACCGAATGTGAGTCAAGTGTCCCATTTCAGAATGAGGAGTCAGTTGAAACCCATTAACGTTAATTGGAGACGCATGGCTAAATCCCTGTGTAATTGCCCAGATAACTTCTCTAGGTTTCTAGTGACTCTCCTGAATCAACTAATTCATTAAAAAATACATCTGAGCAGTGATAAGCCTTTTATATGTTGAACCTTTACCAAAATGCACAATATGTTGGGTATCTGCCTTTCAACGACAAGGAATACGAGACAATCCACACAGTGTCAAATTGAAGACAATGGTCGTGCAATGATCGACTGAATGATAAGAGTGTGTGTGAAACATGCCCAAATTTAAACTTGTTCTCCAGAGGGAAAAATGAGTACAACAACCAGCAAAGTTGCTGTGCTTTATGGATAAATACTTGTGGAATACCAATTTTTAACTGAACAATTTCAGAATGACCTGGGAAAAGAAAGTATCTTTGAATGTCACAGAATAAAAACATGTTTTGAAAAGGAGCAAGTGTCACCAATATTTTCAAACCCAGCAGTTTAATTTTAGACTATTAGATCTTTATCCACATTTTTTAATTATAAATGCCTTGACAGATGGGCCAAGCATCCTCAAGACAGAAAACTTTATAGAAAACTGAGATTTTAAAGATTAAATTCAGCTGATTACATCTACACTTAGTAGTTGGAAACTGACATGTTAGAATATGCTGTCCCAAAAATTGATAAAAATTGGATTTTTTTTTCTGGTCTGAACTGTGCAATTGTAGAATAGCATGAACAACAGATCTAGCAATAAAGACCAGCAGTCTGAGTGAAGTCAACTGACTAGACCGAAATAAATATCCGTAGTTATTTAGCTGAAATAGGATTTTAAAGTGCCAACAGTCAACTGACTTAAGTGCGTGCTTGGGAGAAGTCTTAGCAAAAATAAGTTAGTGGTCCTCCAAACCACGGTGCAGGGGATAAACCTACACTGTGTGTGAACTAGCTCAGATCTGGGTCTAGTAAAACCACATATTTGTGTCAGTGCACATGAATAAACTGGGCTTGCTGTGCATGATTGAACAAAAAAACATGGCTATGCATATAGTCCTCAAGACCCAAAACAATACACTGCAAGATGTCTTCCTCATGGGTCCTCATGTTTTCCTCAGGGATCCCCCCATTCCATTTCACTGTATAGCACACATGTGACTACCACTTTACAAAATATTTAAATACTGTTGTTTTGAAGGCAGGCAGTAGATCACAGGTATTGCAAGGCGGTAAAGGGAAAGGACTGCGCTAAATCAGGGAATACCAGTTAGAATCTGAAACAGCAAGAGTATTGAGCCCCACAACAGAAAAACAAAGTATGGATGGCACCAGTGGACTGAATTAGATTTTCCTCCTACTTCAAGTATTAGTAAGCCATCATCTGCAGAACTTATCTAAATCCTGACTTGCTGCTCTTCACTAATGCAACTGCGCCAATTACTCTGCATCTGATTTACAGGCTTAAAATATATATTTGTATTGAGAACTATAAAGTCATCTTTCCAGTAATCTTCACGCTTCCTCGTAGAATAAGTAAAGTCTCATACATTTTCATATACTGGAGATAAGCGGGTGGTCTACCTCAGTGAGCTCCCAGGTGATGCTAATAGTCCAGCATAACCCATAGCTGCGGATCAGCAAAGCCTTCATGGCCCAGCCCCAGAAATGCCCAAAAGCAAATATATCAAAGTGGCTGAGGATTCTCTCCCAGGTGATAACATGGCAGTTTACAGCATACTCCTGTTAATGACAAAAACAAACAAGAAAAAAAAAAGAAAAAGAAAAAAGCCTTCAATGAACAGGTAACTTCAGAAACACTAGAACAATGAAACTTCTTTCTAACCAGTGCAACAAGCCTGAAATTATAGAGATATTAAAATATATATTACTGCCCTTCCTTTTCCTTCTGACCAAGAAAACCTGCAGTATCATGTGTTATCATAATACAGCTCTAACTTGAAAGGAGATAGCACAGACCTTGGAACCTGGAGGAGCATGTGTAACTTACGTGACCAAAGAACAGGGGAGGCAGGAGGAGCAATAAAGCAATAATTAAAAAAACAGTAAACAATAATACTCTAGACAATACTTCTTTGCCTTTTGGGCAAAAAGGGAGGTGTTTGGGGGGGGGGGGCATTGTGATATGAAATAGCCACCTTTCCACATTTTCATGCTGTCTGGTGGTCAGATGTACTCAGCAGTGGCTAATCCTCATCAGTCTGCCTGGGACAAATGTGTGTTGTTCATCTGAGCACCCTTTTTGTCTTATTTTTCTCAACAAAGCAACTTTCCAGATCACATTCATATTCAGAAGGTTTGGTCACATGGCTGAAGTCAAAATCAAAATGAACCTGCAACTGTTCTATCACAGATGAGTTGCAGATTCCTTAAGAATATTAATTAATATTCTAATCATTAATATCAAAGGAAATGTGTTCTCTCATCGTATTATACAGCAAGTGCTAGAAAGCACTGCCCAATTAAAAAAAAAAAAATCTGTATTCCATCTGGAGGCTGCATCAGTGGAATTTTGTCTTGTCACTGGGCACCAATTAAACAAGATTATTCCCAGCTGTAAACAGACTCTAAAAAACTCTGCTCACCACTCTCCTAAAATATACATTGCCACCTGCAGGTGACAATACAGCACTGCTCAGTGCTGTTGAATTTTGAAAGGATTCTTTTTCAGGTCAAAACTATTGCTAATCCTGCACAAATGAACCATGATCAAGTTGAACAAGGGATGGCAGAGATCCTGGTCCCCACAAAGACAGGAAGGTAGAATGTCACTCAAATAATTCTCCCGTCTCCCACACTCCCTATCGAGGCAGGTGGGTCCCACTAGGAAACTGTAAGTACCCCTTGCTGTTGGTGCTCTCTGAAGTGAAAGCATGGTGCTGCTTCTTGCACGTGCCAGTGCTGATGATCATTCACAGAAAAGTATATCACTTATCTTAAGGATGTCAAAGCTGCAGCTTTACTGCATGTATCCAGAGGTCTGAAACTACCAAACTTATATTTGCCGTATTCCCTGTACAACTCTGGAACGGGGTACACTTTTGCAGAATAGGGGACAAATCTACAGACATTAGAGCTGTCTTCCACATTTCTGCTTCTTTTGCTTCATACATATATGCAGAAAAAGATTCAGGTTTGAACCACAGGAAGCTTTGATTTGGAGTCATTTTGGCACCATGATCTATACGCACACAGTCTTACAGCCACTGTGTTTCATTTCCTGAAGAAAAGGATGAGAAGCACTGAATGTACAATGAAAGGTGCAGGCTCCCAGCAGTAGCATGGTATCTGAGATTCTATATAGAGTGGACACAGTAAAGTTGCTCTAAGACTAAATTTCTTTTGTGGGGCTCTTACTTTTTTGCTTTTATTACTTTTACTGATGCTTTTCCCCCATAACTCTTCTTTCCAACCGCAGTTCTGCCAGTCACACACACAGAAATGCATTTAACTTCCTTTTATACTCAAGCAACTTTGCTAGCCCCATGCAAGACACCAGGCTGTAGCCTTCACTGTTGTGCACCTTTTCCCACAAAAAATTTTCTCCAACTTTAAATGACAGTATTATCAGGACTGTGAAGAAGTACAGAGTAAGTTTCTGCTGACTGCTGCAGTCAGGGAATCTGCTGTAGTTTGGTTCTGTGCCAGCAGTAATACCAGTCCCCCCTGACCTGAATCTATTTATTTCTAACTTCAACGACAGGAGAGCCAGGCGAGACTAACTTACAGATCCAGATTCCTCCTCAGGCCAGCTCCTTTTGTTGCTCAGCAACATCACTAACCCTTATGCTCAGTTCCTTCTGGGAATGTGACAAGAGACAGAACTGCCTCACCCTTCCAGTGTTTTCCCACTGCCCTACTCTACCCCTAGCAGTGGGCTGCCCACTCCTTACCACCACCACACACCTCCTGCAAAACAGAAGGTCCCAGTGTGGTCATGCATTTGCACAGCATGAACTGTTGATCAGCTGAAGTGTAACACAAGCAGCATCCAGATTTTTCCGGCTAAGCAGCCTGCACATGGCTCTCACCGTCAATCAGTTGATGCAAGCTAACTGCACTGTAAAGATTTGCATTCTCTTTTATGTGCCACAGGGCTGGAGTTTGAAGCCACTGGTAACTAGGTGCTGTGTGGTAGTTGTCATATGCTGTAAATGGCTATTTGCAGGAAGTGACCAGTGTATTTCCTTACTCTTGAGGCAAGAGTCTGAAAACAGCACCTACCATACAATAGGAGATTGACAGTGGCTGTTGTGTGTAGATACCCAAACCCAAGAACAAGCAGGCATGATGGTCACATGGTGGGCAGTAACTTGATGAAAGAGGAAGAGGATTAAACTGACTACTCTTGCCTCCCCCTACAATAACCATCCTCTGCCTCGTGCTCAATTGCTTACACCCTTTCCTGCCTGCATCCAGACACACCTCACATGCTCTTCCCATGCCTCCCTTTACCAGCTCAGCCCCCTGTGCTGGGGTCCTTATCTGAAGGAAATTCTCTGCACTGAGATCCCTTTGCAAGCAGTGTAACAGGTGGAAGAGCAAGCCTGGCTTTCCCTGCCACTCAAGATCATAGTCTGTGGATCTAATTTCCCAGCAGTACTAGCACAGGCTCCTTAGCTGGGTGGCTGAAAAGCAGCAGAGCCCTGCAGTTGCTATTTTTGGCCTTCTACCTACTTGGTAGCATGCCAGTCACATGCCAAGTTCAGAGCAATAAGGCAAAACCAAAGTTCTGCAATTGTCGCAAGTCAAGAAAGCTGATCTGAGGGCCACATATCATGCAGGCCTCATCTAGATACTACCATGATAAATGTATTCCAAATATCCAGGTTCATATCTATTATTTTAAGGAATCCCAAACCACTCCAATTCAGACATTTCTCATGGTCCCCACTGCACATCAACTTGAAAGTCTGCATTAGAAAGAACAGACAGAAGGCTGGTATTCTCACCCACTGGTTTCAATGGAAAGAAATAGCAGTTGATACAAAAGACCTGTTGACTCTGGTGAGTACAGACACCAACTTGCCCTGCTCATGCAAGCAAATTCAGATCTATCCATTCCCACCCATGTAAATCATATGCAAAGTAGCCAAAATGTGCAATACAGTGCCAAGGATACATACCATAATATCTGCTTCCCTTGTGGCATATCGGAGATTAGGATCCAGCCAGTACATTACTGCTTTCACTTGCTCAAAGTTAAGGAAGAGTACGAACACCAGGAACAGAAAATAGAGAACACTGAGACCTGCAAAAAGACTCAGTTTCAGAAATGTGTTCACTGATGAAACTCTGTGGAACTCAGGGAGTCCACAAAGCTGCTTTCAAACTGGAACTCAATATCTGCCCAGTTTTCACTAAAGAGTTTTCTACATAAAATGGCTACATGTAAAAAGCTCAGAGACACAAGTCAGATGGTGATCTTGAAGCATGCAGCCCTTTGTGTATTTCCTATCTCATGTGATGTTGTATATGCTTGACTGCATGAGCCCAGTCAAAACAAAATCAATCTAAACAGTTTAGACATGAGCAGCACAAGTGCTCAGGAAGCTCTTCAGTAAGAGACACATTAGGACCCCACAGTTGTATTCCTCTGTCCCCTTGCTTAAATACCGTCAGTCTCACTAATGCAGATCTCTAGGCCTATATGCAGATTTCAATGCAATGATCAGTTTAATAATCCCACCTGGCAATTCCGAGCTACGCAAGCAACAAAGAGTAGTTAAAAATATAACCTAGCAACTGGCATGCCTGAGTTAACTTTTGTGAAATGGAAAATCTGCTGTTTGAAGCTTTTAAAGATAAAATGGCTGATGACACGTTGTCAGACCATTTTAAGTTCTGTAACACTCTTACATTTGGGACTACATCCTCTCTCCTCCCCAAGTCTGAATACGGATTTTCTTTTTAAACCGATAAGAAGTGAAGAAATGTCCTAAGTGTGGAACTGTGGTTAGATGAGGCTGCTATTGCAAGCACATTTTTACATCACTGGCATGTTCATAGATCGACTCTCTCTCCACCCCATTTCAAGTCTAATAGTAGAAATTTAGAGGATTTAACCAAGACTACATTTGGGAGTGGCCTATAAACACTGACACCAAATCCATATAGTCCAGCATTCAAACTTACTTGTGCCCTGCAGTAATGCCATGAAGGCAAAAAGGTTAACATGAATAAGGTGAGTATCTGCCATTCAAAATAGACTATAGCAATTCTAAAGAGAAATTAACTAACTGATTCTGTTTACAGATTCAAAGTGTTATTAATCCCTAGCATATGCTACAGAACAAGTTCTGTTCAAGTACACAGACATGTACAGAAGGTATATACTGTCCTCTGCAGAGCAACTTAAAATCACTTCAGGTAAAGAGATACCAATAAAGCCTGCCAAGAAAGACACAGGCTACTCCTGCCTTTCGTCTACTGAGCAGGTCTGAGATTTCAAGCATAGCTGAATAAGCCATGCCAGAGGAAGCAGAATTACACAGGGGAAAATCTTGCTCTTGATTTTGCATGTGGTCTTTTTGCAAAAGCACAGGGGGTCAAGCTGTGGACCTATCAGCGCTGAGAATGTCCTTTTAACTTACAGTTACTGTAACCTGAAACCAGCAACAGGACCCGTTTCCCAAACTTCACAAGCAGCAGGATTCTTTAAAAGAGTACTATCCGCTCAATGTCAACAGATGAGTAATCAGCTACTTTAGGAGATTAGTTATTTTTAGCTTTATAAGGTGGTAGGAGAGAGAAGTGTTCACAGTCCTTTTAAAAGGAAAGAGGCCACCTTTCAAATCAAACATGTCTGATTCTCTGACAATATGCTTAGAGTCTAGCCTATGCTCTGTGAACCCTGAGTTATTTGAAAATAATATTTCTTATGTTTTTTGCAATGTAATTCTGATGTTTAAGGAGCAGCATTTCACTAAGTAATTTATGAAGTTAATGGAATTATTCTTCCCAACTATGAATGTAATTAATGTTTACAGTAACTTTGCTGAAAGTATAAATTAAGAATATGAATAAATTCACATTAAGAATATAGATAAATGTATGCTAAGCTATACAATCACTTTAATAGAGTAACAGTGTATTTTTGCACAAAATGAAAAACAGCATCCAACTAAACTGGATTTAGTTAGAAGTCAGCAAGTATCTGCAGCAGCTATTTAAAAAAAAAAAAGCTTTTTGGTGTGGGAATAGATGAAGATGATGGCAGGATGGGTGTGATGGCAGTTAGGAAGCACAAATACAAAATAGGAATAAAAAGGAATATCAGAA